>NC_084651.1:26728201-27928201 GCF_019802595.1 Syngnathoides biaculeatus
CACTCCTTGGTTTTCCTGGCTGTGTGCTTCGGGTCATTGTCATGTTGAAAGACCCAGCCAAGACCCATCTTCAATGCTCTGACTGAGGAAAAGAGGTTGTTCCCCAAAATCTCACAATACATGGCCACGGTCATCTTCTCCTTAGTACAGTAGAGTCGTTCTGTCCTATGTGCAGAAAAACACCCCCAAAGCATGATGTACCACCCCCATGCTTCACAGTGGGGATGGTGTTCTTGGGATGGAACTCATCATTCATCTTCCTCCAAACACGGTTAGTGGAATTATGACCAAAGAGTTCCATTTTGGTCTCATCTGACAACAAAACTTTCTCTCATGACTCCTCTGTATCATACAAATGGTCAATTGCAAACTTAAGACGGGCCTTGACATGTGCTGGTTTAAGCAGGGGAACCTTCCGTGCCATGCATGATTTCAAACCATGACGTCTTCATGTATTACCAACAGTCACCTTGGAAACGGTGGCTCCAGCTCTTTTCTGGTCATTGACCAAGTCCTGTCGTGTCGTCCTGGGCTGATTCCTCAGCTTTCTAAGGATCAGTGAGACCTCACAAGGTGATATCTTGCATGGTGCTCCACTCCGATTGAGATTGACCATCATGTTTAGCTTCTTACATTCTCTCGTGATTGCTCCAACAATTGCTTGGCAATTTTTCCATAGCCCTTTCCAGCCGTGTGGAGTTGTACACTTTTGTCTTGTGTTTGGACAGCTCTTTGGCCTTGGCCATGTTACAAACCTGAGTCTTACTGATTGTATAGGGTGGACAGGTCTCTTCATGCAGCTAACGACCTCACACAGGTGCATCTGATTCAGGATAATACACGGAGTGGAGGTGGACTAACCGGCATATAGATTTTATAAAGCTGTTAGTGTGCATGCGGTAGACAAATGAGTGAAGAATTAACTCTAAACTTACTTAATAAATTAATTCAGGAAGCACACTTGTCATCCCTTTCTGAATGTAGACACCACGACCTAATCCGCTGATTAGTTGTCAATGACCCATACATGTGACTGGACACTCCAGAAAAGTCACACCCTCAAGGATTAAGTTCCCTTATCAAATTCATCACAAGATCCCTTTTAATTTGCAAATTGTACTTTTACCTAAGTACTTGCCACATCGTTTAGTAGCCGAAGAGCCGTTCAGGTCCGCAAAATTCCAATTGAATGGGGCGGATTACGACGTTTTCAGATGAATAATTTTTTCTGCGATAGAACCTGTCTGTCACGTCCCATCGGAATGTGAGTAGGACTCAAATGCAGGACTTGGACGATGCAAGGTAGTTCGGGGAGAAACGTTTATTATTATTTCGTGTTCGGGGATCGGGTAGGCAGTCAGGTGCAGTAGCGGTAGTTGGGACGTCGGGCGAAGAGAGCAGGTGAGCGGGCAGGCAGGAGTCGGTACACGGGAGAATGATCAAAGCAGGCAGAAGTACCAAAGGAGTCAGGCTTACAAGGTTGGTCGGAGAACAGGCGAAGGTTGGTACACACGGGTTGTCGATCAGGGATACGGGAGTACTCGAACGGGACATGAAGCTCAACGAACTGGCCCGGAACAGTCGTCATCGGGGTCATATAAATACGCCAGATAATCAGGCTGCATGAGGCGCAGGTGTGCACCTCGCAATCAGCGCAACCGCGCGGACACCCACACAGCCCGGGCTGGAGCGGCAGGATCATGACACTGTCTTCATTCAATTTGCTCTTCAAAGACCTCAAACTGATCTGTATATGTAAGCGCGACATCATGTCCACAATCATAGCATACTCGATGCACTCGTGTGGTATACATTCTCCTTCCATCGGGTTGATATCCCTCAAACACTCTAAAGATGTACCACATTTATAGCAAAACCGCGCCAAGTGGATGAGGTGATGGCCCCAGATTGGACAAAACATGGCGCTGTCTCGATTGGGAAAAAATATGTCTAGGTACAGCATGCCTTCGTGTCTCTTCCTGTCCAGCAACGCGGAATGGTGTGTTGGCGGATGGTGCGTACGGTAAACAATATACTTCATGAACTGTGTTTTTGCTTTTGTTTTTGTGTTTTCACCACACCACACAACCACTGTATTTTTACCCCCCTCCCGAAAAAAATAAGACAGGTCGTCTCACTATATCACTTTAAGAAGCCGCCCCCCCCCCCCCCAAAAAAAAAAAAAAGCCAGATCCGCCTTTTGGACCTGATGGACTCATCGAAGCTCCATCCAACAACTCCCTTTCTCCCTCTCTTCTTCTTCCAATACGCCATTTTGCACGGCTGTTGACTCTGTGTGCATAATCTCTCTCGTTTAAAATGCATCCAAAGAGCTCGCGCTTGATCTGAAAGCTGCTGCCGAAGCACCCAAGCTGAAGAGAAAGATGCAAAATTAGATGATAGATGATTGCTTGAAAATTAAGCTGCTTTCTTTTTGTGGACAGCGGATCCAAAAAAAAAACCCAAAAAAACCATAGCCTGGTGACAATGAGGAAGATGAGGGGACGACAAAATGTGAAACTTTTGGATACGATCAAAGACCACAGAAATGACGCTTTTCTGGCACCATCATGGCATGAATGAATCAGCGGTGCACCACTAAAAGAATGATGTGATAAACAACTAGTAGCTGCAATGAATCATTTAACCCCTCGAGGACGAGGCTTTTCTGCAAGCAAAGGTTGGTTTGAAAAATTTCAAAAGTGTGACAATATGGTCCGAGCTGTCAAGTTTAGCAATTGTGTTGATGGCGTTATGTCCTATCACAGGGTGTTGGATTAAATAAATTGTACATAAAGTTGTCTCATATTTGCTCTCTTGTTTTTATTTTCATGCTCTTTTGTTATGGTTAATCTGCGTACATTAAATGGCGTTTGGTCGGTTGTTCGGTTCGCACGGTTGCTTTATTTATCATGTTTGCTGTGTAAGTAAAGAGGATTCCTGGAGATGTGGCCAGAAAGAGTTGAAGACTGTGAGAGAGACACATTGTACAAAAGTGAGGAGGAGGCGCCAGACCAGCGAATTGGAAGTGATGTAACTGTGGCACGCCGGAGGTGATGTCACAACAATGCGGCACAGACATTCGGCGCTACATTAGTTTGATTTTTTGTGACTTTCTGTACTGCAATAAAAATGTTATTTTATTATTTTTGTTTAACTAGACACTTGTGGTGATGTAATTTTTGTCTCAAGTGGGCAATGCATAAATGGTGTGCTGATGAATAAACATTCTAGTACAGGCAGACAGCCCCAGCAGGATGAAAGTGACACCATATTGGCACATTGGAAGTGGCGTCAAAACTGAGTACCGCAGGCATTCGGTGCTACAGAGAAGACAGCACATGTTTGCTTTGTTTGTGACATTCTGTACTGCAATAAAAATGTTATTTTATTATTAACTAGACACTCATAGTGTTGTAATTTTTGTCTCATGTGGGCAAAGTATAAATGCTATACTGTTGATGAAACATTCTGGTACCCACATGGCAGCTCCAGCAGAAGTCTCCGAATAATCAATGGTAATTATATAGTGATATAATTCAGTAAGTGTTTTATAATTTATAATTATATTATACATTTATAATACTGTGTATATTATATTTATAAGGTTTTATAATTAAAGATTTAACTAAACACCTCTTTTTGTCTCAAATATGCAAGGTACAAATACTGTTTACATATTTTAAACATTCTGGTACCTACAAAAACATACATCCCCGCTACTTTGCGGTTTTTCACTTTTCCCGGGTGGTTCTAGTATCAATTAACCCCAAAAAACGAGGGATTACTCGTGTACTTACTCGTGTATATTTAAAGGGGTATGCGATTGCCTGGCAAGCAGTTCATGGTGTACTCCTGCCCGAAGATAGCTGGGATAGGCTCGAGCACTCCCTCAACCCTTGTGAAGATAAGCAGCTCAGAAAATGGATGAACGGATTTCGAGGGGTCTTAGACATAATTTGTTTCAAAACATGGCCTACTAAATTTCCTTTTTAAACTGTTTATTATACTGATATGAATATTTCAACTACTGACAGTTCTAAAGTAAACAGTGTTTAAAAACATGTCCAAAGTTATATTTTATAAATGTCATGATCCTGCCGGTCCAGCCCTGGCTGCGCTGGTGCCCACTCTGTCGCATTGATTGGGAGGCACACACCTCATGTTGGCTGATTGGCCCCGCTGTATATAGGACCATGGGGATGACTGGTCCGGCGCCAGATCGTCGCAACTCATGCCCAGTTCCTGCACTTCCGTATCTCTGATCGTTTTCCGGTGTGTACCGACCTCTGCCTGTTCTCCGACTGACCCTGTAAGTCTGACTCATTTGATATTCCTGCCTGCTTTGATCGATCTCCCGTGTACCAACTCCTGCCTGCCCGCTGACCTGCTCTCTACGCCCGACGTCCTGACTACCGTTGCTGCATCTGACTGCCTGCCCGATCCCCGACCGTGGAACAATAAACGTTTTTCCAAAATTACCTCTGAGTCTACCGTGTACTCCGGCATTTGGGTCCTACCTCCGTTCCGATGGGTCATGACAATAAACTTGTAATGTCTAAATGTCAATGTCCAAAATGAAATTTCATCTAACCATTTTCTGACCCGCTTATCCTCACAAGGATTGAGGGAGAGCTGGACCCGATCCCAGTTATCTTTGAGCTGGAGGAGGGGTACACCCATAATTTTAAATTACCAACAACCTTTTTGAAAATAAGACTTTTGAGTGCGCTTGTTTCTGCATGGGAGACATTTACCCATATAAAAACCAAGCACCATTTTAAAAAATGCCAAATTATTATTTTGATTTTCATTGACTTTACCATTACTGATCAAATTGTATAAAAATGACCCATAATGATGTTTGTCAGAAAAATGTATTCCCCTAAAACAGTATCATTTTTCATATTGTATGTCCAGTAATCCCTCATTTTTCATGGTTAATTGGGACCAGAACCACCTACGAAAACTGAAAAATTGCAAAGTAGGTTGGATGTATGTTTATGTGGGTACTAACACATTTATATGTAAACAGTATTTGTATTTTGGATATTTGAGACAAAAAGGGGTATTTAGTTAAATCTCAATACTTTAATTATGAAACTTTATTCATGTAAGATATACAATATATATTTATAAACTAAATATAAATGATCAAACACTTATTGTATTATATTACTGTATACTCACCATACATCACTCGGACACTTCTGTGTGTGTATGTGGGTACCAGAAAGTTTAAAATATGTCAACAGTACAGTATTTATACTTGGCATACTTGAGACAAAAATTACAACAGTGCAATTGTCTAGTTAAACAATAACAATAAAGCAATAACATTTTTATTGCACTACCTAATTAACATTCCTCACTCGAAGAATCTTCAGCTGGAGGTGGTGACGGTATAACTGAAGTTTTTATCTTTGTAAAAAACATGGTGATGATGAGTTGTCTTTTTTGTCTTCTGCTTCAAAATTCCCCTGTACAAGGACATAACCCCATAACCACAATTGCTAAACTGGACAGCTCATACCGTGTTCTCATCAATGTCTTGTGCTTCTTCCACATAATGACGAGCAGGATCATCATCACCGTGGATTTATTTACACCGTAGTGGCGCACCACAAAAGCGTAACTTCTGCCATCTTTGATGATATCCAAAAGTTTTACTTTTTGCTAGGCACTTCGGAAGAAGCTTTCACATCAGCACAGCGCTTCAGCGGAATCTTGAACACAAGAGGTTATTGCACAGACAGTCAACAGGACAGAAAACAGCAGGAAGGACGGACGGACGGAAGGATGGAATCGAAGTTAATGGGTGAGGCTTCAATCATGCGCAGCCAATCAGCTCACAAGATAAATCCACAGATCCTCTCATTGGTCGATGTCGCGCCAGGGACCAATCACCCACCTTGTATCGAGGAGGTTACTTTCGGCTTGTCCCGTTTGGGGTCGCCACAGTGTGTCATCTCAGATGAACATACATATATGTTTGGCACAATTTTTACGCCGGATGCCCTTCCTGACGCAACCCTTCTCAGGGAGTGGAGGCCCCAGTGGGATACGAACCCATAACCCCTAGTTTACCAAACCAGTGCTCTAACCACTGAGCTCCGGGGCAATATGTCCAAAAAATCGTGACGCACTGAAGTGAAAAGTGAAGCGCGAAGTACCAAAGGAACCCTGTATATATTAAAAAGGGCAGTAATTTTTATTAGTGTACATTCCTTTATTTTTCCGTTGAATGAACAATTTCAGTAATGTGGTACGCCCCAGAAAAAAAGCAACATAAGCATCTCCTGATTTTCATATTGCCTCAGCCCCCACCACCCAGACTCCATAGATTCATCCAGAATCATTACAACTTGTGTTTTTGTTTTGATTTGTTATGAATGTGGGGGGTTGTTTTATTTTGTTTATTTCACTCCATAAAATGCACTTCTGTATGGGCCACAAGGAAAACTCCGCCCTGACGGTATTTCAGTCTGATACAATAAAACCATCTCAAGTAAGGTTTTAATCAAGATAGATAGATAGATAGATAGATAGATAGATAGATAGATAGATAGATAGATAGATAGATAGATAGATAGATAGATAGATAGATAGATAGATATATAGATAGATAGATATAGATAGATAGATAGATAGATAGATAGATAGATAGATAGATAGATATAGATAGATAGGATAGAGTTGTCAAGTCAAATTTTTAACTGCAGCATTTACATAGAATTGACCTATAACCGGTTAAATGTCAGAGCAATAAACAGCTACAGGAGCTGGTGTGGATTGATGGGCTGCTAACTCCTCTCATTTGTCGCTGTACTGAAACACCTCACTTACTCTTTGAGAGACTTATGCAACTCTGGCACCATCACAGCCAGGGCCTCTGTGAATTCCTACTTTGTTAGTGGATCGCTTGATGTCGCCTCCTGAAGTGTAGGTCACCCATATCAGAGATCCATATTCAGGAACATTTTATAGTTCTCCACATCTTTCTCGCTCCAGCTAATGACTGTTCATCACCACTGCCCTAGACTTCAGTCCAGGTTTCCACGATGTTGTCTTAATTTCTGTCGTATTGTCACTTGCACTTAATTTCTGTGAAAGGCTGCTAATGAGGGATTTAATGTAAATCTTAATGTGTTGTCTTCAAAGTATATATTCATAATTACTGTACCTTAAATGTGAGACTGTTGAGCATCACAACCAATGCAATGTTTTTTTCAAGAGTTTTTGTAATCATTACATGGCAAACACATAATGGATTCTCAACAGATTAAAAATGTAAATTTTTGTTAACCATGCCAGAAATGAACTAAGCATCCAGTCAGATTGCTCATATATCCTCCCAGTCCTGATCACAGCCCCTGGATCTTATTTTGATGATGTCTCGGGATTGCCATGGTATGATCCAACGTATGGACTAATATTATAGCCCTCAATTATGTCTGTTATGTCATGATCCTAAACAGTATAAATTATGGATAGTTGGATTTTTTTTAACACACAAAAACTCTCTACAACAGACTCTTTCATGGCTGTTCCAGTCCCCGTTGCGGCGTGCACCTGCTCCAATCAGCAGATGGGGGCACTGTGGCCTCGTCTCTGTAATCACGTCTCACCTATTTATGGCCACGTGTGGGTCTGATCTTTGCCAGATCGTTGATCCCATGTCACGTTCCCGCAACTCCTTGTCTTTGCTCTTGCTATCCCATGTACCGAACCCCGCCTCGTTCTTGACCTTCCTCTTACTACTGCCAAATCTGCTACTGCTGCCTTCATGGACTGCCTCCTGGTGTTTGGACCTTGGATTGAATAAAGACGCTTCCCAAACTGCTACAAAGCCTCGTGAGTTGTGCGTTTGGGTTCAGCAGCAAGTTCTGGCCATGACAGACTCACCTTTACATTCAGCTTTCTTGGTTCGTTTCAGTCACCAGTAAAATTGAGTCGGTAAGTTATACAGGATATCGTACATCTCTTTTCTGAGCAATTTTTATTTTTGTATGACACTTGATTGTGTGAAAAGGATTTAAAAATTTATTGTCTATTAAATAACTTTTTTATGGGACAGTTAAACCTTGGAAGAAATTATTTTAAATTTCCATTATTAAACATAAATAGGAAGCACAGTGCCACAGCTGCAGAGCGTTGGCCTCAGTGCTCTGAGGTCCAAGGTTCAATCCCAGCCTCGACTGTATGGATTTTGCATGTTCTCCCCGTGCCTCTGGTTTCCTCCCACATCCCCAGAACTTACATTAGTTTGAGACGCTAAATTGCCCCTAGGTGTGACGGTGAATGCGAATGGTTGTTTGTTTCTATGTGTCCTGCGATTGGCTGGCAACCAGTTCAGGGTTAAATCTGCCTCCTGCCCGTTGATAGCTGGGATAGGCTCCAGCATTCCCGCAACCTTTGTGAGGATAGGCGGCTAAGAAAGTGGTTGGATGGGTTAACATCAATAAATATTAGAATCTGAACAACTCGGTGGTCAACACCCATCAGTATTTGAGATGTTATATTACAGTATATTATACTAAACTATACTATACTATACTATACTATACTATACTATACTATACTATACTATACTAAACTTATACCTTCCCTTACTCATCTTGAAGAACGTGTTTGTCCAAGTGTGGAAACTTGATGAAAACAAAAAGGAAAAGGGAAGTCGTATTTGGTTTTAATTCAGTGAAGAAGGATGAACACTATTTATATCACTATAGTACAATAAGAGTATAGAAATGGATAAAGCACATTAACTTTATTGTAGGTTATAGTACTTTCTAAAGTAAATTGGGATTTGGATTGCGTCATTATGCTGCAATGCATTAAAGACCAACCCTAAAATATTTTTTTTGCTTTCCTTACCGATGCAGTTTGAGAGCATTTACATCCAATATTTGAGTGAATTGTAATTTCCATTTGACATTCTGTTCTCTATAATCTGTTTCTATTTTCTATTCATTTAATTTGTTGTTTAATGAGACAAAGGAGGCTGCATCAGGGAAAATTCTTTTAACAACTGCACTCTTACATGTAGTTTACAGTCACAGACTCCCTTTGTATCACACCACACAAATCAATATAATCAATGGCTTTTTCATGGTAAAAAGGTTGATATTCTTATTTGTTGCATCAAACGGAATATTTTTTGTAATCCAGTACTGCCCTTCTCTTGCTAGTCTAAATTGGCCTTTGACCTGTGACCTTCCCGAGAGAAATGGAATTCACAACACAAGTATTAATTTCCCCAAAGGATTTCTCTTTGTCCAAAATCCCTGGGGTTTTTTTTTTGAGGAACATGCTTTTGTCATTCGTAAAGCCCTATTTTTGTTATACTATTATTTCACCGACAAAACTGAAAATTCTATGTACAGCCGAGATTTTTCCAACAATAAAACCAGAGTTTCCTTTTCCTTCATTTATAAGATGTTGATCTTTAGTCCATTGAAACCTTCCTGTCTCATTCCTCCTTGGCTACTAAGTTTACTCTAATCATGCAATTTAGAAAAGGACATTAATAGAAAGAGGTTTGGGCTTTTTTTTTTTTTTTTTTTTTTTTAAGAAATGCTTGCAGTTGGTCAGTTGGCAAAGTCTTACAAAGTGAGTTTTCCTTTGCACCGGGGTGGTCCATTACAGGCATGTCCATTTCTTGTATCAGCTGGGAGAAAGTGTATGCTCCATTGGATTTAGTCTCTCAGTCTTAATGCCGTTTTGGCAAGCAATTGAAGAGAGGGGAAGTGGGCCAATAGAGAACTCAGAGTGGAGATACCTTTTTATACCGGCCGGTCGACAGCATACTGGCAAGGGCTCAGGTTAGACACTGGATTCTGCACAGTGGGATAAGCGAAGTTGGTGTGCTGCTTGGCCTTAAGTCGCAGACTGGCCAGACTGGAGTTGCAGGTGTCTCTGTACATATAAGGGTTGGCTGTGCTGGCGTATGGGCAAGTGGCTGCTGCTGAGTTGAGTGCTGTGGGGCTGTTGAGATTGTTGAGGTTTCCCAAGTTGTTGAGGCCTGTGCCAGTCACTCCAGCCACCGCTGAGGGCACCATGGTTGAGGCCATGTTCATGGAGGGGATAGAGCTAGTGGGGGAGAACATGGGCTGGGATGAGAGGGGGCTTACATTCATTGAGTTAAAGAATGGGAAGCTCTTGGCGGAGAGTTGGGTGGTTGCTAAACTCTTAGTGGCCCAGTTGTTGTATGAGTACCCTGTATACATATCATCATAGGGTTGCATGAGTCCGTTAAACTGGGCACCAAAGCCATTTTTGCACAATTCGGCCTGTTGGTTCCTCTCCCGCTTTCTCCACTTGGCACGCCGGTTCTTGAACCATACCTGGAGAAGCCAAAATAAGAAAAATGTTCAAGACTGATGTTTCTGAAGCCAAATAACATTCATTCATACATACATTCTGAAAAATAGATTTCTGTTGTTGGAGTATTATATTATATTGTATTGTACTACATAAAATGCTGGTGTTACTGTGATAAATTCCTTCACCCATATCCTTTCAGGATAGCAGCATCGAGTTTTGTAGATATGACATCTGGTGTGGGACAAAAAATGCCGACAGGTTCTGATTTTCATGCAGGTGCAGGGCTTTTTGCACATTTGCCAGACTGTCATGTACTGCCCTGTAGTACCATTATTGGAGCCTGGATGGCGCTTTGAGCCCTCTCAAACACACTTTCTTCCCCTTCCCTCTTTCAGCACCTGTCTCTAATCAGCCCTTGTCAACAACTGCATATAAGTCTACCTGTTCCTGGAAATCCTCACCAAAGTATTGCAGCTACTTCAAGGGGTACCTTGGCCCACTTGCCTCATGTATGCTACTCTATTCCTTGTTGCCTTTTTGACTCCTGTATTTCTTTTTGTTCTCACTGTTTTGCCCTTTGTTCCTGATCCATGTCCTTCCTTCTGCCAAGCCTGCCTCCTCTCCTCACCACTGCTGCCCCACCTTCTGAGGACCATCTCTATTACCTTTCCTTAGTAAATTGTTCATCATATTTCCTCTACTTCCACCTGCTTTTGGCTCCACCTCTTCTCCATACATGAAACCATGTCTAAATACTGACTCAAAGTAGACTGCTGGGCTAAGGCAGATTTGGTGAATGAACAAATTAACGTCAGCTGCGTCTCCAGAATACATCAGACTTCTTTTTTTTTTTTTGTATTATTATACAAAAAACATTGTATCCAACAGAAGGTAGCTCTATGGACATGGAACGTCCCCTCTCTGGCAGGGAAGAAGCCCAGTGTGTGAGGTTGAGAGGTTGTGACTAGCAATACCTCCACACATTGCTTGGGCTTTGGTACGCGTCCTTTTGAGAGGGGCTGGATTCTCTTCCTAATTGGAGTTGCCCATGATGAAAGACAAAAGCATGGGTGGGTATACTAATTGGCCCACAGCTCAGCATTCACCTGTTGACGAGAGGGTAGCCTTCCTTTGCCTTTGGGTGGAGGGATGACTGTTGTTTGTGCCTATGCACCAAACAGCAGTTCAGATTACTACGGGGGATGCTATCGTTCTGCTGGTTGGCTTTAATACTCATTTGGGTAATGACAGTGACAGATGGAAGAGCAAAATTGGGAGGAACAGCACCCCCAATCAGAACCCAAGGGGTGCTCCATTATTGGACTTCTGTGCTTAACACTAATCATCTGTAACGAACCCCAATTTCAAGCACAAGGATGTCCACACGTGCACTTGGTACCAGGACACATTAGTCGCAGTTCAATGATCGACTTGGTGAGCAGATCATTGGACTTGTGACTGTATCTTGGATAGTCAGGTGAAGAGAGAGTTGGAGCTGTCAACTGATCACTACCTGGTTGGGAGTATGTGGTAATGGTAGGGAAAATACCGTTCTGAACTGACAGCCCCAAAAATATTCCGGTGGTCTGCAGGGAACATCTGGCAGAATCCCATGTCAGATAGAGTTTCAACTTTGATCTCCAGCAGAACCTCACCGATGTCCCAGTGAAGGTGGGGGAAACTGAGCCTGAGTGGACCATGTTTTATGCCTCCATTGCTGAGACAGCCAACCGGAGCAGTGGCCGTAAGGTGGTTGGTGCCTGTCACAGCAGCAATCCTGGAACCCGTTTTGGACACTAGTGATGAGGGATGGCATCAAGTTTAAGAAGAAGTCCTATCAGGTCTTTTTGGGCCGTGCGACTGCTGAGACAGCTGATGGATACGAGTTCATCAAGCACAATCGAGCTTTGATGGTTGCTGAAGAAAAAAGTTGGGGTCGGGAGGACTTCGGTGGGGTCAGGGGGAAAGATTATGAGCTGACTTTGCGGAAATTCTGATTCACCAACCGGTGTCTCATTTGGGGCAAGCAGTTCACTATCAACACTATGTGTTGTGGGTGCGGGGTGCTGCTGACCACAACTCGAGACATTGTGAGTCAGTGAGGAGAATACTTCGAATAATTTGAACAATTCCACTAACATGCTTCACATGAAATCTGGAAATCTGATGCAGGTTCTCCTATCTCTTGGGTTGAAATCCCCGAGGTGGTTAAAAAGCTCCTTGGTGGAAAATCCCCAGGGGAGGTTGAGATCAGTCCAGATTTTCTAGAGGCTCTTGATGGAGTGGGGCTGTCCTATTTGAAATACCTCTATACCAGCACTTGGACATCAGGAACAGTGCCTCTGGACTGGCACACTGGGGTAGTGGTCCCCCTTTTTAAGAAGGGGGACCATAGGATGTGTTCCAACTTCAGGGGGATCACAATCCTTAGCCTCCCCAGCAAAGTCTATTCAGGGATACTGGACAGGAGCGTTATCAAGAAGTCTAATCTCAGATTCATGAGGTGCAGTGTGGTTTTCGTCATGACTGTGGAACAGTGGACCAGCTCTACACCCTCACCAGGGTCCTCGTCAGCATGGTCCTCGAGGGTGCATGGGAGTTTTCCCAACCAGAAGAGGAGAAGGCATTTGACTGTGTCAGGGAGTCCTGTGGGGGGTGCTTCAGAAGTAAGGGATACAAAACCCCCCTCATACAGGTGTTTCTTCCCCATATGAACAATGTCAGAGTTTGGCCGGCATTGCCAGTAGTAAGTCATTTTCTTCCAGGTGAGGGTTGGACTGTGTCAAGATTGCCCTTTGTAACCAATCACGTTCTTAACTTTTATGGACAATTTCTTGTGTACCAGAGACATAAACCGGGTTTGGATAGGTGCCCTCACGAGTGCATCTCTGCTTTTTTGTAGATGATGAGGCACCATGATCGCCAACTCTCACTGGACCAGTTCACAGCAAAGTGTAAGACTGGAGTGAGAATCCGCACCTCCAACTCTGAAACCTTCATCAGAAAACAGGTGGAGTTTCCTATCCAGGTCAGGGATGAGATCCTGCCCCAAGTGGATGACTTCAAATATCTTGGGGTTTTGTTCATGAGTGAGGGGAAAAAATGGAACGCTAGATCAATGAGTGGATCAGTGCAGCGTCTGCATTGATTTAGAGTTTGTATTGGTCTGGTGTGGTGAGGAAGGAACTAAGCTGAAAGGCAAAGCTCTCAATTTACGGGTGAGTCTACGTTCCTCCCCTCACCTCTGGTTACAAGATGAGTCATGACCGAAAGAACAAGATCCCTGATACAAACAGCCCAAATGAGTTTCCTCACCAGGGTGTCCAGGCTCTCCCTCAGAAATAGTGTAAGAAGCTTGTCATACGGGAGGGCATCAAAGTAGAGCCACTGCTCCTTCACATTAAGAGGACCCAGAGGAGGTGACTTGGGTACCTTATGAGAGCACCTCCCTGATGAGTGTTCTTGGGATGTCCCACTGAGAGAAGACCCCAGGATGACCCAGGACCCACTGGAGAGACTATATGCCTCGGGTGCCCTGGAAATGCCTCAAGATACCCCAGGAAGAGTTGGAGGAAGAGGCTGGGAGAGGGAAGTCTGGGTTTAAATTATTTTACAATGGAGTGATTGGAAAGAGAAATGGAGGAGGGGTTATTTTAAAGAAAGAGATGCCTTAGAGGTGAAAAGTATTTCAGATCGAGTGATGAGACTGAAGCATGAAATTGAGGGTGTTCTGTATGATGTGATTAGCAGCTATGCCCCACAGGTAGGATGTGACCTAGAGGTGAAAGACAAATTCTGGAAGGAACTCGATGATGTACTTTTGAGCTTCCCAGATTTGTGATTGGTACAGATAGTTATAGACATGTTGGTGATGGAAAACACGGGTGATAAAGAACTTACGGGCAACTAATGGATCCAGGAAAGGAACTGTTAGACTTTGCAGAATGGACGCAAATGGCTGTACTGAACACTTGTTTTTTCCCAGAACAGGTAGGAAGATAAGGTGACTAACAAGAGTTGAGGTGAAGCACGCGGGTGGATTACATTTTTGTTCAGATGATGTCATCTGTATGTATAATGTGATTAGCAACTATGCCCCACAGGTAGGATGTGACCTCGAGTTGAAAGAAAAATTCTGGAAGGAACTAGACAAAGTAATCCTGAACATCCCAGACGGAGAAAGAGTTGTGATTGGTGCAGATTTCAATGAACATGTTGGCGAAGGAAACAGGGGCGATGAAGAAGTGATGGGTAAGTACGGCATTCAGCAAAGGAATTTTGAGGGGCAGATGGTGGTGGACTTCGCAAAAAGGATAAAATTGGCAGTGGTGAACACTTATTTCCAGAAGAGACAGGAACATAGAGTGACCGACAAGAGCGGAGGTAGATGCACGCAGGCGGATTATATTTGGTGCAGACATTCTAATCTGAAGGAGGTTACCTACTCTAATGTAGTGGTGGGGGAGATTGTGGCTCGACAGCATAGGATGGTGATGTGTAGGATGATTCTGGTAGAGGGTAAGAAGATTAAGAAGACAATGGTAGAGCAGAGAATCAGGTGGTGCAAGTTGAGAAAATAAGAATGTTGTGTGGCCTTTCGAAAAGAGATGAGACAGGCTCTAGATGGTCAGGAAGAGCTCCCAGAAGACTGGAATAATACTGCCAAGGTATTCAGAGAGGCAGGCAGGAGAGTATTTGGGGTGTCTTCTGGTAGGAAAGAGGAGAAGGAGACTTGGTGGTGGAAACCCCAAAATACAGGAAGTCATCCAAGAAAAGAGACTAGCGAAGAAGAAGTAGGACACAGAGAGGACTGAGGAGAGGCGTAAGGAATACATTGAGATGCGTCGTAAGGCAGAGGTAAAGGTGGCGAAGGCTAAATAAGAGGCATCTGAAGACATGTACTCCAGGTTGGATGGGAAAATAGGGGAAAGGGATCTCTTCAGGTTGGCCAGACAGAGGGACAGAGATGGGAAAGAGGTGCAGCAAGAAAAAGTGATGAAGGACAGTGATGGAAATATGTTGACTGGTGCCAGTAGTGTGCTAAGTAGATGGAAAGAATACTTTGAGAAGGTAATGAATGAAGAAAATGGGAGAGAAGGTAGAGTAGAAGAGGCAAGTGTGAATGACTGGGAAATGGCAACGATTAGTAAGGGGGAAATTAGAAAGGCACTGAACAGAATGAAAACTGGAATGATAGTTGGTCCTAATGACATACCAGTGGAGGTATGGAAGCAATTTGGTGAGGTGGCTGTGGAGTTTTTGACCAACTTATTCAATAGAATATTAGTGGGAGAGAAGATGCCAGAAGAGTGGAGGAACAGTGTGCTAGTCCTCATTTTTATGAACAAAGGCGATATTCAGAACTGTGGAAACTACAGAGCAATAAAGATGATGAGCCACACAATGATGTTATGGGAAATAGTAGTGGAGGCTAAACTCAGGAGTCGTGAGAGAGGACATGAGGACGATGGGTGTGAGAGAGGAGGATTCACGAGATAGGCTTAGATGGAAAAAGATGACATGCTGTGGTGACCCCTAAAGGGACAAGCCAAAAGAAAAAGAAGATGATGAATTCTGATTAATCAAAATTCAAAAGTGTGATTTATGTGTCTTCACATTTTTTTTTTTATTGATTGACAAGCCATAGTCATTGCCATTATTATCTTGTATCTCCTGGTAGGATTGGGGAGAAGATTTAGTGGTGGAACCTCAAAGTACAGGAAGTTACACAAGGAAAGAGGTTGGTGAAGATTAACTGGGACACTGAGAGGACCAAGGAGAGGAGAGAGGAATACATTGAGATGCAACGTAGAGCAAAGATAGAGGTGGCAAAGGCTAAACAAGGCATATGACAACATGTACACCAGATTGGACACAAAAGAAGGGGAAAATTATCTCTAAAGGTTGGCCAGATGGAAAGATAAGATAGGGATTGGAAGGATATGCAGCATTTTAGGGTGATTCAAGCTAAAGATGAAAATGTGTTGACTGTGACAGTCGTGTTCTATATAGATGGAAAGAATACTTTAAGAAGTTTAAGAATGAATAAATATGAGAGAAGGAAGAGTAGAAGAAGCAAGTGCGGCGGACCAGGAAGTGGCAATTATTTGTAAGGGGGAAGTTAGAAAGGCACGAGAGAGGATGAAAAATGGAAAGGCCATTATTCCTGATGACATACCTGTGGAGGTACAGAAGCATTTTGGAGATGTGGCCGCAGAGTTTTTGACCAACTTGTTCAAGAGAATACTAGTGGTTGAGAAGGTGCCTGAAGAATGGAAGAAATGTGTGCTAGTTCCCATTTTTAAGAACAAAGGCAAAGTGTAGTGGAGGCTGGACTCAGGACAAGCACTTGTATGATTTTATGCCGTGAAAGAGTAACACAGATCCATTTGCCTGGAGGATGCTGATGAGAAAACACAGAGAAGGTCAAAAGGACCTCTGTGTCTAGAGAAAGCCTATGACAGAGTACCAAGAGAGGAACTTCGGGACTGCATGCAGAGGTCTGGAGTGGAAGAGAAGTATTTTAGAATAGTACAGAACATGTATGAGGGCTGCAGGACAGTGGTTAGGTGTGACAGAAGAATTTAGGTTGGAGTTGTGACTTGATCAAGGATCAGCTCTGAGACCCTTCATTACTTTTTGGGGCTCAAGGCTGATATGCCTGACCTAATTAGTGTCTGTAGGGTGCAGGTGTGGGGCTGCTGCTGTTGGCATCTCCGCCCAGGCTGCTTTGCCATGCCCCTGACAGAGGACCCTCCCAAGGCAGTCGCCACTGAGGCATGAGCAAGAGGTGGCCCGGGGTTGGTCGCCACAGAGATATGAGCAAGAGGCAGCCAGGGGTCGATCGCCACCGAGGCATGAGGAAGAGGCAGCCCGGGGTGGGTCACCACAGAGGCATGAGCAAGAGAGAGCAACAGGTGTGTTTTTTTTATGTCCAAGCAGATGTTTTTTTTTCCTTCAAAATTTTCACATAACAGCTTGTTGAGCTGATAAAAGCTTAATGATGGCATTTCATTGTTTAGAACAAATGTGTTCCTTTCATATCATAGCTCATGAAGAACAAATAATTTTTGCTTCAATTCTTTACCATTGACACACAAAATGTTTGAGCTTTGCTGACATCTCAGCTTCTTTTTGCTATCCAGTTTTAAAGCTCATCCAACCATCTTTGGTAAGATAATACTGTTGATCGTCAAGATGACCATAAAGCTTTGAATTTTCCATCCCACCCAGTGACAGTAGGAGGCAAACGATGCTGGAGTAAAAAAATTACTAAACCCTTACAGTGACTTCAAGGCTATGCTGTGTAAAGGGATATGGAAAGAGCTAAACATCAAGGTGATGTGGTTGCTTCTCTTCAGATCTGTTTGTCCTTCTTGGGCTCTCGCACCTATTACAATTTTGTTTTAATTGCTTATCAGAGCTCTGCTTCATTGCCATGTTGTGAACAGTCTGTGGCATCCTCTCGTGCGGAGTTGCAGACTCCTGTGACTGCAGGTCTCGCATAGGCCATCTTAAGTACCTACTCAAAAGGTCAGGTCCGGTTCCGACACCACCGATGTATCTGGTCATCACCGATTCCACAAACCAGTCTGTCACGAAGCATCTCTGCCAATGTATCTCCATAATTAAACTCCTGTGCTAATTTCCGTGACACGGTGACATATTCCAACACGGACTCATCCGGCTCCCCAGCTCTCGAGTTGAAATTACAGCGCAGCACAATCTCACTGGGTCTTGGAGTGAAGTGGTCCTTCATTAAACAATTTGTCTCCTGGTTTAGCTGGGCTAAGGAAATTCCTCATCATGGTGTACGTCTGACCGCCCACTCCACTGAGCAGAATTGCTTTATTTTGATCCACATCATCAAACTTGTTAGCCACAAAAAAATTGATGGAAAATCTCACATTATTCTTCCTACATCTGGGTTCGGCTGTCAAATGGCGAAATAATCCGGGAAAGGTTCAGTGGCATATTCTGCCCAGTAAGAAAAAGAAACATTTAAGGACCAGTGGCTAGCGAAGTGTGGTCGCCCTGAGCCGTACGACACATGTACAGGTGTATCTAGGCATTTATTTAAAGGTCAAGTGTCATCCCTATAAACATTCTAAAATAGATATTGTAATGAAAAACACATATAACATGATTCACTTCAATATCTATACGAAAAAATAAATATACGCAGAGAGTGCGACATCCATGCGCAAAGTTGTGGAAGTGTCATTCGACATCCAACTGGTCGCCATATTGGCTGCATCTCCTGTCCGTGACGTCACCCCAGACATTCGCCATTGAAAACACGCAGTGGACCCTACTATGGGAGACAAACACACCCCTTCTGACAAGGAAGCTCTTTTTGAAGAAGAGAACTTCACACAACCGAGTGAAGTTACCGGGGCAATATTACCCTATTGTTTCGAGCCATATTCAGATTATATGCGATCACGGCCAAACCACCTTGCCATCCCATCCACTTCCGGGAGATGAGCCATTGCGGTGCGGCGCCGCGACGAGCCACCACGGCCAACAAGGCCGGCCGCCGGCAGGGTGGCTCATTTTCGCCGCCGAGGTGGCTTATCACGGCGCCGACCTGAGCCGCTTTCCGCCGTTGGCATCGCACGCGGCTGAGTGCGGGCAGCGTTGTTCATAGCCACCGCCGTCCACGAGCCTGACGCAGCTTTTGCCGAAGCCGTGATCGGCGGATGCAGGTTCTTGGCTGGGGTGGCTCATTTTCGGCGCCGAGATGGCTTATCACGGCGCCAGGCCACTTTACGGTGTTGTTGTCGCACGCGGCTGAATGCGCCATTGCCAACAGCATTGTTCATAGCCGCTGCCGTCCATGAGCCCGACGCAGCAGCCTTTGCTGGCAAGCCCGACGCGGAAGCCGTCCGACGCGTACATTGATACATTTAGCACACCTGTCATACATACATGGATCTTTTGTTACGTTATTTGACATTTGGAACCCACGAAGCTCTCGTCCTTTGCACCCATGGAATCCATTTTTCACTACAAACCGGGTCTCTTGGAAACTTATGAAGGGTAAATCCATCCTCCCAAGTGTTTTAGCAATATCCAGCAATGGAACAAGCCAGCATTTTGGCTAACACGAAGGAACAATGAGCTAGCTTTCCGCAGGTAAAACTAATAGAAACAAATGAGTCTGCTGGAGAGCACTCCTGCCATACGTCACTTCCTGCTTCTTCTCAGGGAAAAAAATCCCTCGAGAGGATTTTCATGGCGGGAGTTACAAAAAGCCATATATGTCAAAATCACATTTTGTGGTGAAAAAAACCATGGGTCCATACCGGCTGCCGTTTTTCATTAATAACACACTAAAAATCATTCATTTCATGACACTTGACCTTTAAAGGAAGACACCCCCCAAAATTTATATGTACAATAAACCCTCCAATGTGAAGTAATATTATTGTTACAAATATTGTGGACATAAATTGAAAAAAACATTTGACAATAAAGAACATATTTGAAATCCAAGCAAAATCTGGATATATGCCAGCTTTCACAGCCAAACACGGAACAAAGATCCTTGACTCCGCCCCTGACATCACCGGTGCTGAGCATTACAGACCATTGGTTCTAGCTAAGCCAAGATGCCAACTTGCACCAAAAATGAGAAAACGCGCCCAAATTTGTCCTTCTTTAACCTCCCGTGGGGTCAACCTGACAGGATAAAGCTATGGCTGTCACAGTTGAGGCTCATTCATCAGCGGGGGAATTTGCACGCATTTAATCATTACTGGTTATTAGCCGCTAAATGATCCTCTTGTGCTAGTATGGTAAACCAACTACACACATTATGAGGGTGGAGCAGCTGTTCAATCCCGGACCTCCATGCGTGGAGTTTGCATGTTCTCCCCGTGTCTGCGTTTGTGTAACCTGCCTCCTGCCCGGTGACACCTGGGATAGGCTCCAGCACACCTTCGACCATCGTGCGGCTAAGAAAATGAATGGATGGAAATATACGTGTAGCACTTCCCAGTTACTATTTACGGTGATCCGTGCGTGCAACAGACCACTAACTTTTAATGTGTGCTCCCATTTCTATTAGTTTCGACAAAATCTTCCTTTAAGACCAACACATTTAGAGGACAATAAGTCTCGGAATTCTTTTAAATAACATCGTTTTGATGTTTTAACCAATGATGACAAAAGTACGTCTTATCATGAATGCGACTTTTTGGGCTTTCATACGTCATACAGGCATTGAGACTTCCATCCGTTCATTGTGAGTGTAATTCAATTTGATTTGTCATCATGATGGTACGATGGTGAACAGTTTTTGCCGACAAAGGCATGTCTTTTATTCGTTCGATTATCTTGTCTTTATGTGATGTTGGAAAAATGTTGATTGGCAATGTCGAGTACGAATGCTTTGGCATACTCCCCATCTGTGAATTTAAACACAGCAGAACCCTCCTTCGCCTTTTCTTGTTGAAAACCACGGTACTCTTCAGATTTTTTTTCTTTGAGCGACCATTGTCAAACTTTTCTATAATTATTTTTCCACACAATCGACATTCGACCGTTCTGCGCTTGTGGTTAGTTAGCGAGTCAGACTCCGGCTCATTCCTACACAAAAATCCATCCAAATATTCACCAGCATTTACAGCCACAGGTTCAAATCTGTATTGACGTATTCATCCATCTTCCTGATCAACTGATGCTGCTATTTCTTCAGCAGATGAGAATAAATCTGAGAAATAAGCGCTGTCTGCGATGCGTTTGTGCAGAGGAGACCCACATGATACGTCACTTCCTATTATTTTTAGGTCATGTGACTCGACAAAATGGTGGTGGCCATGAAAATTTGTAATTGCTGACAAAACACAATTAAATGACATCGGATTAACCTCACATTTTCAAGGTACAGTAAATATGAAATGACCTTCGGACTAAATTTTTTCATTGTTCAGAGGACGATTCCTTCGTGGTATAGCGTCAGCGTTATAATAAGCATGGTACATAACAGGACTTTTTTTTCAGTATGCTCATATAATTGTAGCTGGCCTTGACTGACATCTAGTGTACTTTTGTCATTGAGTAAATTCCTCCACACTTTAATTCTGATTTGAAAAAAAATATCTATGATTTCAAACATTAATCCTTCATCATAAAGACCATTCTTATTCACGGAACTAATGGTGGTGGCCCATTGCAATACACTGCTTTCATGACAGTAAACGCATAAATGTATAACAGTTATCAGCTTCATAAAAATCGTGTAAATTACACAATTTCCCCTTCAAACTTAGCAGGTAGAGAATAAGTGCACAAATTATCCAAACTACTCTTTAAACCTATTACACTCCAATATTTGTATAACTGTAATAATGGCAAAAACTATGGCTGTCAATCAATGAAAAAAAATGTAAAACATATAAATCACACTTTAGAATTTTGATGAATCACAACTAATCATCTTCTTCTTCTTTTCCTTTCGGCTTGTCCCGTTAGGGTTTGCCACAGCATGTCATCTTTTTCCATCTCAGTGTATCTCCTGCATCTTACTCTCTAACACCAACTGCCCTCATGTCTTCCCTCACAACATACATCAACTTTCTCTTTGGTCTTCCTCCCGCTCTTTGCTTGCCAGCTCCATCCTCACCACCCTTCTACCAAAATACCCACTCTCTCACCTCTGAACATGTCCAAACCATCGAAGTCTGCTCTCTCGAACCTTGTCTCCAAAACATCCAACTTTGACTGTCCCTCCAATGAGCTAATTTCTAATACTATCCAACCTCCTCACTCCGAGCGAGAACCTCACCATCTTCATTTCTGCCACCTCCAGTTCTGCTTTCTGTTGATTCTTCAGAGCCACTGTCTCTAATCCGTACATCATGGTCAGCCTCACCGCTGTTTTATAAACTTTGCCCTTCATCCTAGCGGATACTCTCCTGTCACATAGAACACCATACACCTTCCACCAACTGTTCCATCCTGCATGGACCCATTTCTTCACTTCCTTACCACACTAACCATTGCTCTGTATTGTTGACCCCAAGTATTTGAAGTTGTCCACCCTCGCTATCTCTTCTCTTTGGATCTTCACTCTTCCGCCACCGCCCCTCTCATTCACGCTTATATATTCTGTTTTACTTCGGCTAATCTTCATTTCTCTCCTTTCCAGTGCGTACAGTGAAGAAAATAAGTATTTGAACACCCTGCTATATTGCAAGTTCTCCCACTTAGAAATCATGGAGGCGTCTGACATTTTCATCATAGGTGCATGTCCACTGTGAGAGAGACAATCTAAAAACAAAAATTCAGAAATCACAATGTATGATTTTTTTCAATGATTTATTTGTGTGATACAGCTGCAAATAAGTATTTAAACACCTGAGAAAACAAATGTTAAAATGTGGTTCAATAGCCGTTCTTTGCAATTACAGAGGTCAAAGTTTTCCTGTTGTTCACCAGGTTTGCATACACTCCAGGAGGGATTTTGACCCACTCCTCCACACAGATCTGCTCTAGATCAGACAGGTTTGTGAGCTGTCGCTGAGAAACATGGAGTTTAAGGTCCCTCCAAAGATTTTCTCTTGGGTTTAGGTCTGGAGACTGGCTAGACCATACCAGAATCCTGATATGCTTCTTACGGAGAAACTCCTTGGTTTTCCTGGCTGTGTGCTTCGGGTCATTGTCATGTTGAAAGACCCAGCCACGAACCATCTTCAATGCTCTGACTGAGGGAAAGCGGTTGTTCCACAAAATCTCACAATACATGCCTGCAGTCATCCTCTTCTTAAAGGGCTACTGTCATAAAATGGATGATTTTTAGAAGCTACTAAAAAAAAACAATAGTTTGGGGCGGACCACGTAATCGGTCTCTCATAACGTAACAAAAGATCCGCGTATGAAATATGTCGATGTGCGTGTCGGACGGCGTTTGCGCGCAGTAAAGTGCCCCGGCTCGACGGTGTTCATTGCGTTCTGCGGCGGCTATGAACAACCCCCTAAGGCAGCACCGCTCGGCTCCATTTTATGCCACCACGGTGCCGAAAATAATCCACATCGGCTGAGGCGCCGTGTTCGGTGGTCACGGCTTCTGCGAAGGCTGCGCGTCGGGGACGGGGGCGGCTCTGAGTAACTTAGCCGAAAATGCCTCACTCAGACACGTGTGCACAGTAAAGCGCCCAGGCTCGACTGTGTTGTTCATCGCGTACTGCAGCGTCTCTGAACAACCCCCTAAAGCAGCACCGCTTGGCTCCATCATAAGCCACACCGGCCGGCTGCGATAAGCCCCGATGGCTCGTCTCTGCCGCGGAAGTGGATCGGACGGGGATGCGGTTTGGCTGTGATTGCATATCATCTGAATATGGCTCGAAACAATAGTGTAATATTGCCCATAGGGCTCGAAACAATCGTATAATATTGCCCCGGTAACTTCATTCAGTTGTTTGGTGTTCTTTTCGAAAATAGCTTCCATGTCAGAAGGGGCGTGTTTGTCTCCAATAGTTAGGGTGCACCACGTGTATTCATTGGCAAATGTCCGGGTGACGTCACAGACAGAGCATGCAGCCAATATGGCGACCACTTGGATATCGGAGAATGACACTTCTGCAACTTTGCGCATAGATGACCCGCTCTCCGCTCACATTTATTGTTTCGTATAGACATTGAAGTGAATAATGTTATATGGATTTTTCATGACAATATCTATTTTGGAATGTTTATAGGGATGACACTTGGGCTTTAATACAGTGCAGTCGTCCTGTCCATGTGCAGAAAAACACCCCCAAAGCATAATGCTGATGGTGTTCTTGGGGTGGAACTCATCATTCGTCTTCTTCCAAATATGATTAGTGTAATTATGACCAAAAAGTTCCATTTTGGTCTCATCTGACCACAAACCTTTTTCCCATGAATCCTCTATTTCATCCAAATGGTCATTGGCAAACTTAAGATGGGGCTTGACATGTGCTGATTTAAGCAGGGTAACATTCCGTGCCATGGATGATTTCAAACCATGACGTCTTAGTGGATTACCAACAGTCACCTTGGAAACAGTGCTTCCAGCTCTTTTCAGGTCATTGACCAAGTCCTGTCGTGTTGTCCTGGACTGATTCCTCACCTTTCTAAGGATCATTGTGACCCCACGAGGTGATATCTCCACCCCGATTGAGATTGACCATCATA
The DNA here is from genome assembly GCF_019802595.1 of Syngnathoides biaculeatus. Classification (NCBI taxonomy): domain Eukaryota; kingdom Metazoa; phylum Chordata; class Actinopteri; order Syngnathiformes; family Syngnathidae; genus Syngnathoides; species Syngnathoides biaculeatus. The sequence continues at coordinate 26,752,691 of NC_084651.1, forward strand.
TTTAGCTTCTTCCATTTTCTAATAATTGCTCCAACAGTGGATCTTTTTTTCATCAAGCTGCTTGGCAATTTCTCTGTAGTCCTTTACAGCCATGTGGAGTTGTGGAATTTTGTCTCTGGTGTCTTTGGATAGCTCTTTGGTCTTGGCCACGTTACAAGTTTGAGTCATATACTGATTGTATGGTGTGCACAGGTGTGTTTATGCAGCTAATGACCTCACACAGGTGCATCTGATTCAGGATAATACATGGACTGGAGGTGGACTTTTAAAGGCGGACTGACAGATCTTTGAGGGTCAGAATTCTAGCTCATGGACAGGTGTTCAAATACATATTTGCAGCTGTATCACACAAATAAATAATTAAAAAAATATACATTGTGATTTCTGGATTTTTCCTTTAGATTATCCCTCTCACAGTCGACATGCAGTCCCGATGAAAATTTCAGACCCCTCCATGACTTCTAACTGGGAGAACTTGCAATATAGCAGGGAGTTCAAATACTTATTTTCTTCACTGTACCTCCATCTTTCCTATTGTACCTCTGCCTGCTCCCTGCTTTCACTGCAGATCACAATATCATCTGTGAACATCATGGTCCAGTCTAACCTCATCTGGTGGCCTATCCATCACTGCCGCAAACAGTCCCACCTCCACATGAAATTCTTCTGACACACCTACGGCACATCCCACCGCTGTTCTGCTGCCCTCATACATGTCCAGTACTATTGTAACATATTTCTCCACCACGCCATACTTGCGCATGCAGTACCACTCTTCCTCTCTTGTTACTCTGTCATAGCCTTTCTCTAGGTCTACAAAGATACAGTGTAGCTCCTTTTGACCTTCCCTGTACTTTTCCACTAGCATCCTCAGGCAAATAGTGCATCTGTGGTACTCTTTCTAGACATGAAACCATACTATTGCTCGCAAATACTTACTTCTTTCCTAAGGCACACCTCACCATTGTTCTGCTGCCATCATACATGTCCTGTACTATTTTAACATACTTCTCTGCCACACCAGACTTACGCATGCAGTACCACAGTTCCTCTCTTGGTACTCTGTCACAGGCCACAAAGACACAATGTTGCTCCTTCTGACCTTCTCTGTACTTTTCCATGAGCATCCTCAAGGCAACTATTGTATCTCTGGTACTCTTTCTAGGCAGGAAACCATACTGTTGCTCGCAGATACTTATTTCCGTCCTGAGTCTAGCCTCCACTACTCTTCCCCATAACTTCATTGTGTGGCTCATCATCTTTATTCCTTTGTAGTTTCCACAGTGCTGAATATCGCCTTTGTTCTGAAAAATGGGGACTTCCACACTTTTCCTCCATTCTTCTGGCATCTTTTCTCCCACTAGTATTTAGTTGAATAAGTTGGTCAAAAACTCCACAGCCACCTCATCAAATTGCTTCCATACTTCCACTGGTATGTCATCCGGTGCAACTGTTTTTCCATTTTTCATTCTGTTCAGTGCCTTTTTCACTTCTCCCTTACTAATCATTGCCACTTCTCAGTCATTCACACTTGCTTCTTTTACTCTACCTTCTCTCCCATTTTTTTTTTATTCATTAACTTCTCAAAGTACTCTTTCCATCTATTTAGCACACTACTTGCACCAGTCAACATTTGTCCGTTGCTATCCTTAATCACCTTTACTTGCCGCACATCCTTCCCATCTCTATCCCTCTGCCTGGTCAACCTGTAGAGATCCTTTTCTCCTTTTTTCGTATCTAACCTGGAGTACATGTCATATGCCTTTTGTTTAACCTTTGTCACCTCTACCTTTGCCCTACAGTTCATCTCAATGTAATCCTTCCGCCTGTTATTTCCTTCATTCATCAACCTCTCATTCTTTCCATCTATTTAGCACACTACTTGCACCAGTCAACAGATTTTCATCTCCATCCTCATTCACCTTTACCTGCTGCACATCCTTCCCATCTCCATCCCTCTGTCTGGCAAACCTGTAGAGATCCTTTTCTCCTTCGTTCGTGTCCAACCTGATGTACATGTTGCCATATGCCTCTTGTTTCGCCTTCGCCACCTTTACCTTTGCCCTTTGCCTCATCCCAATGTATTCATTTCATGTATCCTCAGTCCTCTCCGTGTCCCACTTTGTCTTCGTCCATCTCTTTGCTTGGATGACTTCCTGTATTTTGGGATTCCACCACCAAGTCTCCTTCTCCCCTTTCTACCAGAAGACACCCCAAATACTCTCCTGCCTGCCTCTTTGAATACCTTGGCAATATTATTCCAGTCTTCTGGGAGCTCATCCTGACCATCTAGTGCCTGTCTCATCTCTTTTCGAAAGGCCACACAACATTCTTCCTTTCTCAACTTCCACCACCTGATTCTCTGCTCTACCGTTGTCTTCTTAATCTTCCTACCCGCTACCAGAATCATCCTACACACCGCCATCCTATGCTGTCGAGCTACACTCTCCCCCACCACTACCTTACAATCAGTAACATCCTTCACCTTACATTGTCTGTACAAAATATAATCCACCTCCGTGCTTCTGCCTCCGCTCTTGTCGGTCACTCTATGTTCCTGTCTTTTCCAAAAATAGGTGTCAACCACTGCCAATTCCATCCTTTTTGCAAAGTCCACCACCATCTGCCCCTCAAAGTTCCTTTGCTGAACGCCGTACTTACCCATCACTTTTTCATCGCCCCTGTTTCATTCGCCAACATGTCCATTGAAATCTGCTCCAATCACAACTCTCTCTTTGTCTGGGATGCTCAGGACTACTTCGTCTAGTTCCTTCCAGAATTTCTCATTCAACTCGCGGTCACATCCTACCTGTGGGGCATAGGCGCTAATCACATTATACATAACACCCTCAATTTCAAATTTTAGTCTCATCACTCGATCTGATACTCTTTTCACCTCCAAGACATTCCTAGCCAGCTCTTCCTTTAAAATAACCCCTCCTCTATTTCTCTTCCCATCTACTCCATGATAAAATCATTTAAACCCTGCACCTAGACTTCTAGCCTTACTCCCTTTCCACTTGCTCTCTTGGATGCACACTATCATCATGTCAACTAATTCCTGATCTTTTCCTGTCATAGTCCCAACATTCAAAGTCCCTCCATACAGCTGTATGATCTTTGCATTTCTCTTCTTCTTCTGCCAACCAGGCCACTTTCCTCCTCTTTTTTTGTTTTCCACCTACATTATCTGAATTTCTACCTACGCCTTGCAGATTAACATTTACATTAACATTAACATGGGCCACGACCTAACCGTTATGGAATTCGAATGATGAACGCTCATATATGTTTGGCACAGTTTTACGCCGGATTCCCTTCCTGACGCAACCCTCTGCATTTATCCGGGCTTGGGACTGGTCGGCAGGTAGCACAATGTTGTGCTGCCCAATGGGCTGCAGATAGTCAAAAAGAAGAAGCAATCAAATAAATAAACAAAATTAAACATGACAATCAAATATACTGTGCAACACATAATACCATATTTTGCTTTTACATGGTATTTTAAACTTGTAGTGCTTTGATGAAAAGAAAGTTCAGCACTGCAGAATATGAAAATTATTGTTGTTGTTTTTTTCATACAAGAAAAATTTGTGCCCGTTAAAAAACCCACGCAGGCACGGGGAGAACATGCAAACTCCACACAGGTAAGACCAGGATACAAACCCTGGACCTCAGAACTGTGAGGCCAGCGCTCTACAGCTGTTCCATTGTACCCTGTGTTATACAGTTTGTAAGAAAACTGATCGGAAAAGGGTAGGTTTTGTCACTCAAATTATTGCATTGAGTGTTGGGGAATAGTCTCATGAAATGTTATCTTGAGCAACATTATAAATGTGTATACGGTTGTTGAAAATTGCAGCCTTTGTGATTTCTGTACTGTACGGAATGTTTGTGTAAAGGTTATGGGGGAGGAGGGCTTTATACAGATAATCATCAAAAGGAATCAGGTTCTTCCATGTCTAATGTGCAGTCGAAATGTTGAGTTGTTTTGAAATTGGTTCTGTATTTTATGGATAATCCTGTAAAGGGTAACAGTCCTGCTATTAGACTTTGTTTGACAAAAAATTCTGAGCATTTTGTTTGTTTTCAAACAATTGTTCATAGTTTCATGCTAGTTCAGATCTTAATTGTTACAAATAGAGTACTGTATTAACATTTTGTTTCAGGTTTCTGTCGATTATACCTCTGTAAGTGCATGTTTCAAATGAAACAAAATCCCTATGGAATGCTTCAATAAAAAGAAAAATATTAAACTCAATGTGTACCCACCCTGACCCGTGCCTCTGTGAGATTGGTCCACACTGCAATCTCCTCCCTGGTACTCATGTCAGGGTAGCGGTTCCTCTGAAATGTGGCCTCCAGCTCCTGGAGCTGCTGGCTAGTGAAATGAGTTCTCTGTCTCCGCTGCTTCTTCTTTAGTGAGCCATCATCAATACTCGATTCATCCAGCTGGTTCTGGTGGGATTTGTCTGTGTCTGCAGTCATATACAGGAAAGTGTACTAATTAGTGGAGAACCGATTCTTACATCAGTAGTGCCTAAAATTGTACACATTTATGTCTTTTAATGTTTCGCAAATGTTTTCAGATAAAAAAACACATTAAAATCAACTTCATTAAACAATAAATTGACTGACTACCATATGCTAAGAGTATGCGGTGAAGTTTAAATGTGTCGGATTAGCAACTTGGAGTTTCACCTAAAATTGCAAGGAAAATACGTCTCACAAGACCTACAAGACTCCGGAACCATGAGTCAGAGGCGTATCTGGGTAGATAACGAACATTCTATCAAAAGGAGACAAATCAGCTGAAGTGACAATAATCATGTAGGAGGTAGAGTAATGCTATCTTCAAGATGCTGTATCAGAATTCAGGTGTAGAATTTGTTGCAGAAGTAAAAGTCACATAGTTTAGATCATCAATGATAAAAGAGGACAAATGTGGATAGAAAAACAAAAATGTACATTTTATTCACTTACAATTATTTCATTGAAATGTTTAAACTGTGAGGCCAGCGCTCAACAGCTGCGCTATCCTGCCGCCAGTGGTGGTTACTGAACTTCAGTTTAGAAGTCACTTTATCTATACTGTTGGAACAAAAGGATTTTTTTTTAATCCTATAATAACTTAAGAATTGCTTGCTTCCATACATTACTGCTACCAGAATGAACCACTCTTAGCTTTTTTTTTCTCTGCGGTTTCCTCCAATATTCCAGAGGTTTGCAGGTTTTTATTACGTTAATGATGCTCTGGCTGTGGGTGTGACTGGTTGTCTTCTATATGTGGGCTAAAACTCTTACTTGGTTTCTCTGTGCCAAGCAATAGGAAGGAGGGGATTGGGATTTGAGATTCATATAATTGCATGAAAAGTGCTCTATGAATAAAGTTTGCTTTGATTTGATACATTTGATTGGCAACCAATGTAGAATGTACGCCGTCTCTCGCCCACTCAGCTGGGTCAACTCCAGCTCTGCTGTTCCTCAGAATCAGAATCAGCTTTATTTATTTATTTATATAAGTGTGTTTGAAAAAAAAAACACCCTTTTTCTCCGGGAGATGGTGCTGACCTAGTACAACATACAGAACAAAGAACAACAAAGCAGCAAGAACAAAGAACAAGAGACATATCTGACTGCCTATGCTCCAATCAAATTAACAAGAAACATGTTTGACAAGTGGACTACAGAGCAGCAGTATTTAGGCGTGGTCTGAGGAGGCGGAACTTTAAATGTACTTTCTGCCAAAAAAATTGTCACTCTGCCAGGAGTAGACTGGTCTGCCAAATTGGCCAACACAAACAGTGAGCCACGTACAAGCACGAAAATCAGAAAAGGACAGTTTTAAAACCCCACCGCAGATTCGCTGTCTCCAAAAATAGAACCCTAAGTCTCTATTGTAAAGGATCACTAATTCTGATGCTCTTGATCACCTCAACACCGAAGCACACTTCGAAATACTGTGAAATCTTTTGATCATTTGGGCTAGTTCATAACAACCATTAGTTCGATTACATTCAAAAATGTGCCAAAATACTAAATGGCTATAGCTGTCCCCAAGGCCAATGAATTTAGAGGACCACACATCCATGTAATGTCTGCCAGGATTCTACCAGATTTGGCCGCTGCTGCTGTGAGGACCTCACAACATGAAGTGAAATTAGTTGGCCAGCTAATCCTGTGGATCCGGCTTTTGTGAGTGGTGCAGGTTGGGCTCTGTTTGGTGAGGGTTTAACTCCCCGGGAGCAGTTCGAAATGACCAGCAGGGTTGAAAAAGAGACTCCACAGGGCCACCAGCAAAACCAATAAGAGCCAAGCTGAGGCTGTTATCTGGCAGTAAACTGACACTGGCTAAGCTGTCACTTAAGGCCAAAGTCTAAAACACAATACAGAGGAAAGGGGAGCCCTTTTTAGAGGAACGCGCTTCCTAACAATGGGAGCAATCTGACTGATAATGTGCTGACAAACCAGACTTTTTACAGGTCAGCTTCGTGGCCCAGCTTATTATGCAAGGCTTTTAAACAAATAACCTAGCTCATGTAATCTTCTGGATGAAAATGTACCGTAATGACATTCGTGGACGTAAGAATACACGTGTGCCGGGACACACGGAACTATGCTACCTCTGTGGAGTTAGCATGTTCTCTCAGTGCTTGCGTGGGTTTTCTCCAGGCACTCCGGTTTCCTCCCATATCCCAAAAACATGCAACATTAATTGGACACTCTAAATTGCCCCAAGATGTGATTGTGAGTGAGACCGTTGTCTGTCTCTATGCGCCCTGTGATTGGCTAGCAACCAGTTCAGGGTGAACCCTGCCTCCTGCCCGTTGACAGCTGGGATAGGCTCCAGCACTCCCGCAACTCTCGTGAGGATAAGCGGGGAAGAAAATGGATGGATTTATATATATTTATGAAATGTGATGTAAAAATATACATGGGAGTGCTGGAGCCTATCCCAGCTGTCAACAGGCAGGAGGCGGTGTATGTATGTTAGCGGCACGGTGACACAGCTGTGGAGCATTGGTTTCACAGTTCTGAGCATTGGGGTTCAAATCCCGATCCCGCCTGTGTGGAGTTTGCATATTCTCCCTGTGCCTGCCTGCATGGATGATTGGCTGGCAACCAGTTCAGGGTGTACCCTTCCTCCTGCCCGGTGACAGCTGAGATAGGCTCCAGCACTGCCCCCACCCTTGTAAGGATAAGCGGCTTGGAAAATTGATGGCTTGATATATATTTAAGTCTTTAGACACGCATTCATCTTGAAAAAAAAAAAAACTAAAAAGGTTTTGGTGTCTGCCCAAAAGTAACCCAATTCATTGTGAATGAACATTTATTTCTAAGGGTTTGTGAGATGAACATTCATTAAAATCACAGATGTAGTGCAGCAGATAATGACTCGAACAGTTAAACATTCACTTTTGAATTTTTCACATTTTATTTTTGAGGTTTCACTTTTAGTTCATATTTGATATATGATTTCAGACGTAAGGAAACATTAGCATTTTATTTTGTGTTTCATGTACTGTGTGTCTCTCTCTCTCTCTCTCTTTTAGATGTGTACAATCAACAAATGAATCCCTGAAACTGTACTTGTCCCGAATTATGCTCTTCAGACAACATATCCCTCCATTGATTTTGTTTAATTCCACTCATCGTTGGAAACCAGCACTGAAAACATCCTTTCATTTATTTTCCTTGACCCCTCTTTCCTTCGTGTGACTTTTGAAAACGAATGAAAGCTAAAGGAAATGGCAATGTGGTAATGGTAATGTCAAATTTGCAACCGTGTACCGCAGATCACAATAGTTTGACTTTGACACTTTGTTAGGGCGTCAAAGGATGCATAGCCTCCCTCCTGATGTGATCTCCCCTCTCTTGCAAACGTTAATGAGGTTCCCCAAAAAATAAATATAAAATAAATAAAACTCAGTTTTATCGAAAGATGTTCATTTAACAATGTTCTTATTATTCTGTTGCAGTTGGTTAAATCATCATTATTAAATGCATTTGCAATATAGTCATGGCTATAGTGTTCAGCGTGTGACACAAACTACAAATAGGTTATGCATCTCTATTTCCGCAGAACCACTGACCCAAATATTCGTTTTGACAGTCATCACCTAACCTGCATATAATCCACTAGTTAAGCGTTGCACGGACAAAAAAAAATGAAAAAAAGAATTCATTTCCTCCTGCTAGACGGGCTTGTGAGAGGTCTCAGCAATTTATTTATTTGATTTTAAAAGACAATAGCACTGGATATATTTGCATGTGAACTGCATATAGGTGAAATACACTTTTATACCTCTATTATGTTATTCGCCTTCCACTTGCTTCTTCAATCTAAAGGCTAAATTGGATCAAATGAAACGAAGCGACTACGCGCAACGTTACACTCTTGCGGGCTCTTTTAGAGACCGAATTGAAAAGTCAGAATAACCGGAAATGGCTTGCACTTTATTAGCTATCGCCTCATCCTTGGAAAGACCACAACCAACTTACACTGTCCAATTATTCAGGATTAGAGGATACACGCTTGGATCATGTCTAATTCATTTTAATGCCGTTACAAGGAATATACAGTGGCCATTTATCGTCACAGCCTTTCATTACACAGGGATGCATTTGAAGCATCAGTTATTATTATTATTATTATTATTATTTAATCGAGGGCATATCCTATCAGTGTCACACTGAATAATAGCATCACCTGAATAATTCAGTTCGATGCAATTAATTCTAAGGGGTAATGTGAAGACAGATAATGGTCAACTGCAATGAACTGAGCTGACCATGGGGAATAATTTTCACGTCTCGCATTTTAAAGGACAAAGGACCGTACAGATATGAATATTAGAAGGGTGTTTCTCGCAGCCAGTCGAATAAGAATATAACCACATAGAAGGGGCATAACAGACGCTGTATAATTTCATTCACTTCATATTATTTCATTGTATTATCTATTAATTAATTACGATGAACGAAACAACATTCACTATTACAGATACCAGGCATCCAGTTTTGGAACGCGCCTGTTCTCGTTATAGTCGCGACGAAGTGGAACCTCTGATCGCAGCGATCAAGGTGGAACAGCGTTGTCCCCAAAAACAAATATAATGTGATATTACCGAACTCAACCACAGGATCTAAAATAATTTTACACATTTTTAGGATTTCAATGTTCACCCGCAACACACTATTGAAAAGTATTTAATTACAATGTATAACTTTCGGTTGCACAAGACCATAATGTGGCAAACTGAAGCAATTTTTTTAACGTTTTTAATTCGACTTTTCAGCGCTTTTTTGTCTAAAATAGCATTTATTATGTAAATTCAGTCTGGCATAAGGTAGCCCTACGTAATCATGTATGTATGCATTATAATCATTGATGCGAATAATACGGCTATCATATCTAAAAATGCTCTTTGTCTTTGCTTTACATATTATTGTTGTTATTACTGTGGAGGTGGTGGTGGTTGTGACAAAACCTGCTTAAGTTGAGTTCACTCACCGCTGCTCTCCTGGCCCTTGCATCCCTGGTCGTGTTGCGGGGTTCCAGAGTCGGAGAGCGACAGCTGCGGGCTACGGGCATCACTGTCCGTCAAGAGATTAAAATCCATAACCAGGCTCTGCACACGGACACACAAAATACACGTTCAATGCAAACTTTGAACAAATGGTTTAGTGAGCACCTCTTCGCAGCTGAGATCACTATCTGGAATGACGCCTTTTTTTATATTTTCAATTAATTGACAATTACGCACCATATTCCATGTAAATACAACTCTTAATTCAAGTGGGATAAACCGCTTCAAACCATTTACGCACTCAAGTGTTGCAAATTGTATTTTTTTAAAACGTAGAAATTTCTTTGGCTAAAATATGTAGGGTACACCTCACTGGTCGATCGACGGTCACATTCAGACGTAGACAAGCAACCATTTGCGATCATCGGTTAATCCATTTTCAACACCGGCTATCCTGGTTAAGGTTGCTGACTTCGGCTGAACTGGTCGCCAGTCAATTGCGGGGAACCATATTGACACGGACAGCCACTCGCACTGTCATTCACACATTCACGCTGCCGGCACCATAATCAGGCGAATGCATCACTATACCATAAGTGACTCATTCATGACGGTGATGTGAATGAGAGCCCGATTGCAAGGAGAGAACACATGCAGTGTTCAGTTTACAAATATACATGATACATTTGTTTGGTTAACTTTTCCACTTCTATATTTTCCACTCCCTTAATGTGGTGAAGTCATGGACAGCTGGGGATCTGCCATAAAGTGACTCTATTTTGGGCAACACTGGGAAATGGATACTTATTACTGATGGGAAGCTGATGAGACGTCTTCTTTCATGGCACAAACCACCACACACCCCCACCCCCACCCCAAAAAAATATCTAGTGGTTTATTTGATTTACAGTATTGCAGAGAGGTTAACATCTTAAATACATGGGCTTTGGGGATAGTAACAAGTGTACCAAAAATATTTTTGAATCTGAAGTGGAATCATTTGTGTGATCAGTGAAGTGTGAAATTTTAAATATTGTCTCATATTTTTCTTTAAGACGAAAAGCTCACAGTACATCGGGGAGAAGGGGCGAATTCACTTAAATTCAACCTTGTTTCAATATTGTTTTTTATACATTTCTCAGGACATATTCAAGGAAAATCAGAGGGAATCATGTTTTCAAAAAGGTGATAATCCATCCTTGTATATTTTGAGATTGCATTTAAATCTCTACCTGGGCTTTTGGCCAGAACTGTCTGACAATTACTGAAAATGAATATAAACATTACCACATTTAAAGCTATAAAAGCTTTCATTCTTCACAGAAGACTAATTTAATAGACTAGCGCAGACCACCAAATCTAATAGTGGGCAGACTGCACCACTGTCGGAGTGTTTACAGCCAAATTTATTTACTGCAAGTCAAAGTGGCTTCTCTCATTCCCTTTAAGTGTGGTCTAAATAATTAATAGTCTCAAAAAGGACATTTTTGTGTGAAAGAGAACGATGCGTACTCACAACGATTCACAATAGTGTGGAGCATTGTCGCTTCTGGTCGGCGTAGCAGCAGACATAGTGAGCGGATACCATTATTAAATATAGAAGAAGCTGGTGACAACTACAACCAACTTAAATATGTCCACGGAGCTAAGTATCTGGCTGCCTGTTCTCTAATCCAATTTACTAAAATTATGTAGTACTAGCGGTTTAGCTTGCAGCAGGATAAAGACATGGTCTGAGCAGGCAGACGTTTACATCGACTTTATGCCACCCAATTGTCACTGCCAGGTGTATTTCAAAGGACACACCCTCACTGTGCCCAATCAGCCAGCTTGGTTTCGACTGGTCTGCCAAATTGGCATATACAGTATGCACAGCAATCGTAGTGCTTGAACAAACACCAGCATCAACAAGGATTTGCTCCCAACTCCAGATATACCCAGTCCACGAAAATAGAACCCCAGGTGTTTGATGGTGTTGATATCAGGTTTTTCCACACAAAACTAATCTTTTGTGCACTAGAGTGCATCACATCACATTAGAACATAAAACTGTTGGCACAATTTCAATTTTCTGGGAAATTAATGGGATCTAGTTTACTTGGTAGTGGTAACAATTTATTTAAGAAGTGTTTCACAATTATTGTATCCATATCGTGTCTGACTCTATATGTGTTGGTCTCTATGAGACAGCGGTTAACTGCCTGACGTGCAAGCTTGCAGCGTGCCCCATCCTCAGCTGGGAGAGGATCCAGACTGTGAACACAGGATCAGTGCTGTAGATCATAGAATTTTGGGTATATGTTCACAGGCCTTTGGACATTGTTCCACACAATGAATACTCTACATAAGAGATAGCATTATATTTAGAGCTGAACAGACTCCAGTGCCCATCTTACAAGTGACAGAGGTATCGTTTTCGGATGGCGTGCAACATTTACCAATTTAATGCTTTTAACAAAAGAACTATTATTAGTATTCTCTGCATTATCTTAAAAATAACAGCAACATATATGCTTTTTCCTTTATGATTGAGAATTGATGTGACTCAATTAATTATATAATGACAAACAAATTGTACGGTAATGTAGAAAGGACAAACAATCTAAATTTGAAGAAACATCAATAAAATCACATCTGTTTTTAATTAATCTATTTTTCATTTTAAGTAGAGCATCTCCAATGTTAAGCTGCAGATGGGGTGAAAAGCTTTGAAACCACATGACATATTTTATGAAAAGAGTTAGCTTTTGGAAAATATCAGGCTCTGTAATACTAAATCTATAAACTTTGATTTATGACACGTAGTATTACAATTCCTGTTCAAAGTATTTATCAAAGTGAAAATATGTTTAGAGATATTGACTTTTATAACAACTGCCGCTGAATTATTTTGATTTAATCAATGATGGATTGCCACTGAAGACTCAAAACGCTTGAATACAAAAGTGAACAATATCACTGCCATTTCGGAGCAACCATGATACATATACTTTTAACTAATCTACATATGCGGGATAACAGTTTCTCAAATATTAAAACAGAATACTGTACAGCATGCCTGATCTGAAATGTGAGTTTCAACGGGACAAACATTTAGAGATTTCGAAACAAGCGAGAATTGCATCTGTTTTCGATTGAGCGTGATAATTATCAGCGAATTTCACGGAAAATTAGATGACCCAAAAATTGGTTTTCAAAGCTCCTTTCCTGGGAAAGACCATTTCAGGTTATTTAAGGTCATGAACTCCCAGTAAAAAGATGAGTTTTCTTTAAGCATACTGCCTCGGTGTGGTGGGGTTGAATTAATGGACCACTGATACAGAACACTGGCTTCAAGATGATTTCAGGGTCAAAAAGATCCCCTTTACCTCATTTACAGGCATGTAAAAGTATGTTGGCATCACGCACTGATAGAAAATGACATTGCTCTTGTCCTTTCAACATAAAGTATTTTCTTTTTATTTGAACTGCAATGCTCTATAACAGTCATTCTCAAAGGTGGTACGAATACCACTAGTGATATGCAGGTTCCCTCTAGTGCTCCGTGAACTAATTACTTAATTAAATGTTCAAACTGTGGCTGTTACAGTGTCTTCAATGTTTTCTTTTGTTTTTTTAATCCAGGATAGTTCTTAAATACACATCAGCTCTATTTAACTTGTAAATACAAAACATTTGCAGGTAATCATTACAGTAGTACAATTTCCATTTAAGTTTTATGTGCAATATATAACACTTTATTAAACTATTTTAATATCATTTAAGTACATGTTTTTTAATATATACTATGTATTTAAGCACAGTGCTAATATCCAAACTGTGCATAACGCTACATGAGCTAACAAAAATATTAATTAGTGGATAATAAAATCTCTCTCTTATTTTGGACAAACACTTGGGTCTAGTACATTACTATATTTTAATGTTGGTCATTATGATGGGACACTTGCAGACTTGAGTATTTTTTTTAGGTGGTACTCGGTGTCAAACGTTTGCAAACCACTGCTCAACAATAGAGAGGCAGATTAATTGAGAGCTGTGTAGATTGCAAAACTACAAAATTTGGTCACAAAAGAGGGGTTCCATCTGAAAATAATGAATATATAAAAAATCGTCATTTTAACACAGTTTAAATATAGTCCTCAATTGAGATACTTTTGTGTTCAAATCAAACCTTCAGTCCACAACTTGAGTCCCCTTTGGTAGAATTCAGTCAGTTATTTTCAAGACAGAAACATAACCTTTCTTTGTGACTATGCTCTATCCAAGCAGGTCTATTTTTTTTGGGGGGGGGGGTCTGAAATATGATTGTAAGACGATCCAGAGGGGTGATATATATCTGAGAGTCATGGATGGCCACACAGAGTGGTGTCAATGTGGTGCTGAGAGGCCCAACTGGCTGGGCAGTAAGATCCCTTGGCTGATGCAAGCCAGTCATTATGTCTAGAACAAGGTGTCAGCACCCTGTCGCCCCCTCCCAATTCCTGCCCTTCCCACCCGTCACACACCAGGGGTGACACTTGACAATATTTCCCAAATCAAGATCCATCTACACCCATCCACCCCCACTCCTGCTAATGACCAACAAGCTGCCACATAGGCTAACAAGATTGGCGATCCCAGAGTGAACTCAAATGTACACTTCATTTTGGAGGTGAGGATCCACTTATTTAAACAAAATTATATTTCAAGCATGTCAGTTACGTTTTTATCTGTGGGTGGGTGGTTGGGTGGGGAGTATCAATTCTGGATGAATATTTGATTTGCAATGGGTGTTATAAGCAGTCTCCCAGTAACACTGAACTCGTTTGTATATATCTAATGTATATATATATAATGATGATAATAATAATAACAGCTGGGATAGGGGGATAGGCTCCAGCATGCCCGCCACCCTTGTGATGATAAATTTTAAATAAAATTGATGGATGATAGTAATAATAATAATAATAATAACAGCTAGAATAGGGGGATAGGCTCCAGCACGCCCGCGACCCTTGTGAGGATAAATTTGAAATAAAATTGATGGATGATAGTAATAATAATAATAATAATAATATAATAATAATAATAATATTGCGGGGCAGCTGGAGAGCGTTGGCCTCACGGTTCTGAGGACCTGGATTCAAATCCCGCCTCCACTTGTGTGGCTTTTGTATGGTCTCCCCGTGCCTGTCTGGGTTTTCTCCTGGTTCCCAAAAACTTGCATTCATTGGAGACTCTAAATTGCCCTTAGGTGTGACTGTGAGTGCGACTGTTGTCCGTCTTCATGTGCCCTGTGATTGGCTGGGAACCAGTTCAGGGTGTACCCTGCCTGGAATAGGTTGCAAAACTCCCGCGACCCTTATGAGGATAGGCGGCTCAGAAAATTGCTGGATGAACAGTATTAATAATTATTATTATTATTATTATACAAAATGATCATCGAGGATGTAAAAACTCACAGATTTTTCGTGAGACTGGTGGGTCCATCTGGCGGCGTGTTGTGTCGACTGTTCGCATTTCGACGGGCAGAATCTATCAGCGAGGGAATTATTCATAAACGCGTCGAGAATTAATTCTAGGGATTAAGAGTTGATTAAGATGTGTGTCACTTTGCTGTCTGAGAACTTATTAAGGGCTTCCTTGAAGAGGCGGCAGATGGAATTTGGGTCCAATGTTTGTAGATGTTAATTTGTGGCCTCCTATAACGGCAATTTGCATATGATTGAGGGAAGAGGCCGAGACCTGCAGAAAATCACACACACCTTCTAAATTACAGACTATCCACGTCATTACTCGCGGTTAACGCCACTATAGTTTATTAGTCACAAATATAAATGTCTGTTAGTTTACTTCAATGTGGTTATGCCTTAACTGAAGACTTATATAGGCAACATCTTTTTTTATAGTTTTAACATTTTTAACATACTATACTACGACTGTAATCTTGGCTACTTGTATGGCGACGGAAAATTCCGATACAGTACCTCTGTTTTGTAATTCTAAAATTATAGTCATTTGTGTCGATTAACTTTGGGGGGGGGGGGGTTTGAATTAACTTAATTCGAACGTTTACATTGGTTGCACACGATTAAAATGTGTCAAACTAATATATGTTATTGAATGCTATTTTTAAGGAAAAATTAAGTTAGTTTACCATGTTTTAATCGTGTGCAACTGAAACTTGAGCCTCCACCTAAATGTGGGATGATTAGCAAAAAGATTATCTCAATCTGTATGAAAAAATACATATTCAAAAACCTGAATGACATAAATTTAACACACATTTAAATGTGAGTAAAACAATGATTCAATTATTGATTAAAAATACTTACAATAAACGATTCTTGTATTTATTTTTGTCTGCAGTTCTCCCATTTCTCTCACTTCAGCGGGCCGTGGCCTCACTCGGAAAACACCAATCGGAACAAAACCATATGCAATAGTTGCGTTTTAATTGCTACGAGGTACACCCAAACATTTTCTTTCGTCTTCTTTTTTCAGACATTATGATGGTTTAATTTATATATATATATACATACACACACAACTACATACAATTTTATCTACTTACATAAAGTAATGAAGGACAGTATTTAAAAATTATTGACACTAACGGAACAGTCATAAATTGTCTACTTGTGTTTTACTCGCGCGGTTGTGTGAGCGCGCGTGTGTGTGCGTGTACGCGCGGGTGTGTGTAGGGAGGGGAGGGGGGGTACGGGGCGGGGAGTTATCAGGAGTGTCTCTTGGTCTCTTGTAGCCCTGCAACCACCTGCCACCTATCAATTTTGGACCTTTTCACATACTGGTCCTCCTCTGCGAAGTCACTATATTTAATATAAATTAATGATTTTATTATATTCATATTGGCGCTATAAATTGCAAGCAGTTCATTTTCATCTGTTAAATAAATCAGTATGAAGTTTGGTAGGTACACCTCATTAAAATAAATAATACGCTTGAAAATCAGAATCGAAAAAAAAAATCATCTGTTTTTCAATGTCATTTTTTGTGTCCTAAAAGTTTAATTGAACTAAACTCAGATAATCTGCACAGGGAAATTGTGTAATTCGGGGTCGTGACGGTCGTCATTCATAAATCTGATGGATTTTTATAAAAACGAAATCGAGAAGAAAGCGTTATCAAGAGGCAGGGAGAAGTGCAGTTGCGAGCACTTACATCTAATCCCGGTCTGGTTAAATTAATCCGTAGAGAAGGCAAAGATCTTTGCTGCGAGCCGCTGGGTGTCCTGGCTTCTGGTGTGACGGTGACATGGACAAAAAAGTTCCCAGGTTTGTCAAAAAGTCGCAAAACCAACCAGACAGTCTAGGAGAGAGTCGCTTTGCTCACAATGTCTCCCTTCTGCTGTCATGCAGACTCCAGGAAGAGGGCAGTTTGATCCCCACACACAATGTAGGGGTGGGGAGAGAGGCTGGGGGTTGCTTTCATGCTAAATATTGTGTGTGACAGCCAGGTCCACCAAAGAACGCCTCGATACACTCTCTCTCTTTCTCCCTCCCTCCCCTCCCCCCCAACACATTCCATTATTTCTCTCCCTGCTTTTGCTTTTTCCTGTAGGCAAATGCAGCTTCATCATGACTGGAAAATGACATGGTTTGTATTCCTCAGAAAAAGTCAGCCATGCACCCCTTTAATGACAACAAATTACAGAAGATTCATGGTTCAATTGTTGGATTCAATGACAACGTGACCATGGTGAGCAATCAGAGGAAGAGAAGGCCCTATGGTCCTCCTGAGCACGGATGGCAAGTCAAAAGGACAAGCCTGGAGTGATTCAACCTCGCAAAAGGAAGTGTGAAGCAGTAAATCAGATGGTTTGCAGTCACTCATGGAAGTGGATAATCTGCAGGAATCAGAATATGCAGGCAATAATAAAACATGAAAACGAATAATTTCTTGATAGTTACCCGATAGTTTGAGAGGAACAGGGATGGTTGTTTCTTTGACATGAGAAATCATCTGCCAATTGAGAGCAGTGGATCTCTTTGGACCAGTGAGAGTTGGCAGATCAATTACCAATTGATTCACCAGTCAACGTTCAATCAGATTCTCCTCTGCTCGAGAATCTACTAAGGCGAAGACGGCAAAGACAAGTTATTCCATCAGATGGTAGCAGAACAGGAGAAAAGGAGGAACTTGAGTGACTCACCAATGCCTCCTTCCTTAAAGTTTGAGGGACGTGAGAGACATTTGGTGATGTTCTTCCTCGTATCTACACAACACAAACACAGATTGGCTGAGCTGTGTATCTTCTCCACATCTGAGAGTTTTACTCGTCCTAGCTGCACAGGCTCCCTGCCATCCAGGGGCAGTGCTGAGGACGAAGGCTGTGGATCAAAGCTAGGTTTACAAGGGTAGAATCGTGAAGATGGGGAGGTAGGTGGAATCAAGAGTGCTGAGTTTCTCACGGAGATGACAATCGAATTTTATGGATAGGTTAATTCGCTGATCAAGCCCATTGGGATCATTTCTGGTAGCTAATGCGTCCTTAATGAAGTCATTAAGAGCTAACCTAAAAAATTCCTGGGGTGCCTTATCTTTGAAGTTGCTTTCTGGAGCAAGAGTTCTGAAAGTGATCGAAAATTCGGCCACATTGCAAGTGCGCTGTCAGAGTGACGTCAAAACTCTAGTGGCTTCCCACCGTCAAAATGGGTGGTCAAAGATCATTCTCATATCCACTGTGAGTAAAGCGTATGCTGCACAAATGCCTGACTGCCTCCTCCATTCTGCCTATGAAAGTGCTTTACTCACGAGAAAGCCAATGAGGTAGGTTATGTTTGCATGGTTAGTGGATTAAGATTAAGAATTATTGACGTTGCTGCTGAAAAACGATCACTGAATCAAAAATGGTCGACAAGCCCCTTAGATCACAATCATAGCAGGTTGTGGCAAGAATGGTCCCTGCAAAACGTGGGTCTGGTGGGTAACAGGAGGTGTGAGTTTCATGACAGGTGGCTGTTCGCTGGTTTGGAGCATGGAAAATTGATCTCAGAGAGTCATGAGATCTTGTGAGAAATTACATACCTTGCCAATCAAGAGGGTCACACTCTGGTTGTGTTGCTCCAAAGGCAGGTCTTGTCCGGTAATGGATTGGCAAACGGGATCACCTTCTGCTGAGTCCACGACTGGCCAGATTATGATGTCAGAGTTCCTGTAATGAGTTTGACTAAAATGCAGAGGCAGGAAACTGCATGGTGAAAGAATGAATGTTTACTGGGCAATCACTCGGTCAGATGTTGTCATGGTCCTGCCGGTCCAGCCCTGGCTGTGCGGGTCCCAGCACACCGGCGCTGATTAGGAGGTGCACTCCTATGCCTCATCCTCGCTGATTCACCCGGTATTTATAGGACCCAGGGGTCGACTGGTGTTTGCCAGATCGTCGCAACTCATGCCCCATTCCTGCACTCCCATATTCTTGATCATGAACCCTGGTGTACCGATCTCCACCGGTCCTCCGACCGACATCGTAAGATTGACGCCTTTGATACTCCTGCCATCTCTTATCGATTTCCCGTATACTGACCACTGCATGCCCAGGGACCTGCTCTCAACGCCCGACGTCCTGACAACCGCTGCTCCACTTGACTGTCTGCTTGATCCCCGACTTTGGACCGAATAAACACTTTTCCCAGACTGCCTCTGCGTCTCCGGAGTCCCGCATTTAGGTCATCCTCCGTATCGATGGGTCGTGACAGAATGATCTGGCCAAACCAGGACCCAGCAGGAAAGACCCGGCATCGCCGGACCGACGCGAGGTAAACCGACTGCCAAAGGACCAAGCCTGTCCTATCCGGGTAGGCTCCATGATGTCGTTCGCGTCTTCCCTGTCACACGCATCACCTGCGTGTCATGATTACGTCCCGATCATGACTCGCTCACCACCTTGTATTCTTTTGGACTCTGATTTTTCAGAATTTGAGGAAGACCATGACAGTCTCGACTGTGAATTTCCTCTCCCTATCTTTAATCCCAGTCAGTTTGTTTCACCTCCCCGCATTTCCCGCTCCCGAGTGTCTTCGCCCGGTAAGTCCAAGTCATTGTCCTTCAATCCTTTTTTGGGAACCCGCTTGGCCATCTACCCAGGTCCTCCGCGTGGCGGCCAGAGGAGACGCCCACGCCGGGCGCTCCCTTGTGCCTCCAGTTGCGCAGCGACAAAGACACAGTCCTCGTCCATCCACTCCCCACCGGCAACGGCCAAACCAGCAGATCCGGAGCTGGTGGTGAAACTTCCAGCCTCACGTTCCTGTCCAGAAGGTGGCGATGGTTCCGCATCTGCCTCACGTTCCTGTCCATCAGACTGTGACAGCTCGTCCGCAGCCGCCTCACGTTCCTGTCCAGCAGACAGCGGCAGCGTCACACTCGCCTTTGTTCCAGTACCAGCGGCGACCGGTCCAGAGCCATCCCTCGCCCCTGTCTCAGCGGCGACACGCCCGTGGCCGCCCCATGCTCCTGCTTCGACGGCGACCAGTCCGCGGCCGTCCTACGCTTCTGCTTCGATGATGACTTGCACGCGGTTGTTCCACGTCCTTGTCTCAATGGAAACAGAGGATGGCGACGGCTCATCGGCATCCTCAGGTTCCTGTTCAGTGGACAGCGACAGTACCACAGTCCTCTTCGAGGCGACCAGTCCGCGGCCGTCCCACGCCCCGTCTCGACGGCAACAGGAGCTGGGGAGTTCAGATGGGCCACCCCGGAACTGGAAGGGCATCCGGATGGCTATGATGATGATTGTGGCGGTCATGGCTTTGGTCCTTCTCTCCGTCGTCCTCCTCACTTCTGATGATTCCCAACCACTTCATGACCTAGCCTCCGCAGGGACTGATCCCCGGCCACCTCATGATCGAGCCTCGTTGGCGACCGGCCACTGGCCACCTTCCTACCGAGCCTTGGCGGCGACCGATGCCCGGTCGTCTCGCGGCCGCGTCTGGGGAGGCCTTCGTCTGGAGCAGTTGCATGCTTTTATCTGGTTCCTGCTTCGCCGTTGGGTTCCTCACCGAGGATGTCCACCCAAATCGCCCCATGGGGATTCTGGTGCTTGGCGTCCGGGTTGTCCTCTTGACCTCTCCAGCCGGATGCATCGCTTTTGGTGACCTGGACGGCCACTAGCCAGACTAGGGTTTGGGGGGGGGGGGTAATCTGAAGGAGGTTACTGACTGTAAGGTAGTGGTAGGGGAGAGTGTAGCTCGACAGCATAGGATGGTGATGTGTAGGATGACTCTGGTAGTGGGTAGGAAGATTAAGAAGACAAAGGTAGAGCAGAGAACCATGTGGTGGAAGCTGACAAAGGAAGAATATTGTGCGGCCTTTCAGAAAGAGGTGAGACAGGCTCTCAATAGACAGGAGGATCTACCAGAAGACTGGACTACTACAGCCAAGGTGATCAGAGAGACAGGCAGGAGAGTACTTGGGGTGTCTTCTGGTGGGAAAGAAGAGAATGAGACTTGGTGGTGAAACCCCAAAATTCAGGTAGTCATCCAAGGAAAGAGATGAGCAAAGAAGAAGTGGGAGAGTGAGGACTGAGGATACATGAAATGAATACATTGGGATGAGGCAAAGGGCAAAGGTAAAGGTGGCGAAGGCGAAACAAGAGGCATATGACAACATGTACATCAGGTTGGACACGAACGAAGGAGAAAAGGATCTCTACAGGTTTGCCAGACAGAGGGATGGAGATGGGAAGGATGTGCAGCAGTTAAGGGTGAATGAGGATGGAGATGAAAATCTGTTGACTGGTGCAAGTAGTGTGCTAAATAGATGGAAAGAATGAGAGGTTGATGAATGAAGGAAATAAGAAGGAAGAGTAGAAGAGGCAAGTGGGATGGACCAGGAAGTGGCAATGATTAGCCACAGAGAGGTTCGAAAGGCATTACAAAGGATGAAAAATGGAAAGTCAGGTGGTCCTGATGTCATACCAGTGGAGGTATGGAAGAAATTTGGAGAGTTGGCTGTGGAATTTCTGACCAACCTATTCAACAGAATACTAGCGGGTGAGAAGATACCTGATGAATGGAGGAAAAGTGTGATAGTTCCCATTTTTAAGAAGAAAGGCGATTTGCAGAGCTGTGGGAACTCTCGAGCAATAAAGTTAATGAGCCACACAATGAAGTTATGGGAAAGAGTAGTATAGGCTAGACTCAGGACAGAGGTGAGTATCTGCAAGTAACAGTATGAAAGAGTACCACAGATGCATCATTTGCCTTGAGGATTCTAGTGGAAAAGTACAGAGAAGGTCAGAAGGAGCTACATGGTGTCTTTGTGGATCTAGAGAAAGGCCATGACAGAGTACCAAGAGAGGAACCGTGATACTGCATGTGGAAGTCTGGTGTGGCGGAGAAATATGTTACAATAGGACATGTATGACGGCAGCAAAACAGTGGTGAGGTATGCCATAAGTGTGACTGAAGAATTTAAGGTGGAGGTGGGACTGCATCAGGGATCAGCTCTGAGCCCCTTCCTGTTTGCTGTGGTAATGGATAGGTTGACAGATGAGGTTAGACTCTTATCCCCTGGAAGGGAAGAAACAGGTCCAAGCAGGTTGAATAACTGGCGGAAGGTTTTTGATCTGTTATGTGACAGAAGAGTCTTTGCTAGGATGAAGGGCAAATTTTATAAAACACTGGTGAAGCCGGCCATGATGTATAGATTAGAACGGTGGCACTGAAGCGACAACAGGAAACAAAACTGGAGTTGGCAAAAATGAAGATGTTGAGGTTCTCTCTAGGAGTGAGCAGGTTGGATAGGATTAGAAATGAGCTCATTCAACGGACAGCCAAAGTTTGATATTTTGGAGACAAGGCTTGAGAGAGCAGACTTCGATGGTTTGGACATGTTCAGAGGTGAGAGAGTGGGTATTTTGGTAGAAGCGTACTGAGGATGGAGCTGCCAGGCAAAGAGCGAGAGGAACGCCAAAGAGAAAGTTGATGTATGTTGTGACTGAAGACATGAGGGGAGTTGGTGTTAGAGAGGAAGATGCAGGAGATACACTTAGATGGAAAAAGATGACACGCTGTGGCGACCCCTAACGGGACAAGCCGAAAGGAAAAGAAGATGAAGATACTGTGACACGGAGAAAGTGTCTTTTGTCGAGCTAAGCAATGACGTCATTGATTGGATCTGTGAACTATGAAAAAGCTGATCATCTTAAAATGCAAATTATTGTCAGATACCGATTAAGGCGATCTGATCTATGTAAAGTCTAAGTATTACCACCAATTGTCCACAATTTTGTCCTTATGAATTGCATCGGGCATCTTGCTCTTCAGTGATGGACCTGTTATTGTTGAGATGTGTGGGCATTTTGTGGTATCTTGGAAAAAACAAATAACAATTGCTCCATATAAAATGTGATCTACAACATATTTCAGAATGAGAGAAGATGGTGTTACAGTCCACATGCATACCTAAAAAAAAGAAAACAATGAATCCCACATCTTTGTCAGAGTATTAACAGATTCTTAACACAGCTGTGGGCTTTCAGATATGACACTGCACACAATGTCAAGATTTGTTATCATACATTGACATTTACTAATGTCGCTGGAGTAGAGGGCCTTGCAAAATCCCCTCCCAAAGTTGGAAAAGTGATGCAAACAATGATGCAGGTGTATTTGTTTCTGTAACACCTGGTTTGTAAAAACGAGCTGAGCAACATGCCGGCACTGATAAACTCCATTGAACAAATTTGTGATTAGAGCAATCGTGAACCATGCTGGCATCTGAGAAAAGAGAATTTGAAACAAACATTCAATTTAAAATAATGGAAAGAAGAATTTGTATTTAATTTCCGACCATTAACGAAAAAACTTTTTTTTAACCTTTGCTCAAAGTCACAATTTTAAAATAGGTTGTAGGTTTCTGACAAATCTAACAAGTATTGCTTTTGAGATAAGTAATTCATTTCACAAACAGTGATACTACTCAAAGAAAATGTTAAATAAGTATTACGCGCAGTATTATATTTTTTAGTTTGGACCACACAAAAAGGATTAATAATGTACTAAGTAAGTACTAAGACTATTTGACACTGATTCTGGGATTTCTACAAAAACATGTTCCAATGTACCAAACATTCCAAATATACTACATTACATAATACATTATTATCACAAACAACACATTTGACTCCTACCTGCAATTTGGTGAGTAGCACAAGTCAGCGATATTTTTAGTTTTAATGATTCAAGATGGTAACTGTTGATAATTTTGGGAATAATCAAAACGTGGGTTAAAAAATGATGTGAAAGGTGCTTATTTAAGAGCTAAGTGAAGTTGGACATGAATAAGGGAATTAATGGATAACAAATGACAACATTGAAAAAGGAGTCAGTGTTAGTGTAGTGGTACACATACCTACCTTTGGTGCAGGCAGCGTCCGATTCCTGCTCACTGATGGTATCGATATCTACCCTGCTGGCGACCAGTTCGGGGTGTAGTCTGCCTTCACCTGAAGTTAGCTGGGATAGGCTCCAGCTCTCTCCCAGGATAAATGCAGAGGGCTTGCATCAGGAAGGGCATCTGGCATAAAAACTGTTCCAAACGAATATGACCACTCCTCTGAGATGACACGCTGTGGTGACCCATATTGGGACAAGCCGAAATAAATGCATACATACAAATGACAACATTAAAAGACCAGATTTTAAAAAAATAATTATCAACCTATGATTATACATGTTTTTTTCTCTTCTTTTTTTCCTTCATTTGGCATGATCTGTGCTTTGAAGTTCATTTGTGGAGAATGAGTGGCACTTTTTGTCTCTTTTTCCATCTCTCTCAAGCACTAATTATCTCCTTGCTTGTGAAGCTGGTAACATTCAGCACTCATCACTCATACATATAAGCCTGCTGTTTCCAGTGTTCCTGCCTGATAGTATTCTCACTTCTGCGCAGTACAGTGGCCGTCACATTGCTTATGACAGTAAAAAAAAAAAGGCTCATACTTACTCCGTGTTGTTCCTCTTCCTCCAGTGCCATTCAGTGTCCCCTGTCAGTATAGTAAAATATCTCGGTATAAGACAGAAAGGGATTGACGTCTGGTGACCTGAACCGAAAATGAGTTTGTTTTTTGGTCGCACTGCCACATATACAATATCCTATAAAAGGTTGAGATATTTTTCAGTTTCCTTAAAACAAAACAAAACTAAACTAAACTTTGGAATCTGTAGGTGAGAAGGATAAATCAAGTTAAGACAGACAGACCTATGTCACAAAGGCATTTTTTTCAACAAACCACTTATTTTGATGTTTTCCAACTGCATGGCACCATATCTTAACTATATCTGTTCACTCCTCTTTCTCCATTCATGACACCTTTGCAAGCAGCATGGTAAGAAGTGTAGCTTATTTACAACCATGGAGGCCATGATCAGTGACTTACAATGTACTGACACCGAACACAAACTGAGCTTTTGCCCCCATGGCTTGACAGCCAGGGGCCGTCATAAAATATTGTGGATCAAGCAGCTGTTCATTGTGGAAGCGGCAATCGTGTTAGACGCTGTTTTTTTTCCCCCCCAATATCCTGAACAATCAGTGTTACGTTTGTAACAAGTCAAAGTTCAGTGATTTCCATCACAAAATACTGACGTTCCAAAACATTTGACAGCTCTGCCTCCCCCATAGGATTTGTGACAGACATTTTCTCACATGTATGTATAAAATATTTGGTTGGATTATCTTTAAATTATCCAGTAACACAAAGTGGATAACCTTCAGCTAATGTCACTCGTAAAGTGCTTTTGATATCCGAATCAAAGGAGCGTGTCTGTGATGTTAATCCAAGTAACATAAAAGTCAATCGACCATATGCCATAACAACATATTTCAGTTGAAAGTTTAGTTTCCAGTATCTATTGAATTCAAGATACTGGAATGCAATGTTATAGGAAAAAAAAAACAAGCATACCCTCATTCTTTAAATGTGTGATAAAGTGGGGTAATGTAATAGGTATACTCAATAGTTCGGTCCTGCTACTTTTCAAGGTGGAAATTGTGTCAAAGGTTTATTACTTTTTAAAGATGAAGGGATAGATAGCTCTTCCAGCCAACACTGCAGTGGGCCACCCGCATTATCTGTTGTATTCACAAAATCAACTAACATTTTGTTTCAACACATTGAACAATGATCCACTACAACAAAGGAGAATGGAAGGTAAATTCGCCATTGCACCAACTAGAAGCTCTAAGCTCCTCCCCCCTTGGAGCCTCCTCCTATTCCCTTGGCACTGCATGGCTCTGGCTGGCAAAGAGGCTGTGAGTCGGTGCCCTCAGAGAGCTGTGGACCCAGAAATAATCTAGCGAGAACTTTGATCCTGAAAGGACTATTCAGTATAGTTGCTATTATTACTTTATTAGTGTATTGGTTCTGTTTTCTTGCAAATGGGTGGCAACCAGTTCAGGGTGAACCCTGCCTTCAGCCCGAAGAAAGCTGGGATGGGCTCCATCACTCCTATGTTCCTTGTGAGGATAACCAGCACAGATAGTGGATAGGTGGATGGATTGGTTTTCTTTCATGTTTTGAGCTTTGTTGTGCTCAAGACCACACTATCCGACACCAAAACTTGCCCAAGACCAGAACTCCTGGAGACCGAGACAAAACCAAGACTTTTGTGAGCTAAGACTGAGACAAGATGAAACCAAGACAAGAGCAAGAGAGCGACAAACTGAGACGGTGACAAAACCAAGACAATAAAAATCAATGTATTTCAAAAACCAAGACAAGGTGAGATAGATTAGAGGTCATGCAATCAGTTGAACAGAGGCGATCCAGCCATCCATCCATTTTCTTTGCCGCTTATCCTTACGAGGGTCGCAGGGAGTGCTGGAGACTATCCCAGCTTTCAACGGGCAGGAGGCGGGGTACACCCTGAACTGGTTGCCAGCCAATCGCAGGGCACATAGAGACAAACAGCCAGACTCACAATCACACCATTTGCACAGATATATTCTGTTTTACTTCAGCTAATCTTCATTCGTCTGCTTTCCAGCGCAAGCCTCCATCTTTCTAGCTGTTCCTCCACCTGCACCCTGCTTTCACTGCAGATACCAATGACATCCGCAACATCATGGTCCAAGGAGATTCCAGTCTAACCTCATCTGTTAGCCTATCCATTAAAGGAGCAAACAGGAAGGGGCTCAGAGCTGATCCCTGATGCATTACCACCTCCACCTTAAATTCTTTTCACACCTACAGCACACCTCACCATTGTTCTGCTCTGTTCAGATTACACTGGCTTGTGCCCCCATAGGGGTGCTTTAATTCTATGAAAGCATAACATCCTTTATCTATCCATCCATTCATTTTCTTAGCCACTTATGCTCAAGTGTCGCAGGAGTGCTGGAGCCTATCCCAGCGGTCATTGGGCAGTAGGCAGGTTACACCCTGAACTGGTTGCCAGCCAATCACAGACCACCCAGAACAAATTGTTCTGGAAATGATTTTTTTTTAGGTCTCAAGCTGTGGGGAGGTTTGGTTCCCAGTCGGTCTATTTTTTTTTATTTAAAACTGAAGAAATTTAACATAGCATTTTGTGACCCTGAAATCTGCACAGCGGAGTCTCATCACAATGAGATCTCCTAAAAACCATCTTAAGTGATGCAGACCAGGTAGGAGCTGAGAGGACTTTCAGTGCCAGCTTGTGGAGTTATGGGATTCTCTCATGGTTTTGTCCTAAACGACAAATCACTTAATGAAAAATGTTTCTCTGCTTGCATCAATGACAATGGGCATTCAAAACCGCTGAACGGATTGTTGACACAACTCTACTCTCTATTGAAGACTTGCAGACAAGTCGAACTAGGTCCAGAGCAGTCATGATCCTTTTGGGCCCACCACCTGCTCTTCCAGCTCCTTCCTTTGGGTAGGCGCTACCGATCAATGCAAGTCAAAACTAGCAGGCATTCAAACAGTTTTTTTTCCCCTCTAGCAATTAAGTCATTAAATTATTGATCAGGGAACTACTATTTTATGCTTTGTGCCGTTGTTGGGACACACCCTCATATCCTGCTGGGGAATCAGTATTGGCTTTAGCATTATATTCTGTTGACTATCGCACGACTCGTCACTTTAAACTGCTCTCTTTGCACAATTGTCATTGCACTGGTCTATAACGGAAACTGCGAACGGAAAAGAGCACATTGTATAAGCTTAACATAATGTGGGGCGTTGACGCACACTTAACTGTTCTAAATGAAGAAGACTGCATCTTGCACATCTGTAACTGAATGTCTCTTGGTCTTTGTTCTTGTTAGTTGTTTGTTCTTTGGTCTGAATGTCATACCAGGGCAGCACCGTTTAACGGAGACAAATCCCTTGTGTGTTGTTACACACTTGGCCAGTAAAGCTAAACATTAATACTGTAATGTCTGTGTTCTAAGGAATTCAGACTGAGCTGTTAAGGACGTTATCTGCTGACTTTATTGATACATGACCACCGAATCCCCACTCCCGACTCCAAACCGATTCCTCGTATGTCCAGTAGATAGCAGAGTTATGCATCAAACACATAAAAACATCATACACATCAAACTTCATGTCATGATCATTACATATATGTCATCTACATTTACATCTACACCGTCTGAAGATTTTCAAATAAATAACTGAATGATTAAAACTTTGTGAAGACCCATACACTTTCACTAAACTTTTATGTTGCCTATATTAAAAGTGGCGGCACGGTGGATCAGCTGTAAAGTGTTACAGTTCTGTGGTCCTGGGTTCAATTCTGGACCTGCCTGTATGGAGTTTTCATGATCTCCCCGTGCCTGTGTGTGTTTTCTCCGGGCACTCCGGTTTCCTCCTACATCCGAAAATCATGCAACATTAATTGGACACTCTAAATTGCCCCTAGGTGTAATTATGAGTGCACTGTTTGTCTCGATGTGCCCTGCAATTGGCTGGCAACCAGTTCAGGGTGTCTCCTGCCTTCTGCTCGTTGACAGATGGGATCGGCTCCAGCACTCCCCGCGACCCTTGTGAGGATACGCGACTAAGAAAATGGATTTTAAAAGTTGTTAATTGGATAAAATTGCCGGAAGTCAGGTCAAGTAAACGGACTCGTAATGTTTGTATTCTAAGGAATTCACATTGAAAACTGTTAAGGACTTTGGCTGCTGCCTTTATTGATACATGACCACCAACTCCCGAATGCTGACTGTATATTCTCTACATCCCATTGATCCCAACCAATTCTTCGTATGTCCATGATACACATCAAACACCATGTCATAATCTTTGCAGGATTTGGTGGGGGAGGAGTAAAATAATGCGACGTCATCGCGGCTCAGAGACGTCATTTCCACGACCGGCTCAGCCAACCTTGCTTTTGTGTCTTTGATCCGCCCATAGTTTGGAAAAAATTAAAACTATCTTTCTATATTTCTTTGTTGATGTAATTTACAGGATCCTGTAGTTTATGCGAAAGTAAATCAAAATTTTAATTTAAAATAGTCCTATTATTGTCCTGACCAATCTAATTTAATCTAATCCAATCTTAATAAAACACTGCCCTAAAAACGCTTGGATCAAGCTCGGTTGAGAGCGCACTGCTTTTCCACGTCACTGTGTTTACCAAGACCAGACTGACAGCTATTGCCGTATGTTTTAGTTTTCTTGATTGTTCGAAAATATATGCTGTCAGGCTGTAGAATATCCCAAAATTGTAGTTTGTGAATATGTTGTAGTGAGTAGAACTACAAAACTGGGCTTTCCACTCACTGTTGGCCGACTAGCTTCTAGTTTGTAAAGCTAGTCACTCAGTAGCTTCTAAAGAGGTCCATCTTCGAAGAAGTCAAACACGCAGGTAATACTAATTTAATTTATGGGTCAATAAATTTGAAAACACACCAATGTATTTTTGCAGGCTGGGTAAATGATGAATACATACTCAATCTTAGCGAGGTTACATGCATAGTTGAGCTATAGCTATAACGATAACTATAACTCTAGTGTATTTTGCTAACACTACCTGTCAGTCTTTTAGAATGTTTTACAAAAAGTGTCTTTAAACTATATTCCCAGTTGTGTTCCCTCATATTCCACTGTCCTATATGATTTGGTCACCGCTGACTTGGCCAGCACAATTAACCTGCTGACATCAATGGGTTTTCATTTAAATTCTAACAACCCTTTGAGAGGTGAAGATTCGTGAATTGCATTCCATCCATTTTTTTCCCCATTCCATTGGATGGATTTTTCACAAGTTTTTAAAAAATGTTTATTTAAACATAGTTCAAGCTTGAAATGTACATACATTGTGTAATAACACATTAAATTATTTGTTTCGCTGTCTGGAGTCAAATCAGACCAAACCTCCCCTGTTTCAAGTAAAACAGGTCACCCAAAATATTAAATTTTTTTAAATTCCACAATAATGACAGAATTTCATTGAGAATTGTGTCATTTTCTTTTGGTCAAACGTTTAATTCAGTATTCCCTCGTTTAATGCAGGAGTTATGTTCCAAAACATCGCCCTCCTGAAAGTGCAACTGACACCAAAATATACATTTCAAAATAGGCACTGTTATCAAAAGTACATATAATATTGATCACTTTGATGGTAATATGAAGAAAAGAACATCTCAGAAGCAATTGAAGAGCCCGGGGCCATATTACCTTATCGTTTCAATCCATATTAGACGATATACAGATCACTTCTAAATGCAAACAGACTCCCCAACAGACAGACATGGAGGACGAGGAACCCGATCAAATATTACAAAATGACTCGCCCATAATTGTTTGATTTCCTAACCCTTATACAAGTCTTATTATGACTTACGCTAGTGTATGTAGCGTACTCAGGAGGACCCATGCTGGGTGAAGTACGTCAGAGGTACCCAGACACCGGTGGCCCGTGGGCGGGGGAGCTCCTTTTGCCTCCCCGCATGGGGCCGCCCACCTCCCGCCGATCCACCTCCGTATTGGGGGAACCGACAAATGGTGGCAACCGGCGAATGGCGGTCCGCGTGCATCGACACATTTAGCACCCCTGACTTACATGCTTTAAAGTGCCACTGTCATGAAATGCATGCTTTTTAGTATGTTATGAATGAAAAAACGACAGCCAACATGGAGCCATGCGTTTTTTCACCACAAAACATGTTTTTGACGTATACAGCTATTTCTAACTCCCGCCATGAAAATCCTCTCGAGGGATTTGTTTTTGAGAAGAAGCAGGAAGTGACGTAAAGGACAGACCCACCCTCAAGTGGACTCGTTTGTTTCCATTAGTTTTACCTCCGGGAAGGTAGTTCGTTGTTCCTTCGTGTTAGCCAAAATGCCGGCCTACTGCATTGCTGGAGATTGCTTGAACACTCGGGAGGATGGATTTACCCCTCATAAGTTTGCAAGAGACCCGGTTCGTCGTGAAAAATGGATTGCACGGGTGCAGAGGACGAGTGCTTCGTGGGTTCCAAATGACAGGTTGGTGTGTTTGCTGCTACTAAAAAAAAATAATGGTTTGGGGCGGACCAGGTAATCCGTCTTTCATAACTTAACAAAATATCTGCGTACGAAATGTGTTGATGTGCACGTCTGATGGCGTCGGGCTGGTGCGTCGCTTCGCCAGCAAAGCGCACGGCTCCCGGGCGGCTATGAAAAACGCTGCCACAATACAGCACTCAGCCGCGTGTGATGACAACACAGTAAAGCGCCCGCCTTAACGGTGTTGTTCATGGGGTACTGTGACGTCTATGAAGAACCCCCTAAAGCAGCACAGCTCGGGTCTGCCTCACTCAGCCGCGTGCAACGACAACGCAGTAAAGCGCCCCGGCTCGACGGTGTTGTTCATCGCGTACTGCGGCGGCTGTGAACAACCCCCTAAAGCAGCACGGCTCGGCTCCGTGATCAGCCATCTCTGCGCCAAAAATGAGACACACTGACTGGCTGCGATGAGCCACGATGGCTCATCTCCGCCGCGGAAGTGGATTGGACAGCAGGCGGTTTGGCCGTGATCGCATATCATCTGAATATGGCTTGAAACAATAGTGTAATATTGCTCCGGTAACTTCACTCGATTGTGTGGTGTTCTCCTTTTCGAAAAGAGCTTCCGTGTCAGAAGGGGCGTGTTCGTCTCCCATAGTTAGGGTGCACCGCGTGTTTTCATTGGCAAATGTCTGGGTGTCGTCACGGATAGAGGATGCATCCAATATGGCGACCACCTGGATGTGAGAGAATGACACTTCTGCAACTTTGCACATAGATGACGGGCTCTCCGCTCACATTTATTTTTTCGTTTAGACAGTGAATAATGTTATATGTATTTTTCATTACAATCTCTATTTTAGAATATTTATAGGGATGACACTTGGCCTTTAATAAGATATTATGACGCGGCTCTTATGTAACGTTGTGAGAGAAGGATTACGTCATTTGGCTAATTAGTGCCAAAATGCTATCCAAGTGCTTCGTTCGTTTCGCTGGTTTGACCAAGGGAATTTCTTCTAAATTATCCTGTAACATATGCTAAAAACTGAGAGATAAATTAGTCCCCTCCCACCACTATTATTTTTTTTTAATAGCTCGATACACACCTACTTGTCATTTGGAACACACAAAGCTCTTGTCCTTTGGACTTGTGCAATCCATTTCTGGAAATTTATTGGATATTTTAATTTGTTTTTTAACAAAAATCTGAAAAGTGGGGCGTGCAATATTATTCGGTCCCCTTACAGTAATACTTTGTAGTGCCACCTTTTGGTGCAATTACAACTGCAAAACGCTTGGGGTATGTCCTATCACTTATGCACATCAACAGACTGAAATTCTTGCCCATTTTTCCTTGCAAAACAGCTCGAACTCAGTGAGGTTGGATGGCGTTCGTTTGTGAACAGCAGTCTTCAGCTCTGCCCACAGATTCTCAATTGGATTCAGGTCTGGACTTTGACTTGGCCATTCTAACACCAGGATATGTTTATTTGTGAACCATTCCATTGTAGATTTGGCTTTTATGTTTTTGATCATTGTCCTGTTGTAAAGTAAATCTCTGTCCCAGTCTCCAGAATGGTCCTGTATTTGGCTCCATTCATCTTCCCATCAATTTTAACCATCTTCCCTGTGTCTTTTGAAGAAAAGCAGGCCCAAACCATGAGGCTGGCACCACCATGTTTGACAGTGGGAATGTGTGTTTAGGGTGATGAACTGTGTTGCTTTTACGCCAAAGATATTGTTTTCCATTGTGGTCAAAGCTTCGATTTTGTTTTTATCTGACCAGAGCACCTTCTTCCACATTTTTGATGTGTCTCCCAGGTGGTTTGTAGCACACTTTAAACAAGACTTTTTATGGATATTTTTGAGAAGTGGCTTTCTTCTTGCCACTCTTCCATAAAGGCCAGATTTGTGCAGCGTATGACTGGTTGTTGTCCTATGGACAGACTATCCCACCTCAGCTGTAGATCTCTGTAGTTCATCCAGAGTGATCATGGCCCTCTTGGCTGGATCTCTGATCAGTCTTCTCCTTGTTCGAGGTGAAATTTTAGCGGGACGGCCTGGTTTTGGTAGATTTGCAGTGGTAAGATACTCCTTCCATTTCAATATGATTGCATGCACAATGCTCCTTGAGATGTTTAAAGCTTGGGAAATCTTTTTGTATCCAAATCTGGGTTTAAACTGCTCCACAACACTATCTCGGACCTGCCTGATGTGTTCCTTGCGCTTCATGATGCGCTCTACAGTTTAAACAGAACCCTGAGACTATCACAGAGGAGGTGCATTTATACGGAGATTTGATTACACACGGTGGATTCCATTAATCATCAGTCAACATTGGATCACTCAGAGATCCTCACTGAACTTTTGGAGTGAGTTTGCTGCACTGAAAGTAAAGGGGCCGAATAATATTGCACGCCCCACTTTTCATTTTTTTATTTGTTAAAAAAGTATAAAATAACCAATACATTTTGTCACACTTCACGATTGTGTCCCACTTGTTGTTGATTCTTGAAAAATAATGAAACTTTTATATCTTTGTTTGAAGCCTGAATTGTGGCAAAAAGTTGAAAAGTTCAAGGGGGCCAAATACGTTCACAAAGCACTGTATGTATTTTTTTTTTCATCTCTCGTTTTTTCACTATAGTGTTTTTCATTGAGTGTTTTTTTTTATGTTTTCAGGCTTTTTAACCCATGATACATACATATGATAAACTTTTCTCAGTCACAGATTGACATTTTTTCACATTTCTTTTTTAAACACTCTCAAAGTTCAAACCTTTGTATTTTTTTTTTTTGAAAGAGGACACGATTGATCAAAAATCAAAACCTGTTTGAGGCCAAAATGTTTATTTGAGGAATAAATATCTAAACGTCACTCCATCCATTTTCTTCCACTTTATCCTGAATGAATGTTTTCTTAAAAAAATTAGTTGTTTTTAGAAATTACGCAATTTATTTTAATGATCAATCTATGAGGTTGGAGACAAAATAAATTATTAATAGCGACTGGTCCATTCCTTTTCCCCTTGGTGCGGGTCTGCTGTAGCGTCTTTTTCCGCTGAAGCACATTGTTACAGGTGTGTGCCTGTGAGTGAAAAACAGCTTTGAGTCATTTTTGGTGCTCTATTTTTTTCTGGGTTAGAATATTCTCAGAAACAAACATGCTAGCGTCGATTATGTTTGAAAACTGAAGCTGTGATGAATTGTCACGGGGCATGCTATCTGGCCCCCGGCACGTAGTTTGGATGATTGCATTGAAGTCTGCAGTCATCGTCAACATTTTCAATGGCTACATCTATTGCAGTGGTTCCCAAAGTGGGGTCCACGGACCACCACGGGGTGAAAAACATCTTTCCAGGGGGTCCGTGATGTGTAGACGAAAAAACGAAATCGACTGGAAGCTAATCATGATATGAGAATTGCCCTGTCCAGTGTTGAACCATGTTTTGATTTATTGTGCAAAAATAAAAAGCAAGAGCACGTGAGACACTAAAATAGAGTATTTCTTTGTACCAGAATGGCATAGATGTGTCCAGCACTACAATATTGGCGAAAGTTGAGGTTTGGGGTCCGGGATGATTGTGTAAATTTCATCACAAGACACAAGGTGTGTGGTTTCAACAAATTTGACTTATCAGCTCATTTGCATGATGGCTGCATTCATCAGGCTTCCATCCAAAATGTTCTTACATCATCGTGGTTATTTAGGCTTTCAACCGAATTCTATTAATGTCACTCAACTTTCTGTGACTGGTCACCTGCTCACTTAGCTTCATGCATGTGACCGCCCATATTTTAAAACAGCCACCTGTCCAAATTGCTTCCATACCTCCGCATGTATCTCATTGGGACCAGCTGCCTTTCCATTTTTC
Organism: Syngnathoides biaculeatus; assembly: GCF_019802595.1. Classification (NCBI taxonomy): domain Eukaryota; kingdom Metazoa; phylum Chordata; class Actinopteri; order Syngnathiformes; family Syngnathidae; genus Syngnathoides; species Syngnathoides biaculeatus. The sequence continues at coordinate 26,787,529 of NC_084651.1, forward strand.
ATCCAGTTTAATACCTTTCTAACTTCCCACTTACTAATCATTGCCACTTCCCGGTCCACCACACTTACCTCTTCAACTCTTCTAATTTCTCTCATTGTCTTCATTCATCAACTTCTCAGTCTTTTTTTCCATCTATTTACCACACTACTGGCAGCAGTCAACACATTTTCATCTCAAGCCTTAATCACCCTAACCTGCTTCACATCCTTCCAAATCTCTATACCTCCATCAAGCCAACCTGTACAGATCCTTGTCTCCTTCTTTAGTGGCCAACCTGGTGTACATGTTGTCATATGCCTGTTGTTTAGCCTTCACCACCTCTACGTTTTCCCTACATCCCATCTCAATGTATTCCTTTCGCCTCTCCTTAGTCCTCTGTGTCCCACTTCTTCGCTAATCTTTCCTTGTATGACTTCCTGTATTTTGGGGTTCCACCACCAAGTCTCCTTCTCCTCCTCCTGCCTGTCCCTGTGATTGGCTATCGTAGTCCAGTTTTCCAAGAGCTCCTCCTGTCCACCTGGAGCCAGTCTCACCTTTGTCCTAAAGGTTGCAAAACACTCTCCCTTTCTCAGTTTCCATCACATGGTTCTCTGCTCTACCTTTTGTCTTCTTTGTCCTCCTCCTCACCACCATCCTATTCCATCTAGCGACACTTTTCCCGACCACTTCCTTACATTCAGTAACCTCCTTCAGATTGCATCGTTTTAACAAAATGTAATCCACTTTGGTGCGTCTACCACTACTGTTGTACGTCACCCTGTGTTCCTGCATCTGCTGGAAAAAAATGTTCAGTATTGCCTTTTCCATTGCTTTTGTCAAATCTACCACCATCTATCCCTCCAATTTCCTTTCCTGGATGCCATACTTACCCATCACTACTTTACCACCCTTGTTTCCTTCACCAACTTGTCCATTACAATCTGCACCAATCACAACTCTCCGTGTGTCTGGGATGCTCAGAAATACTTCGTTGTTCCTACCTGCGGGGCATTGCTGCTAATCATATGATTTCAAATTTCAGCCTCATCACTCGATCTGATTCTCTTTTCACCTCCAAGAGATTCTGACCAAAGTCTTCCTCTAAAATAACCTGTACTCCATTTCTCTTCCCAGTTACCCCACGGTAAAATAATTTAAACTCTGCCCTGAATGTTCTAGCCTGACTGCCTTTGCACCTGTTCTCTTGAATCCACAATATATCAACCTTTCTCTTAATCATCATGTCAACCAACTCCTGGGCTTTTTCCTGTCATCGTCCCAACATTCAAAGTCACCACAGTCTTTTAAAAGCTCTGTGCTTTCCTATTCTCTTTTTGCCAAAGAATCCCCTTCTATGTCTTTGACCCACAGGAGTGTAATATCCACTAAGGCCCTGCAGGTTAACAGTGCTGGCAGCGGATGTTGTTAATTCAGTATGGGATTCTTTACATGAATGCTCATATTTGTTTTATAGTAGGTTAGCACCCACTATTTCTGTCATGTTGCAATGTTGGTTTGACCTGACTGCTTAGAATACATGACCTGAATACAGAATACTTTTAAGATACTCAGTATACAGTGCACATTTAAATAAGTAAAGGAACAAGTAATTTAAATAGACATTGGTGGTCATGTACACGTTTGGATTGATTGTTTTTTTTAGACTTCATTAGTAATTTCCCCCCAAAATCCTGATCGTATAAAAGGCTACTATCAATCTTCTTTGTGGTCGTCCTTTCTCTCTTTTGCTTGGAAGTACTATGCTACCAAACTAAAAGGCTTTACACGATCAGGATTTTTTGACTAAACAGCCAGTTTAAAAAAAAAAAATGACAACCGATCATAAGATGGAGCAATGTGTCCATATAAATTACTTGTTCATTTACTCTATATACTTGTGTTCTTAATTGCTCCAAAATTATAATTACAATAAATCTATCTTTTTTTCCTTTTTTCAAATTTTGTATTCTATCTTTGTCCATTTATGCCTGCGAGGCATAGTGACAGAACAAATTAATGATCCTTTACTAGATGTCAGGAAGTACATACAGTCATAAAGATACCCACTTTTTATGACATTTCTTTGGAGTGTGCCGTGAGATATTTCACTAATAAAATATGACTTTGCTCCATAAAGGTTGGAACTTACTGATCCATTTCGATAACGTATTCTAATCAGTCATGTCAAAACTTTCCAACATGACAAAAATAATGGATACTAACTTATTGTAAGGTGTAAAAAAAAAAAAAAAAAAATGTTGTTGGATCCGACTCTAAAAATTCCCGCTGCCCCTACCATTTTTATACCACGTAATAAATATGTCAGGGGCATGGTTCTCCACAGCCTCTCCGCCAACATTTTTTTTTTCAAAATGACTTTAAGGTGGTGACATATATACAGTACTAGAGTGCCCTCCATAATTATTGGCACCCATGGTTAAGACTTGTTTTATTAGCTTCTAATAATTTTTTTTTCTAAATAATATGGGACTTTAATGGAAAAAAAGAGAAAATTCCAACCTTCAATACAACTGCATTTATTCAGTGGGGAAAAAATCCCACATAAAGAAATAATTATTTTACATCAAATAATGTGTGTCACAATTATTAGTACCCCTGGTGTTAATACAACCCCCTTTTGCCAACAAAACAGCACCTAATCTTCTCCTATAATGTTTCACAAGATTGGAAAAGACAGAAAGAGGGATCTTCAGCCATTACTCTTTGCAGAATCTCTCTAAATCATCCAGAGACCTGGGTCCTCTCCTCTTCAGCTCACCCTACAGGTTTTCAATGGGGTTAAGGTCTGGGGACTGAGAAGGCCATGGAAGGAGCTTGATTTTGTGTCTGGTGTAGGTTTGGCCATATGTTTAGGGTCATTGTCTTGCTGAAAGACCCAGTGACGACCCATCTTCAGCTTTCGGGCAGAGGGCAACAGATTTTGATTTAAAATGTCTTGGTATTTCAAAGCATTCATGATGCCATGCACCCTAACAAGGTTCCCAGGGCCTTTGGAAGCGAAACAGCCCCACAGCTTTACTGACCCACCCCCATACTTCACAGTGGGTATGAGGGGCTTTTCAGCATGCGCATCTTTTGTGGCACGCCAGACCCACTTAGTGTTTGTTGCCAAAATCTCAATCTTGGTCTCATCTGACGGTCCCATTTGAACGGAATACCGGTTAGCGAACTCCAGACGTTTGCGTTTATGATTGTGAGTGAGGAAAGTTTTTCTCCGTTCATGCCTCCCAAACATTTTGTTGGTGTGTAGACAGCGCCTGATGGTTGATTTGGAGACCCCAGGATGCTACCATTTGTCGGAATTCTGTAACAGTGACCTTTGGAGATGTTTTGATTTCTCTTACCATCCTCCACACTGTGTGTGGCGGCAAAATAAACATGGGTCCTCGTCCAGGTTTGTTTACCACTGTTCCAGTTGTTTTGAACTTCTTAATTATTCCTGTCACAGTGGATATGGGCAGCTGCAGTTGAGTGGCAATCTTCTTGTAGCCTCTGCCTGACCTGTGAAGGTCGACGCACATCTGCCTCACTTGTATGCTGTGTTCCTTTGTCTTTCCCATGTTTAAGAGTGGATAAGAGAAATGGCCTCTGTCCCATGTCATATTTATACCCCAGGGAAACAGGAAGTGATGAATTACTAATTAAATGTTCCTACATACTCTGGTAAACTTTGTAAACTACTTTAGAACTGACAGAAATGCTTCAATTATATTTATTTCCTGGGAATTGTTAAGGGTGCCAATAATTGTGGAACAGGTGATTTAATGAAAAATAATTTGAAAACGAGCTTTTGGATTCGAATATACCATAGATGATGGTGATGCAGAGTAAATGTCTTGATTGATTGGTTAGGCGAATTATGACATTAAAGCCAATTAACATAAAATGCTAATTATTGGCCCATATCGATCAAACCGATCAGATTGGAGTAAAGTCTACTAACCACTTTAACTTATACCCTTACTAACTTTACATGAATATTGTTTGTATACTTTGCATAGAGACAATGAGAAAAAGTGGTTGGCTATTTGGAAATGAAGGTATAATGCGTCTTAAACTGAGTCCCATCATGCTTGTGTCATCCAAATTTGCCTCTCTCTCTCTCTCTCTTCTCTCTCTCTCTCTCTCTCTCTCCTCTCTCTCTCTCTCTCTCTCTCTCTCTCTCTCTCTTCTCTCTCTCTCTCCTCTCTCTCTCTCTCTCTTTCTCTTCTCTTTCTCTTTCTCTTTCTCTCTCTTCTCTCTCTCTTTCTTTCTCTCTCTCTTTCTTCTCTCTCTCTCTTCTCTCTCTCTCTCTCTCGTATTTGAACACATAGCTACATTGCAAGTTCTCCCACATAGAAATCATGGAGGGGTCTGAATTTTTCATCAGAGGTACATGCCCACTGTGAGAAAGATAATCTGAAAAGAAAAATCCAGAAATCACATTGTATGATTTTTCTTTTAAGCATTTATTTGGGTGTTACAGCTGCAAATAAGTATTTTAACACCAATGTTAATATTTGGTACTGTAGCCTTTTTGTGCTATTACGGAGGTCAAACATTTCCTGTAATTGTTCACCAGGTTGGCACAAACTGCTGGAGGGATTTTGGCCTACTCCTCTACACAGATCTTCTCTAGATCAGTCAGGTTTCTGGAATGCCGCTGAGAAAAACGGCGTTTCAGCTTCCTCAAAAGATTTTCTATTGGGTTTAGGTCTGGAGACTGGCTAAACCACGCCAGAACCTTGATCTGCGTCTTATGGAGCTATTCCTTGGTTTTCCTGGCTGTGTGCTTTCGGGTCATTGTCATGTTGAAAAACCCAACGAAGACCCATCTTCAATCGTCTGACTGAGGGAAAGAGGTTGTTCCCCAAAATCTCACTATACATGGCTGCGGTCATCTTCTCCTGAAAACAGTGCAGTCGTCCTGTCACACGTACAGAAAAACACCCCCAAAGCATGATGGTACCACCCCCAATGCTTCACAGTAGAGATGGTGTTCTTCGGATGGAACTCATCGTCCATTTCCTCCAAAAACGGTTTGTGGAATTATGACCACAAACTTCCATTTTGGTCTCATCTGACCAAAACACTTTCTCCCATGACTCCTCTGTATCTTCCAAATGATCATTGGCAAACTTATTACGGTCCTTGACAAGTGCTGGTTTAAGCAGGGGAATCTTCTGTGCCATGCGTGATTTCAAACCATGACGTCTTAGTGTATTACCCAGAGTCACCTTGTAAACGGTGGTCCCAGCTCTTTTCAGGTCATTGACCAAGTCCTGTTGTGTTGTCCGTGGCTGATTCTTTACCCTTCTAAGGATCATCGAGACCCCATGAGGTGATATCTTGCGTGGGACTTCACTCCAATTAACATTAATCGTCATGTTTAGCTTCTTCCATTTTCTGATAATTGCTCCAACAGTGGACCTTTTTAACCAAGCTGCTTGGCAATTTCTCTGTAGCACTTTTCCAGCCGTGTGGAGTTGTACAATTTTGTCTCTGGTGTCTTTGGACAGCTCTTTGGTCTTGGCCATGTTACAAGTTTGTGTCTTACTGATTGTATGGGGTAGACGGGTGTATTTATGCAGCTAACGACCTCACACAGGTGCATCTGATTTAGGATAATAAATGGAGTGGAGGTGGACTTTTAAAGGCAGACTAACAGGTCTCTGAGTGTCAGAAATGTAGCTTGTAGACAGGTGTTCAAATACTAATTTGCAGCTGTATTACAAATAAATTGTTAAAAATTAATATATTGTGATTTCTGGATTTTTTTTTTTTTTTTAGATTATCTCTCTCACGGTAGACATGCACTTATGATCGAAATTTCAGACCCCTCCATGATTTCTTAGTGGAAGAACTTGCAGTATAGCAGGGTGTTCAAATGTGTCTATACGTATACACATACATGCATACATACATACATACACACTATATTGTTACACGTGAATTTAGAATGAATCCCCTTGGGCAAACCAGCAAAATATAACAAAGCCATTGTACTGCGTTTCAGACGATTTAATCACACACATAACAATACAATAGCACAAAATAGAAGTACAAAGACCGTTTAGTCTAGCAAAGCAATTTGTAGTCACCAAAGTCAAATAAATGTTCCAAGTAGGCGAATGTTATTTCCAGACAGACAATTTAATCACACACAATACAATGCAACATAAAACAATAACTTCTTCTTCTTCTTCTTCTTTTCCTTTCGGCTTGTCCCGTTAGGGGTCGCCACAGCGTGTCATCTTTTGCCATCTTAGCCTATCTCCTGCATCTTCCTCTCTAACCCCAACTGCCCTCATGTCTTCCCTCACCACATCCATAAACCTTCTCTTTGGTCTTCCTCTCGCTCTTTTGCCTGGGAGCTTCATCCTCAGCATCCTTCTACCAATATACTCACTCTCTCGCCTCTGAACGTGTCCAAACCATCGAAGTCTGCTCTCTCGAATCTTGTCTCCAAAACATCCAGCTTTGGCTGTCGCTCTAATGAGCTCATTTCTAATCCTATCCAACCTGGTCACTCCGAGCGAGAACCTCAACATCTTCATTTCTGCCACCTCCAGTTCAGCTTCCTGTTGTTTCTTCAGTGCCACTGTCTCTAATCCGTACATCATGGCCGGCCTCACCACTGTTTTGTAAACTTTGCCCTTCATCCTAGCAGACACTCTTCTGTCACATAACACACCAGACACCTTTCGCCAGCTGTTCCAACCTGCTTGGACCCGTTTCTTCACTTCCTGACCACACTCTCCACTGCTCTGTATTGTTGACCCCAAGTATTTGAAGTCGTCGACCCTCGCTATCTCTTCTCCCTGTAGCCTCACTCTTCCCCCTCCACTTTTCTCATTCACGCACATATATTCTGTTTTACTTCGGCTAATCTTCATTCCTCTCCTTTCCAGTGCATGTCTCCATCTTTCCAATTGTTCCTCTGCATGCTTCCTGCTTTCACTGCATATGACAATATCATCTGCGAACATCATGGTCCAAGGGGATTCCAGTCTAACCTCATCTGTCAGCCTATCCATTACCACTGCAAACAGGAAGGGGCTCAGAGCTGATCCCTGATGCAGTCCCACCTCCACCTTAAATTCCTCTGTCACACCTAAGGCACACCTCACCATTGTTCTGCTGCCATCATACATGTCCTGTACTATTTTAACATACTTCTCTGCCACACCAGACTTACGCATGCAGTACCACAGTTCCTCTCTTGGTACTCTGTCATAGGCTTTCTATAGATCCACAAAGACGCAATGTAGCTCCTTCTGACCTTCTCTGTACTTTTCCACGAGCATCCTCAAGGCAAATAATGCATCTGTGGTACTCTTTCTAGGCATGAAACCATACTGTTGCTCGCAGATACTTACTTCTGTCCTGAGTCTAGCCTCCACTACTCTTTCCCCATAACTTCATTGTGTGGCTCATCAACTTTATTCCTCTATAGTTCCCACAGCTCTGAACATCCCCTTTGTTCTTAAAAATGGGAACTAGAACACTTTTCCTCCATTCTTCAGGCATCTTTTCGCCCGCTAGTATTCTGTTGAATAAGTTGGTCAAAAACTCCACAGCCATCTCTCCAAATTGCTTCCATACCTCTACCGGTATGTCATCAGGACCAACTGCCTTTCCAGTTTTCATCCTTTGTAGTGCCTTTCTGACTTCCCCCTTAGTAATCATTTCCACTTCCTGGTCCTTCACTCTTGCCTCTTCAACTCTTCCTTCTCTCTCATTTTCTTCATTCATCAACTTCTCAAAGTATTCTTTCCATCTATTTAGTACACTACCGGCACCAGTCAACACATTTCCATCTCTATCCTTAATCACCCTGACCTGCTGCACATCCTTCCCATCTCTATCCCTCTGTCTGGCCAACCTGTAGAGATCCTTTTCTCCTTCTTCTTCGTGTCCAACCTGGTGTACATGTCTTCATATGCCTCTTGTTAGCCTTTGCCACCTCTACCTTTTTGCCCTACGTCGCATCTCGATGTACTCCTTTCGCCTCTCCTCAGTCCTCTCAGTATCCCACTTCTTCTTCGCTAATCTCTTTCCTTGTATGACTCCCTGTATTTTGGGGTTCCACCACCAAGTCTCCTTCTCCTCTTTCCTACCAGATGACACACCAAGTACTCTCCTGCCTGTCTCTCTGATCACCTTGGCTGTCGTCGTCCAGTCTTCGGGAGCTTCGGTTGTCCATCGAGAGCCTGTCTCACCTCTTTCCGGAGGCTGCACAACATTCTTCCTTTTTCAGCTTCCACCACATGGTTCTCTGCTCGACCTTTGTCTTCTTAATCTTCCTACCCACCACCAGAATCATCCTACATACTACCATCCTATGCTGTCGAGCTACACTCTCCCCTACCACTACTTTACAGTCAGTAACCTCCTTCAGATTACATCGTCTGCACAAAATATAATCTACCTGCGTGGTTCTACCTCCGCTCTTGTAGGTCACTATATGTTCCTCCCTCTTCTGGAAATAAGTGTTCACTACAGCCATCTCCATCCTTTTTGCAAAGTCCACCACCATCTGCCCTTCAAAGTTCCTTTCCTGGATGCCGTACTTACCCATCACTTCTTCATCGCCCCTGTTTCCTTTACCAATATGTCCATTACAATCTGCACCAATCACAACTCTCTCGCTGTCTGGGATGCTCAGAACTACTTCATCTAGTTCCTTCCAGAATTTCTCTTTCAACTCTAGGTCACATCCTACCTGTGGTGCATAGCCGCTAACCACATTATACATAACACCCTCAATTTCAAATTTTAGTCTCATCACCCGATCTGATACTCTTTTCACCTCCAAGACATTCTTAGCCAGCTCTTCCTTTAAAATAACCCCTACTCCATTTCTCTTCCCATCTACTCCGTGGTAGAATAATTTAAACCCTGCTCCCAAACTTCTAGCCTTACTACCTTTCCACCTGCTCTCTTGGATGCACAGAATATCAACCTTTCTCCTAATCATCATGTCAACCAACTCCTGTGCTTTTCCTGTCATAGTCCCAACATTCAAAGTCCCTCCACTCAGTTGTAGGCTCTGTGCATTCCTCTTTTTCTTCTGACGCTGGATCCGGTTTCCTCCTCTTCTTTGTCTTCGACCCACAGTAGCTGAATTTCCACCGACGCCCTGCAGGTTAGCATTGCCGGGGGCGGGCGTTGTTAACCCGGGCCACGACCGATCCGGTATGGGATTCTTTAGATGAACCCTCATATTTGTTTGGCACAGTTTTTACGCCGGATGCCCTTCCTGACGCAACCCTCTGCATTTATCCGGGCTTGGGACCTGCCTACAGATTGCACTGGTTTGTGCCCCCATAGGGCTGCATTCAACATAAAACAATAACAAACTAACAAAAAATAGAAGTACAATGACAGCGAATGTCCCAAGTTGTCGAATATTTCGGAAATGTCCAAAAGATGAAAGGCAGAAGGCAGTGTGGCATCCATGTACTTGTGTACTTGTCCAAAAGCAGCCTTCGTAAGAAGCTCCAAACGAGTCCCCACTTTTTATTACGTGTGAATTTAGAATAGATCCGCATGGTTAAACCGACAAAATATAAAAAAAAAGCAGTTGTATTGTGTTTCAGACGATTTAATCACACACATAACAATACAATAACACAAAATAGAAGTACAAAGACAGTTTACTCTAGCAAAACGATTTGTAGTCACCAAAGTCAAACGAATGTTCCAAGTAGGCGAATGTTATTTCCAGCGAATGTCCAAGCAGGCAAATGTTCCGGAAACGTCCATATGATGAAAGGCAGAAGGCAGTGTGGCATCCGTGTAGTTGTCCAAGGTTAGCGGTGGTTGTAAGACGCTCCTGTCGATAGCCATCCTCGTCCTTAAATAGCCACTTCCCGAACATTCCAGAATCTGTGTCCGACGACGTAATAGAGTCCTCTTCGCTCAGAATGTAACAAAATATCTGCGTCATAATAACTTAATAAAGTACATAAGTCATAAAGTAAGAAAGAAAGAAAAATAAAGAGTATAAAGAATGAATAACTAAAATAAAAATATATAGACAGACATAACACTCCCCCTTCAGGATAAGAAAGTTAAAAATAAACTTTGTTGTAATATAACTTAGCAACACTTCAGACATGTTGAAACAGATAATACAGAGATGAAAACACTGAAAAATACAGCACTGTACAGATGAAACATCAAACATAAACTTTACACTCTGGAAAGAGCATCAGCACAAACATTGCCTTGACCTTTAATCTGCTTGAGTACAAGAGTGAATCCTTGCAAACTCAAACTCAAAGTCGAGGGCCTGTTGGCTAGGCCTGCAACCATGGAGCTCTGCTGGGCACAGCCTGAAAGGGTAACGTGGCTTCCCTTTCATTGAGGTCGGGTGCGGTATGAGTTGGGTGGTGGCTGAAGGCATGGACCTTGATGACCAGATCCCTGCCTTTAGAAACTGGCTCTAGGGATGTGGAATGTCACTTCTCTGACAGGGAAGGATCCTGAGCTGTTGTGTAAGGTCAAGAGGTTCCGGCTAGATATAGTCTTGCTCGCCTCCACACACGTCTTGGACTCTGATACCAGTCCTCTTGAGAGGATTTGGACAGCTTCCCACTCTGGAGTTGGCCATAGTGAGAGGCCCCAGAATGGTGTGGGTATACTTATTGTCCCTCGACCTGGCGCCTGTATGTTGGGGCTCACCTTGGTGGACAAGAGGGTAGCCTCCTTCCGCCTTCATGTGGGGGGACGGGTCCTGATATTTGTTTGTGCCTATGAACCAAACAGCAATTCAGAGTACCCACCCTTTTTTGGAGTCCTCAGAGTGAGTGGTAGACACTGCTCCTGCTAAGGGACTTCAATGCTCATTTGGGGAATCACAGTGAGACCTGGAATGGCGTGATTGAGAGGCACACCCCACTACCCCCCGCCTCCGATCAGTACCTGAGCGGTGATCTTTTATTGGATTTCTGTGCTCATTACAGATTTTCCATCACAAACATCATGTTTAAGCATCAGGGTGTCCACACATGCACTTGGTACCAGAGCACCCTCGGTGAAGCTAAGTAGAAAGGCGAAGCTCTCAATTTACTGGTCGATCTCCCGTCCTTGCCTCACTTTTGGTCACGAGCTGTCAGTCATGACTGAAAGAACAAGATCCCAGATTCAAGTGGCTGAAATACGTTTCTTCTGCAGGATGTCCAGTCTCTCCCTGAGAGAGAAGTTCGGTCTCCTGGGAAGGGCTCAGAATTGAGCCGCTGATTCTCCGCATGGAGAGGAGCCAGATGAGGTGGCTCAGGCATCTGATTCGGATGCCTCCTGGACGCCTCCCTGTTGAGGTGTTCCGGGCACGTCCCACCGATAACAATGGAAGAGCTGGATGAATTGGCTCGGAAATGGGAAGTGTGGATGTCACCGCTAAAGTTACTTCCTCCATGACCTATGTGGTCGAAGATGGATGGATGGAGGTGTAATTAATTGCTCAAAAATGACAATAAATAATAAATAATGTATCTATGTTCAATGCAGCCCTATGGGGGCACAAGCAGTGCAATCTGTAGGCCGGTCCCAAGCCCGGATAAATGCAGAGTGTTGCGTAAGGAAGAGCACCCATTGTAAAACTGTGCCAAACAAATATGAGCGTTCATCTAAAGAATACCATACCAGATAAGTCGTGGCCCAGATTAACAACGCCCGTTCCCGGCACCGTTAACCTGCAAGGCGTCAGTGGAAAGTCAGCTACTGTGAGTCGAAGATAAAGCAGAGGAGGAAACTGGATTCGTCGGCAGAAGAAGAAGAAGAACAATGCACAGAGCCTATAACTGAGTGTTGGGACTATGACAGGAAAAGCTCAGGAGTTATTTGACATGATGATTAGGAGAAAGGTTGATATATTGTGCCTCCAAGATAGCAGGTGGAAAGGGAGTAAGGCCAGGGTTTACATTATTTTACCATGGAGTAGGTGTTATTTTAAAGGAAGAGGTACCAAAGAATCTCTTGGAGGTGAAAAGAGTGTCCGATTGAGTGATGAGTCTGAACTTTGAAATAGAGGGTGTTATCAACAATCCAGAGCAATTGTGGGTGTGGTAAGGAAGTAAAGGAATGGGTCGGAAGGTGTCTGGTGTGTTATGTGACTCTCTGCTAGGATGAAGGTCAAAGTTTATAAAAGTGGTCAGACCGGCCATGATGTACGGATTAGAGACGGTGGCACTCAAGAGACAGCAGGAAGCAGAACTGGGGGTGGCAGAAATGAAGGTGTTGCGGTTCTCGCTAGGAGTGAGCAGGTTGGATAGGATTACAAATGAGGGAAAGCCAAAGTTGGATGTTTTGGAGACAAGGTTTGAGAGAGCAGACTTCAATGGTTTAGACATGTCCAGAGGCGAGAGAGTGGGTATATTGGAGGAAGGGTTCTGAGGATGGAGCTGCCATGCAAAAGAGCGAGAGGAAGGCCAAAGAGAAGGTTGATGGATGTTGTGAGGGGAAGACATGAGGGCACTTTGTGTTAGAGAGGAAGATCCAGAAAATAGTCTTAGATCGAAAAAGATGACACGCTGTGGCGACCCCTAATGGGACAAGTCGAAAGGAAAAAGAAGAAGACGAATCTCTTTGTTCATCTATTTACACCAGTGACACATAGGGACAGAGAGAAGAAGTAATGGTTTTCTGATAGTAACAGTAAGTACATACAGCAATTAATGCCTCTAGTTTTTGTGACTTTTTTTTTTATTGGAGTGCCTTGAGACTGCGAGGTATGTGCTTTGGCTCAAAAAAGGTTGCAATTCGCTGCTTTGGGCAATATTTTTTCAACAGACTGCAGCATGTTTACAAACAGGCTTGAGTAGAAGCACTAGCTTGTTATGTTACATAATTTTTGGTTGCCTGGTTACGAGCCGTATCGTATCAACATTACATGTCAACAAATACTCACAAATTTCGTATATTTTTTAAACCGTTGGACCCATATGATGTAAATGTGAATAGCTTAGCTTCATTAATTTCATTTTAGAAAAAATAATACAGACCATCTCTTGAGGATTGTATTTCATGAGCGGGGGTGTAAAGATTAATTTTATCAATGATTTGTGTTGTATCATGTTTCATGGTTATCAATTCGATTTATGGATGATAATGGTTCATTTAGAACAGTAAATTATTCAGTGGTTTGAAATCAGATATTCAGTTATGTTTCTACCCAAAAACGTTTACAATGTGGCCTTGAAATAAATATCTGCATAGCGGACAGTGCAGAATTATCTCGTCAGTCTTAGAAACATACAACAAAACGTAACTGTGCAGGTCGTGTTTTATGTGAAAAGCAGATAGGACGAGTTCCATGTTGGGGTCTCTTGCCGAGTTGGACATCCAGCTTCAGGAAGAAGGGGTGAGCAAAAAGTGGAGTGGACGGATCAAGGTCATTATGAATGTGAGTGTGTAACAGTGCTACCTGCGTCCTTGTCATTGGTGCCTCCTCGCCTGACGAAAGGGACCCACTGCGAGCACTACACCTGTATATCAGGTAGAATTCTGACGCTCAAAGACCTGTTAGTCCACCTTTAATAGTCCACCTCAACTCCATGTATTATCCTGAATCATATGCACTTGTGTGATGTCGTTAGCTGCATAAAGACACCTGCCCACCCCGTACAATCAGTAAGACTCAAACTTGTAACATGGCCAAGACCAAAGAGCTGTCCAAAGACACCAGAGACAACATTGTACAACTCCAAAGGGCTTCAGAGAAGTTGCCAAGCAGCTTGCTGAAAAAAGGTCCACTGTTGGAGCAATCATTAGAAAATGGAAGAAGCTAAACATGAAGGTCAATCTCAATCGGAGTGGAGCCCCATGCAAGATATCACCTCTGGGGTCTCAATGATCCTTAGAAAGGTGAGGAATCAGCCAAGGACTATACGGCAGGCCTTGGTCAATGATCTGAAAAGAGCTGGGACCACAGTTTGGAGGAATCATTAGACAATGGAAGAAAATAAAAATGACGGTCAATCTCAATCGGAGTGGAGCCTCATGCGAGATATTACCTCGTGGGGTCTCAGTGATCCTTAGAAAGTTAAGGAATCAGCCCAGCACTACATGAAAGGACTTGGTCAATGACCTGAAAAGAGATGGGACCACCGTTTCCAAAGTGACTCTTGGTAATACACTAAGACGTCATGGTTTGAAATCATGCATGCCACAGAAGGTTCTCCCGCTTAAACCAGCCCGTCTTAAGTTTTCCAATGACCATTTGGATGATACAGACGAGCCATGGGAGAAGATTTTGTGGTCAGATGAGACCAATGTTCCATTTTGGTCATAATTCCACTGACCATGTTTGGAGGAAGACAAAGACATGAGTTCCATCCACAGAACGACTGACTGTATTAAGAAGAGGATGACCGCGGCCATGTATTGTGAGATTTTGGGGAACAACCACTTTCCCTCAGTCAGAGCATTGAAGTTTGTGGCTGGGTCTTTCAAGATGACAATGACCCGAATCACACAGCCAGGAAAACCAAGGAGTGGCTCTGTAAGAAGCATATCAAGATTCTGGTGTGGTTTAGCCAGTCTCCAGACCTAAACCCAATAGAACATCTTTGGAGGTAGCTGAAACTCGGTGTTTCTCAGCGACAGCCCAGAAACCTGTCTGATCTCGAGAAGATCTGTGTGGAGGAGTGGGCCTAAATCCCTCCTGCAGTGTGTGCAAACCGGGTGAACAACTACAGGAAACATTTGACCTCCGTAATTGCAAAAAAAGGCTACTGTACCAAATATTTACATTGCTTTTCTCAGGTGTTCAAATACTTATTTGCAGTGATATCACACAAATAAATTGTTAAAAAAAATCATACATTGTGATTTCTGGATTTTCTTTTTCGGTTATCTTTCTCACAGTGGACATGCACCTGCGATGAAAATTTCAGACCCCTCCATGATTTCTAAGTGGGAGAACTTTCAATATAGCATGGTGTTGTATTTTATTCACTGTAGTTATTCCAATATTTGTTCATAAATCAACCTTGTGATTCACAACTGTCCAAATATACATTACTGTACAAACCATTTTGTAACTAATATTGACTCAAGTTGTGGTTCAAAACCACTAATTCACACCTTCATTCTTTTTCAGAACTCAGTATGGTGGATAAAAATATCTACATTATCCAGGGTGAAATTACTGCTGTTGTCGGTGCTATCAAGAGGAATTCAAGATGGAACACACACACTCCCTTGGTAAGCAATGAACAGATATTATTTTGGTTGTAGCCAAATTAAATTGGTGATATTGAACACCAAAATATTCTCCTTCCACTTTAAAGTGCCCCAAAACACAAATTCTTGTTTTGTTTCTGAATTCATTAAATATATTTAGTGCTGGACACTGGTGGAAAGAGTAAGATTAATAAAGGACTGTATTCTTCCGATATGGCTCAAACCTTTTCACCTAATTTTGTATGATTATGTGGGTGGGGTTAGCACTGTTGTTGTGACGGTAAGAGATTTGAACATATACTTTCTGTCCTTCGCTATATAAACACTAAATGCCCTGATTCCATGCACTGGTCTTCTGGTGGAATTGCCATGTTCTCATTAATAATCAACCCAGTTTTGCCAGTGTAGCATGCAGTTGGCCACCAAAGTATGTCAACAACTTGGGGAAAAACACGTCTTCCCTGAAGTACAATCTGTATGGTGTTATTTGGGCCAACATTTCTCTGGTATTTACCCCTATGCACGTTGTGTCGTGTGGCAGGAGTTAAGCGCACAGAATCTTCTGGCCTGACAGCGGTTAGAGTACAGCATAAAAGGTCTTGTCCAATGAGGAAGGGCTTTCACCCACTCACGTCATGGGGAGAAAGTGAATGGGGAAAATTAATCTGTCTGTGGCTGTCAAACGCCGCAAACTCACAATGTGTCCACCACAAAATACCCACTCCCCTTCCCCTTTCAATGTGGCTGACAAAACCCTCCGTAATTATTTCAATTACGTTGAATGCAATTGATTGCCTTTCGGGTTAGCTCCTTCTTTATCACAACGGACCGATACAAAATCGGTATCATGGCAGATCAGAGACTGATCGATCTGCCTGTGGATCTCTCATTCCGTTCTTCCCTCACCCGTGAAGACACCAAAATATTTGAACTCCACTTGGCCAGAATCTCATCCCTGGCCTGGAGAGGTCACGCCACGGTTTTGCGACTGAGAACCATAGTCTCAGATTTGGAGGTGTTTTTCATTACAGCTCCTTCACACACTGCTGCAAGCTGCTCCAGTGAGAGTTGTAGATCATGGCTTAATGGAGGCAACAGAGCCACATCAGCTGCGAAAAACATAAATGCAGTACTGAGGCCTTCTAACGAGAAACCATCTACACCTCGGGTAAGCTTAGAAATTCTGTCCATAAACGTATGAACAAAATCCGTGGCAAAGGACCTTGGCAGAGTCCAACCTTCACCGGAAACAAGTTTGATTGACTACCGGCAATGCAGACCTAACTCTTGACACCTTTTGTACAAGGACCAAATAGCCCATATCGGAGTTTTCAGTAACCCATACTCTTGAAACACCCACCTAAAAAAAAAAAACAAAACAAAAAAACCAAACATAAAAACATGTTCTTGGCACTGAACGTTCAGTCTAAAAGATCGCGTACTGTACTTGGCACTGACAGAATTAATGAATATGGCAGGAAGAGTTAAAATTACAAATACATATACAAAATACGAGTTTAATAAAAAAAATCTCTGAATTTGACAGGGGGCTAGCAGATATGTTGGTAATTTAATGCGTCACTAATTTCATTTCAAAATCGGTACATTTATCAAATAGGATGTTACCATCAGTTTTTGAACATGGTGGAAGAAATATTTTATCAATTCATCTACACATTTAAAAAAAAAAAGTTTTCAAAATCCAAGCTTGAGATTTTTTTTTCTTTTTCAGGATGAAGAACAGGATCCATTGTTGAATAGTTTTGCCCACCTGAAGAAAATACTCAGCAACATAAAAGGTTTGTGTTTGCCACAGTCATGCATGTTGGGTGCAAGGAGAAATTAATTGTTGGACTTAGTTGTAGTTAATGAATCTTTTAATTCCTTTATTTGCATTATTATTCCCCATGCCCAAGCATCTTTTCCAAGTATTATTAGTTGTGTACTTTCTGTGACAGCTGCTGAAGAAATACATTTTTGTGAACCTCCATTACAATATTTTAGCGACCATAAGGCGCAACTTTTTAAAATACGTCTCAATTGCTGGTGCAATTAACAGGCATATAAGGCGTGGTGGCACTCATGAGACTGTGAGGCATAATTGTAACGATGAGCAAAGAAATAATGGACACAAAATATGCACTTCAAACGCTATTTACATGTGTTTTGCTATATAGTGACACTAGCTTAAAACATACAGTAGTATGCATGCACGCTATTAGGCACCGGGAGTGAAACTGAGTTTGGTTGTACTTTACTGAAGTATTTAACAATGTAGCTATATAACGCCACTATCTTAAACATAAAATGTAGCATGCATGCGTACTCCAAATTTTTAATTGATTTTGGAAATTGTGGCGGTTGTGTCCTCTGGGCCAAAGAGGAAGAAAACCATCCAGACTTTTATGGACGCGAAGTGCAAAATCAGCATCTGTGATGGTATGGGGCTGTGTAAGTCTCAATGACAAGGGTAACTGACAAATCTGTGAAGGGACCATTAATGCTTAATAGTTTAAACAGGTTTTGGAGAACCTTATGCTGCCATTCAAGCAACGTCATTTTCATGAATGCTTCTACTCTACAAGACTATGCCAAACCTTATTCCGCACCTATTAGAACAGTGTGATTTTGTAGTAAAAGAGTGCGGGTACTATACTGGCCTACCTGCAGTTCAGATTTGTCTCCAAATGAAAATATGTGGCCAATTCTTCTTCCTTTCATTTCAGCTTTTCCCATTAGGGGTTGCTACAATGTGTCATCTTTTTCTATCTAAGCCAGGGGTTCGGAAGCTTTTTGACTAAAAGAGCAATGAAGCCAAATATTTGGAAATGTATCTGAGTGAGAACCATATATTTCAAAAGTGAATTCAACTAAATGTCAGTATAATAAGCCGCTGAATTTATTCTTTTCAATAATGTTATAATACTCACCATTAATGGGTCTCTTTGTAGTCTGTTTGGAACTTGGTGAGGTTAAGCTCCATGCAAGCGTTGAGATTTTCATCCGTTAAACGTGATCGTAGATTGAACTTGATGTTTTTAAGATGTGAGAACGACTGCTCACATACATATGTAGATCCAAACATGGTCAATCCAGCAATACTCACATGATGCAGTGTGTGGTATGTGACAGGAAGCGCATTCCGAGTTTTGAGAATAAGATGGTCTTCGCATTGAAGTTTTTTCATTTCTGTCCACACGTGGTTGATCGCCAACTCCGCTTTCTGTCGTATGATTCTTTTTAATTGTTCTAACTTTACTTCCATACACAGCCGTGAGCTGCTGTGTATGGACAGTCTTGAGCGGCACAGCTCTGGGACTTGAGGTAGCCGTGAGCTCGCTTCCAGGTGAGTGCGCTCCAGGGCTCGGCAGCAAGCTCACGGCTCGGCCGCTAAGTTGATCTGTAAGATGGAGGAATATGTCCATACGCAGCCATGAGTGGGACAGCTTGGGGGAGCAGTGAGCTCGGGGAGGGAGTTCGCGGCTCTGCCGCCCGGTTGATCGGGAACACGGAGCGGTGCTGTTTATGGAATTATTTCTCCGTCTTTCTGATCAACCGAGCGGCAGAGCCGCTCATAGCCGTGCCACTCACGCCTGTGTATGGAAGTATTCCTCCATCTTCCCAATCAACTGATACTGCTATTTCTTCATCAGATGAGGATAAAACCGAGAAATCAGCACTGGGCATAAATGGTGTCCCATGTAATCGGGCTTTTGTTGCGGCATGTTATACGTCACATCTGCGCACGTAGGTCATGTGATTCACCAAAATGGCACCGCCCTAAAAATTTGTAATTGTCGACAAAAATCTTCTCAAAATACTATTAAATAAGAAAGGATTTAACATCACATTGTCAAAATAAAGTACATATTACATCACCTATTGGATACAGTTAATGCAAACCAGTGGATTTCCCCTTGAAGCAAACACAGCTTGTTGAAGGGATACCATAATTTCTCAAGTATAATGCGTCCTGAGGTATAATGCGGACCCCCAAAGTTGACCTAAAAAAATCAGGAAAAAACTTATATCAATGTACAATGCGCACCACAAATTTTCTGCTCTCCATATGCTCAAAATATTAGGAATTATCTGTATTTCAATTTTGCTAGGTTTGTACTTTTATTTCTTGTATATTGTTTTTCAAAAAAACATCTGTACAACAATCATTAATAATAATCTCTGTGCATGTTCTGATGCAGAGGTAATGTATATCTTGGGACAGGCCACAGGACACGCTTCTCCTGGTTCCTGCATATGTTAGAACAATCCCTCAACCAACTCAAATAAATACTCAACGATGGCATAATATTTTATTAATACTGTTGATAACGCATATTGCAGTCTTAAATAAACTATTTGACACTGTTTATTTTTTTTTTTTTGCATTGAATATTTGTGCAATATTTGTCGAGTGCAGTTTATCAACTACATCTCGCATCCTTGGCCAAGACTTCAAAAGAAGCTTCCGATTAATCTCCAGTCTGAAAAATATCCATCGTAGCTACCTTTGGTGCATCACTGTCAAACTCATTGTTAATGATTGGGTTTGGTTCTGATGCCTCCTGCATTCATGAACTGTGATCCCATCTTTCTCCCACAGCATGTCATCCTCCTTTCTGAGTCAACATTTTTTTAATCCTACGAGTCCTGGTTCCCTTTATTTGTCATTATTGTCAGCGCTTTGAGGGGAAGGTCCACCGTGCTAGTAGCGCAGCCTCTTGCCCGTTCGACTACAATCTATAGCAGCTCTTCATAGCGTCAGGTCGCGATCGAAATGAAAGCTCAAACTACGTAGAAATTAGCGTAATTGGTAGTTTAAAAAAAAGCGAGGATTTCAATTGTGTGCACTATCCCACATTTTTTTAATGATCATAAAATCGTACTACGTAGTTCCAGCTCATGTTGTTTTACTTTCGGTTTAGCCGCGTCATCGGCCGGAGTGGTGAAACATTTCTTTTAAAAGCTGCTGCACAACTAGCTCCTGTAGTCAACATTTTCTGTCTTTGTTTAAGTTAAAACAAACACAGGGGCAGTCGTTTCTGATGTTTGCAACAAATATACTACGTTAACGATTGTTAAAAAGCAAAGCCCTCCCCCACAGCGTCAGCGTTCAGAGTGGGGGCGCACATTACTGTAATATATATAAATGTGTAACATAACACATCGAATATCATATTGAAATTTATATGTATGCCTTTTTTAACCACTATGTACCTGTATACGACTATACCATGTAATTGTATTTTTTATTTTTCATCCATACCTTAATATAATGGATATTATATTATTATAGCTCACTATTGACTTTTTGAAAATATTTTTGGAAAAAATTGCGCATTATTTCCGATAAATTACGGTAATAGAAGTTACACTGTATTTCCATGCCTTGCCTTTTCACATTGAGCTGGTTCAGATGCTCAGTCATATCTACGAGATAGTAAAACTTGAGGAGCCACTCCATTTTTGCTTGCTCAGGATGCTCGATGCCTTTCATTTCAAGGAAAGGTGGATTTCGTTCAGGCAAGCCGCAATACGGCTAAGCACCTTCCCTCTTGACAACCAATGCACATTGCTTTGCAAAAGCAGACCAGGATAGTTATTTCCAACTTCATCCAGTAATGTTTTAAACTGGCGATCATTTAAGGCTTGGGCAAGTTGATCACACGAATGACCAGCGACATCGCTTCGCCAAACGGCCCGGCACACATTTGTGCACAAAGTGCCTTCTAGTGTAGAATGCAATGGCAACCTAAGATGGATCTATTTTCATGTTCACAAAGAAGCGCCACAAATCCTTTATCCCCCCCCATACACATAGCACCATCAGTACACACTGAAAGAAGTTTATCCATAGATGGATTTTTTTTCTTCAGCAAACTCCATGAAAGACTTGAATAAATCCTCACCTCTTGTGGACCCTTTTATTGTCAGAACAGCAAGACTTTCTTCGTGCAGTGTATCATCAACATCATCTCTTGCAATCATGAGGAACTGCGACAAATGGCACACGTCTGTTGACTCATCCCAAGCCAGGGAAGAGAACAGCGCTGCATTTATGTCCTTCACTTGTGTTTCCTCCACTTTGTTTGCCATAATGATGGTATGATCATGAACAGTTCTTGCCGACAGAGGCATGTCTTGTATCTGTTTGATTATCTGGTCTTTGTTGGGAAGATCATCAAAACATTCCTTGGCTACATCCAGCATGAACGTTTTAGCAAACTCAACATCTGTGAATGGTTTGCTGTTCCTCACAGTTGCTAAAGATCCAGCAAAGCTAGCAGAATTATAGTCACTGTGCCAGGTCTAGACACGGAATTGCTGCTGGCTAGTTTGCACCCTACTCAATAGCTATTGGCACGCTTTCTTTCTGCTGTCTCCCGCAGGGTAGCTTGATGTAAAGATAGAATGGCGCGTGTCGAAGTGTGACCGTTTCATTGATGCAATTTTCTCATTGCAAATTAGACACACTGGGGAACCCGCTCTTTCCACAAAGGCAAATTCTTCTATCCATTCGTCCAGAAATGTATGATGCTTGCGCCATCTTCTTTGTCGAAGGGTTAGCTTTGAACTAATGACCAAGCAGACTGATTTAAAATGGGGTGTGTACCTGCTTAACCAGCAATGGCCAACGTTGGCCAGTGTCATCCAATTAAAATAACGGACAATTACTCCTGCAGCAAATTGCAGCCCTGAACAGGACATGAGCAGTGAAAAATCAATTGTTTTATCTCCTAGCCAGATGCAATCGTCAAAAGAGCCACACCTGGCTCCCGAGCCATAGGTTCTCCACTCACCTTAGATGAGCTAGTTGAGTTCTATTCCTCCTGACGTCCACAATGAGCTCTTGTTTTTATAGTGTTCAGTGTCAGATTATAGTCTGTGCACAAGGTGTGACCTTCTGGACCTCCTCTCTATAGGGTGCCTTGTTTCCCTTTGAGACTGGACCGATCACTGTATCATTGGTGAATTTGACAGTTATTTTTGTGGACTGGGCTGCAGTTGAAAGTGTAGAGACAGTGCAGGAGGGGGCTTAGCACCCAGCCCAATGGGGTGCCGGTGCTCAGTGTAAAGGTGTAGGAAAGGTGGCAGCCGATTCTCACGGGCTGGGGTATATTGGTCAAGAAGTGCTTGATCCAGGTGCATGTGAGAAGATGTCCAGGATTTCTTGTTTGATCATAAGATTGTCCATAATGAATGTGCTCAAGGCCGAGTTATAATCCATTAAGAGCATTCTAGTGTAGCTCTATGGTTGTTCCAGGTGACTCCAAACAGCATGCAGAGCTATACTGATGCCAACCTCTGTTGGTCTATTCACCAGGTATGCGAACTGGTGGGAGTCGAAGTTATGGGGGGGCAGTCTTTGATGTGTTTGAGAACCAGCCACTCAAAGCACTTCAAGATGACAGGTGTGAGGGGAACAAGGCGGTTATCATTAAAGCTGGCTAAGGGTTTATTTCTGTGGATGGGAATGATTGTTGAAGATTTTAAGCAAGTAGGTATGACTGCTTGGGCCAGTGAGATGTTGGGTTAGGGTTAGATCTTGCAGAAGACGCTGGACAGCTGGTGGGCACATGCTCTGAGCATCTTGCCTAGTACTTTGTCCGGACCAGCAGCCTTCCTAGGGTTCACGGCCAGAAGCATACGCCTCACATAATGCTCCTGTCCAGTCAGTGAAGAGTTACTGGAGCCTGGTAGGGGTGGGGCAAACACACTGCCAATACAACAAAGAACTTAATCAGGGTCATAAGTGCTAGATCTTAGACTGGGCAAGTCCATCACTGGACCTTAACCAAATAGCATTAGCATTTTACCTCCTGAAGAGCAAACTGACTGGTAAAAACCACAGAAACAACGACAAACTAAAAGAGGCTGTAGTAAAAGCCTGGAAAAGCATTTCAAATGAAGAATGCTTGATTGTTTTTAGCAAATCATTATGGCTGAAACACATTCAAGAGTACTTGGTTGTTATGCAATGTGGGTCCTGTCTCCCAAGCACAAGTATAAAGAATCTATAGATCATGTAGAATCTTCCAAATAGGTCTTTGCCCCTCACCCAGGTTTTGTGCAACATGTTGTGGGGATCAAAGTCATAATGAGAGAAAACTATAATGTTCATTTCAAACAGTTAATGTCTTGTCTTTGTCGTGTATACGACAATGATTTCCAAATCAATCTATTCTGTTTCTATTTACACTTCATGGGAATTGGGGTTTGTTCATGACAATCACGTCTGTTTGTATAATAAATTTCACAACATTGCAGTACTTTTGTTGTTGTTGAGTTGCATGTATTGCGCCTACTGCCAATACCCACGGGTACACATGCTGACAGCAGTCTCACCACCTTGAATATCTTTCCCTAATGTCTTCATTGTACCTATTCTCACTTGTTTTGGCACCAAAGCCAGTAAAAATCATCCAGAATTACAGTTAGTAGTAGTCTTTAATTTTCATGCCTTAAGACTTTGAGGCACCTTTGCATGTTTTTTTAAGAAAATTGCAAATTGCCAGGAAACTAAACCTGTCTATATAACTTGAAGTAACTTTAGGGAACTAATTTGATGAGTTAAGTTCTCAGATGCTAAAGTGCTGTCTGACTTACTGGGCATCGACAATATTGCACGTTGTCATGCCTTTGTAATGAGACCTGGCAGCTTTCATCGCCCTTTATCTCCAGTTGCAACAGTGGAGGGCCATTGGATGGTCAATACACGACGTTGTGCAGCTTTAACCCAGGCTGCTGTTGTCTGTCTCCAGAGAATGCCTCTGCCATTGTGAGATGGACAGGCACTGCTGGCTGAGATTTACCATGTTGCTTAACCTTTATTATTTATTTCTTTTTTAATCCCATTATCCTCTAACATTTACTTGCCAAAACAACCGCATGTACTCTGCTAGTTTGAACTTTGGAGAAAAAAAATAAATCACAACTAATGTACCTTGTCAAGGTCCATGGGGGAAAAAAAGCCAAATTCCCATGTTTTTTTTCCTGTTGAAAGTCAAAGGAAGATCACATAATTTTGGAACCTGTCTTAAATAGTGATTGGACTGTTTTTCTTCTTCATCAGCATGAGGTACATATTGCTATCAGTTTCTCATTCAGAAGCACGTTAGATTTGTGGGTGGGCTGTTTGGTTGCTGCTTCGAGGCTTTGCATTGTCCCAGCTGCCTGGATTATGAAAGCGCTGTAATTCCATTCACTCAAGCGTGTATGACTGGCCTTACTAAAACCAAAAGGCAAACAAAGCGAAATATGAATTTGTTCCCTCAAGATTTCTGAGCCAGGCGTAGTCTCTGCCCTGTTGTTTCTTTTCTTTTGCTCTGTGTCCGGCTAACGGCTGTTCTTTTCGAACAAACATGATTGACAGGAACATGTGCCAGGGAAATAGAGAATTGTGCAGCTGGAAGTACCCTGTATCATTTGTGATTTTAGTTGGGTAAATATAGCAGGGTTGTCTTGTCAAGAAAAGAGATGAATTGTTCTGGGAAAGGAAGTGTTGCCTCCTTTCTAAATAGAGGAAAAAAAGTTTCCATCATCTCTTCAGGAATTCTCTCTGGACTGAAACAATGAGAGCACCATTGCAGAAGCTCAGTTCCTGATTGAACATGTGGTGTGATCCGTCAGCTTCCTATTGCACTCACTCTCTCCAAGGAAGGAAGACCCTCATGGGGAGAAGAGCTATTGTGGCCACTCACCGACTTCAACGTGTAAGCAGTGTATCTTCATTAAAAAAAAAAAAAACAATTGCACGGTGGCACAGTTTATTTCTCATATAGATGGATTTTTCCGTTTATAGACAGAATTATTTTTAAGTGGAAGCGATGCGGAAAATGTGATCGAGTGAAGAAAATAAGTATTTGAACATCCTGCTACATTGCAAGTTCTCCCACTTAGAAATCATGGAAGGGTCTGAAATTTTCACAGTAGGTGCAGGTCCACTGAGAGATTGTGAGAGAGAGAATCTAAAAAGAAAAGTCAAGAAATCACAATGTATGATATATACATATTTTTTTAACGATTTGTGTGATACAGCTGCAAATAATAATTTGAACACCTGAGAAAACCAATGTTAAAATTTGGTGCAGTACCCATTCTTTGAAATTACAGAGGTCAAACGTTTCCTGTATTTGTTCACCAGGTTTGCACACACAGTGCAGGAGGGATTTTGGCCCACTCCTCCACACAGATCTTCTCTAGATCAGACACGTTTCTGCGCTGTCGCTGAGAAACACAGATCTTCTACAAAGATTTACTATTGGGTTTAGGTCTGGAGACTGGCTAGGCCATGCCAGAACCTTGATATGCTTCTTACGGAGGCACTCCTTGGTTTTTCTGGCCGTGTGCTTTGGGTCATTGTCATGTTGAAAGACCCAGCCATGACCCATCTTCAATGCTCTGACTGAGGAAAAGAGGTTGTTCCCCAAAATCTCACAATATATGGCCACGGTCATCCGCTCCTTAATACAGTCAGTCGTCCTGTCCCATGTGCAGAAAAACACCCTCAAAGCATGATGCTACAACCCCATGCTTAACAGTAGGGATGGTGTTGTTGAGATGTAATTCATCATTTGGCTTCCTCCAAACACGGTTAGTGGAATTATGACCAAAAAGTTCTGTTTTGGTCTAATCTGACCACAAAACTTTCTCCCATGACTCCTCTGTATCATCCAAATAATAGTCATTGGCAAACTTAGGACGGGCCTTAACATGTGCTGGTATAAGCAGGGGAACCTTCCATGCCATGTATGAGTTCAAACCATGACGCCTTAGTGTATTACCAACTGTCACCTTGGAAATGGCGGTCCCAGCTCTTTTCAGGTCATTGACCAAGTCCTGTCATGTAGTCCTGGGCTGATTCCTCACCCTTCTAAGGATGTTTGAGATCCCACGAGGCGATATCTTGCATGCAGCTCCACTCCGATTGATATCGACAATCATATTTAGCTTCTCCCATTTTCTAATGATTGCTCCAACAGTAGACCTTTTTTCACCAAGCTGCTTGGCAATTTCTCCGTAGCCCTTTCCAGCCATGTGGAGTTGTACAATTTTGTGTCTGGTGTCTTTGGACAGCTCTTTGATCTTGGCCATGTTACAAGTTGGTGTCTTACTGATTGTATGGGGTGGACAGGTGTCTTTATGCAGCTAGATCTCACACAGGTTCATCTGATTCATGATAATACATGGAGTGGAGGTGGACTTTTAAAGGTGGACTAACAGGTCTTGGAGGGTCAGAATTCTAGCTGATAGACAGGTGTTCATATACTTATTTGCAGCTGTATCACACAAATAAATCGTTAAAAAAAATCATACATCTTGAATTCTGGATTTTTCTTTTTAGATTTACTCTCCCACAGTGGACATGCACCCATGATGAAAATTTCAGACCCCTCCATGATTTCTAAGTAGGAGAACTTGCAATATAGCAGGGTGTTCAAATACTTATTTTCTTCACTGTATGCGTCGAACAATGGAACAGGCAGGCTAATGGATCCATTTGCAAGTGAACACAATGCCGGTGCTCGAGAGGAAAGATGCTCCGCAAGTGAAAGAAATTGATAAAAATGTCAAAAATAAGTTGTGATGGGATTGGGTGGAACGAGAAATTGTTGATAATGTTGGAAAGAAGGAAGTTACCACTCTGGAAGCAAGGAAAATGAACTTTTCCATAGCTGGTACATTTGGGTGTCAGCCCAAGGTCAACAAATCTTATGGACTTCATCCGTTGTTTACTTCCACTACTCCTGAAAGACAAGATCCATCGAAACAACCAACCCCAGTTGCAGACAGGGTTGTCAATAACGAGGTGACAGTTCGGAAGCAATTACTTGTAAAAATGTCTGTATTATTTACTGATAAAGAAACATGATATTAATAATTGTTGTCAAATTTATGTGTTTCAATCATTTACAAAAATAAGAAATTACATAGTTTTCGAATGGATACGATATACACGTTATGAAAGCACGCTTGCTTGCAATGATGCAAATCTGGATTCTGGAGTTTTACTTCTAGTAGTTTACTTCGTTGAATTTGTATTTGAATTTGTAATTTTTTGGGGTACAGGTATGCACCTAAATATTGAACGATCATATTATATACATTTTTAAACGTAGTAGCATTTATTTATAGATGTACTAGATATATTTCATAATACATAATACATTTATAAAACTTCCACGTTAAAATTGGTGATCATTCTTTGATCATCCTATGATCATGCTTGCAGCCTCAGAACCCCTGCTATATTTGTCTTTTTTTCATTCAGTCAAATCACATGTCTGCTCATAATATGGTTGACTGTTGAAGCAGAAATACACAATAGTATTTGGAATTATTAAAGGTGAACCTGAGTTTGCTCTTCTGGTTAGCCATTTTCGATTTTGATTCACGGTCACAGTGTCGTCAAGCCATTTGTTTTTCCCATCATACATTTGGTTGTCCGTGTCTGAACCTTGGGGACCACGTAGCTGGTCATTCTGATCCTAACCCAAATGAGAATAGCTATAAAAAAGTGAAGTTATAAATATAACTGTCAAAGCCAAGATGTTTACAGTATTGACAATGTAGAGGGGGCTTTGAGAAAGGTGGTGCTTGTAAAAATAAAAATTTTTCAACCAAAGGGATGTTTATTAGCAATTCAAAATTTTGAGCAAACCTGAAGTTTGCATTACATTTGTAGGCGGAATTCCATCTTGTTAAATTGCATGGATAAAAAAAAGGTATATATTTTCCACATTTCTGCAATATTTCGACCTTAACCCGTGCCAGAATCCACACTCATTAATTTTTCATTCGACCAATGAAAACGCTTTTGTTGTATACCAGGCAGCTTATGGGGCCATTGGCAGTCACTGTGATTTGACACACTCGCACTCTCCAATCTGCACAGTCGAGCACGAAAAATTACGTGTGTAAAATTTGTTCCGAGTAGAAATACATGGATATTGAAAGATGTCGCTTATTTTCTGTAGTCTTGCGCCACTGCACAATTCTACTTCTGTACCCTGCCTCCTACCCAATGACAGCTGAGTTAGGCTCCAGCAATCCCGTGACCCTCGTGAGAATAAAGCGCTCAGAAAATGGAGGGTTGGATATAATTCCAAATTTAAATTTGAAAATTTGGCATTCAAAGCATGCTTACAAATAAATTAAAGAGCAGAGAATGGACAAACACTCCTTAAATACTATATTTTCCCGATCACAAGCTGCTACTTTTTTTCTGGTGACGTGAACCCTGCGGCGTATTTAAAGATGTGGCTGGAATATATATATATATATATTTTTTAGTTGTTTTTTTGTCCCAGAAGCTATCAGTTTACAGGTACAACAAAAACGTGTAATGGTTAAAAAAATGACCGTTCCCTATAATACATTTGGGTTTGGGCATGCGTGGATGCCTCCAATGTGTAGTTGAAGAAGAAGACTTTATCTTTAGTGTGTGTAGAAGAAAACAAAGCTACCTCCAGCTTGTGTCAAAGAAGACTGGTAGTTTTTGGTGCACTCACAGCAAGTGGGACATGCATGAAGGCAAAATATATATTTTTAATTTAATTTGACTCGAGATGGAAATGGGATTAAGAGTGACTGAGAGACTAAAATTGTGATGGAGACATTCTGAGGCTCTTCATCTCTGATACTGAAGACGACCACTTTAGTGGTTTGAGTAAACAGGAGCAAGGGGAATAAAAACAAACTTTTCTGCTATGTTTGAACCGTTTAACTGCCTTGTTGCAATCACAGTTGGGAAACAAGGAATGTAAATAAATATTTACAAAGTTTTTGTATGAATATCCTATTTCTCAATGTACCAATACGTATGGTATATATCGACAGGTGTGTGGTAAGGCATGTCAAGTGTATAGCCAAAAAAAAAAAAAAAAAGCTAAACAAAATGGGCGTGGCTTTTTAACATATTTAACAAATACTGTCGTCCGGAAAAACAGGAGTTAAAATGCAGTGTAAATATAGTGCAAAGTATTTGCCCCCTTCTCATATTTTTTTTTTTTGTAATTTCCTTCCTTCCCTCCCTCATCAAACATTTAAACAGACAAAGAACTAAGTAAACCTAAAAAGATAGCTTTGAATAGTTTTCTTTCCTTAATGAATAAAATCAGGATTTAAGAAGGCTTCAATCCAAGACCGGTTCACCGTGTAACTCCACCAGGAAAGAGATGGACACTGTGTTGAAATGGCATCATCAGAAAATAGCGATGATGGTGGTGCAACCGGACAGTCAGCCAATCTTGTTGGAAGCTACCTCTCAGGAACAGGAGGTTCCAGTTAGCATGCAAGAGCTGGCCCAGTCCCAAACTGTAGTCTATCAAATCACTGACACAGAGGTTGTCCCGCTGACGAAACCTCAGTCACCCACACATACAAAGAGCAGATCTTCCAGTGATCACGAGCCACCTCGTCAAAGTGAGGAACAATCCTCCATCGTGCACATCTCTCGATGAACACGTAACCAGACTTTGCCAAATGGAATGAGCACCAGATCAGAAGAGTTATCCGTCACTGTGGATGTGCCGCAAACTCCTGTGAAAGAACAAAGCATCAATGCTCCGAGCAAGTTTATGGGAAATTCAAATGTCACTATCACAGATTCTGGTCAGTTCGCCTTCGATTCATCGATGCCACCCCCCTCAAAAATGTTCCACTCCTAACAAGGATGACACCTCCTCAAAATGGAAGACATTCAGAAATGCAAGGGAGACCAAGGACACATGGAATCAAGCAGAGGAGCTTTTCACTGTGTCAATTTACAAGAGCTTATTGTCAAGGAAAAGGAAGTGGATGGAAGAAGAAAGCCAGAAGCTGAGAGATGGAGTCTATTTACATGTTTATATTTTTTTGTTTTTTGTTTTTTTAAGCTGCCCTATACTGAATGCGGAATGGTGGATCTCAATGCCTTTTGTGCTTGAACAGTTTTTCTTTGGAGTCTGGGAGTTTGAAATATGGTCTCTGCTTACGTAATAATTAATTATCCTGATGTTTCTTGAAAATGCAGTTGGACAGAAAAGAGTTTTAGGGGACAGACGGATGGAGGGACACAACCGACATGGGGAGGAAGGGTACAAAGCACAGCAGGTTAGTTATACAATCTTAATATTCCACCACAAGTAAAGTAAGTTTCTTTCGGCTTGTCGCTTTTGGGGTTGCCACAGCGTGTCATGTTTTTATTCGTGAACGAGGTTGACACCCAGTGTGGACATGTAACATCTAACCATTAAGACAATATCAGATAGGACAGAAAGATGCAGGGCAGGACAGAATGTGGGAAATGCGCAAGGCAGTGCTACTGGTCAGTGGTACGCTGGGATCCTTTCGTAGTGTACAAAAACCTGAAAGACCCTGAGATCTGATACGTTAGTATCACCTGTCATACATCGTCTCAGCACAAGCAATTAAACCTTATTATCATGTTTGTTGAACGTATTAATGAATAAACAGCGTTATCAAATCCAAGTTAGTCAACTGGTTATCTGGAGTTTCTGAGCTGGTAAATTTAAGAAGGGTGTACTTGGCTAGCCTGCTCCACCCATAAGTGGGAGGGGCCAAGTCAGCTAGTTCATTCCATTGGGGGACCCAGCCTGGTATACACCACCCACTCCAAAAGACCCAGTGTGGTCCCCTTAGCCCAACCAAAGTCTCCTGACCAGTCCCAAAAAGGAAGAACACCATTCTAATCCCACACCCAATCACACCCACCGTCCACCAAATGCACCTCACTGCTGCCACCACCCCTGGCCCCTCCAGTGAGCATGGGGCCCAGCTACAGACTGGGCCTAATGCAGGCGTCACCTGAAAAAGGTCACAGCTCGTCACTCATGGACCAAGAGCAGCCCCGAGACCAGCACCTTGCATGAGGGTAATGAGGACAAAACCCAACCCAAGAAGAGGAGGGGGAAACAATAATTAGTAACAAAGTGGGGAAATTGAAATTGAGAAGGAGGAATTACTTTTTTACAATACTGTCCATAGTAATGCATGCATTATCATTTTTAGAGAGGATTTCCTTCTATTTTCAACTGTAATACGGTTAAGCTTCCAAATACCTTTCATAGAAGTTTTCACTTTCTTTGTTATCATACTGAGGGCTAAAGGCCTCTTTATACTCATGTGCGTGGCGACCACACTGATGTCACTATGGCTATCCTCAGGGTAGTTTCCCTTTAAACTTGAGCGCAACCCACATGCACAATTTTGAAAATGTGCTGCAGTTCCTCTCCAAGTCAGAGGTGCATAGGTCAGGATGCAGTGCTGGCGTTGTCGAGTGCGGGATTATAAAGAAGCCTTAAATCAGAATGTAAAACAATGATACCTTCAGTGTGTGGCAGACAGAATAAATGTTGTTTATGTGGTGCAAGAAAAAGGGTCATTGAGTATTCTAAGAAGATGCCACGACTGTTCGTGAACTGAAAATACTAGATGAACCAGTTTTTCTTCAAAATTTTTGTTGTTGATGATTGGGGACGTGTGGGATGGGGCGGGGGATCTCCAGGTCACTTCCTTATTTACTCCACAGATAGTTCCATTTAACGTCACAATCCATGGCTCGACCATCCTCAAATAACTTTCGATCACAGTTCTAACTAAATAAGCTATTTTGGTGCATATATATCAATGATGCACAGACTTATGCAGCCAGCAAATAGTACGTTAAAATACTTTTACATGTTCCCTTTAAAGTTATGTTTTATAGTTTCCCTTTATAATTCTGTAATGGTAATTTTTGACAGAGGTGCCCTCACATGATGTATGCCATTTATTCTCCTTATGTGTCCACATAGCAATCCTTGTGTTGAAGACTAAATTCCTAATTTGTTGCATTTTACCGGCATGTCAGTCATCAAGAGAGAATGCACACATGACGCTGATCTTATTCTCTTTTCAAGGTCGTGTGTATGTGTATATGTGTTGTCTCAGACCTCAGCTGTGGCCAGACAGGCGCTGGTGGGCGTCTCTGGGGTCATTGTCTGAGCACATGGGAACTGACTGTTGCCTTACACTCCTCCCATGCCATCCGATCTTTTCACATAGATCACTCACAATTGAACCAGAAGAAGGCAGCTGGTAAATACCGATGAGTAGGAACCATATTTCATGTCCCTCACCCACTTATGCAAATATGTTTACTTATGGTGGGATTCAGAGAAAGAATCCACATCATGGAAATTCTTTAAATGTCTGCTGTCTGACCCTTTGGTCATGTAGCTTTAAGTATGAGATCATGGAAGAGACGGTGTGTGCTGATATTTTTATGACCTGGTCAAACAACAATACCCCGAATCAGGCTCAGTTGCTGTGATCGT
The DNA here is from genome assembly GCF_019802595.1 of Syngnathoides biaculeatus. Taxonomy (NCBI): domain Eukaryota; kingdom Metazoa; phylum Chordata; class Actinopteri; order Syngnathiformes; family Syngnathidae; genus Syngnathoides; species Syngnathoides biaculeatus. The sequence continues at coordinate 26,820,015 of NC_084651.1, forward strand.
GTGCCTTGCCATGATCATGTATGCCTGACAGCCATTTATACAAATCTATTTAGTTTTGTTTGCTGTTCAAATTATGTAGGCAGAAGTCAACAGAAAGCTAGTACAGTATTGTCTGTTCATTTTTTTTTCACCATTCACAGCTCCATAAATGACTTTGATTTGTGTTTGTAAACTGCACACACAGTGAAGAACTGATGAAATTTAGACTGTGCTAGATTTTTCTTTTCCTGGGGGGGCTGTAGGGAGGGGAAGTGTTTTTTGTCTGCCTAACTGGTTAAATACATAAATACATTCCTTGATCCTTCTTAACCCAACGACCCGTCTATTTATTATCACAGTCACCTTTTAAGTTCCATTGTGGGCTGTGATAATAGATGCAAACTCCATTGTTATTTTTATTGATATTGCTACTTAGGATTTTATTTCTCTATACTGCAGGTGGTAATGTATAGGTCATTGTTGCTGTTTGAAGAAACAGTATACAAAGAAACTGCATCGTCATGTCCAACTAAGTTTTATGACTGACCTGTGATGATGCGGATTATACATTTGTTAAACTCTCCATCAAAAGAACTAATCTAGTTCTGGTTAGTTGCTGTAAATTTCAACAGTTACGTGAGGAATGACAGGGAGGGCTTAAGTCCGGTGTGAAGAAGGGATCCAACTGTTTTCCTGTTTCAGAGGCTCCCCACAATATGTAGAATGGAAGGAGTGTCTCAGCAGAGGGGTATTACTCACACACACCCTGATGTCAAGTGTTGGGGTGGACATTGAACCGTGCATTTAGAATGAAAAAAAGTTTTTTCCACTCCTTTGGTGGATCATTGTGTTGTCAGAAACAGCAGCCAGAATTTGAGGAAAAACCTACCTCTCTGCTACTGCTCCCTTTGGACAATTATCATAGCACTGGTCTATAACGGGAACCACGAATGGGCAAAGGCACTCTGTACAAGCTTAACACAATGTGGGATGTTAACACACTTATCTCTTACCTGTTCTAAATTAAGATTTTACATCTTGCACGACTATTATAAAGAATAGTTCCTATAAACAGAAATGTCTCTTGATCTTTGTTCTTGTTGCTTTGTTGTTCTTTGTTCTGAATGTCGTACCAGAGCAGCACTGAAAAATTCCTTGTGTTTTTTTTACACACTTGGCCAATAAAGGTGATTCTGATTCTATAAAGGTGTCCAAAGTAGAAATGGTTCTCCTTGGGGCACTTTGACCCTCGATTGGCCCAAGAAATTTTTATTGAATTTTCAAAATATATTTCCTAGTTAGTAGGGACACACAACAAAAAAACATGATAATTTAAAATTATATATCAAAAATTGTAGTTTTTATAAACCTGTCCCAAATGGCATTGTTGGGCAAATGGTGACAAATTGCATTCTGGGTACAAAAACTGCTCTCTGCTCTGTCACGTGGAATCTTATTTTGGGATTCTTTATTGACAATTTCAAAATAAATTTAAATCAAGCATGTTCAGTGGTTCACAAACAATTAATGGGCAAAAGATGTCATGAAATATCAAGAATATGAGCGGTTCATCTGTTTTCAAGCAACATAAGATGCCCTTCTTGTGGTAACATGCAAAGCATGGATTGCTTATATTCAGAGAGAGGAAGACCGCTTAATTTTGCAGGAGTCTTGTAAAGGTGGACAAGCATATCTGACAAATCGACGCCACCCATCCGCTCATTATAGGTTTTGATCATGGCTGGACACTGTACGTCACCCTTTCACTTTAGCGTGCTTGTCCTAGCGTTTGACCATCATTAGAGGTTGAACTCCCATTGTTTTGGGTGACACATTTGCCATTCCATTTGATTGTGACAATCCACCCTGAAGATCTGAAGTCAAATTTCTTGTTCAGCTCCTTGTCCACCATCAAGGTAACTCCACCAGTGCGGTTTTCACGAGCTGTGCCAATGCATTTTATGCATTTATGTCCAGTTCCTTGAGCAGGCTGTAGCTATTGAAGTTGTCGCAAAAGTCGACAGTCTTGGCTCAGGAATGGGCTTGTAGAGGGTCCGCACCACTTCGACTCCCAGCAAGAGCTTCTTTTCTTCCTCACTGAGAGTGACATTGAAGAATGTGGCGGCTACCTCGTAGAATAGCAGGACATAAATTATTCCAGAAGTATTAGCCCAACTCTAGACAATGATGTTTGATTTGGGTAAACTGATGAGGATTTCCTGCTGTACCACTCCCACTCCTCAATTAGATTGAATGGTGCACTGATCATGTTAAGTGACTTGATTTTGCTGGTTTTGCATTTTATTCAACAAGGTCTATCAGCTTTTCTTTTTCTACAAAAATCAGTCAAGGTCAGTACCAATGCGAGTCTGGTTACACAAGACAATAAGACTTGGTCCAAGCATAGATGGTTGGGCAGTCATGTCAACGATTCAAGTGGTTAGTCACTGAAACTCAGGATATAAATACTAAAGAAACTATGTGCCTGCAAATCGACAAAATGACAGAGTTCACCAAGCGGAGAATCTTTGCAGATGCTTGCAACATGTGTCCTAATACGGTCATCGTATCCGTTTGGCATGGAGTGTTTAAAAAAACAAAAATTGCGTCCTTCTATTTTTGTTTTTTTCTTAAACCAGTTAAATGATTATATTCAGTAAGATTCCATATGATACAAAAAATATTCCATCTTTTGAAAAAACTAACTAGAAATATTTTACAAGATAGAGATGGTTTAGGAAAAAATAACATCTTGCTGGGAGCCCTGCTACTACTACTTCTTACTTTTGTTTGTCCCATTAAGGGTTGCCACAGTGTGTCATCTTTTTCCATGCACCTATCTCCTGCATCTTCCTCTTTAACACCCACTGCCCTCTTGTCTTCCCTCACAACATCCATCAACCTCTTTGGTCTTCGTCTTGTTTGTGCCTGGCAGCTCCATCCTCAACACCCTTCTCCCCATTTACTCAATCTTTCGCCTCTGGACAATCATCCAACTTTGGCTATCTCTCGAAAGAGCTTATTTCTAATCCTATCCAACCTGCTCACTCCTAGATAGAACCCCAACACCTCCTAGAGAAAATCTCAACACCTCCAGATCTTCTTCCTGTTGTCTCTTCAGTGCCGCTGTCTCTAATCAATACATCAGGGCTGGCCTCACCACTGTTATATAAACTTTGGCCTTCATCCTAGCCGAGACTCTTCTATCACATAACACACCAGACACCTTCCTCTAGCTGTTCCAACCTTCTTGGGCAGTTTCTTAGCTTCCTTACCACACTTACTATTGCTCTGGATTGGTGACCCTAAGTATTTGAAGAACGTCCACCCTCGCTATCTCTTCTCCCTGGAGCCTCACCCTTCCCCCTCAACCTCGCACATATATTCCGTCTTACTTTGGCTAATCTTCATTCCTCTCCTTTACAGTGCATGCCTCCATCTCTCTAATTGTTCCTCCACCTGCTACCTGCTATCATTGCACATCATAATGTCATATGCGAACATCATGGTCCAAGGGGATTCATGGATCCTATCCATTATGACAGGAAGGGGCTCAGAGCTGATCCCTGATGCAGTCCCACCTCCACCTTAAATTCTTCTGTCACACCTAAGCCACACTTCACCACTGTTCTGCTGTCCTAATACATGTCTTGTACTATTATTATGATAGTGACCATATATCTTGGACATTTGGGTAAAGAGAGAGGGGAGGAGCTGTCAACGGATCACCACCTGGTGTTGTGTTGGCTTCAATGATGTGGGATGAAGGCAGTCCAACTTTACAGAACTTAATGTATTGGGGGTCTGCTGGGAACATCTAGTGGAGTCCCAACAGAAGAAGTTCCAACTCTCACCTTTGGCACCTTCTTGTCTCTGCAATACTGCAGTGATAGTCGGGACAATGCCTCTGGATTGGCAGACTCCGGTGTGTTGAGGGTGTGTTCCAACTACAGGGGGATCACACTCCTCAGCCTACCTGGTAAAGTCTATTCAAGCGTGCTGGATCGGAGGGTTTCAGAAAGTCCAATCTCAGATTCAGGAGGAGCAAGGTGGTTTTCATCCTGACTGTGGACCATGTCCCAGGGTGTCCATGAGTTTTATGGACTTGGGGAAGGCGCTCATCCTGAGGGGGGTGATTTGGGAGCACAGGGGAACGAACCCACCTGTATGGGTTGTTTGGTCCCCGTACAACGAGTGTCAGAGTTTGGTCCGTATTACCAGCAGTAAGTAGAACTCATTTTCAATCACAGTTGGACTCTGCCAAGGCTGCCTTTTGTCACGATTCTATTCATAACTTTTATGGACACAATTTCTAGGTATAACCATAACATAGAGGGGATCCAATTTGGTGGAGTGAGTATTGCATCTTTGTGCAGATAATGATCTTTGCCTCACCACTGTTCTTTAAACTTTGCCCTTCATCCGAGCAGACTCTTCTGTCACATAACACACTAGACACTTTCTGCCAGCTGTTCCAACCTGGTTGGACCTGTTTCTTCACTTGCTTACCACACTCACATCGCTCTGGATTGTTTACCCCAAGTATTTGAAGTCATCCACACTCACTATCTCTTCTACCTGGAGTCTCACTCTTCCCCCGCCACCATTCTCATACATGCACATATATTCTGTTTTACTTTGGCTAATCTTCATTCCTCTCCTTTCCAGTGCATGCCTCCAACTCTCTAATACTTCCTCAACCTGTTCCCTGCTTTCACTGCATATCACAATATCATCTATGAACATCATGGTCCAAGGGGATTCCAGTCTAACCTCATCTGTCAGCCTATCCATTACCATAGCAAACAGGAATGGGCACAGAGCTAAATTCTTCTGTTACACCGACGGCACACCTCACTACTGTTCTGCTGCCCTCATACATGTCCTCTACTATTCTAACATATTTCTCTGCCACACCAGACTTACTTACTTTTTACTTACTCTCTTGGTACGCTGTCATAGGCTTTTTTCTAGCTCCACAAGGACACAATGTAGCTCCTTCTGACCTTGTGTGTACTTTTCCACCAGCATCCCCAAGGTAAATAATGCATCCCTGGTAGTCTTTATAGGCATTAAATCATACTGTTGCTCACAGATACTTCTGTCCTGAGTTTATCCTTCACGACTCTTTCCCATGACTTAATTGTGTTGCTCATCAACTTTATTTCTCGATAGTTCCCACAGCTCTGTGAATCCCCTTTGTTCTTAAAAATTAGAACTAGCTCACTTTTCCTCCATTCTTCAGGCATCTTCTCACCCGCGAGTATTCTGTTGAATAAGTTGCTAAAAAAACTCCACAGCCACCTCTCCAAATTACTTCCATACCTCCACAGGTATGAAATCAAGACCATCAAGACTGCCTTTCCGTTTTTCATCCTCAGTAGTGCCTTTCTATCTTCCCACTAACTAATCATTCCCCCTTCGTGGTCGTTCACACTTGCCTCTTCTACTTTTCCTTCTTACCTGCTGCACATTCTTCCCATCTCTAACGCTCCTCTGGCCAACCTGTAGAGATCCTTTTCTCTTTCTTTCGTGTCCAACCTGGTTTATATGTTGTCATATCCCTCTTGTTTAGCCTTCACCACCTCTACCTTTGCCCTACATCTCATCTCAGTATATTCCTTTCACCTCTCCTCAGTCCTCTGTACACCAATTCTTCTTTGCTAACCTTTCTTCCTTGTTTGACTGCCTGTATTTTGAGGTTCCACCACCAAGTCTCCTTCTCCCCTTTCCTACCAGAAGCCACACCAAGGACTCTCCTGCCTGGTCTCTGATCACCTTGGCTGTAGTTGTCCAGTCTTCTGGGAGCTCCTCCTGTCCATCGAGACCCTGTCTCACCTCTTTCCGAGAGGCTGCACAACATTTTTCCTTACTTCCCACCACCAAAATCATTCTACACACCACCTTCCTATGCTGTCAAGATACACTCTCTCCTACCACTACCTTACTGTCATAACCTCCTTCAGATTACGTCGTCTGTGCAAAATGTACCGGCAATCCACCTGCGTGCTTCTCGTTCTGTTCTTATTAGTCACCCTATGTTCCTGCCTCTTCTGAAAAAGTGTTCACTACTGCCATTTCCATCCTTTTTTAAAATCCACCACCATCTGTTCCTCAAAGTTCCTTACTTGGATGCTGTACTTACACGTCACTTCTTCATCGCCCCTGTTTCCTTCACCAACATGTCCATTACAATCTGCACCAATCACAACTCTCTCTCTGTCTGGGATGCTCAGAACTACTTCATCTAGTTCCTTCCAGAATTTCTCTTTCAACTCTAGGTCACATCCTACCTGTGGGCATAGCTGCTAATCACATTATACACAACACCTTCAATTTCAAGTTTCAGCCACATCACTCAATGTGATACTCTTCACCTCCAAGACATTCTGAGCCAACAAAAACGACTCAATTTCTCTTCCTATCTCTTCCATGGTAAAATAATTTAAACCCTGCTCCTAAATATACAGCCTTTCTAGCTTTCTACCTGCTCTCTTGGATGCACAATATATTAACTTTTCTCCTAATCATCATGTCAACCATCTCCTGAGCTTTTCCTGCAATAGTCCCAACATTCAAACTCCCTACACTCAGTTACGGGCTCTGTCTCTTTTTTGTCTTTGACCCATCATAGCTGAATTTCCACTGACACCTTGCAGGTTAATGATGCCGGGGGGAGACATTGTTAACCCGGGCCACGACCAATCTGGTATGGTATTCTTTAGATGAATGCTCATATTTGTTTGGCACAGTAAGGAATCTCGTCAAGCTGAATTATCAGTCCCTTTTGGCCTGTGGGACTCCAAAGGCAGCTAATTCAGCTTTGGTGGTTGCTGAAATAAAAACTTGCGCATGGGAGTTCAGTGAGGCCATCGAGAAAGACTTGTAGACGACTTTCAGGAAATTACGCCCGACCATCTGCTATCTCACCAGGGGTAAGGTGTGCACCACCAACAATGCGTATGCTTGGAATAGGACACTGCTGACTTCGATTAGGGATGTTGTTAATCAGTAGGAAGAATACTACGAAGACCTCAATTCCACCGACAGGACTTCCGTCTGGCTCTCTGACACAGCCTCTCCAATCTCTGGGGTTGAGGTCCCTGTTAAAAAGCGCTTTGATGGCTAGGCTAAGGGAGGGGATGAGATTCGCCTGGTGTTCCTAAAGTCTGGATGTTGTGGGACTGTCCTGGTTTACACGACTCTGCAATATCCCATGGACAGGGCCTCTGGACTGGCAGCCTGGTGTGTCCTTTGTTAGCCCAACTATGTGGATATCACATTTATACCTCTATAGTATTGATACTAAAAAATTCGTTTTGGTTGCATTTGCCAGCTCCGCCCATTCCCCACATTATCAGTACCATTTTCTTTAAAGGTGACAAAAGCAATAACCAATTGTTTTTCTGTTTATCAGAGGTGACATGACCAGTGGCGCAAGGGGACGAGGAGGCCCAGTGTTGCCATAGCTAAATATACATCCCTGACAGCTCCATAATAGGTTCCAGGAAGTTCAGTCGAAAATAAAAACAAAGCAACATTTCTAGCTGATTGACTTTGAAAGGCCGCTTTTCCTTGTTGAATGGGAAAAATGTGGACTTCAGCATTCCATGGCCCTGATGCCAGTCAGATTGGATAGGCGCAGCCTTGCGTACGCAGAGCATGCTTGGTGTTAGGGAGACACATTACACTGCAGAAACTAACTTCATGGGAAAGAGTTTGTCTGCATCTTTTCAAAGCAACACATAATATTAACAGGAAGTTAACTGTAAAAGTTTCTTTGTTATGAATTACGAATAATTGTCTGTTGTTTTACATTTTTAACGCAATAGTGTATTACACAAATACTGTTTGGAGCAATTTTTGTCAAGTGTGCTATGTTTGGGTAACGGCGCACGTCACAAACTTACAAACGTGGAGTCTTATGGCCTTTGCATTTTTTCACAGTTATGCACTGGTAACGTTAGTGTCTTTGTTAGCTTCATTATACAGAACAGTGCCTTTAAAAAGTATTCATCCCCTTCCTGATTTATTTTTTTCACATCACACACACACACGCTCGCACGCACGCACGCATGTTTCAAATCATCAGACCAATGTTAATTTCACTCAGTGACAACCCCAGAACATACAAAATGCAGTTTTTAAATGACAATTCAATTTATCAAGGCACAAAAAATAAAATCCAAACCTTTCTGACCCTCTGTGAAACAAGTGCTGTGTAATTATGTGTTGTGCCACCCTTGGCAGCAGTAACTGAAATCAAGCATTTGCGATAATTTGTGGTGAGTCTTTCACATCGGTCTGGAGGAATTTTGTCCCACTCTTCTTTGCAAAATTGTTTAAACTATATTATACTACTATATTTATATTGGAGGCTTTATCTGCATGAGCTGCCCGTGAAAGGTCTCACCACCGCATAGCAATTTGATTTAAATCCGAACTTTGACTTGGCCACTCCAAAAGTTTAATTTTGTTTCTTTTGAGCTACTCAGAGGTGGACTTGCTGGTGTGTTTGTGGACACGAACTGATGACCGGACGTTCTTCATAATTTTTTGGTCTTCTTCATTTCCTTTCGGTTCGTCCTATTAGGGGGCGCCACATCGTGTCATCTTTTTCCAGCCAAGCCTATCTCGTGCAATTTCCTCTCTAATACCTACTGTCCTCATGTCCTCCCTCACAAGATCCATCAACCTTTTCTTTGGTCTTCCTCTCGCTCTTTTGCCTGGCAGCTCCATCCTCAGCACACTTCTACCAATATACTCACTCCCTCGCCTCTGAACATGTCCAAACCATCTAAGTCTGCTCTCTCTAAACTTATCTCCAAAACATCCAACTTTGGCTATTCCTCTAATGAGATCATTTCTAATCCTATCCAACCTCTCCTTTCCATCTTCCATCTCCTCCATAACAGCAACAATAACAGCTATTTGTTCCGGTCCTGAGGTCGCAGAGCATCTCCAGACCATCACACTTTCGCCACCATGCTTCACTGTTGGGAAAATGTTCTTTTTATCAAATGCTCTGCCATTTTTACGTCAGATGCAAATGGGCCCCACATCTTCCAGTTGACTTGCGCAAGCAGTACCACAGTTTCTCTCTTGTTAATCTGTCATACACTTTCTCTAGATCCACAAAAACACAATGTAGCTCTTTCTGGCCTTCTCTGCACTCTTCACAAGCATCCTCAAGGCAAATAATGCACCTGTGGTACTCTTTCTAGGATGAAACCATACTGTTGCTCGCAGATACTTACTTCTGTCCTGAGTCTAGCCTCCACTCCTCTTTCCCATAACTTCATTGTGTGGCTTATCATCTTTATTCCTCTGTAGTTTCCACAGTTCTGAATATCGGCTTTGTTAGTTAAAATGGGGACGAGCACACACTTCCTCCGTTCTTTTGGCATCTTCTCGCCCGCGAGTATTCTATTGAATACAAAGTTGGATCAGTGTGAGATGAGAAATATTTTACAAATACTTTATTTCTTGTAGTTGATGTCTGCGTTGCACTCTATCACACTAATGGGTTTTAGTCAAGCCAGGAGCTAAAGGAGGCTACTAACAAATTAGAAACAGCTAGTAGATTTCGCAGTACAATTCTACATCATTGCCGCAATTATAAATAGAGCTCGTGCACTTACGTCATCAAAATCACATCACTGGTCGGAGGTGTTGGTCAAACAAACCATTCTTCAATGCTAAGTTGGTTGGAGATGACGCGAAAATATGTCTTATAGCACGACGCCCAGAGTTTTGTTACCATTAAACATTTAGAATAATAAACAAAGGTACGTGGAAAAAGAGACTTGGCATAGAGGACCCATATTTGATGCCGAAGTCGATGTTTTCGCCAATAAGAAATTGGACTATTAACCACCTTCCTCTTGTCTTGGACAACTGGATATCCACATGTATCTGGTGAGTAAGTCGGCGAGATTTACACGGAAGATTTAGAAAGCGTAGAAAAGTCTGGAGGCATACAAATACTTCATTGCTGGATCTGTTCTCAGTTGAGAGTAAATCCCACATGGTGATGGAGGCACATTGATTTTTTTCAATACAAATACCAATATTTAAATAAATGACCCCTGGTTTTACACAAACTTGCATTCATTAACTATAATTGGAGAAAAAAAAAGACAGCAAGTCGGCTCCTCTGTACACGAAGTGTGTTGTTGCCACATGTTAAATTTTGGTAAACTTCTCCGTGACAGATGTTTTTTTTTTTTTTAAATGTGCATTGTTCTCAAGTGAGTCCAATGCATATTTAAAAAAAGAAAATAAATTGCTGGGATACGCTTTAGCCCCCGTACACGGAAGTGCGTTGCGGCCACACATTGAACTTCAGTAAAGCTCTTTGTGTCCGACGGTTTATTTTCTTTTTTTAAATACGCATTGGACTCATTTGAGAACACTGCATATTAGGAAAAAAAAAGTCTGTCGTGGATAGGTTTACCGAAGATTAATGTGTGGCTGCAACACGCTTCGTGTACGTTCGAGACGACTCTGTCTTTTTTTTTTTTTTTTTTTTAACGCATTGTTCCCAAATGAGCCAACTTGGCATTGTAAATACTTATTGGGAATTTGAGATTAAGAAGACTAATTCCCACCTGAAGTAAAGTGATCGCTACACAGTCGTGTGTATTTGGTTGGGAACCATCCTTCACATTTAATTGCCGAAATCCATCAATATTTTCTCGTCTTTTCAGCTGGTATTCCATGGAATGATCTCTTTGAATATCTGTTTCGTCTGTTGTAACAACTAACAGCGCAACAAGTCATTGTGTATATTCTGCTTTGATTCAATGTCCCCCACACTGTCCAGCAGCTCTTTTTGACCGGGAATATGGCGCTGTGAAAATGGCGACGTCACATGCGCAATCTCAACTGCAGGTATTCAAATTTTGTGGCTGGTCCCTCTGTTAAACTCCAGGTCCATCATATATATATATATATATATATATATATATATATATATATATATATATATATATAATGTACTGTATATGTGAGTTGTACAGATGAGGCAAAGTGCTTTCTGCGAAATATTTGCTGTTTTGATGCCTTGTCAAAAGTTTTCATTTACAAAAAAATATTTTCCTTCCTATAATTTGGCACCCTGTCAATCTGCAGTGCTTTTGACTCTGTGGTTCCCTTCCACCAAATTCTTTTCATTCTTGAAAATGATTCAACCAAATGTATCTTTTTACAAGGAATCTGCAATCTACGCCCAGGTTGCTCAGAAAGCAACACCTGCTGTCTCTTAGGCCGCTAAAAGTTTGACAAAAGTTAACGAAAAAAATCGCGAACTAATTACAGTTGTCAACTCTCTACTGCTCATCTACCAATATGCTGCAACTGCCGTGAATGGTAAATACTCAAAATGACATGATTTGGCCACCATTGAGACTTCCCGAGTTGTATGTATCTGCAGATCTCAATTTTTTCCCTTTATTTATGCACATCATAATTGTAAGGCCAACCAACTTGTGACTTGGATGAAACCAAACAAAACCAAAAGCCTTTAGCATAATCCTGCGTGTAATTTGTCACTTGATATACTGTTCAAACCCCAATGCCAATGAAATTGGGACATTGTGCAAAACATAAATAAGAACAGTACAGTGATTTGCAAATCATTTTAAACCTTTATTCAATGGACTAGACTCAAAAGAAATTAACTTTATTTAACTTATTGCACATATTTACGCATTCAAAATTTTATGCCTGCAACGCATTCAAAAAAAGGCTGGGTCAGAGGGATGTTGTTTTAAAACATTTCTGATACCTCGCTCAGGAGTTCGGTATCAAATTTTAATAGGATCGTTGGAGATAGGCACTCAGAAATGAAGACAAGACACACTTCTGGCTACCAACAATTGGCACTTTATTGGTCCCACACAGAAATGGTAACACAAGCACAAGCACAAATCACGTGGTATGAAGCTAAGTAATATCCAACCAGCTCTTAGAAGAATATCCAGCTCTTACCGTGCGCCAATAGGAGGGAGAGCCAACACTCCAGGTAGAGCAAGCTTCAATACCGGCTGGGCGTCCGTACGCAACCCGCAGCAGACTCTACCGAGAGTATCCAAAGTTCTCCTTTTATACTCTAAGCGTGTGCGGAAGGAGGGGTGAGTGGCCAATTCATCCCACCTGACGCCACACTATTCTTTGTTACCAACAGATGGCGTTGCACGACCTCATATGTTATGTTGAAACATCCTTTTATGATTTCGCTAGTTATACAGAGCTATTGCGAACATCTTTTAGGTTATACAAAGCTATTGCGAACATATACTAAGCCATTGCGAAACATATACGAAGCTATTGCAAAACATCTTTTAAATATGGAAAAACACCACAATAAAATTATTCATACTTCATTCCACTCTTGATGTTTTTCCATCATTCAAAATGTAAGCAATTGATTATAGGCGATTATATATTTCCTTTTCTACCTCTATTCGTATGCGACGCACATAATAGCAAGTTCCCATATTGCATAGCGTAAGCACACAAACAACAATCATTAACACGATCAAGGGTGGCACGAAAGTAGCACGCGCAGTGGAGGACATTCCTGTGAAGATGTCCCACCAATGATGAGCTGACGCCTGTTGTACTAATTTAGCGGCATGCACTACTTCCCCGCTTACTACCAGAGTTGACACCATGAGACTGGAAATGTTAGACGCATGTGACTCGATGAGTTTTTGGATGTCTGTAGAACTCTCCAATGCGCATTTGAATTGTTCCAGAGACACTGACCAGGGGGAGCGTAGTACCTCCCACTGGACCGCAGTCAACCTGCGGGACTCCGAATAGTTGGTCAAACGATACGTCATATTTCCCCAGCACCATATTGTGTACATCTCGAAGGCATCCTACAAAAGGAACCGAAGGTACTTGTGAGTTATTTTGTGTTGTAGCTCCACAGAGAGTATGCGGTCCAACTTGCCACATCATCTCTCTGGCTGGCTCCCTAGTCCAATCACAAAGTACAACCTCTGAGTCGGTTAGGCACGGATTCGAGTACGTATGTTGTAATCTGCAAGCCAACCCTTGGTCTGTTAAGTCAGATAAATCTGATTTAAAGGTTTTGTTGGTTTTTGGTTCAAACCACTCTCCGTCCATGTGTAAAAACCAATATCCACTTGTCGTTATAATAGGCAAAACTTGATATTTACAAACCATCTTTGTTGTCGTCACGTTGTACTGAGTCCAATACCCCGTACATTTATGTTTGTCACATTTGGTATGTTCGGGATGTAATGTCAACCACAAAGAGTTGGAAATATTCCAAACCTTCCGCCACTCTTGATAATTTCCCGACGTAACTATCCTTAGAAACGACTCTTTTTAAGCCGCAGCGTGTAGAGTTTGAATACTACATACTGTCCAGCTACTCTGTTTTTCCAAGTTCTGAAACACTTCCCCTGCTTCGTACCATAATTTGATATCCCAATTAAACACCGTTTTCCAAAGTTCTGCATTTTCTTTTTGTCCCACCAGAGCCTTAGGAAGCCAAACCCCTATTTGATGCAAGGCCCTGGCTGAGTGTTCTCCAGTATTGGACAGCATGGTTCTAGTTACTTCATTATCAGCAGTATTTGCCAATCCCAATACAGTTCCCGTTCCCCCCAACAAAGTATCATACCATTCCCTTTTTATTCTGTTACATATCGGCATCGGGGGAAAGTGAATTGTCCAGTATATCTTGGTTTCAACCACTGCTTGAGCTAGGTGTGTACAGATGTCAAGAATGGGAATCAAGTGTGTTTGAGTTATTTTTGGCGTCATTGTTTCTTTAGAAATGACCGTGATGTCATACCCCCACCTCATATCACCATCATCCCCAACCTCCCCGATGGTGAAATCCTCTTCTGCAATTGCCGTCCAAGTCGTTCCTCGATGATCAGCATGACACCCCCAATATCTCCATTCGTCCAATTCCCACATACACATGACGGAGGAAGTGGAGACTGTCACCTTACTCCCCCGTATCACTTCGGTGGTGGACTTACACATCATTATGGGAAGATCACAGGTGATGTTGACTGAAAATCTATATTCCCTTATCCCGATGAACTGGCTTGTCTCGCACGCATGACCTTCGGTCATTCCCCAGGAGAGTCAGACCATGACACCAACGGCAAGGAGGCAGATGACCCAGTCATTTCCAATTCCTCGGCGCCGGATGTCCTCCATCTCTGCGTCCTCCCGTCGAGGGTCGTCCAATCATTAGCTCCCACTTCAGCAAGCACACACCAAGCTGCAACAGATATGGTTACCACTATTGACAAAAGAAAACATGATTAGTATTCTCGCGAATAGCATTTACTGATGGGTACATTTACCCATTTTTCCTGTCCTTGATACAACACGCTGACTGTTGCATCTGATCCCTGTGCAATAATTTCGGCAGCCCTTGGTGGCCCGAAGGGTTGTTTAACCCATACTTTAGCTCCCGCTTTGTCCGTCGAGCCGAATCCTCCATCCTCCCTCATAGTTTGTAATACAGGTTTTGGAATTTCCTGTACCGATGTCATATTACAGGGTTTAATTACCAATTGAGCCAATTTGCTTCCTTTTTCCAAAATCAAGGGTTGGTCTGCGAACAATTTGCATATTATTCCAATTTCTCCTTGGTAATCCGCGTCGATTACCCCTGCTTGGATGGTTAACCCTTTCAGGGATAAACCACTCCTTGGTAGAACATGACCATATGTCCCTTTCGGACATTGTAGTCCCAACCCTGTTCTCACAATTTGGATTTCTTGCGGGAGGATGGTTTCTGTATTTAGGGTCCGCAAATCCAGTCCAGCAGAGCCTGGCGTGGCTCTTACCGTAATTTCCGCATCTGGATCTATTTTCCATATTTTAATGGTTCCCTCAGTGCTTACCGTTTCTTGATTGGAGATCATCCGGATGAGTGGGGTCACTCCTGATCCCACCGGCCGGTTGTTGAGTTGTTCAACCGACAACTCCAATTGTTCTCGCCATTTATTGAGAGTTCTGTCAGAAGCATTTTTCCTCATTGTTTCCTTCAATAACCCATTCATACGTTCAATTAATCCTGCAGCTTGTGGGTGATATGGAATGTGATAAATCCATTCCACGTTTTGTTCCTGAGACAATTTTCGCACCGCATTTCATGTGAAATGGGTTCCGTTGTCTGATTGTATTTGGAGGGGTGTTCCATAATACCCTTTAATCAAATTTAAGCACTTAATGGTGCTATTCTGATTGGCATGTTTGCAAGGGTGTACCACCAATACTCCTGAGAAGGTGTCAACAGCAGTACACACAAATTTGCACCCTTTTGATAGGGGCATCGGGCCAATGAAATCCATTTGCCAAATTTGTCCTGAACTTTTCCCTCTATGCAACTGTCCTTGGACATGTTGCGGGACTCCCCTCTTTTGATGTTGGCATTCCTCGCAATTCATGATTGCAATTTTGACATCATCCAATTTTAAATCAATTCCCCGGTCTCTTGCCCACTGCAGTGTTCCTTGAACGCCCCAGTGTCCTGCCTTGTAGTGCGCCCACCTCGCAAGGCCAGGACTCGACTCTCGCTCGACCACCATGATTTTCGCTTGTTGGTCGGCGGCTTGGTTGTGTAGGGCTTCCGCATCTGTACGGTTAGTGTGTGCATCCACATGTGACACAGTAAGGGGAATTTCCTTTGCCTTTTCCCATATCTGTGCCCATAGTTCTTTGCCCCACACTTCCTTGCTGTGTATCTTCCAATTAGTAGCATGCCATGTTGTAATCCATGTTAGTAGTCCTTGTACCACTGTCCATGAGTCTGAATACAGGTGGACTCCCATGGGTCCTCCCTGCATTATTACCATGTGCACAGCTTTTAGCTCAGCCCACTGACTGCTCTTTCCTTCTCCCATTTCTTCTAGGGATTGTCCTGCTTGTGGATTGAACGCCCCAGCTTTCCACTTTTGCTTGCCAGCATGATACTGACAGGAACCATCTGTAAACCAGGCATTTTGTTTCTCATTGTCGGTTAATTCATCCCACTTTTTCCCAGCTTTCACCGGGGATTCTTCCAGAGGCTTCACCTCGAATGGGACCTCATCCTTCTCGGGAACGTCTGCAATTTGCTCGTGCAACATTGACACGCCTTTTATTCCTGGTTTCACTCGCTCTGAAATGTACCATTTCCATTTTATGATGCTTGCCTCCTGTGCAGTCCCTATCCTGTGGGTGGTGGGATTACTCATCACTCAGGTCAATAAAGGAATATGGGTTCTCATTATTACTTCATGACCTACTGTCTGTGCTTCTGTCTCTACTAGCGCCCAATAACATGCTAATAGTTGTTTTTCAAAGGGAGTATATTTTATCCCTGCGTCAGTCAGTTTTCGTGACCAAAAGCCTAGAGGCTTTCTGATTTTCCCCTGCTTTTGCCACAAACTCCAATTTGCGTAGTCGTTTAACGCAGACACCTGCAGCTCCACAGGTCCTGATTGCATTTTCCCCAAAGATACTGCCTGTTGAATGGCCTCTTTTGCCAATTCAAACGATGCCTGTTGTTCAGGCCCCCAATTAAAATCCTCCTTCTTCCTAGTACATTTGTACAAGGGTTGGAGAATTTGTCCCAAATGGGGAATGTGATGTCTCCAAAACCCAAAGAGCCCAATGTATTTTTGAGCGTCCTTTTTGCTGTGTGGCACTGGGAAGTTCGCCACCTTTTCTTTTGCTTTGGTTGTAATCTCTCTTTCCCCCTTGTTCCAAATTATCCCCAGAAATTTGGCAGTCTGGGCAGGTCCTTGGATTTTAGCAGGGTTTATTTCCCAACCAGACTCTTTCAGTTGCTCAATGATTTTACTCAGCCATTCTTTCACTTCCGGTTCAGTGTTTCCCTGTATCATGATATCATCGATGTAATGTGACACCAACATGTGTCGGGGCACCGGCACTTCCGCTAGGTGTTCTGCCACAATCCTGTGACATATCGTTGGGCTATGCAGGTACCCTTGAGGGAGACGAGTAAAGGTGTACTGTCTTCCTTCCCAGGTAAATGCAAACTGTTCCATTTTGTCCTCGGGAATTGGTATGGTGAAAAAAGCGTTGGGCAAATCCATCACTCCATACCAGGTTCCACTGTGATGCTGTATCCTTTCAATGATGCTAATAGCATCCGGGACAGCTGACGTCAGTGCTGGTGTCAGTTTGTTCAATCGTCGGTAATCTACCGTCATGCGCCAAGTGCCGTCAGATTTTCTCACCGGCCACAAGGGGTTGTTCCACTTAGTTGTGATCGTCTTCAGAACTCCTGCCTCTAAATATTCTTTTATAGTAGCAGCAATCTCTTCCTGTCCCCCAGGAATTCTGTATTGTTTTTGGCAAACAGTTTCGGTGGCCTCAGGGATAGGAAACGGGGTCATTTTCACCTTCCCCACTAAGATGGTTCGAATGTTGATTTCAGTTCCAAATTGGAATTTTCCCATCTGTAAATACAGTGTCATTCCAGCTAGAATGTCCATTCCAACTATCCACTCTGGTACTGGAGTAACCACCACTTCAAATTTGCGAATTGGCATTCTTCCAATTTTTAAAGGCAACGTAACTGCCTTCCCATTTACAATTTGACATCCCAAGCCCCTCAATGGAACTATTTCTCCCCTCATTTTGTCAGGGTTCCCGTGAATTAAAGAGGCCTCCGCTCCTGTATCAACCAGTGCAGATACACGTTGTACCGAATTAGCCCAATAAATTTCCATTGGGACATAGGGCCGGATATCCCCTATGTTCCATCGATGTGAAGTTTTGTTCTGCCTGGTTATCTGAGTTTGACCTCTATCCTAGCTAAGAAGATCCAAGCTTTTGGACCTTCGATCTTTACTTCTCCCCTTTCCTTTTCCCTTGGCCTTGCCTTTTCTGATGGGAGCCACGTAACTGGGGCCTCTTGTGTCTACTAGCATGTCGTCGCTTGAGTCTGTATCTTCCTCTTCCTATTCTTCATCCTCAAATGCATCCAAGGGAGGGGCTGTTGGTTGAGCTGCCGGCGTCATCATTCCCTTTAAGATGGTGGCCAGCTGAGCAATTTCTGATTTTCCCTTTGATCCCCTGCTCAAGCAACTTACCTTCAATCCCCTTTGTTTGCATCTTGCAGCCAAGGCACTTGTGGGTAGCCCGTCAATTTCTTCTGCCGGTACTCCCGCTGCAATGAGTGCTTTCCACATTTCCCGCCTACTACTCCCGCCTTCGGGCGGTTTCACGCGCGGTTGTCTGCCATCTTTTTCGGACCTGTAATTCTCAGGGCGAGGCTGATGTACTGTGTCTCCCCAATCTCCCAAAGTCGCCAACTCCAACAAGCGCGTTTTCACGTCACTGAAGCTGTTATCGACGGCTCCTAACAAAATGGTAAGTATCGCAGACCTGTAGTGGGGGGGTGCGTCTCGAATCATTGCATCACGCACCACCTTTGGCACTGCTGTTTCATCAATAAAACCATGACCCGCTCGCGATATCGACTCGCGCGTACACAATCTCCCCATCCTGTGAATTGCGTCGCGAATGGTTACCCAAGGCCCTTTGATCTCGGGCCAATCATGCCACGTTGGATACACAGATTGCGCTGTCATAGCATACAAGGCAAATAGCGAAAAAGAATCACCTACCGTCATTGCTCTCCCGTTTGCACGAAACTCGGCATTCATTCGAGAATCTGAACTCAATCCTCCAAATCGCGAAAAGTCCTCTGAGTCAAGCTCTATGGCGTCAGCTCCTTCCTCATACATCCGCCTGAGCCAAGAATCAGCTGGTTCTCCCTGCTTTTGTCGATACTTTGATGTTAAATGGGCTATCTCTTCCTGAGAGAAGTCCTCTTTTGTTATCGTCATTCTGGGCGGCGGCTGAGGCTGTTCTATTCGCCTCATTATAGGGTTTCCTTCCCTATCAACTATAGGTACATTATTCTCATCTCGCTGTTCTTCAAAGACGGCCAAGACAACATGCTGTTCCTCCCGTCTCCGCGAGATGGGTTTAACTTGGAGATGTCCAAGTTGTGGGTACAGCAGTTGAGGTTTCATTTCCTCGCCATTTTGCATGTCGCCATCTCCCCATATGTCGCCATTCCATCCCTCTGGCTCCCAGTCTTCCTGGAGTGCCACAGCGAAAGAGCGGACCTGTTTTGGGTCGATGCGACGCGGTCTTTTGTTACTTTTCTCGTGCGCCATAGAAGAAATAAAAGCCACTGATTTCTCTAAGATTTTCTGCGCTTTAGCTTGGTCAGATTCAAGTGCTTTAATATTCTCTTCAAGTTGCGCTATCTTTTTATCTTTTTGCATTTCAGAAGCGCATACTTTATCCAAAGCCTTTGTTCTTTCCTTCCAGGCTTCGGCAAAAATCCACAACATCTCTCGGACGCCACCTAGCGGGGCTTTGTCCCTCACATCCACCCTGCTTAGCATGCGCTGTAGCAGCGGTGGAGTTACCAAGGGGATTTCTCCTATCCACGGCTTAGGGCGTCCCCCGTACCGTCTAAGGAGTTTCCCTATTTCTTCAAATCCAAGGCTCTCCCAGTCGGAGACGCCATGCTCGTTGGGAGCCACCTCCGCTCCCTTCACTATTTTACACTCAAAACTTGAGGCCACTTCCGCCTCCTTCACAGTTTTGCTCTTAAAGCAACAAGCCATTTCTGAATGTATTCTCCGCGATCCTGCCGACAACGCCAAAAATGTTTTAAAACATTTCTGATACCTCGCTCAGGAGTTCGGTATCAAATTTTAATAGGATCTTTGGAGATAGGCACTCAGAAATGAAGACAAGACACACTTCTGGCTACCAACAATTGGCACTTTATTGGTCCCACACAGAAATGGTAACACAAGCACAAGCACAAATCACGTGGTATGAAGCTAAGTAATATCCAACCAGCTCTTAGAAGAATATCCAGCTCTTACCGTGCGCCAATAGGAGGGACAGCCAACACTCCAGGTAGAGCAAGCTTCAATACCAGCTGGGCGTCCGTACGCAACCCGCAGCAGACTCTACCGAGAGTATCCAAAGTTCTCCTTTTATACTCTAAGCGTGTGCGGAAGGAGGGGTGAGTGGCCAATTCATCCCACCTGACGCCACATTATTCTTTGTTACCAACAGATGGCGTTGCACGACCTCATATGTTATGTTGAAACATCCTTTTATGATTTCGCTGGTTATACAGAGCTACTGCGAACATCTTTTAGGTTATACAAAGCTATTGCGAACATATACGAAGCTATTGCGAACCATATACGAAGCTATTGCGAAACATCTTTTAAATATGGAAAAACACCACAATAAAATTATTCATACTTCAGATGTATACCACTGTGTTACATTTCCTATTAACAACACTCACTAGGATTTTAGGAACTGTGAACAGTCATTGTAGAAGATTTGTTGGCGGAATTCTTTCCCATTTTCATTGGGAGAAGCGTTTGGAGTGTTCTCAGGCCAGTCAATGACTTGCACTCTTTTAAAGGGTATGAAATGTCTCTTTTTAACTCAAATGATCTTATTTAGATGAAAATATATGTTCAACTAAGGTAAAATGCACATCTTGTTCAATGTTTTTACCCAAAAACACGTTTATGAATTAAAGTCCGCAAACTTTTATCTCGTTTCCCGTGCCTGAAAACACCTCCTTTCATGTGGCTGACCTCTAGCGTCACAGGTAGGAGACCTGCTGTTGTGGGACAAGCATTAGCCTGGAGCATCCCTTGATTACACCGAAGAAAAACCCATTTGTTTCAAGAATTCCTCCGTTATTGTAAGCTAAAAGCAATCCGTAAAAATGTTGGTGTGTGGTTCAGTTTTGCAGCAATTCGAGTTATTCTGGTCACAGTTTAAATAATTTTCCCAAAGACCCAAGTATCAGAAGACAGTGGGTCAGGTTTGTGCAAACGAAGAGGGCTAATATTTCCAAACCTGGTCAGCACTCAGTGAACATTTTTACTCTGGACTCTTTTAGATAGGTTTTAAATGTTAAGACCTGGAAGAGTGCAAACCATACAACCTGTTCCGACACCTGAACAGATCGGTGTTGCTAAAGGGACCAAACACGAACTTGGCTCAGCCGTTGAACCTGGACATAATTCGACAATCTGCCCCCCATGACCCCCAGAAAGTACCAAAACTGCAAAGAGCTTTTTTTAAAAGACAAGTTGCAGAGGTATGTATTTTTTTTCCTGAAAACTTTTAACACTGTTTACACGGTTGAATGACAGAAGCACGTTGTTTTGAGTGAAAAATATTTTATTCCCGCAAATCATTTGACCATTGTCAACTGGAAAAACAGGATCATAATGTGTACAAATGGTGGCACATTGGAGCAGGTGGAAAGCATTGGCCTCACAGTGCTGAGGACTCATGTTCAATCCCAGCCCTCCCTGTGTGGAGTTTGCATGTTCTTTCGTGCCTGCGTGGGTTTTCTCTGGGCGCTTCGGTTTCCTCCCACATCCCAAAAACATGCAACATCAGTCTCTTAATTGCCCCTGGGTGTGATTGTGAGTGCGGCTGTTTGTCTCGATGTGCCCTGTCTCTTCGCTGTTGACAACTGGGATAGGCTCCAGCACTCCCGTGAGGATAATCGGCTAAGAAAATGGGTGGATGTATACAAACCCCATTTTATTCATTTGTGCAGGGTTTTTGATTTTAATAAAATACTACATAGTATTAAAACAAGCAGTATTACATGCTAGTCACTCGCAGAATAGGAGACCTGTTCGCAATTTATCAAAAATAATTTTTTACATTTTTTTACAATGTAATAAATGTGTTGGCGTGGTTCTCCGCAGCCCCGTGGGAGCACGCCGTGCACTGCAGCTTGAGCACAACATTAAGTTGGGTGTTTGATGTGGCGTCAGGTAGCTCTCTAAACAAACTACGTATCAAATTATGTACAAACGAGCATAATGGGCATATTAAAAAAGCGGGAGGACGCACACAATTAAAATACTCAATGACATAGTTTGACAACAGCCAGGGCGTGCGGCGGCGTGGCCATGTTCCACTTCCTCGTTCCTGTTACTGCACCCTCATGACATTTTGTATTCAAGCCTTGTTTGTCATGCCACTTGTTGCCAGATCGTTGTGTGTATATGCACGTTTGTTCACGAGCATCAGCTAACGTAACTGCCTCGTCCCATGTCATAGTGTTACTCAGAGCCATATCAAGTCAAGTTACATTTTCATGTTTTTCGGACCAAGCCTTCATGAATTTTGATCTCGTTATGCACGAGAGAGTCTGAATTAACAAGAACTGAAAAGAAAATGCCCTCCTCGAGCTGTCACCTTGTCGTGGTGGAGGGGTTTGTGTGTCTCGATGATCCTAGGAGCTAAGTTGTCTGGGGCTTCACGCCCATGGTCAGGTCATCCTTGGCAAAAAGGTCCTGGGTAAGGGGCCAGACAAAGTATGGCTCTAAAACCCCCATGATGAGTGAAAATATTTGATCTTGGTTTCCCTTGCCCAGACGCGGGTCACCGAGGCCCACCTCTGGAGCCAACCCTGTAGGTCGGGCTCAAAGGCGAGTTTCTCGTGGTTGGGCCTGCACCCTTAGGGCTCGGCCGGGCACACCCCAAAAGGGTAACATGGGTCCCCGTTCCCATGGGCTCACCACCTCTGAGAGGAGCCATAGGAGTTGGGTGCGATGTGAGCTGGGCGGTGGCCAAAGCCAGGGATCTTGGCACTCTGATCCTCGGCTATAGAAACTAGCTCTGGGGACATCTGATGTCACCTCTTTGGCAGGGAAGGAGCCCAAGATGGTGCGAGAGGTCGAGGGGTCCTGACTAGATATTGGCACACTTGCCTCTACGCACCGCTTGGGCTCTGGTACCACTCCTCTTGAAGGGGGTTGAACTGTGTTCCACTCTGGAGTTGCCCACGGTTGAGCAGGTGTGGAATACTCATTGCCACCACCCAGGGGTTCCCCCTCCCCCGGGTCCGGGCCTGTACGTTGGGGTTTACCCTGGTGGTTGAGAGGATAGCCTCCCTCCGCCTTCAGGTAGGGGGACGGGTCCTGTATTTTGTGCTTATGCACCAAACAGCAGTTCAGATTACCCACCCTTTTTGGAGTCCTTAGAGGGATTGCTAGAGAGCTCTTCCTCTGGGGAGTCCATCATTCTGGTGGGGGACTTTAATACTCACATGGGTAATGACAGTGAGACCTGGAAGGGCATGATAGGGAAGAGCGGCCCCCCAATCAGAACTTGAGTGGTTTTTCTGTTAATGGACTTCTGTGCTCATCACACATTGTCCATACCGAACACCATGTTCAGGCATAAGGGTGTCCACATGTGCACTTGGCACGAAGACACCTAAGTCTGCAATTCGATGATCAACTTTGTGGTCGTGTCATCGGACTTGCGACTCGGGTGAAGGGAGGGGCGGGGCTGTCAACTGATTACCACCTGGTGGTGAGTTGACTCCGATGGTGGGGGAAGATGCCGGTCCGATGTGGCACGCCTCAAACGTATTGTGAGGGTCTGCTGGGAACAGCTGGCAGATTCCCCTGTCAGAAGGAATTTCCACTCTCACCTCCGAAAGAACTATGCTCACGTTTCGGAGGGAGTCTGGGGACATTGAGTGGACAATGTTCCGCGGCTCCATTGCTGAGGCAGCCGACCGGAGCTGTGGCCGTAAGGTGGTTGGTGCCTGTCGTGGCGGCAACCCCAGAACACATTGGTGGACACTTAACAGTGAGGAATGCAGTTAAGCTGAAGAAGGAGTCCTATTGAGCATTTTTGGCCTGTGGGACTCCTGAGGCAGCTGATATGTACTGGCTGGCCAAGCGGAATGCAGCTTCGGTGGTCACTGAGGCAAAAACCCGGGAGTTCGGTGGGGCCATGGAGAACGACTTCAAGACAGCTTCGAGGAAATTCTGGTCCACCCCGACCCGCTGGAGAGACTTTGTCTCTCGGTTGGCCTGGGAATGCCTCAGGATCCCTCTGGAAGAGCTAGAAGAAGTGGCCGGGGAAAGGGAAGTCTGGGTATCCCTGGTGAAGCTATATCACCTGCGACCTGACCCGGAGAAGTGGTAGAAAATGGATGGATGGATGACAAGAAAATGACGGCACCATGTGCTGGAGACTGAGTAAAAATATTTTGTTAAAAAACAAAACTACATAGCAACCCTAGTTTTGAAATGTAGGAAATCGGAACCACAATTTCTTTTTTCCGCCTAATTGCTCAATTTCCAACCCAGGAATGTGTTACTCCGCATGAACAAGTCGGTTGAGTCTCCCGGAAAAATGGCACATGGCCAGAGAGAGCCTGTCACAAGTGTATGTTCTGGAAAAAAAAAGCTTTGCTTTTATGGTTGATTTTCAAATGTAACTAAACTGTTACTTATGGAAGTTTCTCAAAGCAACGGTCTTATAATTGCACGTCTCCCAGAAATGTAATGGATTACAATTATGTTCTTTACAATTTGTAATTTTAGCCACGAGTTGCAATTTATTTTTTTCCAACACTAGACATCACTGACTGCATTGGTATCAGTGTGGTGATGTTGTGTCTGATGAGAGCACAGAGCAGTCTGCCTTTACAGTATGTGGTTTCTCAACTCTCCTAACCCATGGGATTGTCATTAGTGCAGAATTGAAAGAGTGCAGCAGGTGAAACAAACAAGGATCTCTCTCTCTCTCTCTCTCTCTCTCGCTCTCTCTCTCGCTCTCTCTCTTTTGCTCTGTCCGTCTCTCTGTCTCCCTCTCTCTCTCTGTCTCTCTCTCTCAAACACACTCGTACATGGAGACACATTTTGTTGGTTTGTTTTCTTTTTTTTTTTTTTTTTACAAATACTGCAGTATCAGAAATGAAGTTATGTGGAATGTGAAATGAAGTATTGAACACAGCAACTGGTATTGATTTAATACTTTGTACAAAAGACTTTATTTGTAATGACAGCTTCAAGACAACCCCTGTGGAGAAACTAAATGCATGCATTGCTGTGGTGTTATTTTGGCCCATTCCTCCACGCAAGCAATCTTCAAATCTTGAAAGTTCGATGGGTTTCTTTCATGAACTTCAGGTTTCAGTTCTTTGGATAGATTTTTGATTGCATTCAGGTAGGGTTATTGGCTTATTATTCTTATTCTTTTTTCAAATTATAGAGTTTCCTTGGCAGCATGTTTGGGATCATTATCCTGCTGAAATTTCAACCCTCACCATCCTTGTGAATGGTACTAGGTTTTTGTCAAGAATGTTGAGTTTCCAATTCATCCTTCGTTCAATAATGGGAAGTTTACAGGTACAATTTGCTTTAAAGCAGCCCCAGGCCACCATCTTCTCAACTCTGGAATTCGTGGTATGGTGTTTGTAGGGTGAGAGTGCCATTTCTGCTCCAAAGTTGTGTTCAGTATTATCCAAATATTTCAATTTTGATCTCATTGGACCAGACTGTATTCTCCCAGTATTTACCTCACTTGTCCAAATATTGTTCAGCAAACGTTAAAATACCTTAGATGTTTTTTTTTTCTTCCAGCAATGGAATATTGCATGGTAAGTGAGCATACAGGCCATGGCAGCAAAGTGCATTAGTCACTGTTTTCTTAGTGACAACAGTACCTTCTAATTCAGGGTCTTTTTGAAACTCTCCATAGGTGGTCCTTATCTCTTGGACAGTTCTTCTTATTCTTTGCACGCCTCTGTCAGAAATTTTGCAAGGAGCAGTTGATTGACGCAAATTTATGGTAGTATGACTGGCTTTCCACTTAACTATTATAGCCCCAACCGTACTCACTGGAACATTCAGAAGCTTAGATATGCGCCTGTCACCAGGGCCGTTATGTTTTGTAACAATTGGTCTGTGATGGTCTTGAGACAGCTCTTTGCTCTTAGCCATCATAAGATATGTCTTGACTCACACGTTTTCCGTGAGACCTTTTCAGATTTACCAAGGGCTGACTGAATAAATATGTTATTACATAATGCAATCACAACTTACCTCTAAATGGGAGAAAATGGTTTATAGTTTAACATACATACATACATGAGATGGACAGGCTGGGTTTTTCCCCAAAAATACACAACACGAAGTTCTGGTGGCCTGATATTGACTAATGGAAAGGGTAAAGATTTGGATCCCCAATCATCTAAACTTATCTTTGAAATTCAGTGGTGCTAATGTCATGGTTTGACATTGCAGGCATTGTTCTTGGCACCGGGTCAAAAAAAAGTCAGTTGAAAAAAAATCTAAAAAATATGCTTAAAGACACCCTAAATTGAACTTTTATTATGAAGATAGTTACTTTCACTTCTTGGAGAGTTACACTGTGATCATACTCTTCTTTTGATGTACTTGCTTGACCCTTCAATACTTTGATTCTGCTTAAGACTCCCCTGTTTGTGTAACTCTTGAATCTTCTTAAATAGCATTACATTAATCTGTTGAGGCTCCAGATGAAAATAATTGTTTTGTAGTTAGGTTTCATTCTTTGTGGATATTGTTTACATTTCATTTCTGATGTCCTGTTTTTTTTTCCATCTTTGTCTGGACAGTGTGTCTGCAGCTCAGTTTCATCTTGTCTTTTTCTTTCCCTGTATTCTTAGACTTTTTTGCTCCAGTGCCAATAGATGTGCATGTGTTAAAGCAAGCTTCTGTTTCTGCGGTAAGCTAGCTTCATCCCAAGGTGCTCTCCTGGGGGTAGAGGTTCACCCCTGCCCCCTTTCTTTTTGCTACGGTCATTTGGAGTGGTAATCCACACAGGGCTGGAGACTCAAAGCAGAAAGATGGGGATCTAGTATGTTCAAAGCTTGGGGGGAATAAGTTCATAGTCAATCAGAGTCTGTACACAGACTTTACAACTTTTATTTTTTTATAACCAATTCAACTCATGTTTGCCTTACATATACGCTTAAATGAGCAAACTCAGATGAGGACAGCATGTGTAGCACATTCACGCTTACTTTAACGCTCAATTGCTTATTTTTCTTTTTTTTTTTGTCAATTTCAAGGAGGTCATCCGGCTTTTGGGTGGTAGATTCATGACCACAAACTTGATATTCTGATACTGTATCTTGGCTTTGTTTAAGATTGGTGATGGACATTGACACTTGGCTTCGGTGTGGATTGTGTGCACTGATAGCCATCCAGATCAATACAGCTCAATTTAGGTTTACAATCTCGTCTTTGGGAAAGAAGCTATAACACTTATTGGGTGATGACCTCTGAAGATGCCTTCATCAGGATCTATTGACAGATTCATTTGGGCATCTGGCTTTCACCAATACTACTTCTCCCCCACCCCCCACATAACGCACATTGAAACATGACACTAAACCCCCCCACCCTGTGGATAATTGCTGTAAGGACATGAACAATAAATATTAATCTCAGTATAATTTTGGAATTGTAAAAATTTTGCCAAACATATATATGCGTTCATCTGAGATGATACGCTGTGGCGACCCCGAAAGGGAAAAGCCTAAAAAAACACACACACAATTGATGTATCTATGAATCTATTTTCTTTAAAATTATACATTGTGGTTGCAACATGAGACCACCTATTTCGTTATTGTAAATTTACACTTGTTTGACACTCCTAAGAAAACTATGCTCAAAACTCTGAAATTTAACCTGAAATAAAGCACCTGGTGAAAAAAAATATTAATTAAAGCAGAAAGTAATATGTTTACCAACTGATAGTTAAAGCTGTAGGGCTATTGGATATTAAACTCTAATTCATGGTGGTTACATTTGCAGTTTTAGAAATTGATTGAACTCACACTACAGCTCTTTTGATGCCCAAGTATTGGGAGAGTGGAGTCGTGATTTGCGCGGTATTGTTAGGGTATGTACTCAGTGTTTCACAGACTTTGCCTGTTGTTGTTTCTACCGGTCTTTTTTTTTTTTTTTTTTTTTTTTTGACACCCACCCCCCCATGACCCTGCATTCTCTTGGAATATTCCCTTCAAAGACCCTTAAAGATGGGTTCCCAGAGTAAAACTAAACTTGCTAATGACATGCTGTATTTTGTGCTCTCCTTGGGTTTTACCTGGTGGTATCTTTTGACAGTAGCATTTATGTTTATTGTTCTTCGTGGTGCATACTTATTTTTCTCCAGCAGGGTACAGGGTGGGGGCCGTCCTTTGGCTTCCACCTCGGAACATTTTGGTGACGAAAAGCTTTATTTTTAGTGATGCCCATCTGTGTCTAGCTGGGCGGTGTCACCGCAGTTAGGGTGTGCAGTGCTTAACAGAGTGACATTTTGTTTTCGAACAACAAATTTCAACCTTGCTGATGTCTAAGTTGTAGCATAGAGACTAAATTAATTCATTCTGGAAATCGTTTCATAACGTGAATTTTTTGTAAAAACCATCATGGGTAAAGATTGACGTCCCTCCTAGCCAATGGGATACCAGGAAGATGCTGTGTGATAGCCAATAGGAGAGCAGTTCTATTGCGCCACAAAAACCAAGATACAGGAAGTGCATCATTGGTAAAGGTTGACATCCCTCCTAGGGAATGGTATGCCAGGAAGATGCTACGGCGATAGTGAATGGGAGAGTACCTCTATCGCCCCACACCGACCAAGATACTGGATGTTTACATTCGGTGGAATTTGGGGAATCCAGTGCACATTTTTCCTTTCCTGTCCTTAACAGCACGTTCCAATTAGAATCCCTTCGGTGTTCTGTTATTGGACTTTTGTGCTTATCATGAGTTGTCCATAACAAACTCCATATTCAAATGTTCAGTTCGATGATAGACTTTGTGAACTTGTTATCGAACTAGTGGCCATATGTCTTGGACGCTTGGGTAAAGAGAGAGGGGGGAGCTGTCAACGGACCACCACCTGGTGGTGTGTTGGTTCCAATAATGTGGGGTGATGCCAGTCCAACTTGACAGACTCAAATGTATTGTGAGGATCTCCTGGGAATATCTAGTGGAGTCCCGTCGGAAGGAGTTCCAACTCAAACGTTTTGCACCTTCTTGTCTCTGCAACATTGTGGTGATACCGGGGACAATACATCTGCATTGGCAGACTGGGGTGGGTTGAGGGTGTGTTCCAACTACAGGGGGATCACATTCCTCAGCCTACTTGGTAAAGTCTATTCAAGGGTGCTGGATAGGAGGCTCCATCAGAAAGTCGAATCTCAGATTCAGGAGAAGCAAGGTGGTTTTCATCCTGGCCATGGATCGTGGCCTAGTGTGTACATGTGTTTTACGGACTTGGGGAAGGCGCTGATCCTATGGGGGGTGCTTTGGGAGTACAGGGGAACGAACCCAACTATATGGGATGGTCGGCCATGTACGACGGTTCTCAGAGTTTGGTCTGTATTGCTGGCAGTAAGTAGGACTCATTTTTAATGACAGTTGGACTCTGCCAAGGCTGCCTTCTGTCACTGATTCTATTCATAACTTTTATGCACACAATTTCTAGGCGTATTCATTGCATAGAGGAGGTTCAATTTGGTGCGTTGAGTATTGCATCTTTGCTTTATGCAGATGATGATCTTTGCCTCACCACTGTTTTTTAAACTTTGCCCTTCAACCAAGCAGAGACTCTTCTGTCACATAACACAAAAGACACTTTCCACCAGCTATTCCAACCTGCTTGGACCCGTTTTTTTACTTCCTTACCACACTCAGCATAGCTCTTGATTGTTGACCGCAAGTATTTGAATTCATCCCCACTCACTATCTCTTCTACCTGGAGTCTCACTCTTCCCCCGCCACCATTCTCATACATGCACATATATTCTGTTTTACTTTGGCTAATCTTCATTCCTCTCCTTTCCAGTGCATGCCTCCAACTCTCTAATACTTCCTCAACCTGTTCCCTGCTTTCACTGCATATCACAATATCATCTATGAACATCATGGTCCCAGGGGATTCCAGTCTAACCTCATCTGTCAGCCTATCCATTACCATAGCAAACAGGAATGGGCACAGAGCTAAATTCTTCTGTTACACCGACGGCACACCTCACTACTGTTCTGCTGCCCTCATACATGTCCTCTACTATTCTAACATATTTCTCTGCCACACCAGACTTACTTACTTACTAATTCATCCCCACTCACTATCTCTTCTCCCTGGAGCTTCATTCTTTTCCCTCCACCCCTCTCATTCACGCACATATATTCTTTTTTACATTGACTAATCTTCATTCCTCTCCTTTCCAGTGCATGCCTCTAACTTTCTAATATTTCCTAAACCTGTTCCCTGCTTTCACTGCAAATCACAACATCATCAGCGAACATCATAGTCCAAGGGGATTCAAGTCTAACCTTATCTGTCAGTCTATCCATTACTACCGCAAACAGGAAGGGGCTCAGCGCAGATCCCTGATGCAGTCCCACCTCCACCTTAAATTCTATGACACCCCAATGGTGCACCTCACCACTGTTCTGCTGCCCTCATACATGTTTCACCAGACTTACGCATGTAGTATCACAGTTCCTCTCTTGGTACTTTGTCATGGGACTGAATTTAGCTCCTTCTGACCTTCTCTGTACTTTTCTCAGTACTCTTTCTAGGCATGAAACCATACTGTTGCTCGCAGATACTTACTTCTGTCCTGAGTCTACCCTCCACTACTCTTTTGCATAACTTCATTGTATCATGAACTCGAGAACTTTATTCTTCTATAGTTCCCACAGCTCGGCAAATTGCCTTTGTTCTTAAAAATGAGAACCAGCACACTTTTCCTCCATTCTTCAAACATCTTCTCGCCCCCTAGTATTCATTTGAATAAGTTGGTCAAAAACTCCACAGCCACCTCTCCAAATTGCTTCCATATCTCCAAAGGTATGTTATCAGGACCAACTGCCTTTCCATATTTCACCCTCTTTAGCCCCTTTCTAACTTCCACCTTATGAATCATGACCACTTCCTGGTCTTTCGCACTTGCCTCTTCTACTCTTCCTTGTCACTCATTTTCTTCATTCATCGAATTCTCAAAGTATTCTTTCCATGTATTTAGCACACTACTGGCACCAGTCAACACGTTTCCATCTCTATCGTTTATCACCCTTACTTGCTGCACATCCTTCCCTTCTCTATCCCTCTGTCTGGCCAACCTGTAGCGATCGTTTTCTCGTTCTTTCGTGTCCAACCTGGTGTACTTGTCATCATAGGCCTCTTGTTTTGTGTTCACCACTGCTACCTTTTCCATACATCACATCTCAATGTACTCCTTTCGCCTCTCCTCAGTCCTCTCAGTGTCCCACCTCTTCTTCGCTAACCTCTTTGCTTAGATGACTTCCTGTATTTTGGGGTTCCACCACCTTGTCTCCTTCTCCCCTTTCCTACCAGAAGCCACAAGTACTTTCTTGCCTGTCTCTCTGATCACCTTGACTGTACTAGTCCAGTCTTCCGGGAGCTCCTCCTGTCCATCACCAGCCTGTCTCACCTCTTTCCGAAAGGCCACACAGCATTCTGACTTTCTCAGCTTCCACCACATGATTCTATGCTCTGGCTTTGTCTTCTTAGTCTTCTTTCCCACCAGCAGTCATCCTACATACCACCATCCTATGCTGAAGAGCTACACTCTCCCCTTCCACTACCTTACAGTCAGTAACCTCCTTCAGATTACATCTTCTGCTCAAAATGTAATTCATCTGCGTGATTCTACCTCTACTTTTATAGGTGACCCTATGTTCTTCTGGAAAAAAAAACATTTACTACTGCTATTTCAATCCTTTTTGCAAAGTTCACCATCATCAGTCGAAGTTCCTTTCCTGGATATGCCATACTTACCCATCACTTCTAGCCTTACTACCTTTCAACCTGCTTTCTAGGATGCACAATACATCAACCTTTCTCCTAAGCATCATGTCAACCAACCCATGAGCTTTTCCTGTCATAGTCCTAACATTCAAAGCCCCAACCCTCAGTTGTAGGCCCTGTTCTTCTGCCGACAAATCCGGTTTCCTCCTCTTCTTTGTCTTCGACCCAGAGTAGCAGAATTTCCATCGACGCCCTGCAGGTTAACAATGTCGGGGGCGTTGTTGACCTGGGCGACGATCAATCTGTTATGGTATTCTTTCGATGAACGCTCATGTTTGCTGGGCACAGTTTTACCCTGGATGCCCTTCCTGATGCAACCCTCTGCATTTATCCAGGCTTGAGACCGACCAACAGATTGCACTGGCTTGTGCCCCCATTGAGAGCAAATACTGTATGGTTAACGCTTGATAATGTGCTTAAACGTTTGGTGATTATGCCTCTTTCATGCACATTTTGCATGAAAGGTTTGCAATTTATAGAGGTCACGTCATTTTGGGGCTGTTTGTCATTCGCTGTTCGCTAGCAACTACTCCATGTATAAAGAGAAAAAAAAACACACAGAAGGAGGGGGAAAATACTTTTTCATAGCACTGTAGGTATTTGTCAGAGTTATTGCCTCGTAATGTATGATATGTCTTGTTTTCTTATTTACAGAACTGTCCGATGTAGAACCCAATGTTTTCCTCAGACCTTTTCTAGAGGTGGTCCGCTCAGAGGATACCACTGGACCAATCACTGGCCTTGCCCTTACTTCTGTCAACAAGTTTTTGTCATATGGCCTAATAGGTAAGCTCTCATAGTCATTCCTATTTTTATAAATTTGCGTTACTCTTCAAAGCAAAGCAAGTTTATTTGTATAGTGCATTTCTTTCACAAGGTAACTCAGTGCGCTTTACATGATTAAAAGCATTAAAATGCATAAAAAACATTTAAAGAAGCACAGTTAGTTTTACTCCAAGAAAAATCACTGAAAAGTTGAAGTATTCTAAAATGCATGAGATAAAAAGAGTTTTTAATTTGGATTTGAAAACACTCACACTTGGGGCTGACGTCACCTCTGTTGGCAACTTATTCAATTTTTTACCCAGTATAATAGCTAAATGCTGATTCACCATGTTTGCTTTGGACTCTCCATTGACATGAGTCAGTCATTGTCAGAGCCCAACTTAGTTTGTATTCCATTAGCATTTATTTCATGTATCCAGGACTTAAACGATTTAATGATTTATAAACTCTTGCTCTTTTTGGGGATGCCAGACAGAAGACCTTAACAATAGTCAAGTCTACTTGAGATAAAAGCATGGATGAGCTTCTCCTGCCATACAACCACACACCCATGCGTGGATTTTTTAATTATTTCTGCATGGAATTACTTTTTCTTCATTTTCAGAAGACATACATATGCATCAAGTCCCACAAAAACAGATATCATCCCTCAAATTTTAGGAACTATTTCATATTTTTTCAGAGGGCAGCACTGAAGAAATGACACTTTGCTAAAAAGTAACATAGTCTTTCTACAAATGACAAAGTATTAGTTTGTTGGTTTTGGTTTGTTTTCTTTGTGTATATTGAAGACATTTGGGTTTTGGATCAAAAGATATGACACAAAAGTTCAGAATTCCATCGTTTAATTTTTCTGTATTTACTACTTTTTGGTTGACAACATGGTAGAAGTAAAGGATGGCGGCGTGCACGGGTGCAGCAGCTCTTAGCTCTCCATTTTGGTGCCTTTTCTTTTCATTATTTCGTCGCTATTTGTGGATTTTTGTAAAGCCATGTTCAACTATAGCTTCCAGGATCTGATTAAGCTGGGACTGAAGCATAGTTTATGATTGACGAATGATTATCAAAAGAAAAACATTATTCCGGAGGACATTGCGAGACCACCAGGATCTCCGTGGGTAGCCCGTCTACCCAGCAAGTGGTGGAGAAGGCAGAGGGAACATAAGCAAAGACAAGGATGTCGGTCGGGTTAAGCTCAAGAAGCAACCCCACAGACGACCGCAACGAAGCATCTTTCAAGATCCATTACCCACAAAATTGATGTATTGGAATTACAAGTAGTCACGAGCAGTTTTGTCCGGAACTGCAGTAATATTTTCATCATGGAGACGTGGCTACATCCACGAATCCCCGATGCTGCAGTTTCGCTAGTGGGCCGGACGCTACATCCGCAGGACAGAACTGAAGTCTCTGGTGAAGTCTCCGGTAAGAACAAAGGAGGAGGGCTTTGTGTTTATGTGCACAGCGACTGGTGTTCTATCTGCAGGATCATTGACACCCACTGCTGCCCTGATTTAGAGGTCCTTGCAGTCTCGTGCAGACCCTTTTTTTCTACTGACGGAGCTAACTGTAGTAATTGTGGTAGCTGTCTATATCTCGCCAGATCCTAACGTTAGCACAGAATTTCTATTTGCTGGTGACTTCAATCAAGTATGTTTAAAGACTTCCACCCAAATTTGTCCAGTATCTGGGGTGTCCCACCAGAGGAGACAAAACCCTGGATCATGTTTACTCCAACATTAAACATGCATACAGGGCCACCCCCCTCCCCTATCTTGCGGGATCCAATCATGTTTGCGTCACCCTTACGCCAACATACATCCCCCTATATAAACAAACAAGGGCTCAAACAAAGACAATTACAACATGGCCTGAGAATGCACTCTCTCAGCTCCAGGACTGTTTTTCCTGCACTGTTTGGGAATTATTTGAACACCAGAACCTCCACGAACACACAGATACTGTTCGGTCTTCTATCAAAAACTGCATAGACACTGTGACTGTCATAGACTGATCCGGGTTTTCTCCAAGCAAAAACCCTGGATGACCCGAGAGACGAAGGCACTCCTGAGATGGCGCAACACAGCCTTCAAGTCAGGGGACAAGGCACAGTACAGCGCTGTCAGAGCTGACTTAAAGAAAGGGATCGTAGTGGCCAACGCCGCCTCCAAAAAGAATATTGAGGAAGGCTTCACAGAAAATAACTCAAAAAAGACGTGGGAAGGATGACGACACATCAACTACAACAAAAATAACCAAATGTGTGCCGGAAACACAGACGCCTCGCTGGCAGAGGAACTGTCACATCAGAGGCTCACTCAGTCCCTCTTTTGACCGCTACCAGTTTGCCTACAGAGGAAACCGGTCCATTGAGGATCCTATTGCAATAGCTGAGAATGCTTTTCATAGACTTTAGCTCAGCCTTTAATATCATCATCCTAGGTATCCTCGTTGATAAACTCTCTCTCTTTGGAATATCTCCTTCCATCTGTGGCTGGAATAAAGACTTCCTCACAAACCGTTCAGTCTGTCAGACATGGGTCACACTTCTCTTCCTCAATCACCCTCAGCATGAGGTCCCCCCTATGGTTGTGTACTGAACCCTCTGCTAGTCTCTCTTTACAAATATGACTGCATCCCAGCCCATCCCAGCAACTCCAAAAACAAACATAAGTGAACGTGCATCTACATCATATCAAGAAGTTGTCTTTGGAAAATGAAGTGCTATTAATGCCCTCTTATACTTGGGGATTTATCTGTATTTAGTATTAACCAATCATTTTCTAACTGTAATAGCATTTTCCCTCCTGCTACAATGACTACCACACGTTTGGACTCACTCCCAGGCCTCCATTGCTCACTGGAGCAGTTCGTGGCCAAGTGCAAAGCGGCGCTGATGAGTATCAGCACCTCCAAATGAAAATTGTGGCTTGCACTCTCCAGGTCAGAGATGTGTTCCTGCCCCAAGTAGAGGAATTCAAGTATCTTGGGGTCTTGTTTATGATTGAGGGAAGCTTGCTACCCTCAACGGTCATGAGCTGTGGGTCGTGACCGAAAGAACAAAATCCTGGATACAAGCGGCCGAAATGAGTTTCCTCCCCAGGGTGTCTGGGCTCTCCCTTAGAAATAGGGTTAGAAGCTCGGTTAATCAGAGAGGTGGCTTGGCCATCGCGGAGGGTTCCCTGGTGAAGTGTTTTGGGCACGTCCCACTGGAAGTAGACCCAGGACATGCTGGAGAGACTCTGTCCTGGAAGAGCTGGATGAAGTGCCTGGGGAAAGGGAAGTCTGGGCATTCTTGCTCATGCTATGGCCACCGCGACCTGACATGGAAAAAACGTATATGTATATATGGATTGATGGGTAGGGGTCTGTATGCATCCAGCTTCTTTTTCTTTTTTTTTTTTTTAGATTTTTTTCTCCAAATGGAATATATCAATTAGAGTTTTCTGTAGAACTGTCAAGTCAGAGGTCTTCCCCATGATTGAAACTAACTACGCCAGACTGACCATTTAAAGACAGACAAAAACTTCTGTGGATGTTTTTAGCTGACAAGATTGGGTTGAACACAGGGAGCCAACAATAGTGAACTTTGTCATGATACTCAATTTTTTGAAAATCTGCATTTTTCTTTTTTCTCTCTTTACCATAACCAAATTGAAAAAGAGGCTTGAAATATTTTACTTTGTGTGTGTTGAACTAATACACAAGTTTGACTTTTTGAAATAAATCGAAAAAAATAGCTTTCCCTCCATATTCAGATTTTTTTGGGCACACATTACCAGTATTTTACCTCCACACAGAAAGATGCATACTGACTGGATTCAGTATAGTATTAAGGACATTGACTGCAGAACACCCTAGCTAACAGGTGAATTTGTACAATGTATGATGACCAGGTAAACAAATTTTCTTCATTGTTCAGTGGCAAAATGGTTGCTTTTTGTTGTTTTTTAGGAGATTACTCTTTGAGTGCAACCTTAGTTTTTTTTTTTTTAAAACAGGTGTTACTTTATGTTCTTAATCATATGCACTGTATGTTCGGTGTACAGTATCATTTCCAAATGCTTGGTGTGTCAGCTCTGATTTTTAACTTACTAGTTTCTTCCTTCATTGAATGTTTTACTCTGTTGTTTCGAGTATTATTTTGTTGCGTTCCTTTCCTTCGGGGAGAAATTCCTCGTTTTGTACACCTATTCTTAAACCCAAAGCAATTTTCTAGCGGTATTTACTACATTTAAAAAAAAAACTTGACTGACTACAGCAGTTCTCACATGCTTATTCGCATCATGTCTACCCAATGTATCATACATTTAGCTTTGCTTGGAAAAACCTGAACTGAACTTTATATAATGTTTTTCCTTCTATGCTTTCATTTACCCATGCACATTAGTTAATGAATTGTTGCTTTCAAAAGTGATGGGAATGAAGAACAGGCTGGCAGAGAGCTGACTCGCCACTCAGATTTCCAAAACACTATATCCTGTTGCTCCATTAGCCAATTTTTGCCTGTCTCCCCCTCATAAAAGCCCACATCTGGTCCCATGTTGTGGAGGAGAAAAAAAAATGGAAACTAGAACCTGAATGTGGTTAACCTTCTCTGTTATTTGTAATTAAGTTATATGCATCAGCTAGGCACCATTTCTTGTTGTGATGATAATCCAATATCTTGTACTGGTACACTGAAAACAAACTTAACTGAAAGATTTGTACTATTTGCTGTGTTGACAATCACAGTATTCATGGGTGAGTTATGTATTCATTTATTTGTCATTTAGATCTAAAATGTAGAGCAAATGGGCTGTATTGATCTAGTATGATTTTTTATTTTTTTTTTATTGATGGGGTCAAACTCGTAAAATAGTAATAATAATAATCATCTTGGTGTTAAATAATATCTGGAAATGTCTGAAAACAGACTAATTTTAAGACCCTAGCCGGTCAAATTTTGCATTCAACTAGTAATCCTTTCTCTTCTTCTTCTTCTTTTCCTTTCGGCTTGTCCCGTTAGGGGTCGCCACAGCGTGTCATCTTTTGCCATCTTAGCCTATCTCCTGCATCTTCCTCTCTAACCCCAACTGCCCTCATGTCTTCCCTCACCACATCCATAAACCTTCTCTTTGGTCTTCCTCTCGCTCTTTTGCCTGGGAGCTCCATCCTCAGCATCCTTCTACCAATATACTCACTCTCTCGCCTCTGAACATGTCCAAACCATCGAAGTCTGCTCTCTCGAATCTTGTCTCCAAAACATCCAGCTTTGGCTGTCCCTCTAATGAGCTCATTTCTAATCCTATCCAACCTGGTCACTCCGAGCGAGAACCTCAACATCTTCATTTCTGCCACCTCCAGTTCAGATTCCTGTTGTTTCTTCAGTGCCACTGTCTCTAATCCGTACATCATGGCCGGCCTCACCACTGTTTTGTAAACTTTGCCCTTCATTCTAGCAGACACTCTTCTGTCACATAACACACCAGACACCTTTCGCCAGCTGTTCCAACCTGCTTGGACCCGTTTCTTCACTTCCTGACCACACTCTCCATTGCTCTGTATTGTTGACCCCAAGTATTTGAAGTCGTCGACCCTCGCTATCTCTTCTCCCTGTAGCCTCACTCTTCCCCCTCCACTTTTCTCATTCACGCACATATATGCTGTTTTACTTCGGCTAATCTTCAATCCTCTCCTTTCCAGTGCATGTCTCCATCTCTCCAATTGTTCCTCTGCATGCTCCCTGCTTTCACTGCACATGACAATATCATCTGCGAACATCATGGTCCAAGGGGATTCCAGTCTAACCTCATCTGTCAGCCTATCCATTACCACTGCAAACAGGAAGGGGCTCAGAGCTGATCCCTGATGCAGTCCCACCTCCACCTTAAATTCCTCTGTCACACCTAAGGCACACCTCACCATTGTTCTGCTGCCATCATACATGTCCTGTACTATTTTAACATACTTCTCTGCCACACCAGACTTACGCATGCAGTACCACAGTTCCTCTCTTGGTACTCTGTCATAGGCTTTCTCTAGATCCACAAAGACGCAATGTAGCTCCTTCTGACCTTCTCTGTACTTTTCCACGAGCATCCTCAAGGCAAATAATGCATCTGTGGTACTCTTTCTAGGCATGAAACCATACTGTTGCTCGCAGATACTTACTTCTGTCCTGAGTCTAGCCTCCACTACTCTTTCCCATAACTTCATTGTGTGGCTCATCAACTTTATTCCTCTATAGTTCCCACAGCTCTGAACATCCCCTTTGTTCTTAAAAATGGGAACTAGAACACTTTTCCTCCATTCTTCAGGCATCTTTTCGCCCGC
This sequence comes from Syngnathoides biaculeatus, assembly GCF_019802595.1. Taxonomy (NCBI): domain Eukaryota; kingdom Metazoa; phylum Chordata; class Actinopteri; order Syngnathiformes; family Syngnathidae; genus Syngnathoides; species Syngnathoides biaculeatus. The sequence continues at coordinate 26,858,838 of NC_084651.1, forward strand.
TAGTATTCTGTTGAATAAGTTGGTCAAAAACTCCACAGCCATCTCTCCAAATTGCTTCCATACCTCTACCGGTATGTCATCAGGACCAACTGCCTTTCCAGTTTTCATCCTTTGTAGTGCCTTTCTGACTTCCCCCTTAGTAATCATTTCCACTTCCTGGTCCTTCACTCTTGCCTCTTCAACTCTTCCTTCTCTCTCATTTTCTTCATTCATCAACTTCTCAAAGTATTCTTTCCATCTATTTAGTACACTACCGGCACCAGTCAACACATTTCCATCTCTATCCTTAATCACCCTGACCTGCTGCACATCCTTCCCATCTCTATCCCTCTGTCTGGCCAACCTGTAGAGATCATTTTCTCCTTCTTTCGTGTCCAACCTGGTGTACATGTCTTCATATGCCTCTTGTTTAGCCTTTGCCACCTCTACCTTTGCCCTACGTCGCATCTCGATGTACTCCTTTCGCCTCTCCTCAGTCCTCTCAGTATCCCACTTCTTCTTCGCTAATCTCTTTCCTTGTATGACTCCCTGTATTTTGGGGTTCCACCACCAAGTCTCCTTCTCCCCTTTCCTACCAGATGACACACCAAGTACTCTCCTGCCTGTCTCTCTGATCACCTTGGCTGTCGTCGTCCAGTCTTCCGGGAGCTTCGGTTGTCCATCGAGAGCCTGTCTCACCTCTTTCCGGAAGGCTGCACAACATTCTTCCTTTTTCAGCTTCCACCACATGGTTCTCTGCTCGACCTTTGTCTTCTTAATCTTCCTACCCACCACCAGAATCATCCTACATACTACCATCCTATGCTGTCGAGCTACACTCTCCCCTACCACTACTTTACAGTCAGTAACCTCCTTCAGATTACATCGTCTGCACAAAATATAATCTACCTGCGTGGTTCTACCTCCGCTCTTGTAGGTCACTATATGTTCCTCCCTCTTCTGGAAATAAGTGTTCACTACAGCCATCTCCATCCTTTTTGCAAAGTCCACCACCATCTGCCCTTCAAAGTTCCTTTCCTGGATGCCGTACTTACCCATCACTTCTTCATCGCCCCTGTTTCCTTTACCAATATGTCCATTACAATCTGCACCAATCACAACTCTCTCGCTGTCTGGGATGCTCAGAACTACTTCATCTAGTTCCTTCCAGAATTTCTCTTTCAACTCTAGGTCACATCCTACCTGTGGTGCATAGCCGCTAACCACATTATACATAACACCCTCAATTTCAAATTTTAGTCTCATCACTCGATCTGATACTCTTTTCACCTCCAAGACATTCTTAGCCAGCTCTTCCTTTAAAATAACCCCTACTCCATTTCTCTTCCCATCTACTCCGTGGTAGAATAATTTAAACCCTGCTCCCAAACTTCTAGCCTTACTACCTTTCCACCTGCTCTCTTGGATGCACAGAATATCAACCTTTCTCCTAATCATCATGTCAACCAACTCCTGTGCTTTTCCTGTCAGAGTCCCAACATTCAAAGTCCCTACACTCAGTTGTAGGCTCTGTGCATTCCTCTTTTTCTTCTGACGCTGGATCCGGTTTCCTCCTCTTCTTTGTCTTCGAGTAATCCTTTCTAGTAATCCTTTCTCTACCAATGTTAAAGATGGGTTTCCCAACTTGTATTGAGCCGAGGGACACATTTTGAATTTCTCTTTCTCTTCTTCTTCTTCTTCTTCTCCTTCTTCTCCCCCCCCTTCGAAGTCACCATAGTGTGACATGTTTTCCCATCTTCTGCATCTTCCTCTCTAACACCCACACCCTCTGCCCTCATGTCTTCCCTCTCAACATTAATCAACCTTCTCTTTGGTCTTCCTCTTGCTCTTTTCCCTGGCAACTTCATCATCAGCACCCTTCCACTAATTTACTCACTCTCGTGTCTCTGGACATGTCCAAACCATCAAAGTCTGCTCTCTTGAACCTTGTCTCCAAAACATCAAGATGTCCCTCTCATGAGCTCATTTCTAATCCTATCCAACGTGCTCACTACTAGCAAGAACCTCAACATCTTAATTTCTGTTACCTACAGCGCTGCTTCCTGTTGTCTTGGATTGTTTCGAGCCATATTCAGATGATATGCGATCATGGCCAAACCGCCTCCCCGTCCGCCATCGACACATTTAGCACACCTGTCATACGTACGTGGATCTTTTGTTACGTTATGAGAGACTGATTATGTGGTCCGCCCCAAACTATTATTTTTTTTAGTAGCTGTATACACACCTACCTGTCATTTGGAACCCACGAAGCTCTCGTCCTCTGCATCCGTGCAATCCATTTTTCACGACGAACTGGGTCTCTTGCAAACTTATGAAGGGTAGATCCATCCTCCCGATTGTTCAAGCAATGTCCAGAAATGTAACGAGCAGGCATTTTGGCGAACACGAAGGAACAACGAGCTAACTTCACGGAGGTAAAACTAATAGAAACAACTCCACTTGAGGGCGGTCCTGCCGTGTACGTCACTTCCTGCTTCTTCTTGAAAACAAATCCCTCGAGAGGAGTTACAAAAAGCTGTATACGTCAAAATCATGTTTTGTGGTGAAAAAATGCATGGGTCCATGTCAGCTGCCATTTTTTTCATTAACAACATCCTAAAAATCATGCATTTCATGACAGTGGCCCTTTAAATTCTTCATTCACACCTATGGCACACCTCACCACTGTTCTGCTGCCCTCATATATGTCCTGTAGTATTCTAACAAATTTCTTCGGCACACCAGACTTATGCATGCAGTACCACAATTCCACTCTTGGTACTCTGTTATAGGCTTTCTTTAGATCCACAAATACACAATGCAGCTCCTTCTGACCTTCTCTGTACTTTTCCACTAGCATGCTCAAGGCAAATAATCTATCTGTGGTACTTTTTTCAGGCATGATACCATACTGTTGTCCGCAGATACATCTCTCCTGAGTCTAGCCTTCGGTCCTCTTTACCTCAACTTCATTGTGTGGCTCATCAACTTTATTCCCCTGTAGTTCCCACAGCTCTCCAAATTGCTTTTGTTCTTAAAAATAGTTCTTAAAAATAGGAACTAGTACACTTTTCCTCCATTCTTCAGGCATCTTCTCGCCCGCTAGTATTCTGTTGAATAAGTTGGTCAAAAACTCCACATCCACCTCTTCAAATTGCTTCCATACCTCCAAAGGTATGTCATCAGGACAAACTGCCTGTCCATTTTTCATCCTTTGTAGTGCCTTTCTGACTTCCCTCTTACTAATCATTGCCACTTCCTGGTCTTTCACACTTGTCTCTTCTACTCTTCCTTCTCTCTCATTTTCTTCATTCATTTACAGCACACTACCCCCCAAAAAAGTGACAAAAATATTAAATCAGAATAATCCTCCTTTACAGTTTTTTTTTTTTTTTTTGCTTAATGTCAAACATGTTACTGGTAGGTGCAGTAGATTCTCAGAAGTCTAACAAGACCCAGCATCCATGATATACACACTTTTAAGGCTATGCAATTGGGGAATTTGTTAAAACAGCTGTATTAAAAAAATCTGTCTTCTGTTGGCTTTACAAACTCAGAACTATTTTATACAAACTTTTTTGTTTCTGAGATTTACCAATACTTTGAATCACTCAACTAATATTTAGTTGTATGACCAGTTCATTTTATTTTTTAATTACTTCACATCTGTGTGGCATGGAGTCAACAAATTTGTGGCACTTTTCAGCTGTCATTCCACTCCAAGATTCCTTCATAGTATTCCACAATTCATTTACACTTCTTGGTTTTTCTTCAAAAACAGCATTTTTTATGTTAGCCCCCAGATTCTCAACTGGACTACGATCCAGGTATTGGGGTGGCCACTCCCTGATATTAACTTTTCGGTTTGGAAGCAAGACTTTGCATGATACCTAGTCTGTTTGGAGTCATTCTCTTGTTGAAACACCCATTTCAAGGGTACATGCTCTTCAGCATAAGGCAACAAGACCTCTTCAAGTATTTTGACGAATGCAAATCGATCCATGATCCTTAGTATGCGATAAATAGGCCCAACACCATAGTAGGAGAAACATGCCCATATCATGATGCTTGCACTACCATGCTTCACTGTCTTCACTGTGTACTGTGGCTTGAATTCAGAGTTTGCGAGTCGTTTCACAAACTGTCTTGGAGTCATAAAGAAGAATTTTACTCCCATCAGTCCACAAAATGTTCCTCCATTTCTTTTTAGGCTAGTTGATGTGTTCTTCGGCTAATTGTAGCCTCTTATTTAAATGCCAGTTTTTTTTTTTTTTAACAGAAGGACTTTGTGGGGAATTCTTGTCAATAGATAAGCTTCACTCTGACGTCTTCTGACTGTCACAGTACTAAGGAGATCCTTAGTGCCACAAAGCATGCTGGAGCATGTAAATAGTGTTTGAAATGTATATTTTTGTGTCAATTATTTCCTCAGTCATTCTTTTGTATTATTTGCTAGTTATGCTATTCTGTTTGCTGTAGTGTGATAATTTTATTTTTTATGTGAGACTAAGAGTGTGTAAAACATTGTCAGTAATGACCTGCCTACACAGTTAGTGTGTGGGGAAATGTAAGCTTATTCTGCTTACAGATGTGAAAAGCAATTATCCTCTCTGCCTTATGAGTGCCATCATATGGTAGCTTACCTACATGCGAAAACATGTGCTGGCATGCATGCTAACAGTGTAACCAAGGTGTTCAAGTGTACTTCATTGCAGAAGTAACACAGCAATAATACACATGAGGTATGCTGTCCATTTTGGAGAAAATTTAAGACTTTTAAGTGCATCTTACACTTTCAAAAATATGATGCATATCATAGGTATATTAGTACTGTACCCACTATTCATGCATTTTCGTTATTCACGGTTGTGTAGGGAGTGCAAACCCGTGAATAATGGCGGCGCACTGTATTCGTTTTTCCATGAATAAAATGTTCACCATAAACAGTATATTGAGAACACTGCATTTTTGTATTGCCAGACGCTAACCATGAAGGTGCAGCTGAAGCCATAGAAAACATGGCGGATGCAGTAACACATGCCAGATTTGTCGGAACAGACCCTGCCAGTGATGAAGTGGTCCTTATGAAAATTCTACAGGTATTGCACATCCACTGGAGATTCCTCTCATCACCAAACTATGCTAATTCTATGTATCTTTACAAATAGTTTCATTATCTTTACTGTCTCCATGGTGCTGTAATAATGTATACTTTTCATAATTTTATTTGTGCAAATCATTTCATTTCATTTTGTATATAGATCAAAATAACAATTTTAAGCAATGTTTTTTTTCATCTCACTAGTTAATTTAACTGATGCACATGATAGACATAGAGAAGTATCCTTATCCTGCTTCAGGTCTTGAGGACACTGCTGCTGACACCAGTTGGAGCCCACCTGACAAATGAATCAGTTTGTGAAATCATGCAGTCCTGCTTCCGTATCTGCTTTGAGATGCGACTAAGTGGTTAGTAACTGACACGTTCGTTTGTTTCTTTTACTTGTGTTGTTTTTTTACGTCATGTTTCATGTTTTGTTTCCTCTCTACACAGAACTACTCAGAAAATCAGCTGAACACACCCTTGTTGATATGGTCCAGCTTTTGTTTTCCAGGTAAATTGATATAACTAATAAGATATACATTTCTCTGCTGTTGTGGCCCTCCAAATGATCTTGTGATAAGATGGTTTGTATCTTGTATATCAATTAGTTATATAAAATATAGTTTTTAATAATATTACAATTCAAGGATTGAGATATGACATATTTTCTTTTAACTATAATATAAAAACACCAAAGATCATTAATTTATTTCAATAAACTGGAGAACACTCCCTTGCTTCTACATGCCTATCATGTCTGTGTCACACATTTCAGGTGGATGCATATTTGTTTTTTTGATATCATTGTTCAATTAAAGATAATGTTATTATTTGCAGTCTGCACACCGTCAGTGGACCATTTAATGTCAAATGCTGAAACAGGATTTTTCCTTTGGCATTTAGCGTGACTGCTTCCGAATTCCCATCATCATCTTATTGGTCATACATCAAAATGCTAGTCACATTCAGTCAGATCCCGTTTCAGTCACATCCAGTTAAGCGTTTTCCTTAGTGATTATCTGCATGTTCATGAAGCTGATCTCTGATTCAGCAACAGAGCCCAACCATGAATATTGCTATCTCCAGAATAATATGGTCTGGATTATAATGTCTTTTTATTATGTATATACAGTAATCCATCATTTTTCGTGGTTAATGGGGACCAGAACCCCCCATGAAATGTGGAAAACGGCCAAGTAGGACCCCCCTTCCTCCCACACAAACCCGAGGAATTTTCATGTATGTGTATCTGGCTACCAGAATGATTAAAATATGTAAGGGGAGGACCAGGGCCATGTATTGTGAGATTTTGGAAAACAACATCCTTCCCTCAGTAACAGAATTAAAGATGGGTCATGCCTGGGTCTTACAACATGACATCATCACACAGCCAAAATAACCAAGGAATGGTCCGTAAGAAGCATATCAAGGTTCTGGAGAGGTATAGCTAGTCTCCAGCCCTAAACCCATTAGAACATTTTGGGAGAGAGCTCAGACTCCATGTTTCCCAACGACAGTCCAGAGACCTGCCTGATCTAGAGAAGACCTGTATTGGGTTGGGCCAGAATCCCTGCTGGAAAAACTACAGGAAATGTTTGACCTCAATAATTGCAAAGGCTACTGTACCAAACATTAACATTTATTTTCACAGGGGTTCAAATACGTATTTGCAGCAGTAATATACAAATAAATTATTTAAAAAATATAGTATATTATGATTTCCAGATTTTAATTTTTACTTTGTCTAACACAGTGGACGTGCACCTAAAATGAATTTTTCAGACCCCTCCATAATTTCAAAGTGGGAGAACTTGGAAACTCACATGGTGTTCAAATACTTACTTTACTCAGTGTGTGTGTACAGTGCCTTGTGAAAGTATTTGGCCCTCTTAAACTTTTCAACCTTTTGCCACATTTCAAGCTTCAAATATAAAGATCTAAAATATATTTTTTTTTATCAAGAATCAACAAGTGGGACACAATCGTGAAGTGGAACGAAATTTATTGGATATTTTGAACTTTTTTAACAAATAAAAACCTGAAAAGTGGGGCGTGCAATATTATTCGACCCCCTTGCATTAAGACTTTGTAGCTCCACCTTTTGCTGCAATTACAGCTGCAAGTCGTTTGGGGCATAGCTCTACCAGTTATGGAGATCAAGAGACTGAAATTCTTGCCCATTCTTCCTTGCAAAACAGCTTGACCTCACTGAGGTTGGGTTGGAGAGCATTGGGAGTTTTCAGCTCTGGCCACAGATTCTCAATTGGATTCAGGTCTGGATTTTGACTTTGCCATTCTAACACTTGGATACGTTTATTTGTGAACCACTCCATTGTAGATGTGGCTTTATGTTTTGGATAATTGTCGTGTTGGAAAAAAAATCTCTGTCCCAGTCTCAGGTCTTTTGCAGACTAACAGGTTTTCTTCCAGAATGGTCCTGTATTTGGCAAGATTCACCTTCCCATCAATTTGAACCATCTTCCCTGTCCCTGCTGAAGAAAACCAGGCCCAAACCATGAGCCTGCCACCAGGTTTTACAGTGGGGATGGTGTGTTCAGGGTGATGAGATGTGTTGCTTTTACGCCAAAGATATCGTTGTGGCCAAAAACGTCTGTATTGGTTTCATCTGACTAGAGCACCTTCTTCCACATGTTTGGTGTGTCTCCCAGGTAGGTTGTGGCAAACTTTAAATGAGATTTTTTTATGGATATCTTGGAGAAATCTCTTTCTTCTTGCCACTATTCCATAGAGGCCCGATTTGTGCAGTGTACGACTGATTGTTGTCCTATGGACAGACTGTCCCACCTCAGCTGTAGATCTCTCCAGTTCATCCAGAGTGATCATGGGCCTCTTGGCTGCATCTCTGATCAGTTTTCTCCTTGTTCGAGGTGAAAGTTAGAGGGACGGGCGGGTCTTGGTAGATTTGCAGTGGTCGGATACTCCTTCCATTTCAATATGATTGCTTTCACAGTTCTCCTTGAGATGTTTAAAGCTTGGGAAATCTTTTTGTATCCAAATCTGGCTTCAAACGTCTCCACAACAGTGTCTCAGACCTGCCTGGTGTGTTCCTTGGTCTTCATGATGCTTTATGCACTTTAAACAGAACCCAGATACTATCACAGAGGAGGTGCATTTATACAGAGACTTGATTACACACAGGTGTATTCTATTTATCATCATCAGTCAACATTGGATCATTCAGAGATCCTAACTGAACTTCTTGAGTGAGTTTGCTGCATTGAAAGTAAAGGGGCCGAAAAATATTGCACACCCCACTTTACAGATTTTTATTATATATTAATATGATTTGAGTAGGTGGACAAACATGACACAAACATCATCCATCCATCCTTTTTCTGAGCTGCTTATCCTCACAAGGGTCGCGGGAGTGCTGGAGCTTATCCCAGGTGTCATCAGGCAGGAGATGGGGTACACCCTGAACTGGTTTCCAGCCAGTTACACGGCACATGGAGAGAGACAAGAATTGATTCACAATCACATGTAGGGGCAATTTAGAGTCTCCGATGAATGCATGTTTTTGGGCTGTGGGAGGAAACCAGAGTGCCCGGAGAAAACCCACGCAGGCACGGTGAGAACATGCAAACTCCAGACAGGCGGGGCCAGGTTTAAAACCTCAGTCCTCAGACTTGTAAGGCCAATGCTCTCCCCCAGTCCCACCATTCCAATGCTGTAAAAATGTGTGGAATAAATATGACATTTCAATGTTTCTGTCCCTGAAGATTTGTGTTATAGCCTATGATGCGTTTTTCTTTAATCTTGGTGTGGAAGATGGCTGTCGCAAACAACCCGGCAGGTGTGTTATGGCCCATGGATCGCAGAGGGAAAAGAGAAAGATAGCCGAGGAGAATAGAGGATTCAATAGTTCTTGGACCAAATCATTTGATTTCATTGCCAATGCAGAGCGTTCTCCTTCATGTCATGAAATGTCGTTCAATAACAAAAAGTAATGTAGAAAGATATTTCTGGGGAAGCCATGCTACATTCGCAGCCTTGTCCTCAGTTGGGAGTGCAAAAGTCACTCGCCAGAAAACCCAGCTTGCCCAAAGCCACAAATGTAGCGGAATTTGAAAACCTCGCACCACCTGAGAAATTTGTTTGAAACATGGAATGCTTTTCATGACAATTATAGGAACATGAAGAAATATAGTATTAGCCATCTTTGGATCAACATACCCGTGCAAGCAGATATTCCCAAACACGAACGACATTAAATTGAAATACTAGAGCCACCTCACAGATGAGAATTTGCAGTGATCAATGGTGGTGATCAATGAAAGTTTGGGGGCATGTACACAAAGTATTCTCCAACTTGCCATGACCCATATGAATTTAAGTAATATCACATTCATAATTCATAGGGTTTAATATGACAACGGTCCATCCTTTGCTCTATAACGTCTTAAACTCTTGTGGGAAGGCATTCATCAAGTTTTAGGAACGAGTTTATGGGGATTTATTTATTTATTTTGTTAGGAACATAATGTGATCTTACATAAACACTGATAAGGATAAGGATCCTTTGGATAAGAAGGCCTGGCTCTCGGGCTCCACTCTAATTAATGAACAAGTTTTTTTGTATTGTTAAGGTCAGGATTGTGCAGATTACTCAAATTCATCCACATCAAATTATTTTATCTATGTGTTGCTAATGCACAGTTATATTGGAACAAGAAAGAACAATCTCCAAATTGTTCCCAGAAAGGTGGAAATGTCTAATCTTTTTGTATGCTGAAGGATTCATAGTTCCTTTCACTTGACCACAGGAGCTAATATTTCCTTGATCCTCAGTACAGTGGGAAGTAACAGAGTCCAGAAACATTCTTCTCTCTGCCTCCCATTTTGCCTGCACTATTGTGATGACATGGTCTTTAAGGACAAAATCAATCACAATTTGTCTCAGATTAAATAAATCACATTAATGTGCTACATTAATCTCATAGTCCTCCTTCTTCTTCTTTTCCTTTCGGCTTTTCCCGTTAGGGGTCGCCACAGCGTGTCATCTTTTTCCATCGGAGCCTGCATCTTCCTCTCTAACTCCAACTGCCCTCATGTCTTCCCTCACCATATCCATAAACCTTCTCTTTGGTCTTCCTCTCGCTCTTTTCCCTGGCAGCTCCATCCTCATCACCCTTCCACCAATATACTCACTCTTTTGCCTCTCACCATGTCCAAACCATCGAAGTCTGCTCTCTCGAATCTTGTCTCCAAAACATCCAACTTTGGCTGTCCCTCTAATGAGCTCATTTCTAATCCTATCCAACCTGCTCACTCCGAGCGAGAACCTCAACATCTTCATTTCCGCTACCTCCAGTTCTGCTTCCTGTTGTTTCTTCATCTAATTGCATAACACACCAGACACCTTCCGCCAGCTGTTCCAACCTGCTTGGACCCGTTTCTTCACTTCCTTACCACACTCAGCATTGCTCTAGATTGTTGACCTGAAATATTTGAAGTCCTCCACCCTCGCTATCTTTTCTCCCTGTAGCCTCAGTCTGATGTAGTCCCACCTCCACCTTAAATTCTTCTGTCACACCTAAAGCACACCTCACCATTGTTCTGCTGCCATCATGCATGTCCTGTACTATTTTAACATACTTCTCTGCCACACCAGACTTACGCATGCAGTACCACAGTTCTTCTCTTGGTACTCTGTCATAGGCTTTCTCTAGATCCACAAAGACACAATGTAGCTCCTTCTGACCTTCTCTGCACTTTTCCACTAGCATCCTCAAGGCATATAATTCATCTGTGGTACTCATTCTAGGTATGAAACCATACTGTTGCTCGCAGATACTTACTTCTGTCCCGAGTCTCGCCTCCACTACTCTTTCCCATAATTTCATTGTTCTTTTTTTATAAAAAATGGGAACTAGCACACTTTTCCTTCACTCTTCAGGCATCTTCTCACCCACTAGTATTCTGTTGAATAAGTTGGTCAAAAACTCCACAGCCATCTCTCCAAATTGCTTCCATACCTCCACTGGTATGTCACCAGGACCAAATGCCTTTCCATTTGTCATCCTTTGTAGTGCCTTTCTGACTTCTTCCTTACTAATCATTGCCGCTTCCTCTTCAACTGTTCCTTCTCTCTCATTTTCTTCATTCATCAACTTCACAAAGTATTCTTTCTATCTATTTAGCACACTACTGGCACCAGTCAACACATTTCCATCTCTATCCTTAATCACCCTTACCTGTTGCACATCCTTCCCATCTCTATCTCTCTGTCTGGCCAACCTGTAGAGATCCTTTTCTCCTTCTTTCGTGTCCAACCTGGTGTACATGTCTTCATATGCCTCTTGTTTAGCCTTTGCCACCTCTACCTTTGCCCTACGTCGCATCTCGATGTACTCCTTTCGCCTCTCCTCAGTCCTCTCAGTGTCCCACTTCTTCTTCGCTAATCTCTTTCCTTGTATGACTCCCTGTATTTTGGGGTTCCACCACCAAGTCTCCTTCTCCCCTTTCCTACCAGAAAACACACCAAGTACTCTCCTGCCTGTCTCTCTGATTACCTTGGCTGTCATAGTCCAGTCTTCTGGGAGCTTCTGCTGTCCATCGAGAGCCTGTCTGACCTCTTTCCGAAAGGCCGAACTACATTCTTCCTTTCTCAGCTTCCACCACATGGTTCTCTGCTCGACCTTTGTCTTCTTAATCTTCCTACCCACCACCAGAGTTATCCTACACACCACCATCCTATACTGTCGAGCTACACTCTCCCCTACCACTACTTTATAGTCAGTAATATCCTTCAGATTACATCGTTTGCACAAAATATAATCCACCTGCGTGCTTCTACCTCCGCACTTGTAGGTCACTATATGTTCCTCCCTCTTCTGGAAATAAGTGTTCACTACAGCCATCTCCATCCCTTTTGCAAAGTCCACCACCATCTGTCCCTCAAAGTTCCTTTCCTGGATGCCGTACTTACCCATCACTTCTTCATCGCCCCTGTTTTCTTTACCAATATGTCCATTACAATCTGTTCAAATCACAACTCTCTCGCTGTCTGGGATGCTCAGAACTACTTCATCTAGTTCCTTCTAGAATTTATCTTTTAACTCGAGGTCACATCCTACCTGTGGGGCAGAGCTGCTAACCACATTATACATAACACCCTCAGTTTCAAATTTTAGTCTCATCACTCGATCTGATAGTTTTTTCACCTCCAAGACTTTCTTAGCCAGCTCTTCCTTTAAAATAACCCCTACTCCATTTCTCTTCCCATCTACTCCGTGGTAGAACAATTTAAACCCTGCTCCTAAACTTCTAGCCTTACTACCTTTCCACTTGCTCTCTTGGATGCACAGTATATCAACCTTTTTCCTAATCATGATGTCAACCAACTCCTGAGCTTTTCCTGTCATATTCCAAACATTCAAAGTCCCTACAGCTGTAGGCTCTGTGCATTCCTCTTTTTCTTGTGACGACAGATCCGTTTTCCTCCTCTTCTTTGTCGTCGACCCACAGTAGCTGAATTTCCACCGACGTCCTGCAGGTTAGCAGTGCCGGGGGCGGGCGTTGTTCACCCGGGCCACGACCGATCCGGTATGGGATTCTTTAGATTAACGCTCATATTTGTTTGGCACAGTTTTTATGCCGGATGCCCTTCCTGACGCAACCCTCTGCATCTATCCGGGCTTGGGACCGGCCTACCGATTGCACTGGTTTGTGCCCCCATAGGTCTGCATTAGCTGTATCACACAAATAAAACGTTAAAAAAATCATATATTGTGATTTCTGGATTTTTCTTTTTCAATTATCTCACTCACAGTGAACATGCACCTACGATGAAAATTTTAGGCCGCTCCATGATTTCTAAGTGGGAGAACTTGCAATATAGCAGGCTGTTCAAATACTTATTTTCTTCATTGTATATTGCCAGTTCTCCCACTTAGAAATCATGGAGCGGCCTGAAATTTTCATCGTAGGTGCATGTCCACTGTGAGAGATTTTCTAAAAATAAAAATCCATCAATTACAATGTATGATTTTTTTAACGATTTATTATACACATACACATAAAACAAAACACATTCAAAAACCTTTGAGAGCGCTAGAAAATTTGCTAAAAGAAAACGTTTTGCCAAATTCTATAAAAATGTAGCAACAACTATAATTATCTGCAATATAGCAGGACTGGAAAGCATGACGCGTTACTTACAGGTTTTTCTCACTTTAAATCTTAAATTTGTCTTTGTTTCCTTTTCTCACAGACTTCCGCAATTTAAGGAAGAGCCCAAAAGTTATGCTGGTGCCAGCATGAAAAAGGTAATCAACTGTTGAATGAGCATCAAATCTGCTTGTGTTTTTTTTTTTTTTTTTTTTTGGTTGCAAATATGAGTTTTCATTTTCATGACTCCCTGTTACCCAATCATGGCACCCACCTTGTCCCAAATAGCTTGTTCACCTGTGGGATCTTCCAAACAGGTGTTATATGAGCAATTTTCAGCTTTCTCACTCTTTTTTACCACATGTCCAAGCTTTTTCGGGAATGTGTGGCAGCCATGAAATCCCACATTAATGATTATTTAAAAAGAACAACATTGAGCAGTTTGAACATTAAATATCTTGTTTTTTTTAGTGTATTCAATTACAGTTACTACTAGAACCTCCCAACTTTATTGTAATTGGGGTTTTATTATCAAGACTTTTCATGAGCGTCATTGTTTTCAATCATTGAAGTATTTTGGGATGATGTTCACTGAATAATGTGCAATTTTTCCCATCAGTTGAAGATGCGTGCAGGTGGGATGAATGACTCATCCAAATGGAAAAAGCAGAAACGTTCACCAAAGCCAACTTGCCACATGATGCGAAGTTCCTCAGGACTGATGGACCCAACCCAGTCTACCAACCTCAATACTACCAACCTATCTGGTAAACGGCAAATATAATAATGATATACGTGATACTTTCGAAATCATGTCTTTCTGTTCTAAAAATATAAGCATACCCTGTGTGATATTGTATTATAGATATGAATTATGAGGGGTTTTTTTTTTTGGTCACAACATATGAAAAGTTAACAATCCATTTTGAATATTCTACCCAAATTTATAAATGTTGCAAACATTATTTTGATCTTGTTGAACCAACTCATTCTTCAAAATTATTGGCAAATTACAGAGCAATGTTGGTTTTAAAATGTTTTTAGAAATTGTACTGGATTTCCTTCAATACTAACGTTGGATTTTTTTTTTTCCCCAAACACTACTTCCCAACATAAAGTGTCAAGTACGTTTGTTTAAAATATTTTCTAAAGTACAGGGCTCATTGTTACCGTAATTTCTCCTGTATAATGCACATTTTTCTTCCAAAATAATTGTCAAAAGTCAGTAGTGTGCATTATATATAGGTATGGGGGCAAATGGAAAAATCTTTAATATTTTATAATTGTATGCCATCATCTAGTGTAGGGGTCTCAAACTGGCAGGACTTTTGCAGCCCCCAAGATGATTTTTTTGGCCCCCACCTGACTGTGTATTTTAGCGCGGCCCAAGTTTTATGTAAATTGTACTTTTACAGTGTTGTGTGAGGAGCTGATGAACCTACCATTTATGGTGGGGTGTACATTTTCATTCTAGTATGCCGCAAGGACCTAGAGATTATGAGAATGATGTATACTTGCATTCTAATATAAAAAAATAAAAATAGTATTACATCCAAAAGAATTGCTTAACTTCAGAAATATTATTTGGAAAAAAAGCTAACAAAATACACATCATGCTTCATGATTTGATCATATCAGTAAAAGCAAAACCATGCATTGTAAAAATGGATTACAGATAGATAGAAGGGGTTTCCAGAATTTGGAGGTCAATTTTCAAGGTGAATATTATACATGGGTGCCCAATATACAAATACAAATCTAACATTCCTGCACCTGTCTCAAAAGTAATCTCATAAGCACTACCTAGTCTGTTACTTTTCCTTTTAGCTTTTTTTTCCCTCTGTTTAGGTGGTGTTGTCGTGATGGAGCAAACGTGTTCACTACCAGCCTCACACAGTGCTGGCTCTTCTATTTCCAGTCCCACAACCACAGACAGTGGCCTAGAGTCCTCCTCCAAAACCACTTCTCGGGAAGATCTCTCTGACCTGGATCAGTGTAGCTTGTTTCCAATTACACCTGTCAATACCAACAGACTCCTAGACATCAATCTGAGCTCTTCTAATCCACAGGTGGGCCTGAAGGCATATTGTCTCGATGGCTAATACATGATAAGGATATGTAACATATGTTCTTTTTCATTTTGGTGAAGTCTGAGGTTAGATCGGCTCAATCAGCATCAGTTGAGTCAATCCTGGAGGTTCTTGAGGAAAAAGACTTGACTGCAGAACAGTCAGGTAGCACCTCTATTCATGACATGGACTACGTCAATCCCCGAGGTGTCCGTTTCACACAGTCCACACAAAGAGATGGTAAAAATATTCACAAAGTGTACAAAATTTTGCTTTACATCTGTACCTGCAAAATAGATTTCCTCTAAAAGGATTTAGTTATAGAACATATCTCTACATTAAAAAAAAAAAGATCCTACTTTGTAATCCTTGAGCTTCAAAGGTTGTGTACACGAAAGATTTTCCATGTGAAAAGATGCCGTATTGAAGTTTCATTATATACAGCATATACACAGCCCCTTATCCCTTGTCTTCTTTTAGGTGCATCCCTCATTCCCTATGGTCTGCCATGTCTAAGGGAGCTCTTCCGGTTCCTAATCTCATTAACCAACCCCCATGACCGCCACAACACTGATGCGATGATGTACATGGGCCTGCAGCTGCTGAATGTGGCCCTGGAGTCTGCAGAATTTGTCAACTACCAATCTTTACTAGGGCTGATAAAAGATGAGCTTTGTAGGCATCTTTTCCAGGTAATGTGCATTAGCATTATCACATGAGAGTTGATTGCAGAGTAAAGTGGATATGAAAATGAAGCCCTGTCCTTGATTTCAGCTTGTCCTGGGTGGAGGGTTTGTGCATGCCAATGATCCTAGGAGCTAAGTTGTCTGGGGCTTTACGTCCCTGGTAGGGTCACCCATGGCAAAAAGGTCATTTGTGAGTGACCAGACAAAGCATGGCTGTGAGCCTCCTATGATAAAAGATGGATGTTTCCCTTGCAAAGACGAGCACCTGGTGGCCGGCCTTGGACCCATGGGGCTTGGCCGGGCACAGGCTGAAAGGATAATGTGGGTGTCCCTTGTGGAGTTGGCACCAGCACACCCAAGGTCGCAGTTCGATGATCGACTTTGTGGTTGTGTCATCAGTCTTGCGACCACGTCTTGGACAGTCGGGTGAAGAGATTGCTGGGCTGTCAACTGATCTCTACCTGGTGGTAAGTTGGCTCCGATGGTAGGGGAAGATGTCGGTCTGACATGGCAGGCCCAAACGTATCGTGAGACTCTGCTGGGAATGTTCGACAGAATCCCGTCATAGTTTGAATTCCCACCTCCAAAAGAACTTTACTCATGTTCCATGGGGATGCAGGGGAAATTGAGTCCGAGTAGACAATGTTCTGTGCCTCCATTGCTGAGGCGGCCAACCGGAGCTGTGGCTGTAATGTAGTCGATGCCTCTCGCGGTGGCAATCTTTGAACCTGTTGGTGGACAACAATGTTGAAGGATACCGTCAACCTGAAGAAGAAGTCCTCTTGGGCATTTTTGACCTTTGGGAATCCTGAGGCAGGTAATGGCTGGCCAAACAGAATGCAGTTTTGGTGGTCACTGAAACAAAAAACTCTGGCCTGGAGGAGTATGGTGAGGCCATGAAGAAAGACTTCCAGACGGTTTCGAGGAAATTCTCGTCCACCATCCAGTGTCTCAGGAGTTGGAAGCAGTGGGTATGGGACAGTGCCTCTGGATTGGCACACTGAGATGGGGGACGTTTCCTGAATTTTTAATAAGGGGGACGGGAGGGTGTGTTCCAATTACTGGGGGATCACATTCCCAAACCTGAATCATCTTCTGGTGTAGCCATTTGTTTTGTTGATTGTGACATGTGCTTTGGGTGATTGTCATGCTGAAAGATGAATTTCCTGTTCAGCTTCAGTTTTCTAGCAGAAAATATTTTCCACTGAATGGCTTTTGAAACTGTGGTAAGGTCGTTAGTGTTTTCCTCACAGTTTCAAAGACTATGGTTTAAATCCTGGCCCTGCCTGTATGGAATTTGCATGTTATTCCCGTACATGCGTGGGTTTGCGCCCAGATCCCAAAAACATGCATTAATTGGAGACTCTAAAATGGCCTTAAGTTTAATTGTGATTTCAACTTGTCTGTTTCTATGTGTCCTGCAATTGGCTGGCAACCGGCTCAGGGTGTGTACCCCGCATCATGCCCGTAGATAGCCAGGAAAGGCTTCAACACTCCTACGACCCTTGCGATGATAAGCGGCTCAGAAAATGGTTGAATTGAGCCATCAACATTTCACTGTATGTAGGTGAAGAATTAATCAAGTCAGCACACAATGATCAGAAGAAATGGACAGCATCGGTTAGAGTGTCACAGCAAAGGGTCTGAATACTTATGGCTGTGTGATATTTCAGTTTTTCTTTTTTAATTAATCTGCCAAAATTTCAACAATTCATTTTTTATTCAATAGGGGGTGCTGTGTGTAATTTGTGGAAAAAAGAACCCACATGAATTTCGCAAAGTGCTACAATATAACAGAAAAATTTAAAGGGATCTGAATACTTTCCATCCACAGTGCGTGTGTGTGTATAAAATCATTATTTTTTATAGATATTTTTCCTTTGTACCCATTTATTTTTTGTACCCATCCATCCATTTTCTTGGCCACATATCCTCAAAAGGATTATTTTGTATATTTCTTTGTAAATTTTTTGTAGCTGCTGAGCATGGACCGTCTTAACCTCTATGCGTCATCGTTGCGGGTGTGTTTCCTACTATTTGAAAGCTTGAGAGTGCATCTTAAATTTCAGCTGGAGGTAATGTTTTCTCAGTATTCTTTCATCAGTCATGTACAATCATCCTAATGGAAACAGATCATTGTTAAAAATATACATATTAATCATCACAAAATATGCTAAACCTCTTAGATGTACCTCAAGAAACTGATGGACATAATCACATCTGAGAATATGAAGATGCCCTATGAAATGAAGGAAATGGCTCTGGAGGCACTGGTACAGCTGTGGAGAATCCCCAGCATTGTTACTGAGCTGTACATCAACTATGATTGTGACTTCTACTGCTCTAATCTATTTGAAGATCTTACTAAGCTGCTGTCTAAGGTACCCCCCCCCCACACACACACACAAGCCCCTCACCCGCCCCTTGTTGGGGAGACAATGATACACTTAATGATGAATGAATTTTAATTACATATATTTTTTTATTGCACAGAATGCATTCCCTGTGTCCGGGCAGCTCTTTACCACACACCTTCTGTCATTGGAAGCTCTACTAACTGTCATTGAGAGTATTGAGGCCCACTGCCAAGCCAAAGTGCAAGACAACAACTCTTGCCAAGACCATTCAGAAAAACTGCCACTGGAGGAAGTGATAGTGATAAAAAATGGAACAGATGCTACAACTGGTAAACATTTCATTTTTACAACACTGCTTAGTTTTTGGAGATATGATTCATTTCCATATTATCAAAGATGTGGTTTCAATACATAAAAATATTGTCATAAAAATATTTTGCAATGTTCCTTACTGTTTTTATGTGTCCAAATTAAGTGATCAAGATTTACGAACATTTCTCAGATCTTATTCAAGATGGAAGTATCAATGGTTTGAGTTTTCCACTAGTGGTCTGTGGTCCGGGATGCCCACCAGCTATTGGAAATCTGACGGCCGAAAAGATGAAACTGTGTCGACCGGATCAAAGAGATAGTGACACTAGTAAGGATAGATTTTCATGATGCAAAATACAGTACATGTAAACTAAAAGTTAGTTTTATTTCCCACCATTTCTTCCAGCTGAGAAGAAAACCATGAAAAAGCCTCAGCGTTTCTCTTCAAGTAAACCCGACTCCCAAGAGTTGCTTGAAATAAGGACAAAGAAAAAGGTGTAATACACATGCACACACACACACACACACACACACATTCACATGCTGACTATTGTTTGGAACACAGTAGAGTGAAAATGTAATTAACTTGTTCTTGTTTGTTCATAGCTTCTGATCACAGGGACAGAGCAATTTAATCTGAAACCAAAGAAGGGAATTTTGTTCCTTCAGGAAAAAGGGCTTCTGAATAATCCAATGGATAACAACCAAGTGGCCCAATGGCTCAGAGAGAATCCCAGATTGGACAAAAAGATGATCGGGGAATTTGTCAGTGATCGCAATAATATGGAGCTCCTAGACAGCTTTGTGAAGTAAGATGTTCAAAAAACACTAACGGTTTGCAGTTCAGATAACTGTTCATAGGCATCTTTAAGTATGTTGTGATTATTTGGTATTTACTTTTAAAACTTTTTTTTTTTAATTTTGAATGTTGTTCTATATAAACATGAACTCTGTTGCAGCACGTTCGCCTTCCAGGGACTTCGTATTGATGAGGCATTGAGGCTTTACCTAGAGGCCTTCAGGTTACCAGGAGAGGCTCCTGTCATCCAAAGACTTCTGGAAACATTTACAGACAACTGGCATGTAAGGCATAGTTTTTCACCTTCAAAAAATAAATTACATCCCTTTGCATCATTTGAAACAGGAGTCGCCAATATTTTGTCTTTTGTAAACTACTGTTTTCATAGTGAAGTTGGGAGAGAGCTACTCATGTTAAGTACCATTTGTTAATGTGCATAAAATGAAAAAATGCTTTGAGAAAACTCATATTGTGTAAAATAACTTACACAGTTCAAATTCGTCAATGCTGTATCAAACAAACGGTATACATCACTATGTACAATTTAATACTTGGAAAAGTAAATATTCCCATTTAAAAACTTAAATAATAATCACCAAAAGCATTAACTTGTAGCATCCTGACCATTTTCAATCATCAAATCTTTGTGGCTTTAATTAATACTGTTTTTTTTACTTACTCTTTTTGTAAGTTGCTTCCTTTGCAAAGTCCTAGGAGAGCCATACTTTGGTGAAATGCCGTTTCACATATTTAATGACTGCTACAGATCAGACACACACATCTATCTCTGACATTTGTGAAACAAAAGTCTGTTTCTCCCTCACTGTGGGTATATATTTTTGTCGGTTGCCTAGTCACATCCCATCTTAGCACCTGGTCATCTAAGTCCCTCTTCCCTCCACTTCCAGTCTCCCTCCAATGACAGACACTACCACAGCACAAATATTACATTGCCAACTAGTTGAAAAAGTAATTGTTTAATTTCGGGTGTGGAGTGGTTGGTGATCATCCTTTGATTATCCTTTGCTCATGCTTGCAGCTCCCAGACCCCCAGCTATTTTTCAGTCTTTTTCATTAAGTCAAATCACATGGTTGGGAAGGTAAAGTGTGGACCAAATGGAAGCTGGATTACCTGAAGCATTTCATTCAGCACAAGTTATTTGAAATCAGTTAGAATTGTAAGCAGGTGTAAGATGGGAATGGGAATCGGTACTTTGTTGGGGGAGAGTACGATAAACAAAGAGGTACGAGCTGACACTTGTAAACAAATCGAACCTAGAGCAAGTTAAAATTCTCATCAACAATATTCGCTTAGCCATTAACAGGAATGTTTCTCTGCTGTTAGTTCAAGAAATTCACGATCAAATGGCAAAGTACCTGGGAATACCAGAAAGCTGATGCAGCAAAAGTTATGCCTTTTGATTTTTTTAATTCAGTCAATCAGAGAGTGCAGGATGAGATTGTGTGGAATTTTAAAATTACATCTTGGCGCAACTTCATGATGGATGAAAGCACAGAGAATACAGTACACAAAAAGGTAGTTCTGTATTTTAAATACAGGGAGCAAAATAGCATTAACCATAAACTGTTTGGGCGCATCATTCAGTTGTCACCATGCACTGCAAAAGATATTGTACAAGCAATATTTTATTTATTTTTTTTTTACACCCAAAAAAAAAAAACTGACTGTGATATTGTGAATTTAAAAAAATGAAATAAATTTCCATTGGGCTTTCAAATTTAGTGTTCATGGGTTTTCCACTCATAGTTTATTGTTGGTTTAGTTAGCAATATATTCTTGTGTAATTAAAAGAATATAGGTTTGTTTATATTTTCATCGTAAGGTTGCAAAAACAAACTTTTTCTTCGTCTTTGGGGTCGATGGGGCGAGGCTGCCCCACTCCTTCGTCATCACGCCCCCTTGGAGGCACGCACCCCAGTTTGAAAACTAGTAAATTAGCCACTTGTTTATTGCTTCACGTTTTAGCAAGCCGAGTTTGTTAAAAAATGGATTTATAGGAGCTGCAACTGTGTCAGGCTGTCACAGCTTCACAGCCTTCACACATTCATTTTCACCTATGAAAGTGCTTTGGAAAAGTAGTCCAACTTCAAAATAAAAGACCCACCAATAATAGATTGGACACCAGTACCTTGTTAAGCTTTTATTTTGAAGCTGGTCCTTGTAGTGCCTTGGCCCATGGTATCATAATGCTTAGTGTTAACAATCGTTGTGGGTGCTGACTTGACTTCATGACTCGAGGCTGTCCTGACCGCAGTTTATATTACCATCATAAACGGCCTCCACCAGCACAACGGCATCCTAAAATCATATGCAATTCCTCATTTGATACACACAAAATGCAATTGTGCCCAATTACTAGATCAGCTTCCACATCCATTTTCAGGAACAATCAAGTGTGCGTCTGTTTTTGCAAATGAAAACCTTTAGTAAAGCAGGCCGTGAGACTTCACCTTGGTCATTGCTGATATTGGCACTGTTAACCAATAACACCACCTAAATTCAATTCATTCTCGACAGACATCTGCCCACTTTTTTTTTGTTAGCACCCAACAAGGCCAACTTTGTGAAACACAACCTTTTCCATTATCAGATCATTTCAACTGGTGTAAAATTGGTATGGATGATGACAACATAAGCCAAAACCTGTCACGTGATTAACTCTATATTATAGTTGTTGGTTGGATGACATCAGTTTTAAAAACAGTGTGTCAGTTTCAAACATGAAGGGACCCACAAGGGAAAAAACTACTGGTAGGCTATTGTTAGAACATTTTTCTTCCTAAAATAGCAAGAGAAGCCATGTGACCTGGAAACTATTCCTAGTAGTGACCTTTTCTTGGATTGAACATTTACTACAAAAATAGGCATCTTAAAAGCATTCAATGAGTAATTATAGGTAATGACTCAAGTGTGCATGGGTTTTCCACTCTTGGATAAAAAGTAGTTCTATCAAGTGATTTTTGCCTGTGGAGAAATTGTTGACTGACATTTATCATTAGTAGTCATTAGTAGTTATCCATTTACATTCATCATTTGATTTGACATCACATATGACAAATAATCTTTACTGATTTTGCTATGTGTTTTTACAGAAGGTAAATGGCTCTCCCTTCCTGACCAATGATGCAGGTTTTGCCTTAGCATATGCTGTTATAATGTTGAACACCGACCAGCATAACCACAATGTACGGAAGCAGAATATCCCAATGACTGCAGAGGTTAGTGATCACTCACTCACTGAAATTGTTTTTTGTTTTGACCAGCGTTTGAGGTTTCAAAACATTACTGTATCATGGTTTGGAGCTAATTTGCAACAGTGTTACGCCCATTTTACTTCAGTTTTGATCATTCAATATAGTTCCCTTAAATTCTTCAATAATGTTTGATCATAATAAAGGAAGGTGTTCAAGTGTCTATTCAGTAAATATTTTCTTTATCACTTAATATAAGAGGAGTCAAGATTATTTTAGAAAATTTTGAGCAATAAAATTTTAAATTGGTAAATTCCATACTAGTTAACTAAAAGCTTCTTCATATTTCAATTCTTTTTCTCTTTGTTGTCTCTCTGGTGAATGCCACTGCTCTGGGAGTTGCAGCATTTGCATTGGTGCAGCTTGACGACTCAGTCAACAGCTGTAGCCAGTGGTGGTCTGTCTGAGAGGTGAACCCATCCTAAACAGATGGCCAAAGGTTAGGAGGAGGCAGCCTCACTTCATCTGTGGTTTCTACCTGTGTTTTTAGAGGCTTCAATGGCAGAGTCTGAAGACTAAACAGACTCCAGAGTTTTAAGAATAGATTGTGGGCGGGCCAAACCTATCGATAAAGAAATTCTTACCTTCAAACTGTCCCAGGTTCATTCTTTAATGGTCTCGAGATGTTGATACTCTAATTTGTTTGGATGATAATATTTCTAAAAGGTCATTTCTAATTTAAGGACATTAGGACCATTTCACCTCTTTGCTCGGAAAACAGAAATGGGCCGCTGAACAATTTAAAAAGGCCCAATAAAATGGGGGGGGGGGGTCAAACAATTTAGTTAGTAGCTTGCAATGGGTAGAATTCATCACATACGGGGGGACTGTGTTTATTTTGACATTAAAAAACCATGCTGAGCATCATTGTTTAAATAAGAGCCTTTTATAAAGGATTTGACAATGGGACGTCATGTTTTTAGAGCAGCATGGGTGACAATCTAATGTGGTTGAATCTTGGTGATCGTGTTTCGTTTTGTTGTTTTGTCCATTTCATGGGTTAGTGATTCCAGTGGGCCATAGGTGTCAAAACAGTGTTCCTATGCAAGTGTACTTCTCTTTGCCAATATAGTGTCAATTTAGATAATCTCTATTTTAAGAGCTGGATCAAAACAAGTTTTCTCTAAGATAACAATTAATTTTTATTGATGCTGTGGAGTATTAATTTCACCATTCAACAAATTCTACCGTAGTCAGACTTGACCCTGTCAATTATCACTCAGTGATTGTTTATTTACAGGAAGAACTTTGTTTGGAGGAAGATCTTTGTTTGGAGAGTTGACCATATAAAGTGACAGACACATAATGAGTGTGTACCCAACAAGCATCCTTTTACATTGGCGTAAAAAAAAAAAAAAAAAAGTTATTGTCCCCCTTCTCATATTCTTGTAGCTTTATATAATTTCTCCACTTTAAGATTATCAAACAAAAGTACATTTCAGAAAAATATAACCACGTGAACTTATAACTGTTTTAAATGGTAAATTCATTTTTTAATTGTCATTGCTCTTCTCTTGGGGTAGGCTTTGTAGATCGGCCACTTCTGGCAAGGTTAATCACTGTTCTATTTTTTTTCCTCCATTTGAGCATAATGGCTCTCCCTATGGTTTGCTAGAATCCTAAAGCTGCAGACTATTTTTCAACCCTTTGCAGACAGATGTCAATTACTTTGTTTCTCAACCCTTCTGAGTTTTCTTTGGATCGTATTATTTTGTTACAGCTTTTTTTTACATCTTCTGTCCAATTTGATTTTGTTGGGACAGAGTCTGTGATTTCTTGATTGAACATGTCTGGAACTATTTAGGCTTGGGTGTAATTATTCAAAATCAACCAAGAACTGTGATTTGTCACAACTTACTCATGGTTAAACAAAAAAAGGCCCACAATTCCTTTTTCACACAAGGCTAGATAACGTTAAATGTTTTTTTCATTAATAGATGAAATCATTTATTATTGTTGTCAATTTACATGTGTTTAGTCTTGGATGATACTTTTACACAGGACTGTCATTTTTCCTTTGTTGCTCCGTTTAACTAAAATCATGAGACTTTGGTATATTTACTGAAATTCATTTTCGAGGACATGATTGAATTGCCGTGTATTTCCACTAGAAGTTCTAAGTGAGGCTTTTTTTAACCAGATACCCATATTGTTTCTGTTTCAACAGCAATTCAAGAAGAATCTAAAGGGAGTGAATGGAAACAAAGATTTTAACCAGGAAATGCTAGAGGATATCTACAATGCTATCAAGTAAGTGCCATTACACAACAGCCCTTTCTTTAAAAGTATTTTTAACCATGTAGATGCATTTGTTTTCTATAGTAACAGTAACACATCTCTGGCAATAGTATGGTTTTTCAGAATGAAATCCAGCAGACTCAGTTTATTTCACGGTTGTGGCCTTGTGGGAGATTAAAATGGCAATAAGGATGCAATTACATAGCACATTTCTACTTTTGATATCAAAATTTAAATTACAAAATGTATGCTGCCACTGAAGGGACAATTTATTTCCCCTCTACTGTTACAGCATCATGAGCACTGAGAGTTTGTATTTTTCATTCGTGCGTCAGCATTGATGGAGCGCGACCTGCAGAAGGCTTGACTTAACCAACCCTACACTAAGCATGAAACTATTTTGGAGACTGAGTTGCTCAGATTCATTTTGCATAGTTATCAATAGAGCCAGAGTTGCGCTTTAGTGTCACAGTCACATTTTGTCACTAATTATTTCAACATGAAACAACTGTGTTCACATCTTACATTGGGGCATTAATCTTCCTTTTGCAGGAATGACGAGATTGTGATGCCAGATGAGCAGACTGGTTTAGTGAAAGAGAACTATGTGTGGAGTGTGCTCCTACATCGTGGTGCTTCACCAGAGGGGATTTTCCTTCACCTGCCATCTGGGAGTTATGATCATGACTTATTCACCATGACCTGGGGTCCCACTATTGCAGCTCTGTCCTATGTCTTTGACAAGAGTCTGGATGACAATATCCTCCAAAAGGCCATTACTGGCTTCAGGTGTTGTATGTTTGATGGCAATTTTGTTGAACTGGAATATGCTTCATAAAATAGATCTTGATGAAGACTTCCCACAGAACCCATCATACACTCATTCAGCTTTAGTTATGGACTTGAGCTCCAAGCACGGACAAAAAGCATAAAAACAAATAAAAACATACAAATACAAAGATGAATCAGTAAATGTATTAGGAAATATACCAGGACATGAACATTATAATTTAAAAAGTGACATACAAGAGGTGGTTGCATCAGTGACTGCAAATCTGGGAGTGAAATCTTGGAAAACAATACAATAGATCTGTCTGCTGAGGTCTTAGGCTTTCAAATGTTTATTTTTCTTAGATTAAAAAAAAGAGATTGGTTTGCATGGTTTAATTTGAATAGACACTCAAAACACTTTTGAGTGCATGAGGTCTATTATGGGTTATTGTTTACACTTACGAATTGTATACATTTTATGAGCACCTCTACAATTTGTGTGTTCTGCATGATTAACAAACACATACACACCTACTTAAAATGGCTGGTTTCAATACATTGTTTTAATTACCAGTACATTATGATTGTAAGAATAATGTTGTATATCATGCAAGGAACTTAAAATGCTGAAATTTTGTCTGTTTCCATCTATGCAGGAAATGTGCAAAGATAGCAGCTCACTATGGATTTAATGATGTTTTTGACAATTTGATCATCTCGCTGTGCAAGTTTACAACTCTGAGCAGTGAGGTGAGAAAACTGCATTTGTCAGTATTCTGTGGTATTAATTGGTAAAACTTGATTCCCAATGCCATCGTTTTATTTGATAACTTACTCTTGATTTTACTCATAAAATACAAAATGTATTATACCCATATACTGTATAGTAGTATACCTGTTTTCTAGAATAATAACTTATAAAAACAATACAGTACACCAAACGAGATAATCATGGCAGTCACAAGGACTGGATTCTCTTAAAACTGAAATCCCCAACTTTTTTGTTGGGGGGAAAAAAAGTAATTTTTCACCAGCCATTATTAGAGGAGATGACACAATGCTGATTTAAGCCAGTCACCTCCTCGAACATCATGCCGTATTTTAATTTTCCTTGTTATATATTTAGTGAATGCCCGATTCTTTTTGGGCGTGAGCCGAGTTGGTGGCGCACCACAAATGCCGCAGCAGAAATGATGGAACAGGCATTTGACAGCAATTGGCGGACGGTGGTTGTAAAACCATCTTTTTGTCAGTTTCTGTAGATGTAAATAGCCATCCATCCATTTTGTGAGCCGCTTATCCTCACAAGGGTTGCAGGAGTGCTGGAGCCCATCCAAGCTGGCAGAAGGCTGAAGTGGAAGTGGACATGTTTGATATTTTTACGGGATATTATCCATGTATTATGACATACTGTATCAGCAAAAACTCTTGACAGTGCAACTTGATGTTGACAAGTAGACTTGAAAAATGACATGGACGCATTGCCTCCTGTGCTTCCTGTTGTCAGTTTACTTGCACGTTGTTGTCAATGTTTATTTACTCACACAAACCAATATTTTAACAAAGCTTTAGAGCAAGGGTCTCAAACTCTTGGCCTGTGGGCCTCAAATGGCCCGCAAGACAATATTTTGTGGCCCTCACCTTAGTTTGAAAGTGTAATGGTAGTGCAGCCCTCGAGTTTTATATGGATGGCACTTTTACAGTGTTGTGTGCGGAGCAGACGAGCCGACCAATCATGGTGGAGTAGATGGCTATCGAGGGTGTGACAGGGTGTGCTTGATGCGGGCAGAGAAACAATTTTCAATGAGAGAAAGTTACAGCAGTGTTGCCAAGGAGAAATATTTTTTTTAGGTTTACACACAAGTTGTAAACACCAGCGTCCTTCATCTTCTTTTTGTTAAAAAAAGATATTTGAGAAGATAGGATTCTTTTTAATTTAATTCCACAAACATCCATGTGCACCGAGGCTACAGCCGACCATCAGACAGACTCCGCCTCCAGTGGCCCCAAAGTAAATTGAGTTTGAGACCCCTGCTATAGACCATGATTTGACAGAAAGCAGCATGTTTAAATACCACCATTAGTGCTCGCTTGCTAGGCAAAATAACGTTATGTGGCCTGGCTGCGAGCATTATCGTATTAAAAAGTATGTGACTTTTCCAACTAAAGTTTATTGAATGAATGTCCTTTCCCGAGCACTGGTGATGACCACAACGTGCCCTCCCACCACCCATACACATACACACACAACGTGCCCCCCCACCACCCTTACACATACATGTACACGATACTTTAGTGCAGGGTTGCTCAATGCGTCAAAGCAGTTATGGTCGATCGCGGAACGGCGTGCCCAAAAAAAAAAAAAAAGACGGTTAGCCAATGTTACCTCTAAAATGCTCGCATGCGCAATTGCCCACTGCTGATGTCTCTTCGCACAGATATTCTATGTTGTGACCAAAAAATTAAATAAGATCCAATGCAAATTGACAGTACAACATAGCTATTCAGTTTGTGGCATTTTGCAATGTGATTCAACGAGTGAGGGATGACTGGTTGCTATATCCAATGACACAATTCACATACGTACTGTAAAAAATTAAAAGGAGAAGCCACACAGAACTTTCCCGAACAACGACTTGCTGCTGGCCACACACTTTTTTTTTTCCTAGTTTACGTAACACCGCCCCCCTCCTCTCTTAAAGGGGTACACTCATAATTACAAATGTTACAGGATTTATACAGCCCATTGATGTGGTTTATAATGACAGCCGCTCACCACCAGTGCTTCAGTTAGCAACACAGTCTGTGCAGCGTAGAGCAAAGACGAGCTAGACATGCTGCTTATGTTTACTATTGATAATAATTGCGAAAGTTAAAAAGAAATGGCGGCATGGTGATTCAGCTGGAAAGCATTGCCCTCACAGTTTTGAAGACCCAGGTTCAATCCCAGCCCTCCCTGTGTGGAGCTGCTGTAGAGCATTGCCGTCACAGTTCTGAGGACCGGTGTTCAAATCCTTGCCCCACCTCTGTGGAGTTTGCATGTTCTCCTCGCGCCTGCATGGGTCTTCTCTGAGCACTTTTGTTGCCTCCCACATTCCAAAAACGTGCATTAATTGGACACTCTAAATTGCCGCTAGGTATGATTGTGAGTGGGGCTGTTTGTCTCTATGTTCACTGCGATTGGCTCGCAACGGGCTGAGGGTGTACCCCGCCTCCTGCCCGTTGACAGCTCGGATAGGCTCCATCACTCCCTAAAGTAGACAGTGCAGGATGCGATGGTGAGTAATGTTAAAATTCCACCTTGGCACAGCCTGATCGAAGATGAAAGCACAGACAATACAGTGCACAAAAGGTAATTTTGCATTTTAAATATAGGAGGCAATGACCTTAAAACTGTTTGAGAGCATCACTCAGCTCACCCACACCCAACCCCCACTGCACCCCTGTCGGTAGCTCGCGACAGGCTACTTGGTTGAAAAGTAGATCTTGAGGTAAAAAGTCTGGGCACCATTGCATTAGTAGGAGCCGTTGTTGTTTTCATAGTAATGAGATCATCTGTCTGTTTTGCTGTGACACCTTTTCTGGTTCTCCCTCTCCAATAATGTTTGATTTGACAAGATAGAGCGTAAACGATATTATGCAATAGTATCGGAATGCACATCGTGTAGTATTGCGTGGTCTGACCAAGATAACGGCAAGATTTTATGGCAGTAGTCTCACATAGTGCAATTGTGAAAGACTAAACTTGTCTAATCCAGGCACTGTGTGCCGAAAAAAAAAAAGTGGCTTTTCAACAGAATGTACAAACAGATGGATTTTATGGAAAACTCGATAGTAGCAATGCTAACTGAATGATTGTTCTCTCTTTTAGTTAGTAGAAAACCTTCCAACGGTGTTTGGGAGCAACACAAAGGCGCAAACAGCCGCCAAGACAGTGTTTGATCTTGCCCATCAGCATGGGAACATCCTAAGAGAAGGTTGGAAGAACATCATGGACTCCATGCTGCAGTTGTTTAGGGCTGAACTACTACCCAAAGCCATGGTCGAGGTCAGTTGGAATTGCTTGAAATATACATATAAATATATAAGCCTGTGACTTATATTTTTATCACTTTTTTAAAAGTAAGTAGTAGTAGGAAGTTCTCTAGGTGCAGTTTCTTTTAAATGGAACTTGTCGTGCAGTCCAATGAGATAAAGATGATCATATTTGCATTTTCTAAAAAAATTCCAGCTCAGATACCGAATGAATGGCAATATAAAACCCCAATGCCAATCACGTTTGGGTGTTATTTGTAAAATAAACATGAAGTACTTTTTTCCTCATGATCACAGTGCTAATCGTGTACCCTCTTGCCCTCCATCCGGCTACAATCTGTAGCAGCTCTTCCTCCATGTCTGGGAACTTTGCAACTCTCCCACATCCCGAAACTCTTCCATATGCTTTTGTTGCATTATTTTCTCCTGTGTTTTCCTCCACAATCTCACATTTGATTCAGCCCCTTTGAACTGCCGCGCTGCTTCGGGGTCGCCCACTTCTTCAGCAGCAAAGATGACTTTTTCTCTTAAAAGTAGCTGCATAGCTAGCCGTTGCAGTCGGCATTTTTTGTTTTAGTTGAATTTAAAATAAACTCACGAGCATCCGTTTCTGATGTTTTGGTGCAGTAGCAAAGAATATGCTACACGAATGATCGTAAAATATCAAACTCCCACGAGCAGGTCAGGAATCTCAGGTTCGTGACCCACATTACCATACTACATATAAATGTGTAACATTCTTCTTTTCCTTTCGGCTTGTCCCATGAGGGGTCGCCACAGCGTGTAATCTTTTTCCATCTTAGCCTATCTCCTGCATCTTCCTCTCTAACCCCAATTGCCCTCATGTCTTCCCTCACCACATCCATAAACCTTCTCTTTGGTCTTCCTCTCGCTCTTTTGCCTGGCAGCTCCATCCTTAGCACCCTTCCACCAATATACTCACTCTCTCGCCTCTGAACATGTCCAAACCATCGAAGTCTGCTCTCTCGAATCTTATCTCCAAAACATCCAACTTTGGCTGTTCCTCTAATGAGCTAGTTTCTAATCCTATCCAACCTGCTCACTCCGAGCGAGAACCTCAACATCTTCATTTCTGCGACCTCCAGTTCTGCTTCCTGTTGTTTCTTCAGTGTCACCGTCTCTAATCCGTACATCATGGCCAGCCTCACCATTGTTTTGTAAACTTTGCCCTTCGTCCTAGCAGAGACTCTTCTGTCACATAACACACCAGACACCTTCCGCCAGCTGTTCCAACCTGCTTTGACCCGTTTCTTCCCTTCCTTACCACACTCATCATTGCTCTGGATTGTTGACCCTAAACATAAGACATTGAATATCATATTGAAATGTAAATGTATAAGTTTTTACCACCTTATGTACCTGTATACAACTATACAATGTAAGTTTATTTTTAATCTGTATCTGAATATAATGCACTCTATTGACTTTTTGAAAATATTTTCAAAACATTTTGTACATTATATACGAGAAACTGCGGTACTTATGGCTGTCAGATGTCCGTTTTCCTTTTTTAATAAATCTGTACATTGAGGGGGCAAAATTGAAGTGAAATGATTTTAGCAAATGGCTCCAGTATAACAAAGTGAAAAATGTAAGGGGATCTAACAGCTGTGCCTATGGGCTCCTCACTTTAGTTATTTATTTTTTTGTTTGGTTTTGGGGGGAGGGAGCAGTCTGTGCTGCCACCTACTGTCAATTTTGCAATATTGTGTTTATTTCAGGTGGATGATTTTCTTGAGCCAAATGGAAAGATCTCTCTTCAAAGAGAGGAAACTCCTTCTCATCGGTATGTACATTTTTGGGTAAATTCAATGCTATTTTTTTTCTTCTGTCAGTTTCAATGATTTTTACAAAATGCTATATCTGTAGCTCCCATGTAAGCTTTTACTGAAACGGGAAGTAATAACAATTTAGTATAAAATAAATGAAGCACTTTTTTCTCTTCTGATATCATGTCAGTGGGGAGTCGGCAGTATTGAGTTTTGTCAACTGGCTGACTCTGAGTGGAGCTGAGCAGTCTGGACTAAGAGGACCTTCTATGGAAAATCAGGAAGCTAAACAAGCAGCCATTCTCTGCATAAAGGTGTGTGCAATTTACAAGGTGAATCTC
The DNA here is from genome assembly GCF_019802595.1 of Syngnathoides biaculeatus. Taxonomy (NCBI): domain Eukaryota; kingdom Metazoa; phylum Chordata; class Actinopteri; order Syngnathiformes; family Syngnathidae; genus Syngnathoides; species Syngnathoides biaculeatus. The sequence continues at coordinate 26,890,725 of NC_084651.1, forward strand.
TGTCAGAATGTGACTCTAAAATATGACCACTTGAAAGGCATCATTTGCATAATTTGTTATATTGTCATACTGTGGACCCCCTCAATTCCCAAGGGATAGTGACTAATCATTTCAAATGTATTATATGTCTTATTATATATTGCCTATAATTATACTTAAAACCATAAACATTCCACCAATATAGTTTAAATGGCATTTCAAATGCTTGCAAACATCTTGACTTTTACTGCACGCTTAAAATAATTGTTGTTAACCATGAACCCAAAGCACATTCTTTTAGTTTTAGGTTTTGCAATGGTGGCTTGCAGAGAGCATGTTGGCATTTTTTTGCTATGTCTGTCCAACGCTTATTTGTTCTCTTGCTTTCTTGTTTATCTTCTTTCGACTGCAGTGCTTGTCCTTTGTGTTTTATTGTACATGAAAGGGTTGGTCAGACACCCAGGCCTATTGGACAATTTAACCTTTATTCACTTCTCAAGGCCACAACAAGTAGTCAAAGAGCCTTCGGATTCACTCACCAATGATTGACACAAAATCTCCTGTAGCTGGTAAATCATAACGTGACAGTATTGTGGCACACATTCAAAGATTACTTTTTTAACTTGATAATTTGAAAAGCTCACGAGGATCTTTCTTAAATGGACCTTCTGGATTGTGGCTTTCTGCTACAGCACGTTTCCTTTCAGCAACTTGGCAATCATTCGATGAATTTGCGTAGTGCACTTTAGAGCTTTTGAGGGTTGTCTGGACTGCCTTGAAAGCACCAAGCCCCAGTAAATGTTTGTTGACATAACCAGAACCTTCTTGGACACAGGGAAATAGAAGTGGGTTACATGCTAAATACACACAACCACAACTATTTAGCAGATTGGTAGCCAATGACCGGTCTCATGACAATAATGTGGTTGAGCACCAGGTTCAGGTGATGGAGAAAATCCTGATCTGCAGAGATTAAAGCGGTGATGGTCAAGTGCAGACCTCTTTATCTACTAAGGAAATTAAGTGTTTTGTTAATGCAGGCTAGTTTTATCTCACCACAGGTCAACAAGATTACAGGTATGGCTTTGCTCTACTGCATGACTTCATCGATAAACACGAAACTACAGAGCCAGGTGCCTTATTTGTTGCAGCAGAAAATTTTAACAACAGTAATTTCACAACTGTTCCACAAACTATATACATAATGTAGATAGTATTTTGCCACAAAACAAACAAACATGTTTCCCCCACTTTATACACAATTGTGACTGTGGTTTTTCACAAATGGAGGATACGTTAAAAAAATATGCAAGCATGTGACTTTATAAATACAAAACCGGAGGTTCACCTGACGCTTGAATTCTTTCTTTGCAGCAATGTGACCCAGAAAAGATGATCACAGAGAGCAAGTTTCTTCAACTAGAGTCTTTACAGGAACTAATGAAGGTAATTATTATTAGTTTGAATTTAGCCTTGAACCCAATTTTTATTGTCCTTCTGACATCAAATTATCGTTTCTGCTTTATTGCTAAGTCTAATTTACTTCCTTTGATGGCCAATAATTGATTAAGGATTAAAGAATAACTACATCATATTCTATAGGCGTTGATATCGGTCACCCCCGATGACGAGACTTATGATGAAGAGGATGCTGCCTTTTGTTTAGAGATGTTACTGCGAATTGTCATGGAGAATCGGTAGGAGTTGCACCACAACAAAAGTCTCTTGTTTTGACATTTTCATGCACTAAAAATGCATTTCTTCTTGTAGAGACCGTGTGTCGTGTGTGTGGCAGACTGTGCGTGACCATCTCTGTCAGGTTTGTGTCCACACAAACGAGAGCTGTTTTTTGGTGGAAAGGGGTGTGGTGGGACTCCTTCGACTTGCCATCCGCTTGCTACGGCGAGAAGATATTAGTTCCCAGGTACAGCAGTCATTCTCTTCTAAGATTTACTTATCAGGCAGACAGTCAAATAAAGAGTCTTTTGAGGATAAGTGGTACAGAAAATGGATGGGTGGATGGATCCATAATGGGTAATCAATCATCTTAGTTATGCCTCTTCTTGGATGGAGCAAAGCATTTTGAAAATGGATTTTATGTATAAAATGACACGTGGCCACTGTGTATGTAATGTTCTTGGAAGAAAAATGGGATAAGCACTTCAATAGCATACAAGATCCCCCACAACTAACGCATTCACAAAAAACATTACGTGATTATACAACCTGTTCTACTGCCAACTCTGCTCTTTGCATAAATATTCCATTTGCCCTATTAATAACTTTGTAGTTGACTTTATAGGGTAATTGATGCCGTTTGAAACATTAGTAATTTTGACGTGTCAACATGAAGAATCCTTTGAAACGTTAATCACTACGACCATATTCCCAAACAACGATATTTTTAACTGAAAATTGTCAGCCAGTTGAGTAATGTTCTCCAAAAAGGACCTCACCCCTCTCACCCCCATCACCACACACACACAAAATCAATTTCTGGAATCCATGATTCGATTTTCAAATTCCCTGGTATGATTTACTTAGGTTTAATTGGCTATTGCAGTCATTTTGGGAAAATCTTGTCACATTGCTAATTTCAGTAAACCTTGTTAATATCTTTTGAAAACAATTAAGTACCATAATTTCTCATGTATAATGCGCACCCCCAAATCAGACTCCAAAAATCACGAAAACCCTTCTACATAAGGTTGAAGCCAGAGGTTGACATACATTGTGTAAAAACACACCTTTCATTGTTTCGTCTTACTGTCTGAAGTCAGTTAAATTAGACTGAACCTCTCCTGTTTACTTTCAGTCAGGATCACCAGAACAATTAGATTTTGTTAAATGCCACAATAATGACGTGGAATTTCTCAAGAGAATTTTATATTATTTTCTTCAAGGTCAAAAGTTTACATACAGTACATTTCCGTAGTATTGGACTTTGGACTGCATGACTTGGGTCAAACATTTTGGGTAGGCTTCTGACACTACTCTGGAAGAATCCTGGCCCATTCCACCTGACAGAACTGGTGTGTAACTGAGTCAGGTTTGTCGGTTGCCTTGCTTGCAAACGCCTTTTCATATCTGCCCACAAATTTCGATGAGATTCACATCAGGACTTTGTGATGGCCACTCCAATACTTTGTGGTCCTCTAGCCACTTTTTAACCATTTTGGCAGTATGCTTAGGATCATTATCCATCTGGAAGACCAATTTGCACCCACGTTTTCACCTTTTAGCTGATGTCTTGAGATGTTAGCACAATATCTTCATGTAATATTCTTATGAGGGCGGCACGGTGGAGCTTCTGTACAGATCCCCTCACAGTTCTGAGGGCCGGTGTTGAAATCCTGGCCCCGCTTCTGCGGAGTTTGTATGTTCTCCTCGCGCCTGCATGGGTTTTCTCTGAGCACTTTTGTTGCCTCCTACATTCCAGAAACATGCATTAATTGGACACACTAAATTGCCCCAAGGTGTGATTATGAATGTGACTATTCTCTGTCTCCATTTGCCCTGCAATTGCCTCACTACCAGTTCAGGGTGTACCCTGCCTCTTGCCCAATGACAGCTGGGATAAGCTTCAGAACTCCCACGACCCTTGTGAGGGAAAGTGGCTGAGAAAATGGATGGATGAATGTTCTTTCTTCATGATACGTTTCTTGAATGAAGAGCTCAAGGATCTGCTGCACCAAAACAGCCCCACAACCTGATGCTGCCACCTCCATGCTTCACCATTGATATGGTTTTCTTAGGTCTACAAGTTTCGCCCTTTTTCCTACAGATGTAACATTGGTCATTATGGCCAAACAGCTCCAATTTAGTTTCATCGGATCAAGGAGATGTCTCGAGAAGTTAAGATCCTTGTCTTGGTGTCATTTTGCAAACTTTAATTGGGCTTTTTTATGTTTCTTTAGGAGTAATGGCTTTATTCTTGGTGTCTTATTGTGGCATTTAACAAAAATAAATAATTTTGATGATGCTGTCTGACCTGAAACAGGAGAGCTTTAGTCAGATTTGACTTTAGTGAGATAGTGACCGTGACAAAAAATAAAATCCTTTTTGCACAGTGTCTGTAAAGTTCTGGCTTGAGCTGTATCCATAGTATGCACCATTGATTTCTTGCTACGCACGCATCCAAGTATTAGCCCTATTTTGTTTGTTTTTTCAAAGAAATTTTCAGCCCTTTGTGCATGCACTGATGTAAATCAGATGTTTTCAAATACTGTAATACTGTTACTGGACATGTTGTGGTTGGGTGCCATTTTGGCTATGTACTGCAATGATTGGGCAGGTACAAACTAATCGAGTGGTCCCCTTGGAGTCCACAGCATTGAATAGCGTGGAATTAGCATAATTTGTCATGTCTAATACTCTTCCGGCTCTAATGCGCACGCCCAAAAAACAAAACAAAACCCAAAAATCAGGAAAACCCTACCTAACCCTACCTATGCGTGATATGCACCATTGACTTGTTGATATCCATGCATCTAAGTCTTATCCATATTTTCTTGGGTTTTCCAATGAAATACCGTCTTCCCTCATTTCACGCGGGGTTATGTTCCAAAAATATCTGCATTCAGTGAAATCGGTGTAGTAGTTGATCTTTTTTTTTTTTTCTTCATTATGTATTTTTAGTTTTACAGGATTTTTCTTCATTTACAGTGCATGTTTTTGTCACGTCCAGTCGGAACGTGAGTAGGACCCAAATGCAGGACTCGGACGATGCAAGGTAGTTCGGGGAGAAACATTTATTATTTCGTGGTCGGGGATCGGGCAGGCAGTCAGATGCAACAGCGGTAGTTGGTATGTCGGGCGAAGAGAGCAGGTGAGCGGGCAGGCAGGAGTCGGTACACAGGAGAACGATCAAACCAGGCAGAAGTATCAAAGGAGTTAGGCTTATGGGGTTGGTCGGAGAACAGGCGAAGGTCGGTACACACAGGTTGTCAATCAGGGATACGAGAGTGCTGGAACGGGACATGAAGCTCAACCAACTGGCCCGGACCAGTCGTCATCGGGGTCATATAAATATGCCGGATAATCAGCCCGCATGAGGCCCAGGTGTGCGCCTCCCAATCAGCGCAACCGCACTGGCACCCGCACATCCCGGGCTGGAGCGGCAGGATCATGACAGTTTTTTTCATTTGCAGTATTTACAGTAACGGTAAATTACTGTGTTCTTGAATGGAACCAAAGATCAAAACCCGTTTTAGCCCAAAACATTTATTTGAGAAACAAATATATAAATGTCCTTCCATCCATTTTCTTCCAATTTATCCAGGACCAGGTAGAAAAAGAAAAGATAAAAGGAATAATGTGTTCGCTCCGAGAAACAACAAATTTAATTTTCATGAAGTCATAGCGACACACACATATTTTGCAGTTCCTCTGGCAGTGCATCTTCATCCTCGTGCAGTTCTGCAAAAGCATCTTTTTTTGAAGCCCTTAGTGTAGGTGTCTTTATGTGAGTGAAGATCATATAATGAAGAAAATAAGTATTTGAACACCCTGCTATATTGCAAGTTCACTTAGAAATCATGGAGGGGTCTGATATTTTCATCGTAGGTGCATGTCCACTGTGAGAGAGATAATCTAAAAAGAAAAATCGAGAAATCACAATGTATGATTTTTTTTAACTATTTATTTGTTATACAGCAGCAAATAAGAATTTGAACACCTGTCTATCAGCTAGAATTCTGCCCCTCAACCACCTGTTAGTCCACCTTTTAAAAGTCCACCTCCACTCCATGTATTATCCTGAATCAGATGCACCTGTGTGAGGTCATTAGCTGCAAAAAGACACCTGTCCACCCCATACAATCAGTAAGACTCAAACGTGTAACATGGCCAAGACCAAAGAGCTCTCTAAACACACCAGAGACAAAACTGTACAACTCCACACGGCTGGAAAGGGGTACGGAGAAATTCCCAAGCAGCTTGGTGAAAAAAGGTCCACTGTTGGAGCAATTATTAGAAAATGGAAGAAACTAAACATGATGGTCACTCTCAATCGGAGTGGAGCCCCATGCAAGATATCACCTTGTGGGGTCTCAATGATCCTTAGAAGGGTGAGGAATCAGCCCAGGACAACACGACAGGACTTGTTCAATGACCTGAAAAGAGCTGGGACCGCCGTTTTCAGGGTGAGTGTTGGTAATACACTAAGATGTCATGGTTTGAAATTATGCATGGCACGGAAGGTTCCCCTGCTTAAACCAGCACATGTCAAGGCCTGTCTTAAGTTTGCCAATGACTATTTGGATGATACAGAGGAGTCATGGGAGAAGGTTTTGTGGTCAGATGAGACCAAAATTGAACTTTTTGATCATAATTCCACTAACCGTGTTTGGAGGAAGACGAATGATGAGTTCCATCCCGAGAACACCATCCCTACTGTGAAGAATGGGGGTGATAGCATCATACTTTGGGGGTGTTTTTCTGCACATGGGACAGGGCGACTGCACTGTGTTAAAGTGAGGATGACCACAGCCATGAATTGTGTGATTTTGGGGAACAACCTCTTTCCCTCAGTCAGAGCATTGGAGATGGGTCGTGGCTGGGTCTTTCACCATGACAATGACCCGAAGCACACAGCCAGAAAAAAAAAAAGGAGTGGCTCCGTAAGAAGCATATCAAGGTTCTGGCATGGCCGAGCTAGTCTCCAGACCTAAACCCAATAAAAAAAAAATCTTTGGAGGTTGCTGAAACTCCGTGTTCCTCAGCGACAGGCCAGAAACCTGTCTGATCTAGAGAAGATCTGTGTGGAGGAGTGGGCAAAAATCCCTCCTGCAGTGTGTGCAAACCTGGGGAACAACTACAGGAAACATTTGACCTCTGTAATTGTAAACACCGGCTACTGTACCAAATATCAATATTGGTTTTCTCAGGTCTTCAAATACCTATTTGCAGCTGTATAACACAAATAAATCGTTAAAAAATCATACATTGGGATTTCTGAATTTTTCTTTTTCGATGATCTCTCTCACAGTGGACATGCACCTACAATGAAAAAGACCCCTCCATGATTTATAAGTGGGAGAACTTGCAATATAGCAGGGTTTTCAAATACTTATTTTCTTCACTGTAGTTATGCATAGTTGTTGGTGCTTTTTTTTTTCTCCTAGGCGGAATACGTATTGTCTTAAACAGACACCCCCTTTGATTATGTTTGAGAAGTATCATGAACAAACGTCACAGGGTCCCATTCTTGTGCAGCTCACTGAAGTCTAATGGGAATTGTCATTGTGGTTGTCCAGGGATCAACTGTTAGTCCATCATTCTTGTCCTTTTCAACACTTGTCCTCTCCTTCTTTCTCACTTTATGGCTTTGTCATCTGTGTCAGGTCTTTATCAGACAGGTGTTGGTAGTGGGCATCAATCAGGTCATTCGTGTCATCAGGAGTTATATCATTAAGTCACTAGCTTCCAATCAGCTTTAGAATCGTTTTTATAGTTCTGCTACTGGTCTATAAATCACTGAATGATTTAGGTCTTGAATACATGAAAGAAATTCCTCCGGAATATAAACCTAGTAGACCTGTGAGATTGACTGTCTCAGGTAAAATAGTAGTCCAAAGCAAACATGGCGAAGCAGAATTTAGCTATTAGGCTGCACACAAATGGAATAAGTTGCCAACAGAGGTAAGGTCCCCAAGTGTGAGTGTTTTTAAATCCAGGTTGAAAACTCTTCTTTTTTTTCTCATGCTTTTTAGAGTATTTCCAATTTTTAATCATATTTCTTGCACTGTACGTGGTTTTAATTGTACTTTTAAAATATAAATATTTTGTCATTTTTGTTATTATTCACTTTTAAATGTTTTGTCTTCCTTTTACTTGCCTAATACTTTTTATCATGTAAAGCACTGTGAGGCACCTCGTGTATGCAGGGATTTGAAGTTTCCGCGGATTCACGGAATTCCAAGTTTTTTGAGCTGAAAATGTAATTTATGTGAAACTTGTAGATTTGTTAAAAAAATGGGGGAGGGGGTTACAGCTTGACGCGGTGCGAGGCTGTGATCAAACCGGCTGCCCGCATCTATCGGCAACACTCACAGTGAAATTAGTCACAGCTGTGATAGCGGAAAACGACATTGCTACCTGTTTACGGCATTGTTATTGGTTTGCATTAAATTTGGTGTTTACAATGACAACATTCCGATTTCTGAAGCATTTTGGCGGTATTTCATCAGTATTTTCACTCTGATGTTAACATTTCTGAGAGAAGCATTTTGTTTACTACGGCATAGATAAAACATATAGACATATGTATGCATATGTTATCGAGCGTTCTGCACTTTTTACAGTATGGCGAAAGTCTTGGAACAAAAACATGAACACCGTGCCAGGGAAATTGCTAAAAACCATGGGGTAAAAAATTGTTTCAGATGGGCTTGGCTTGAAAAAAGTGTAACCATGCAGATAGGAATGAAAACAGAATCAACGTCTTACCGAACACATACAAAAAGTGGACGTTTCCGGGAAAGTGCTGTGCACTTATCCAGGAGCATTTCCAAACCAGGAAACACAAAGGTAAGTTGGACGTAAATTTCTCAAATATTTTATAATTTACAAATTTTAATGCAATTAGACCTATCTGCAGCACTGGCCCTGTAGATCCATTTTATCGAAAATTTTTCGTGCCCAAAGGGGGCTGCACTCACCTTTGAACAACCCCAAGGCAGACATTTTCAGTGTTTTTCCAAATTGGTCATTCTCATCCCTGTGTATGAAATGGGCTATACAAATAAATTTGCTTTGGTTTTGCTTATTAAACCCATCTACCCCAAGCTATTGATCCAGATTCACAGATGTACTGTATTTTATCTCTTTTTCTGTTCAGTTTCATAGAAGAAGCATCCATCCAACCATTTTCTGCTACTTAAATGATGTAATAACAGAATACACAGACATTCCTTGTGCCATAATTCCTCTGGGGCAATCTGGAGTCATTGTCTTTTAATCCTTCCAGGATTTCATTGTCTACCTGTTGGTTTCTCTATCTTGCACTTAACTGCAATGCCTTTGTGCGTCACATCTAGTTGCTATTATTGCTGTTACGCTCCGCAAACCTGACATGTTGAGAAGACATTAACAGATTACCCTACCCACATGATTTTCTAATCTGTACAGACATTAATTTCACCAATTGTTATTTTGAAGAGTTAAAATTCAGTTGTGGAAATTTGACAATGTTATTGAAGTTGTGAAAGTGAAATGCGTGACCAAATTTTCAAAATTCCAACTGAATTACAGGTTGAATACATTTAGATGACTCTTGTCTTTCCTACAAACCTCAAATAAAATGGCCTACGATTTGGGTTTGTTTTAAGTTACTTTGAAATGTTTTCCTGCAGGTAACCCTAATAACTTGTCTGCATTTATAGTTCATGATTGTGCTTCCATGCGATATCAAGGCCTCTTTTCTTATTTTTTTTTTTTTTTTACCTCACATGTAGGTGCTCCTTTCCCTGCGTCTCCTGCTTATGATGAAACCACATGTTTTGTCCCGGGTTAGTAGAGAGGTTGCTTATGGTCTTCATGAGCTGCTAAAGACTAATGCAGCCAATATCCATAGCACAGACCATTGGTACACGCTCTTTTCATTGCTTGAATGCATTGGTGCTGGAGTGAAACCTCCCGCCTCCTTTCAGTTTACCTCTGCCAGCACAGACATCGAAACAGGTGCAATATTTATTTGACTTAAGATGTCTTACAGATGTGTACATAGATATTAGCAGTTAATGTATTTTGATTTGATCAATTTTTATTCATGTTTTTCCTCATATAAATTGTACCTATTTTCCTCCAATTGTTCAAATTTTTCTTGCTGTTTATTTAATATATTTGGGTAAGACAGAAATATGTAATGACGAGAACATTTCTCTTTTATTTCCTGGTATTTTAACATCTGGATCTGATACATACAGAACTTAGAAGATACCACATATTTCATATTTTTCATTCGGGCAAAAAAAATTGGAATGTGACAAGTATTTTTGTTGAGTATGGATTTGCCTCCAGTCTACATTTATACCATTTACTGCTGTGATTGACTCAAAAACAACAGATTTGAATGTGAGAGAATGTTTGAGCTATTGCACAGGCATTGCCTATAGCCAAGCGATTGGAATTACCTGACAATCAAGAGGAAAACTAGAAGATTCAACTCACTCAACAAGATGTTTTTTTTTCCCCAAAAAAAATTTAATTACAAATTAATTTATGAATTCATTCACCTCTCCTGGAAGCTGTCAACTGAACGTGGTAAAGGGGTGTGTGTATCCCAATCTATCCATCCATTTTCCAAGCCGCTTGGACTACACTACACTCTCAGTGTCCCTATGGTCAAATTATTTTCAATTTCTAGGGGATACCATGACTCACGGCTGGGGCATCTGATTCGATTGCCTCCCGGATGCCTCCCTGGTGAGGTGTTCCGGGCATGTCCCACTGGAAAGTGACCCCAGGGGCGACCCAGGACACGCTGGAGAGACTATGTCTCTCGGATGAGATGGGAACGCCTCGGGATCCCCCCGGAAGAGCTGGAAGAAGTGGCTGGGGAAAGGGAAGTCTGGGTATCCCTGCTGAAGCTATTTCCCCTGCGACCTGACCCAGAAAGGTGGTAGAAAATGGATGGATGGGTGGATGGATGGAGGGATTTTGTCTGGGCCTGTTAACTGGCTTTGTTTTGAAACAATTCCTTTTTTTAAATAAAAATTTATAATTTTAATTCATTTTTTAAAATGTATTATTACTTTTGTCCGGCACAGAGGACAACTGGTTTGCACATCTCCCCCACAGTTCTGATGAGCTGGGTTCAAATCTCTGCCTCACCTATATTGTTTGCATATTCTTCCCATCCCTGTGTGGGTTTTCTCTGGGTGCTCAATTTTTTTCCCACTTCCCAAAAACATGCATAGTAGATCGATTGAAGTCTCTAAATTGCCCCTAGATAAGAATGTGAGTGTGAATTGTTTATATGTTCCCTGCTGTTGGGTTGCAGCCACTTCGGAGCATGCGCCACTTCTGGCCCAAACGTTTGCTGTGATAAGATGCCTGCGACCCGAGTGAGGATAAGCAGCATAGAAATTGTATGGATTACTCATCTGAGATTCAAACTATTTCTGTGATCATCGTGGGTTTTTGTTTCATTAACAGATCGGTACCTACACTTTTGCCAATGGGTCTATATTTTTTTAAGTTATCAACTTGCAAACTGTGCAACCACCAACCACTGTCCAGTTGGTGTTCCCTACCCCACCCCACTCACATTCAGACACACTCTCATCCAATCACAATTAGATACTTTCACTGCCTTGCAGACAGTTGGAGTCATGTTCACCTAACACAACTGCAAATTTGCTACTCACTCCATTGGCAAAACTGCCCACTTGTCCGACATTGATACTTGCCACAGAGAACCCAGAGTCAAATGAATGGGCGTGATGCAGGATTGGGCTTTGGAGTTGTTGCAGGCAGCCAGACCAGACTGCAGTGCTGTAATTCTTCAAAGAGTGTAGACTTTTATCTCCATAAATGTATTTCTACCTTTGTCGAGAAGAAACCTATCTCTATCAGAGTGGACTTGGTGCGTGAGAGTTAATTGTTGCAATAAACCCAAATTTGAAGGACTCGTAATATTGTGTTGTTTTGTCTGCAAACATTTGCAGCGAATAATATCCAATCAATTTTCAAAATGAAAGACATTGACACGCAAATTGCAATACAACACACATTATATAAATTGGTCGTTCTTTCCGTGTGGCCTAGTAACAAACGCCTCATGGCCTGGTACCCGTCCGCGAATCGGTGTTTGGGGACCACTGCTGTTGTGCGTTTATTTTACTCATTAAAGAAGAGACTAATGATAGTAACTCTCCAAGCAACTGAAAGAAGCTATTGGAAGCAAATGGCTTTTCACAAAGTATAACTAAAATGTATTTTTCATTGTGTACTATAGATACGTTGCATTACTTGGGTGGTCATTTGTTACGAATGATGCTGTTTAAATTGTGTATCACATCCAGATGGAAATACAGGAATAAAAATGAAAAAACACTGATCTCTTCTGATATTCATCTTTTGTCAAACAATCAATCAGTTATCCATGTGTGTTCAGGTGCTCAGTCAGACAGTGAGTTGCCATCCCGCCATCCAAGTGAAGTGAGTCTTGATCGTGGCTATACGTCAGACTCAGAGGTCTACACTGACCACAGCAAGAACCGAATCCCTCGCTCTACAACAGATTTGGATGTTGCAAGCAGTGGATGGCTGGTGGTCAGTACCCACCCATATTTTCACATGAGTTTTGGCATTCTCTGGAAACTTTTAACCAATACTTTTGTTTAGGTTGGAAAAGAGGATTTGGAAACCAGTAAGGCTCCTCCACTAAGCTCTAAATCTCAATTTAATCACCCCTTGGTCAACCAGTACAGTCTCACTGTGGGTCAGGACCTTGGCCAGCATGACACAAAGTCTCTCATCAAGTGTGTAGAAACACTGTCATTCATTGTCCGTGACGCTGCCCATGTCACACCAGACAACTTTGAGCTGTGTGTTAGAGCAATCCGAGTATTCGTGGAGGCAAGCCTCAATGGAGGTGAGTTACTCAAATGCACATAACGCAAAAGTTTCTTCGTGTGTAGTTAATTTCTACAAACCCAATTCCAATTAAGTTGGAATGTTAAACATAAATGAAAACAGAAAACAATGATTTGCAAATCATTTGAAAATCAAGTTTTCCTGAGCCCATACAGTGATAATCTTTACCCATTGTCAGTTTTTGATGCAGTGCCGCTTGAGAGATTGAAAGGTCACAGTCATTCAATGGTGATTTTCAGCCCCACCGCTTACATGGAGTGATTTCTCCAGATTCTCTGAAACATTTGATGATATTATTGACCACAGATGATGAAATCCCTAAATTCCTTGAAATTGTACGTTGAGGAACATTGTCCCTCAAGTGGTAGACTATTATCTCACACACACACTTGATCACAAGGAGGTCAACCTTTTCCCATCTTTGCTTGTGAATGACTGACCAATTCAGCTCATTGAGCTCCTTTTATAACCAATCATGGCACCCACCTGTTCCTAATTTGACTGTTCACCTATTGTGCCAAACATATATGTGCGTTCATCTGAGATGACACGCTGTGGCGACCCCGAAAGGGACAAGCCGAAAGAAACAACAACAACCTATGGGATGTTTCAAACAGGTGTTTGATGCGCATTCATCAACTTTCCCTTTTTTTTTTGCCACCTGTCTCACCTTTTTTGGAATGTGTTGCAGCTGTAAAAGTCCAAGTTTATGATTATTTGCTAATAACATTTCAATTTGGACACTACATATCTTGTCTTTGTAGTGCATTCAGTTAAAAATAAGTTGAAAGTGATTTGCAAATCATTGTACTTTGATTTAACACAACGTCCCAACTTCATGGGAATTGTGTTTGTTGCGAATGAGCATATATAACATTCAGAAGATATTAAAAAGTCTTAGCTTAACATATCAGTTAAATATGTTCTATTTGAAGGCATATTTCACTTACAGTGCCATGGAAAAGTATTGGCCCTCTTCTCAAATTTAATTTTTTTTGCATGGTTTCCCTACTTTTGTTTTAGATCAGGGGTCGGGAACCTATGGCTTGCGAGCCATACCTGGCTCTTTTGGTGGTTGCATATGGCTCACGGAGCCCTCATAACGGCATACTGTTCATGTGATTTCTGTCATGGAGAGAAGGTTTTGTCCTAGTGGGGTTGTCGTAGTATGGTGTGGGAGGCAACGCAAATAACGCAGAGACGGTTTGTATTAGTGGCGTTACCGTAGTTTTTGCGTGGTAGTCGATGTCCACAGGCGCAGAAGGATCTAACACCGATCGTGTCGGAACAACTAATTATGGAAACGCTTTTGACAAAAGGTTACTCAAAGAAAAAAATATGAGTAGTACCGAAGTTTTCAACAAGAATGGACAGCCTTTGTGGCAAGGTAGTGTTCTGCTGTGCGTTTAAATTCACAGATGGGGAGTATGCCAAAGCATTCGTACTTGATCTTGCCAATAAACATTTTGCCGATTTCGCATAATGACAAGATAAATGAATAAAAGATGTGCCTTTGTCTGCAAGAACTGTTCAACATCGTACCAGCATGGTGGGAAATCAAATTTAATTACATTCACGATGAACAGATGGAAGTCTCGATGCCTGCGTGAGGCTTAATCTGACGTTGTTTTAAACAGACTCCAAAGCCATCAAAAAGTGTGCAGCACTAGATGTCACATTAATGGTAAGAAGTACTTCATGGGTGAGCAACAACTTAACAACAGACTTATTGTACTCTAAACGTGTTGGTCTTACAGAAATGCGGAAATACAATTTTACTTATTTTTCAAAAGACTGTATGGCACTTTTGAAATTACATTTTAAAATATTTGGCCCTTATGGCTCTCTCCGTTGAAAAGGTTCCCGACCCCTGATTTAGATGATCTAACAAATGTAAATATCAGTCAAATATAATCCAAGTGAACTTTGTGCTGTTTTTAAATGATTTCATTTATTCGAGGGAAATAATTACCGAGCCCTTTGTGAAAAATTAATTACCTTCCTGATGAAAACAGGAGTTAATTGTCACTAATCACATTTTTGCCTAGTTTTGACTGATCACACTCAAACCTGGTTACCTTCAGTCCTGTTAAATCAAGAGTCAACACAATAGGAAAGAGACTGGGCAAAAATGGCATGCATGGCAGAGTTCCAAAACTGCAGCTACATAAAGGCTCATCTTAATTATGCAAAAAAAAAAAATAAAATCTGAATGATTGCCATGACTTTGTGGAGACTTGTTAGATGGACTGACGAGATGAGTTGTTTTTTTTGGTCAGGTGTCTGTCTCGTTACAGCATGGCATGTCAGAAAAAGAACATCATACCAACGATCAAACATGGTGGTAGTGTGATGGTCTTGGGCTGCTTGCTCCTTCAGGACTTGGGCAGCTTGCTGTGCCTAATGGATCCATGAATTCTGCTCTTTAACAGAAAATCTTGAAGAATGTTCAGCCGTTAGTTTCTGACTTCAAGCTGAAGCCTACTTGGGTTCTGCAACAGGATAACAGTCCAGAACACACAAGCAAGTCAACTTCCGAATGGGTTAAAACAGGGGTGCTCAATGCGTCGACCGGGCAGTCTTGGTTGATCGCGGGACGGTGTGCAAAAAAAACAAAAAAGTCAGACAATGTTCCCTCTAAACTGCGCGCGTGCGCAATTGTGCACCGCTGATGCAATCTCTTTGCAGATATTCTGCGTTGCGCACAAAAAAAAAATCCACCTCAAATTGAATGTACAACATACAGCTATCATCCAATTGCACAATTCACATATGTACTGTCAAAAATGAAAAGAAGCCACTGTTTTCTTTTAGGCAGCACACAGAACTTTCTCTAACAACGACCGCTGCTCCGCCACACTTTCTTTTTTCTAGTTTACCTTACACCCGCCCCCATCCCCGCTCATAAAGATGTACACTCATAATTACAAATGTTACAGCTCTTACGCAGCCCATCAATGTGTTTTATAATGACAGCGTCCACTACCCCTGCTTGAGTTCGCAACACAGTCTGGGCAATGTAGAGCATGGACGAGCTAAACTAGCTGCTTATGTTTGCTTTCGATATTAATGGAGAAAATTAAAAAAGAAATGCTGATGCTTTAAGATCCCATGAATGTCAGCGTATGTGAATAATACAAAAAAAAGTGGTGAAACTGGACGAGATTTTCTCTTTTTTGCATGAGAAAGCTTTGGTCCAAAGTAGAAAGTGGAGGATGATATGGTGTGTTATGTTAAAATTCCATCTTGGCACAGCCTGATCCAGGATGAAAGCACAGGCAATACAGTGCACAAAAAGCAAATTCTATATTTTAAATATACCATATTTTCACGGCTATAAGGCGCACCATATTAAAAGACGCATCCTCAAATGCGGGTGCAATTCCAGTATTTAACACACGTACAAGGCGCACTGTATTATAGGCGCAGGCAGGGTGCCGCTCGCGGGACAGTGAAGCACACTTGCACCTTTGTTTTTGTAAGCAGAAGAACACACCTCCACTTTTTCCCCCCACTATGAGCGGTGGAAGTGAGTCATGAGTAAACACAGCATCTTCACCCATGGTTTCACACCAAACCAAAAGCTTTACACCAAGCTAAACAGAACAGCACAACCAGCAGACAACAAAACGTTGAGCGAAGAAATAATTGACACAAAACATACACTTCAAATGTTATTTACATAAACGTTTAGCCCCGCAAAAAATATAGCTATAGAGCAACATTAGCTTAAAGCCTACGGGAGCATCCATGCATACTATTTAAAAAGGTGCCGGATAGGAAACCGAGTTCAGTGGTACGTACTTTACTGACATATTTAACAGTGTAAATCGTGAGTTCAGATGTACTTTTACTTACTTTTGGGGTCCTTCCGCGTATTCGTCCAAATCCATGTTCAATCAATAACTGGACTTCAGAGGCTTGAAATGAGACCTCTGTGACACACAATGTGACACAGACAAAGGCTGTGGTCTGACACTGAGTGTGTGCGTGCGTGCGTGCGTGCGTGTGTGTGTGTGTGTGTGTGTGTGTGTGTGTGTGTGTGTGTGTGTGCGTGCGTGCGTGCGTGCGTGTGTGTGTGTGTGTGTGTGTGTGTGTTGTGTGTGTGTGTGTGTGTGTGTGTGTGTTTGAAAGCAGAACAAAGATTATATAAAGCTGCCATTGGTGGACAAGTCTCAAAACAGGATCTAACTGATGTGACTAGACACCCAAGGCCGTTGAGTTTGCTGAGAACCACCTCTGTTGTGACCGGACACTCAAAGCAGGTGCCTGCTAAAAAACAACTGCATTTTGGCTAGTCACATAAGGCTGAACCCTGTTGGAAAAACAACTCCATTTAAGGCAGTTCCTGGAACCAGGTATTAGCGCAGGTTGCTGTCCTAACATAACTTTCCAGTCCCCCTTTTGGACTCGGCAGAGTCCAACACAACAAAGCACGAAAATTTGATTTGGCAAAAAAATCCAATTTGTACAATCTGGTAATGAAAGCAATGACGATAACCCAATAGCAATATTTTAGCGTCCCCGTTTTGAGTTTGAAAGAACTTAACAACTTAGATCAATTAAGGTTGATTGACAGGAGTGGGGCAGTTGTCTTTCACGGTTGAGGGTGTGAAAATGGCCAGTAACAAAAAAGGGAAAAGTGTGGGGTGTATTTTATTAATGAAATGTTGGGCTAAGTGTGTGTGGAGGTAAGATGGTGACAGTGGTCAGGGGACTGGGGCAGGAACGGCTGGTGACATGGGCGTGGAATCCGGCGGGGCAAGAGGCCTTCCGGTCAGTGTACAACCAGGGCGGGTCGATGAAAGATGGGACCACATACACCTTTTCCCTCCAATTGAACAGCAGATGAAGTTCGTTGCACCACCTTGTAGGGACCGTCCCACCAGGGTTAAGACCACTTCTGCTTCAGCACCTTGAGTCACACAAAAACACAATCACTAAGCACAAGGGGAGCATCGGTTTGTGTTTTGGTGAGATGTGAAAACTCAAATGTTAATCATTTTAGCTCGGGTGGCCCTTCAAGTTGTCATGCTGATAAAGGACATGAGGGGGCTGGGAACGGTCGGTTGGTATGGCACACAAAGAGTGTCCACCCTTTTGATGAATTTGGAGACATTCGAACATTCATTAAGGCAATTGGAAGTGCTTGTAGCCGATTCAATTTGGCTAGTGCCTCAGTTAATTTTTCGGTTCATGTGTTTGACTTGGCCTTGGGATTGGTGGTGGTACACATAACCAAACGTATGTTTTAATGCCAGTGCTTTTTCAACATTTTGTAGATGTTTATTTTTGAAATGGGTTCCATTGTCTGATCATATCTTTTTTCGGGAACCCATAGGAAGGAATGTAATGATTGACTAGATGTTTGACCACGGTACTTGGCCAGAGAATGCATCCACTATAACAAGCAAGTATTGATATCCTGACACAGGTTTATCATGTCAGTGAAATCCATCGACACCACCTGGCCAAGGGCAGTCACTTCCAGATCGTGATTGCCCTGGGGTGGCTTGGTAGAAAGCGTACTATTAAATCTGCTACATACACTGCAGTCCTGCAGTTCTCCAGCGTCTCTCTTCCACTCTCACGTGGCTTCAGTCCATGGGCTTCACTTATCAGCTGCTTCAATTGTTTTTGCAGCGGGATACACTTAACATCTTTCAGCCACACACCGTCCTCATTCTCCGTTTCCCCTTTGACTTCCACGGACTCTTTTCCTCTGGGCTGGCCTGCTGCTGCCACTCCCTAACTGTGGCCGCCATGCTCACCTCCTCTCTGGCTTTCAATTCCTCTTCACTGACTGTCATCTGTAAGGTTGGGAGATAACTGGCCACCTCTTTTGCAGCTTTGTCTGCGGCTGCATTTCCCTGTGTGAGGATGTTGGTGCCTTTGGAATGCCTTTGGCATTTAATAACAGCTACAGCCTTAGGTAACATGAGTGCGTCCCTGAGCGCCAAAATGGTTTGGTGATGTTTTATTGGAGCCCCCATGGCAGTGAGAAAATCGTTCCTTTCCTACTCTGCAAGCGCAGTGTGGATTACCACATGGAGATAGGCGGAGTGAGTGTAAATGTTTGGCTCGTAACATATTGAACCGTGCTTTGTGATGTTCGGATGGTCAATGGATGGTGCAAAACTATGTGTGATGTTTTTGTAGCAGTGGGGCCAGGGCGGATGCGAATGCTGCACATTCTGGATCTCTTTGCTCGTATTTTTCAAGTCGGGTGGAGGCATACAAGCAAACATTTCGTTCACCTCCTCCCCCTTTCTGAAAAAGGACACCAGTAATGCTACTGGCTTTTTAAGACACATCCAGGTAAAACATTTTGGAATAGTTAGGGATGACTAGCGCAGCAGCAGAGGACAATTGCTGTTTTAAAGCAATAAATGAGTCTTCTGCTGCAGGTGTCCAATGGAGAGGGTGGGTCAAGTTTCTCATCCCCTGTTCATTGACAAGTGCCCACAGTGAATGTGTTAACTCTGTGAAATCAGGCAGATGGTGGCATGAGTAATTACACAAGCCTAAAAAGCCGAGCATTTGTTTGACATTCGGAGGCCCTGGATGGTGTAGAATGTCGTCCTTGTGAGAAGGAGACATGGCTGTACCATATCATGAAATAAGCCGGGCCAAGAATGAAACTTGATGGCGGGCAATTTGAAGCTTGCTCTTTGAACACTTCAAGCCAACCGTGGCCAAATGAGCCAAAAGTGACCGAGTGACGTCAATGCATGTTATTTCAGAAGGAGCAGCAAGCGAAATGTCATCAACATATTGTACCAGCAGTACTCCATCCGGAAGCTGCAAAGGAGCCATCAATTGTTTCAAATAGGCATTAACAAGTCCGGGTGATAACACAAACCCTTGTGGAAAACGAGTGTATGAATAACATTTGCCATTCCATGTAAACACAAAATATTTCTGAATGCTTGGGATGCAGAAAAAGGCATTTGCCAAATCACTACAAGTGAAATGGGTGTGGGAGGGAGAAATATGAGAAAGGATAGTGTGGGTGTAGTGACACCTGCATTGATGGCACGCAAATCGTGGATCATTCGGTATTTACCAATGTTTGTTTTTTCGACCGGCAAAATTGGTGTGCTGTATTGGGAGTGTAGAATTTTACACAGCACTCCAGCTTATATCAATCCATTAATAGTGTCGGTAATGCCAATCAAAACCTGCTTCTTGATTGGGTATTGTGGAACATAAATCGGGTCGGGTGTCATTTGAAACGTGACTGGAGTCACGTCGTAGAGGCCTACATCGGAGGGATCGGTAGACCAAAAAGTGTCAGGCATATCAGCCAATGCCAGTGGAGCCAAATCCCTGTCACTTGTTTATCGACCATAGTGTCTGTCCAATAGGCAATGCTCTGAAATGGAAAATGGGTGAAATGCGTTTAGATTGAATCCAATATGCATCAAGCGATGGAAAATGCAACAACATATCGGATATCGTTGGTTGCCAATCGGTAGCCATCGTGCATTCTCTGACAAAAGGGCCAAGATCTCTGGCTGAATGTGCGGGAGACAACATCAAAGAAATATGCGGGTGGCATGGTGGGTCAGCCATAATGTACCACTTTATTCGTTCATCACTCAATGAAGTGTTGAATGCTATTCCAGGATTTCCCACAAATAAATCGCCCCCGCGCTAAATGAATCAGCATTGTCATTAGATTTTGGAGCAAAGACCAGGTCGAACAGTTCAATCTCAGGGAGAGGAAACAATGCGTCCAAAGCACCCAGTATGTTATTAAAGTCAGCCACCGGGAGTGCGTTACCATCGAGGAGGCTGCCGACAATAGAGCGAGACATCAGGACATAGAGCTGAGACAGATGGGTCGCTTGCGTCATCAGCATTTTCAAATCACCAGCAGTCAAAATTTGTCCAGTTCTTTTACGGCTAACAGCCCTCAGCCAATTTGCCCCTCCACTTTGCATCGGAGGAAGTTCCTGTACCAACGTTCTCAAATCAGATGGAGTGAATGGTTTGTGATCTGTAGCTTGAAATCCTGTAACAGGATCTACTTTAGCGATTATGGGGCCTTGCAAAGATAAATCAGGAGGACCCTCTGCAGTGGATGCATCACGCAGAAATGATGATGTATCAAAACATTCCGATTTTGCAATACCCTTAGCTAAATTATTTATGCCATTTAACACCTCCCCATGATCTCTCATGTGTCTCTCGTTTCATCCCAATCACACACAATTCTTCTGAAGAATGATGTCACCTCTTATACCACAAAATTAGGAATTACTGTTTCTATGATTCTCTAATAGAACGAAACCACCTCTATTCGCAGTTTAATGTATCCAGTGTGATTTGTCTCTGTCCCCGACAGTTTACTGTTTCTCTTTGTCCCTAACAGGTTTCTTTTTCTCTCTGTCCCCAACAGTTTACTTTTTCTCTCTGTCCCCAACAGTTTACTTTTTCTCTCTTTCCCCGACAGTTTACTTTTTCTCTCTGTCCCCAACATTTTAATCCACATACATTAAGTAGCTGTTGGTTCGAGGAAATTGTGGTATATCAGATTCCGTAAGGAAAATATACCGCCTTTTAACACAAAACAGGACTTTTTGATTCTAAACCTCACTAGAAGAGCGAATCCATCCACCTTCTCTTTGTGCTAATTACAATGACTATATAGTATAGCGACATTATTAAATACGTTAATAAAGTACAACCGAACCTACTGCGTATATGGTATATCCCACGTTTCTCGCAACTTCACTTTGCTTAACCTGTTCACGTCGATGTCCAGCGAATGTTGTTGTTTTTCTTATACGACAATTGTTTGTTCTTTGTTAATTAATCCATGGCTCGTGTTGTTCTTCCAACTTGGGCCACCTCATCTTGTTTCCATGGAAATTCAGCTTGGTCTTCTTGACTTGGCATAACTCATTTTCCTACTTCCTCAAGTGGAAGCAGGCACGTGAGCCCAAGCATCCACAATCCTTTCAGAAATTGTGGCGTAACTCGCGCGGGGCTACCTCTTAATAATGTTGTGTTCGCCATTTGTCATCCATCGTTCCCAACGTCACTTTTACAGTAATGTCCAGCGAATTAAGTTCCTTGGTTTTTTTTATGCTTTTTTCATGTTAATTAATCTATTGCTCATGTTGTTCTTCCAACTTGGTCCACCTCGCTTTGTAGGCTCCCAGTATAACAGCAAGTTCCGAGTTCATTGGCTGCGCTTGTTTATTCACGGCAGGTGTTTGTTCTTTGTAAGCATATCTCTTTGCCATTTTTGGGCGACCTTAGCCAAAGCTACGTTGTTAAGCACAAAACACATTCCGGCATTATGTACCTTCTGGGGAGGTATGCCTTTATCATCCTCTCCACGCCCAAACTTTTTCTTGTAACTTCCACATGCTGTCCTCTCACAGCTCCGCTTTTCCTTTATACTTTACTTCCTTTATATAACTAGCGTGTCAGCAGGAAATGCTTCCAGTCGGTTACAAATTTTAGACAACGGCTCACTTATAAGGCGCTCTGCATTATAAGGCGCCCTGTCCGCTTTGGAGAAAATTCAAGACATTTAAATGCGTCCATGTGAAGTCGTAAAAATACGGTACATATATATTTACATATAGTATAATAAATCACATAACATTAATAACATAACATTGGGAGGATCATCATCACCACCACCACCCAATCCCAACCGTCATCAGTAGCTCGCGAGAGGCTGGGTGCTTGAAAAGTAGATCATGGGGTAAAAAATTCTGGGCACCCCTTGGTTAAAAAAACAAAATCAAGGTTTTGGATTGGTCAAAATTGAAAATTGAATCTGAATTAAATTGTTGCTGAATTCAAACTGTTCTACAATGAAGAATTAGCCAAAATATCTCCACAGAGAGGTGACAGACTCATTGCCAGCTATTGAAAATTCTTCATTTCAGTTGCTGCTGCTGAACATGGCCTAACCAGTTATTCATTGGGGGAACTTTATTTTTCCCACACAGGGCCATGAAACTTGGAATTTTTTTTTTCCTTAATAAATTAAATTATCATTTAATAACAGAATTTTAAGTTCACTTGGGTAATGTTTGTTTGATATATTTGATTGATAATCTTAAAGTGTCAAATCTATAAGAATTGGAGAAAACTGGCAATACATTTTCAAGCCACTGTAGCTATAATATAATTTTTAACATATAGTACATGGAGTGGTATTACAGGGGAGAGGGGAATGAAAGATAAACTGCAAAGCTTTAAAAAAAAAAAAAAATCCCAAGACTTTTGCAACTCCAGCGGAACACAGTGACTCAGGATCATAGAGTGGTCAGCCCAACCAGAATTACTTATAAGAGATGCATTTTTTAAAAATCTCTTTCAGTAAACAAAATTATCATTTAGAAACAATTTGCATTTACTTGTATTGTCTTTGAGAGATTAAAATTATGGTCTGGCTGTGATTCCCACCATATTCGTCTGCCATAAGAGATCATCAGTCCAAAAATTTGTCCAAAAGTCATTTATTTACAAAAAAAAAAATCATAGCTCTTTGTTCGTCTACCTTTGCCAGAGACAAGCAGAACAATTACATTCTCTTGCATGTGTCTCCACCTGTTACAGTTCACACAACAGAATAATAGCTTTATGTTGTGCTGAACAGGTCAAGATTTCATATAAGTAAATTTGTGCGTGTGCTATTGATTATTAGTCTTGTTGCTATTAATTAAAGCTTGATTATAAAACAAAGCAGCAACAAAAGTAACAAAATGTGGACAAACTGTATTACTGAAGATGCAGCAGGGAACTTTTTAAAATTAAGTAAATGTGTATGTTGTATTGTAACAATCTAACAGCATGTTTCATTCATCAGGTTACCGCAACCATGACAAGAAAAAGAGTCATAAGTATGACTCTGCTAAGTCTCGCTTGAGGAAGAAGGCTGGAGGGAAGGAGAAAGAAGGTGGAAATGGCGCAAGAAGAGGCGGAAGCCGGGCTTCGAGCCAACGCCCATCACGTTCCCACAGTGATGATGATGATGAGGAGGGTGTACCAGCAAGTTACCACACAGTATCATTACAGGTTAGTCGGGATGTAAGTACAGGAGCCTTCTTTTTCATTCTCCGTAGCCCTATCCAGCCATGTGGAGTTGTACAATTTTGTCTCTGGTGTCTTTGGACAGCTCTTCGGTCTTGCCCATGTTACAAGTTTGAGCCTTACTGACTTACTGATTGTATGGGGTGGACAGGTGTCTTTATGCAGCTAATGACCCCACACAGGTGCTTCTGATTCAGGATAATACATGGACTGGAGGTGGAGTTTTAAAGGTGGACTAACGTGTTTGATGGTCAGAATTCTAGCTGATATACAAGTGTTCAAATACTTATTTGCAGCTGTATCACACAAATAAATCGTTAAAAAAATCATATATTGTGATTTTTTGATTTTTCTTTTTATTTCTTTCACAGTGGACATGCACCTACAATGAATATTTCAGACCCTCCATGATTTCTAAGTGCAATGTAGCAAGGTGTTCAAACACTTATTTTCTTCACTGTATAAGGTTGGAAAAGCTTGCAAAAATATCTAAAAATTGAATCAGTCTCATGGTTAGATAAATATAAAGGGAAAATGTTTAGCACTTTTGATGCTCTTCAATGGAGTGGCCTTCAAGTAATAACTGCAAGAGCACAGTGCTGAATGAGGTAGAAAAGAAAAAAAAACCCTACAGTGTCAACTGAAGGTTTATATGAATCACTGGCACATACCAACATCTCTGTTGACAAATCAATCAGATGTAAAACATTAAACAAGAACATGGTTAATGAGACAGCATCAAGGAGGAAGCCATTGACGTCTAGATACACATGGTTGAACATTTGAAGTTTGATAAATAGAATATAAATCAAATTTGCATGTTCCACACCACTATTGGCAAAATATTCTAAGGATAGATGAAACCAAAGTTGAAATGTTTATAAGGAACACACAAGCCCACGTGTGGAGGGTAAATGGGACTCCACAACAACATGAAATCCTTCTCCCAACAGTGAAGCATGGTGGCGGGAGCATCATAACTGCCTCCAGAATGGAAAAGTTGCTATGATCAATAAAAAAAAAGACAAGTTTATGAATAAAATTTGTGAAAGACCTTTAGGCCGCCTTTCCAACTGCTCAAAATATGATGGGTATTGCTACTAGACTGATCCAAAACAAAGACCCAAATCCACGACAGAATGTCCTCACAAAAAGAAAATAGGTGGAGTGACCCAGTCCAAATCCTGACCTCAATCTGACTGAGATGCTGTGACATGACCCCAAGAGAGCTGTTCACACCAGATATGTCAGGAATCTTGCAAGTTTTGGAAAGAGTAATGATCAAAAAACCATCCTGATTCTTCTGCTCTGTAACTAGAGGGAATGTTTGATTTATTTTATTTGCTCCCAAAGAAGGATCAACCAATTCACGTGAATTTAGCTATTTGTGTTTAAAAAAAAATTTAAAAAGTGTTTGTGTTTTTAGTTTCAGCAGACTGTTTCTCTTTTCTCGTAAATTGCATAAAGATCAGACATTTTATGACCATTTTATGCAAAATATTTTCACACGCTTTTTTCTCCCACTGTGTGTGTCCCCTGTGAGACATTGCATGACATTCAATTGCTAACAATGCTTGGTTCTGGATATAATATGTGTAAAGTTACTCGGTTTTTATGCTCACTAATGTTGGTTTGTGATGTTGGTTTGTCTGTGATGGTTCAGCTTTTGGACTTGATGCACACATTGCACACTCGGGCTGCCAGCATCTACAGCTCTTGGGCAGAAGAAGAGCGCAATCGAGAGGCTGCTGGTAAAAAAATCGACGCTGACTCCCAGACACTGTGGACTAGCTGCTGGTGCCCACTGCTCCAAGGTTTGTTCCTGTCGATTTGTCCAAACTATATTCATTTTAGCTCCTCACATGATATTGAGATTTTCCATCTCAAAGGATGGATTGTACATATACTACTACTGTAATAATAGAGCCGGTTGTAACTATTAACACCTGAAATACTAGGCCAAAGATATTATGCGACTTACAAATGTGACTGGTAGAACCAGACTGGCCCATCTACAGTCTCTAACTGTCCTTTCTGGTCTTAGAAAGTAAAATTAAAATGTAAATTATGCAGTGCTTTAGTTTGTGCCCTTGTGTAGGCTGTACAAGCGAGCAAGACAAATGTCTCGTCTTCATTGTTCCAATAACATTCTTCCAACTGTCATTTCCTGAAATGGTGGCGGGGAACCTCCGTTTGCCATTTACCAGTCACAAATAAGTATGGCTCCTATGATTTCGGCATTTCTGCTTGTGTCAGCACACTTTTAAAATATCTACTTCTTTTTCTTTCAGCTTGTCCCCTTAGGGGTCGCCACAGTGTGTCATCTTTTTCCATTTAAGCCTATCTCGTGCATCCTCCTCTCGAACACCCACCGTCCTCATGTTCTCCCTCACAACATCCATCAACCTTTTCTTTGGTCTTCCTCTCGCTCTTTTGCCTGACAGCTCCATTCTCAGCACCCTTCTACCAACATACTCATTCTCTCGCCTCTGAACATGTCCAAACCATCGAAGTCTGCTCGCTCTCATCTTGTCTCCAAAACATCCAATTTTGAGTGTTCCTCTAATGAGCTCATTTCTAATCCTATCCAACCTGTTCACACCAAGTGAGAACCTCAACATCTTCATTTCTGCTACCTCAAGTAATGCTTCACGTCGTTTCTTCAGGGCGTCCGTCTCTAATCCGTACATCATGGCCGGCCTCAACACTTTTTTTCTAAATTTTGCTCAAACACCTTCCGCCAACAGTTCCACCCCACTTGGACCCATTTCTTCACTTCCTTACCACACTCTCCATTGTTCTGTATTGTTGACCCCAAGTATTTGAAGTCGTCCACCTTCGCTATCTCTTCTCCCTGGAGCTTTACTCTTCCTCCTCCACCCCTCTTATTCACACACATATATTCTGTTTTACTACATCTAATCTTCATTCCTCTCCTTTCCAGTGTGTACCTCCATCTTTCTAACTGTTCCTCCATCTGTTCCCTGCTTTCACTGCAGACCACAATATCATCTTCGAACATCATGGTCCAAGGGGAATCCAGTCTAACCTTGTCTGTCAGCCTATCCATTACTACCGCCAACAGGAAGGGGCTCAGTGCAGAACCCTGATGCAGTCCCACCTCTACCTTAAAGTCTTCTGACACACCAACAGCACATCTTACCGCCGTTCTGCTACCCTCATACATGTCCTGTACTATTCTAACATATTTCTCCGCCACGCCAGACTTGCACATGCAGTACCATAGTTCCTCTCTTGGTACTCTGTATAGGCTTTCTCTAGGTCTACAAAGATACAATGTAGCTTCTTCTGACCTTCCCTGTACTTTTCCACTAGCATCCTCAGGGCAAATAGTGCATCTGTGGTACTCTTTTTAGGCATGAAACCATACTATTGCTCGCAAATACTTACTTGGTTCCTGAGTCTAGCCTCCACTACTCTTTCCCATAACTTAATTGTGTGGCTCATCATCTTTATTCCTCTATATTTTCCACAGTTCTGAACATTGCCTTTGTTCTCAAAAATGGGGGCTGGCACACTTTTCCTCCATTCTTCTGGGATCTTCTCTCCCGCTAGTATTCTATTGAATTCTTCTTCTTTTCCTTTCGGCTTGTCCCGTTAGGGGTCGCCACAGCGTGTCATCTTTTGCCATCTTAGCCCATCTCCTGCATCTTCCTCTCTAACCCCAACTGCCCTCATGTCTTCCCTCACCACATCCATAAACCTTCTCTTTGGTCTTCCTCTCGCTCTTTTGCCTGGGAGCTCCATCCTCAGCATCCTTCTACCAATATACTCACTCTCTCGCCTCTGAACATGTCCAAACCATCGAAGTCTGCTCTCTCGAATCTTGTCTCCAAAACATCCAGCTTTGGCTGTCCCTCGAATGAGCTCATTTCTAATCCTATCCAACCTGCTCACTCCGAGCGAGAACCTCAACATCTTCATTTCTGCCACCTCCAGTTCAGCTTCCTGTTGTTTCTTCAGTGCCACCGTCTCTAATCCGTACATCATGGCCGGCCTCACCACTGTTTTGTAAACTTTGCCCTTCATCCTAGCAGAGACTCTTCTGTCACATAACACATCAGACACCTTTCGCCAGCTGTTCTAACCTGCTTGGACCCGTTTCTTCACTTCCTGACCACACTCTCCATTGCTCTGTATTGTTGACCCCAAGTATTTGAAGTCGTCCACCCTCGCTATCTCTTCTCCCTGTAGCCTCACTCTTCCCCCTCTACTTTTCTCATTCACGCACATATATTCTGTTTTACTTCGGCTAATCTTCATTCCTCTCCTTTCCAATTGTTCCTCTGCGTGCTCCCTGCTTTCACTGCATATGACAATATCATCTGCGAACATCATGGTCCAAGTTGATTCCAGTCTAACCTCATCTGTCAGCCTATCCATTACCACTGCAAACAGGAAGGGGCTCAGAGCTGATCCCTGATGCAGTCCCACCTCCACCTTAAATTCCTCTGTCACACCTAAGGCACACCTCAACATTGTTCTGCTGCCATCATACATGTCCTGTCCATCTCTATCCTTAATCAGCCTAACCTGCTGCACATCCTTCCCATCTCTATCCCTCTGTCTGGCCAACCTGTAGAGATCCTTTTCTCCTTCTTTCGTGTCCAACCTGGTGTACATGTCTTCATATGCCTCTTGTTTAGCCTTTGCCACCTCTACCTTTGCCCTACGTCGCATCTCGATGTACTCCTTTCGCCTCTCCTCAGTCCTCTCAGTATCCCACTTCTTCTTTGCTAATCTCTTTCCTTGTATTACTCCCTGTATTTTGGGGTTCCACCACCAAGTCTCCTTCTCCCCTTTCCTACCAGATGACACACCAAGTACTCTCCTGCCTGTCTCTCTGATCACCTTGACTGTCGTCGTCCAGTCTTCCGGGAGCTTCGGTTGTCCATCGAGAGCCTGTCTCACCTCTTTCCGGAAGGTCGCACAACATTCTTCCTTTCTCAGCTTCCACCACATGGTTCTCTGCTCTACCTTTGTCTTCTTAATCTTCCTACCCACCACCAGAATCATCCTACATACTACCATCCTATGCTGTCGAGCTACACTCTCCCCTACCACTACTTTACAGTCAGTAACCTCCTTCAGATTACATCGTCTGCACAAAATATAATCTACCTGCGTGGTTCTACCTCCGCTCTTGTAGGTCACTATATGTTCCTCCCTCTTCTGGAAATAAGTGTTCACTACAGCCATCTCCATCCTTTTTGCAAAGTCCACCACCATCTGCCCTTCAAAGTTCCTTTCCTGGATGCCGTACTTACCCATCACTTCTTCATCGCCCCTGTTTCCTTTACCAATATGTCCATTACAATCTGCACCAATCACAACTCTCTCCCTGTCTGGGATGCTCAGAACTACTTCATCTAGTTCCTTCCAGAATTTCTCTTTCAACTCTAGGTCACATCCTACCTGTGGTGCATAGCCGCTAACCACATTATACATAACACCCTCAATTTCAAATTTTAGTCTCATCACTCGATCTGATACTCTTTTCACCTCCAAGACATTCTTAGCCAGCTCTTCCTTTAAAATAACCCCTACTCCATTTTTCTTCCCATCTACTCCGTGGTAGAATAATTTAAACCCTGCTCCCAAACTTCTAGCCTTACTACCTTTCCACCTGCTCTCTTGGATGCACAGAATATCAACCATTCTCCTAATCATCATGTCAACCAACTCCTGTGCTTTTCCTGTCATAGTCCCAACATTCAAAGTCCCTCCACTCAGTTGTAGGCTCTGTGCATTCCTCTTTTTCTTCTGACGCTGGATCCGGTTTCCTCCTCTTCTTTGTCTTCGACCCACAGTAGCTGAATTTCCACCGACGCCCTGCAGGTTAGCAGTGCCGGGGGCGGGCGTTGTTAACCCGGGCCACGACCGATCCGGTATGGGATTCTTTAGATGAACGCTCATATTTGTTTGGCACAGTTTTTACGCCGGATGCCCTTCCTGACGCAACCCTCTGCATTTATCCGGGCTTGGGACCGGCCTACAGATTGCACTGGTTTGTGCCCCCATAGGGCTGCATTTAGTATTCTATTGAATAAGTTGGTCAAAAACTCCACAGCCACCTCACCAAATTGCTTACATACCTCCACTGGTATGTCATCAGGACCAACTTTCTTTCCATTTTTCATTCTGTTCAGTGCCTTTCTAACTTCTCCCTTACTAATCAAATCCACTTGCCGGTCATTCACGCTTGCCTCTTCTACTCTACCTTCACTCCCATTTTCTTCATTAATTAACTTCTCAAAGTACTCTTTCCATCTACTTAGTACAGTACTGGCACCAGTCAACATATTTCCATCGCTATCCTTAATCACCTTTACTTGCTGCACATCCTTCCCATCTGTATCCCTCTGTCTGGCCAACCTGTAGAGCTTTTTTTCTCTTTTTTTGTATCCAACCTGGAGTACATGTTGTCATATGCCTCTTGCTTAGCCTTCTCCACCTCTACCTTTGGCCGACGATGCACCTCAATGTATTCTTTACGCCTCTTCTAAGTCCTCTCCGTGTCCCGCTTCTTCACTAATCTCTTACCTTGGATGACTTCTTGTATTTTAGGGTTCCACCACCAAGTCTCCTTCTCCCCTTTCCTCCCAGAAGACACCCCAAGTACTCTCCTGCCTGCCTCTCTGAATACCTTGGCAGTATTATTCCAGTCTTCTGGGAGCTCTTCCTGTCCATCTAGAGCCTGTCTCGCCTCTTTCCGGAAGGCCAGACAACATTCTTCCATTCTCAACTTCCACCACCTGATTCTCTGCTCTACCTTTATCTTCTTAGTCTTCCTACCCGCTACCAGAGTCATCCTACACACCACCATCCTATGCTGTCGAGCTAGGGAAAAAATAAAGCACACTTTTTTCATACAGTACCGTATTATTTTTGACGATAAGAATACCTCCACCTGCTCAGCGTCTCTCACCGTGGACAACTCCTGACCCCTCTACCACGATAAGATGATGGCTCAATGGAGTGGTGTGTTTAAAGTGTTGCTACATACAAAACTCTATATCTTTCAAAAGTCCATAGCAAACCAGTGGCTTAGGGAAAAAGTCTTGACCCCAAACTTTAGGGAAGTGTTGAAAGACCACTTGAAAGTAAATTTCAATAACAGGTAAGGGCTGAAATGTTAACCCTTTTAAGAGCTGAGAAAGTTTGTCTTATCAGCAGATGAAATTGGCTGAAAATGGTGATTCAGCACCAACAAACAATGAAATCACAAAAATCTAAATAATGAAGATAATGAATCTCCCAAGCCATCATCATTTTCATGATTCACCATCATCACAGTCTGTGACAGTTTTCCCCCTGCATCTGATCTATAGGCTGTCATAATGTGTAGGAGCCCCACATAAGTTCAATGCACTCATCGCTTAATTCAGGTGTAGCCAATACGTCAAGCGCACGGACATAAAGGCACGTTCTCCCAAGCCGCCCTCCTATTTACGGCAGTCGTGTCGATGCATGCGTGCCCAAAGCCGCCCACCACCACGCTGGTCGATCGCGAGACGCTGGCTCCTTGAAAAGTAGAAGGGGGAAAAAATCTGGGCACCCTTGAGTTACATTGAAAACATTTTTGGGATATTACATAGTTTCAGTATCTAACAATAATAAGTATGAGATTATTTACTTTGACTTCATCTAAGTTCTATTGTTAGACTAGTCTGTCCATATATCTAAATGCGAGCATCATTTTCCCCAGTGGTATCGCGTTATCTTGACGTTGAAAACTTTTCCCCTCTACATGCTTTAGGAAAATATAGATCTACTGCTAGCTTTTATCAATGGATTGACAATAGAGCTCATGCACCTACGTCACTAAAGTCACATGACTGGCCATATTGATGGTCTTACTTCTTCATTTCAAGTCAGTTGGAGACGGCACGAAAATATTTCTTATAGCACGACACCGAGTTTTGTCCGATACCGTTAAACACTTACAAGATGAAAATAAACGAAGGTACAGTGAAGAAAATAAGTATTCGAACACGAACACCCTGCTATATTGCAAGTTCTCCCACTTAGAAATCATGGAGGGATATGAAATCTTCATCGTAGGTGCATGTCCACTGTGAGAGAGAGAATCTAAAAAGAAAAATCCAGAAATCACAATGTATTATTTTTTTAACGATTTATTTGTGTGATACAGCTGCAAATATGTATTTGAACACCTGTCTATCAGTTACAATTCTGACCCTCAGAGACCTGTTAGTCCGCCTTTAAAAGTCCACCTCCACTCCATGTATTACCCCATACAGTCAGTAAGTCAGTAAGACTCAAACTTGGAACATGGCCAAGACCAAAGAGCTGACCAAAGACCCCAGAGACTCAATTGTACAAATCCACACGGTTGGAAAGGGGTACAGAGAAATTGCCAAGAAGCTTGGTGAAAAAAGGTCCGCTGTTGGAGAAATCACGAGAAAAAAGAAGAAGCTAAACATGACGGTTAATCTCAATCGGAGTGGAGCCCCATACAAGATATCAACTAGTGGCGTCTCAATGATCCTTAGAAAGGTGAGGAATCAGCCCAGGACTACACGACAGGACTTGGTCAATGACCTGAAAAGAACTGAGACCACCGTTTCTAAGGTGACTGTTGATAATACACTAAAACGTCATTGTTTGAACCTCCTGCTTAAACCAGCACGTCAAGACCTGTCTTAAATTTACCAATGACCATTTGGATGATACAGAGGAGTCATGGAAAAACGTTTTGTGGTCAGATGAGACAAAAATGGAACTTTTTGGTGATAATTCCACAAACCGTGTTTGGAGGAAGACAAATTATGAGTTCCATCCCAAGGACACCATCCCTACTGTGAAGCATGGGGGTAGTAGCATCATGCTTTGAGGGTGTTTTTCTGCACATGGGACAGGACAACTGCACCGTATTAAGGAGAGGATGACCGCAGCCGTGTATTGTGAGATTTTGGGATGCATTGTTCTTAAATCAGACAATTTGGCATTATAAATACTTCTTGGTAATTTGAGATTGAGAATGATTCCTTCCTGAAATAAAGTGATCGCTACACAGTCATCTGAATTTGGTTGGGCACCATCCATCATGATTAATTCCCGAAATAATTCGATATTTTCTGGTCTTTTCAGCTGGTATTCCATAGAATGATCTCTTTGAATATCTGTCCTGTCTGTTGTAACAACCAACAGCACAACAAGTCTCGGGCATTGTGTATACTCTGATCCGGTTCAATATCTTCCACACTGTCGAGTAGCTCTTTTTGACCAGGAATATGGAGCCATGAAAATGGTGCACGAGCTCTATAGAAAGCGCTGTAAATTACGTGAAATTACAACAATACATCATGATGAGATAAAATGATTTGATTTTATGAATATTTAGTTTTGAAATTGAATGTCTATTGACCACTTTAAAAATTTCTGTCTCAGTCTGTGCAGTGTCAATAAATTATGATTATGGTATTAGGTAACAACTACATACTCTGGTATAAGAACTCAGAAAGTTATTTTAAGGTCTTGAGATTCCATCCCTAATCACACCTGCAACTTTATTTCTGCAGGCATGACTGACCACACCTGTCCATTTTTCAAATGTGAATGACTGGAACACTGTTTAGCTGATAATGTTGGCGTCTCCCACAACTGGTTTTTCACATGGCAGCTTTAGAGAATGAATTGTGCCAACCTTGGTCTTCGCTCTAATCAAAAACCTCTCTTTTGAAAACCAATCAATTTGAATCAAGGACAAACCTTTAAGGTTTATGTCTTCAATTTCTCCACTTTTTTATCTCTTAAGGCATTGCATGGCTGTGCTGCGATGCCAGACGGCAAGTGCGTATGCAGGCTCTCAACTACCTCCAGAGGGCTCTGCTAGTACATGATCTACAGACACTAGATGCTGCAGAATGGGAATCCTGTTTCAATAAGGTACGTGTTACTCTGCTCAGGAGACTGAAAACAACAATAACAATATTACAAACAACATTAAAAAGCCAAACCAATAATTTCGTTGCAGGTGCTTTTCCCATTACTGACCAAACTCCTCCACAACATCAGCCCAGCTGATGTTGGTGGAATGGAGGAGACTAGAATGAGAGCCTGTACTATCCTATCAAAGGTTAATGCTCTACACACACATACATACACACATACATGCACACACATACACTACTTCTTTTCTTTTCGTCTTGTCCCTTTAGGGGTCGCTCCAGTGTGACACCTTTTTCCATCGAAGCTCATCTCCTGTATCTTACTCTCTAACTTTAACGCCAACTGCCCTCATGTCTTCCCTCACAGCATCCATCAACCTTCTCTTTGGTCTTCCTCTCGCTCTTTATCTTGACAGCTCCATCCTCAGCACCCTTCTGTCAAGATACTCACTCTCTCGCCTCTGGCCATGTCCAAAGCATCAAAGTCTGCTCTTTCGAACCTTGTCTCCAAAACATCCAACTTTGGCTCTCCCTCGAATGAGCTCATTTCTAATCCTATCCAACTTCCTCACTCCTAGATAGAACTTCATCATCTTCATTTCTGCTTCCTCCAGCTCTGCTTCATACAATGTAAAAATCAACTTTGGTACGAGTTTATGGCATATATACTGCAATTTCCGGCCTATATGCCACGACTTTTTGACACGCTTTTAACACTGCGGTTTATGCGGTGATACTAATTTGTGCATTTTTTCTAACGGCCGCAAGGGGCCACTCAAGCAGAAAAGGTAAGAGTAAGACCATATGAGAATGTATGTGCCAAGGAAGTGACCTTTACCGGTATGGCCCTGTTAGTGTTGGGCTAGCGTGTTACTGCTGTGTCTCAGTGATTTTTATGGTATGTTTTTTTTTAGCGCGGCGCTGGTATTTGCATTAAACTGTGTACCATCTTTCTTTGTAAATATCTCGTGTTTCAATGTGGGTTTCAATGTGGGCATTTGCGGCTTTTACACAGCTGCGGCGAATGTATGTACCAAATAGTATTTCCTTTACAAATGTACTGGGTGAGGCTTATAACCAGGTGCGCTCTGTAGGCCGGGAATTACGGTAGGCAATCTTCAATCTTTTTAGTTGAGCTTTACATCAGTGCTTCATCTTGTAGTTTTACATTGCACTTGTAGCATGATTTAGTTTAACCTTTTTTTTTAACGATTATTATTATTGCATATTCCAGGTTTTTCTGCAACACCTCCTACCGCTGTTGTCCTTGCCAACTTTCGCGGCCCTATGGCTCACCATTCTGGATTTCATGGACAAATACATGCATGCAGGATCCAGTGACTTGCTGGTGAGAGTTTTTTTGGGAGACCCAATTTTTAAAAGTGAAGTTCCGAGTGTGTCAATGTGGAACTTAATATAACTGTGTCGGTATATCTAGTTGGAGGCCATCCCAGAGTCTCTAAAGAATATGCTGCTGGTAATGGACACAGCAGAAATCTTCCGTAGTGCAGATTCCAGGACAAAATACTCAGACTTGTGGGAAATAACATGGGAACGAATCGACTGTTTCCTGCCTCACCTGAGAGAGGAGCTTTTTAAACAGACTGTTTTACCAGGTATGTGTTTATTTCACTTCCATGCAACTGTTTGATAAACAATATAATAAAAATATTTTTGTACAGAAGCAATCTATTTAAATGAATTTTAATTACATTTTTCCTGTTGCAAACCACATAAATAGAATTATTCTTGTTCTACTTAGCCATTATAATACTATTAAATGTTGTGCAGATTGCATCGTAAATTGTTATTGTAAATTGCCATTTTAAAAGAAGAAATTAGAAATTACAAGTAACCTTTAGTTAGGCCCACTTAAAAGACAAACTTTTCGAGTAACATTTTATGTTTCTTTGATACAATTTCATTTTCATCTTTCGCATAGTTCACTGACGGAAACATTTCCAACACTGTTATAACAGCTCTGTAATTTCTCAAGTATGGTATCAAAAAATATAAATTGAGCCATGTTTTTTTCGGGCACACGTTTTTTGTTTTTTTTTAGACGCTTGGAATTGCAGCTACTTTTGTGTGACAGCACACAGTATTATACCATAGTCTTGATGAATACTTGACTCCAATTGGCTCAGAAAATTCCATGTTTATTAACTGTTAGTGTACATCCTTTGAACATCTCACGTACGTAAAATCATAACCGTACATTGTTCCAAATTCATGCGCAGCACAAGTAGCCATTACAATATATAAGCAAACGTTTACCAACCTGACAGTCAGATTTCATAAGTAAACATGAAATACCCAGAGGACAAAAATCTTCAAATTTAAGACAATGAATGATTTCATCATTAAATTTATTTGGTATTTGCAACGCATTTGATAACTGGGATGCTGCTGAAGAATTGAGGTGAAAAATAAAGAGACAAGCAGCACAAAAGGTTACCTTTGTAAGAATTAATTCAAGGAAGAGGAAATCAACATGACGAAAACAACAAAATGGGCATTTTAAAATGCTGAAACAGAGTGCTGATTTCCCGGGACAAAACTTGACAAATACAAACCATTACATAGCAACATAATTGCTTGTAAACAATAAGAATGATACACATCTATTTAGTGAAAAACAGGTACGGTATGACATTATTTCAATTGTGTGACCAAGAAGTCTGGAAGTTAAAATCTGGAAACAGTATAGCATTTTGAAATCTCAATTGTGTAGGAACCCTGCACTGCCTTCCCTGCAAATTGGCAGTTTAGAATCAAATCAGAAGCACTGACATTCATGATGACACACACAACAGCGTAAAGGCGGGATCAGATGGCCAAGTGCGAGTGGGGTTTAGGATTGGAAAACAGGGGAGATATCCACATTACATGTCATCTCGCACAGCGTTTGTTGAAATTCTGGGTCTGGACTATTTTTTCCTTCAAATTTTAGGTCAAATAGTGAGTTTTCAACTATTGAACCTTTTGTGTTCCATTGAATATACTACATATTCAGTATGTTGTGTCCTTTGTTCCTTCAGATCCAGTACCCTCTACTCCATCAGAGGTGCAGCCACCATCCTCAATACCCCAGCCTCTTTCCCCACAGGGGTCTCTAGTTCAAGCACAGCAACCTTCTCCTGTGTCTCTGCCGGTGACTTCTACAGAGCCTCGAATTCCCAGCCGGCCGGCATCGCCCCACGAGACCCAAGCAGCCAATGCCAATGGTAACACGCAGAAATGGTTCATCTGTGATCTCACAAGAAATACATTTTAAATCAATTCAATTCTATGTAATTGATTGAGCCTCTTACAGAAAAAGTTACAGGTCTGTGAGAAACTGAAATATTTCTTGTTTGTAGATGACCAAACACTTCCTATATTTTTCTGCATAATTTGCTCATCAATTCTTGAAAAATCAGACAGTGGTTTTATTTTTTTTCTCCTTTGGTTTCTCATGGGTATAACCTATGATGAAAATTACAGGCCTCTAATT
Organism: Syngnathoides biaculeatus; assembly: GCF_019802595.1. Taxonomy (NCBI): domain Eukaryota; kingdom Metazoa; phylum Chordata; class Actinopteri; order Syngnathiformes; family Syngnathidae; genus Syngnathoides; species Syngnathoides biaculeatus. The sequence continues at coordinate 26,927,796 of NC_084651.1, forward strand.
TTTTATTTTTGCCCCACTGTATATAACCAGTTATATGATATATCAGAGTTCCACTACTTTCTAATGCCATGTTTTCACTTAACAGTACAGTTATTCTATGTTCCCTACAGATTGCTTGAGTTCTAATTAGGCTTGTTTTTCCATTGCATGGGCAATAAGACAAGACAGCGTCTCCATAAATCAGACATTTAACATGGTACATGCTAAAGAGGAAAATACCTAAAATCTACAATGGTTTATTTAAGGCAGTTGCCTTTTCTTGGCCGTTGAAGACCTTTTACCTTTAATCTAAAATGTTCTTCAATTCAAAATTTTAAGTGTGAGGTTCTATTTACTGTCAGCGCCATAAATATTGGTACATTGATGCAATTTTTCTCTGTTTTGCTCTAAACATCATCACACACTTGAAATTACATTACACTTTTTAAAGACAAAACTGAAAGGAAAATGTCCCACGAACAAGCAGGAATTAAAAACAGTTCCATCAGAGGCCTGGTAGAGCATCACCAGGGATTAAATCTAGCATCTGGAAATGTCTGTGCGTCCCACTCACAATCACAGTTAAGGGCAATTTAGAGTCTTCAATTAATACATGTTTTGCGGGTGCGGGTGGAAACAGGAGTTCCCGGAGAAAACCCACCCATGCACGGGGAGAACATGCAAACTCCACACAGATGGGGCCAGGATTTCAACCCCAGTCCTCAACTGTGAAGCCATTGCTCTAACAGATTTCTCTCATCAGTTGTTCCACCATCCCTCCACAATTGTATCTATCTTCCAATTATTGCCTTGACTGTGTATCACTGGCGGGTTTGTCCCCTGAGGCTCATCACATCAGGGTTGTTGTTGCTGGATATAACTTGTAAATAACCATTTTCCGAACAACCAGTTATTCACCAGCCTAGTAGCCCATTTTTCCACACAGTGGGACAATCTTTGTCTAGAATTTGTACAGGTGTCTAAAAGAGGTGTGGAAAAAGTCATCTGTGTCCAACTAGAAAGGCCTTCTCTAGACAGTGGAAAAGGTTTACGGCAACTCTAATCATCCATTTACAAGGTCCCGACTTCACTTCCCCAGATTGTATTACTTCATTGGAAAAGTGGTCACTAATTGGTCGTTTTTCCACCAGACAGGGGACCAACAACATTGTTTGATTACCTCTAAGGGACAGAGCCACCACCGACCAAATAGGTCAAATCCACACCTACAATTGAGAACTGAAGAAGCCTGTTGGATTTATGGTTTCCTATCGTCAACAACCTAATAGAGTCAACTTGCCTCAGTTCAAATTTGAGAATCTACATATTTAGCTCTTAAAATTGAAAGTTCATAGAGACAGCCACAAACACATCAGTGAGCAAATAGGTTATTGGTTTCAAACAATGGAATTGAACCTGTGGGGTAGGTGAAAATGCTGTTTCTGTGGCAGAATCAAGAAATTTATACACTGGTCCCTTCTTCTCCTTCCAGAATATAATCTTTTTTTAGTTTGAAATTACTTATTTTAACCAGGATCCATCACCCTCCTCTGGCCTAAGGTAGAGTCTGGCTTGGTTTACACCTCTCGGTGCTGTTGATCCTCACCAGCAGGGTACGACGGCCTCTTATTTTTAGCTAGTTAACTGGGTGGCTAGCTAGCACAGCATTTATCATCTGCAATCCTTGTTTTGGTCCTGCTCACCTTTGTAGCATTAAATCTGCCGTCGTCTTCCAGCAGTGACTCCTTTGAAGCTTCAGTAGCCTTTCCTCTTCCTGTCAGACATTTTGGAAATTATCTCATTGTTGTCTGTCAGACGTAGAGAGCTGTGATTGAAATTCTGGCTTTGAAAGAGGACTAAATATTTTCATTCTGTTTTAAGAGCGTAGTACTATTCCCAAGATTGATTGGTGAAGATGGTCTGCTCTTCCTTTGCTGGTCATGGAGGTTACGCAAACCTTCACCGGTGATCCTGGACACCCAGTTTTTTAATGTGATAGAGCCTATTGCAACCCTCCTGTTCATATTTTGTAAAGTTTTGAAAGTGTTTAGCAATGTCTCCCATTCCAAGCAAGAATCTCTCCTTATGATGAGCATCCAACAATTACCTTATTTCCAAAATGACTGACGGTAAGAAGACAGGCTTAAACAAAACAAACCAAAAAACAAATGAATATTCAACAAAGTATTTAACCTAGAATGTGTGAAAACTTCAGGGGAAAAAAATACATTAAATTCAATTGGGCTCATTACTTTTTAACTATCCTCTGGGCTTCGGCTCAAATTTTGATTTAGGGTTCAATAGTTTCAGTCATTATGATGACGAGAAAGAGAAGAATTTTGAAAGGGTTATTCTATTTTGGGTACAGTAACTATTGTTAGTGCTGTAATGTACTCACTACGGGAGGAGCGGGGCTGCCATTTAATTGGGGTGTGGTATGTATGGCTAACGCAAATGTTTTTGTTGAATGTCTTTCAGGACCAGAGCGCTCATCTTCCCCAACCATGCCAGTGCCATCACAGACCCCTCACGGTCAAGTGTCCTCACCCTTGAGCCAGTCACCGTTTATCATCCAATCCCTTGCTTCTCCGCTGCAGGTGGGGGTCCCACCCATGTCCCTGCCAATCATCCTCAACCCCGCACTCATTGAGGCCACATCCCCGGTACCACTGCTACCTGGTCCCAGACCTATGACCCCATCTGATGAGGTCTAGTAGTGGAACTGTTGCTTCGGTTATAAAATGGAGCTCCACCAGCCCACCTCGTACAGCTCAACATGCTCTCTTCAACCTGTGACTTCACTCCAGGAAGTCTGATCCAGTCATTTTAGTGTCTGTTCAACGATTATGACCTTATAATGGGAATTCTAGCAGATTACAGTTTATTTTTGACTCATTCCACATTGTGAAGATAAAAAAATCAAGAAGAATTGTCATCACATTCCCTTCAGATACTGTTGGTCCATTTTCAACCATGGAATGTTCACAGCGACTTGAATTTACCCAATGCTCATGATGAACTCTAAATCATGTTAGGGACTATCCTCTAAATTCATTATATGCGTTCTGAGAACCAGACTTAAGTTTTAGTAATGTTTGGTGAGTCCTGCAGTAAATAAAAAATAATAATAATAATAATCCAAATTGTTTATAAACAGTAATACAAAAATTTAGAAAAGGTCAACTCATGGAAAACATTTTGACATAGAAAAAAAAGGAATTCCATCTATTTTCTGTACTGCTTAGATCATGAGATATACAGATACACACACACACACACACACACACATCTATGCGCATGGTGGAATTATTCCATTCACGCTCCCAATATTCTGTTTACGTTGCCTGTGAGATTTTTTGATCACGTAAGCAGTGTGGTTCAAGCCAAGTTTAGTCACTGGAGCAAAGTCCAAATTTAAACCTGATAATCATGAAATCCTTTTGTCTGTAGTGTATATTAAGGTTGAGATTGCAAGCAAAGAGGCACTGCATGTCAATGAAATCAGGTTTATTCACATTCTTAGCAGCCTTGGAATAACTCATGTGGGATGAGCTCCAAAAAATTTCTGTCAGAGATACAATTGTTTTTCATGAATTGGGTGAGACTGATCTGTACAACTTCACCCCCTGTTTTTTTTTTTTTTTGTTGTTGTTTTTTTTAACCGCATACAAAAAACAAGCTTTGTTTTAGAGCATCTCATGAAGAGTTTGTGTGCATGTTCAGTCCTTTAGAGCAGGGGTGCCCAGACTTTTTTACCCCAAGATCTACTTTTCAACCAGCCATCCTCTCGCGATTGACAGGGGTTGGGGTTGGGTGCTGTACTTTTTTTTTTTTTTTTTTTTTTTTTTTTTATAGACTGACCAATGATGAAATAGAATCACCAGTCTAGTCAAAGCTCTATCCACTACAAAAATGCAAAGCGTATTGATAAGTATATATTGGGATTCTTTGTGTATGAGCCAATATTGCACAATACAACATAAATAACTATTAACATTTTTTGTAACTATCTGAGTTCACGTTGATGATCACTAAACACCATAAGAATGAAAATGCACAACTGATCTTTGTCACTCACGTCAGTGGATTAGTCCAACTGCAGTGAGAAGCGTTCACAATCTCTGATGTCCTTCTACACATCAGCCATGGCTTCACCGCAACGTGGAACTACTCCTTTTTGGTGGTGGATTTGTGTGAAAAGTGACTGCTGTGCCAGTTGGGATTTTAGATCAGACTTTTCTCATTATCAGCTTGCTTTTCGGCGGAATGACGGTATCATATTTTCCACTAACAGTTCGAAAATGCCGCTCCACATTTCCTTTCTATGGTATTCCAATAGTACACTGGCAGATGAGGCAAACTCACTTTGAAAATTACGTCAGCCTCCCATTCTGTATGAAACTGATGTTTTAGACTTCTTTATTCCAGCATCCATACTCATGTTTGATAAGATTTCTTAAGCGATGGCTTAAAATAGGGAGGAACTCGTTGACTAGCGTGTTTTCCTGTTCTCTGTTGTTGTTTGCACATGTGCGGTGAGCTAAAGGTCAGAAAAATACAGCTGTCTTTTTTTTTCGACACACCGTCACAATCGACCCAAACTGCCTGCAATCGTCGCATTGAGCACCCCTGCATTAGAGGATCACTGATCAACATTCCAGTGTGTAGATGAATTATATGGTGCAGTACATATTGTTGTTTCTCTTTGTGCTTAGTATGGCTGACTGTGTACAATGTAGCACAAGTAGTTAAAACCTAGGGCCTTCAAACAATGCCAAAAACCTTATCAATGACAAAAATACATCCGAATGAATACGGTTGCCTTTTTTAGAGTTCAAATAGTATTTGCCAACGAAAATACTATTTTTAATGACATTTCTCAGCTAATGTATTCAATTTCAATTGTTATACATTCCATTTTGCTGAGCAACAAGTACAGGTATGCTTTGCATCATTATTTCTCGTGTGATGACACTCAATACTGATGACGTGGATACCAGTAAAAAGGCACCTGGACATGACAGCATCTCCTTAACATCTGGTGGCCCTGAGCTTCTTTTCATGTTTTGTTATTTATTGAGTTGGAAAAACAATCACAACCCAGAGATGGAAAATGAGTCTCATGCCACCAAGCAGTTAAGCGATTTCTTTAAAAGAAACAAAATGTATATTTTGTTTTGGATCTGGAGTTGAACAGGAAAGCAAATGAATATGTACATAATCTATAAATGAAAGGTGAAGTATGTTTTGCAATGTAATAAATATTGTTAATAAGGTTTGTTGTTGTCTTACACTCCCACAAGTCACTAGTAACTCATCACATCAGTGGAAGTCAAATGATTTCAATCGATACACAAATTAGGGATGAAGTGAAATGAATGTCGTTTTTTTTTAAGTGTGTATGTGTGCTTCATATGGACACAAAAAAAAATGTTTTGTAAAGTAAATCACTAGAGGATGTTTTCATTTTGCAAGGTGACACTGGTACGTCTAAAATCTGATCTGCGTGAATGTGTGACAACTGAAGCAAAAGACAATCTTACAGGCATTCTTCTTCCTCCCTTGTCTAGTAGTTTACCAAAACCCTCACAAAAAAAAATTATGTAAAACATTTTATTTGAAAGGAGAATGAGAATCACATTTTTTATTTTTTTATTTATTTTTTGGTAACAAGTGTATCGGAAACTACAGAAGCCACGAAATAACTTCTATTTGTACATGGAATGTAAAAACATCTGTGACACAGCAAACATAAGGGCAAATTTAAAGGACTTAAATAACCTAATCTCTAAGGGACAGCAACATAAACAACAGCGTTCCACTCAATTCACATTTCCTCTTAATTTCACTTAAATCTATAACAGTTAGCCTGGAAGTGCAAAACAATACAACAAATTGTGGAACACATTTCAGAAAACAGAAAAGCTCAAACTGTTACATTTTAGGGGAAAAAAATTAACCACTGAAACACTTACATTTCAGAAAATAGATTCACAGAAGCAAAAATATTTTTAGAAAAGGAAAGGGAATGTTGGTGGAAATCTCTCATCCTTTCACACGCTTAACCATGATTGGCTTCTGCATCATGTGAGGAGGGGTACGCCACCCAGAAAACAAGACAAATTCCTTGTGTTCTTGCATACTTCGCCAATAAAGCTGATTCTGATATAATGAGATGTGTAGCCCAAATAGCGAATGTTGGTGTTTGATGCTGTCTACACAATGTATTTTACTTGATCACATCTCTTGAACCATAAAAAGAGATTTAAGAGTTGAGGGAGGCTGTTGAGAGAGCATGCTGGTGGTATTTGCAGACATACTGGTCTCAAGCAATGCTTGTCATTGACATACACGCGAATTTAGTTTAAGACTGATACCATTTGATGCTTTACATACAATTTATATTGTTTGAGCCGAACCAATGCAGCAGCACGGCTCACAGGCTGAAAATTTTATTTTCACCGTAGGGGAAAGCTTCTGTGCATTTTGACTAAGTCTAAAATGGGACCTAAAGACCCTGTGGAACAGTGATTAGAATTTGTAATCATGTCAAAACCAGTGCCTAACTGATTGCCCACTCATGAAAATAGTTGCCAAAACACACACACTGTTGCATAGTTCAGTCAGGTTGGGCATTGGTGCTCGGCCTCCGGCAGCCTTAAACCACTATAATCCCAACCCTAACTAAACCTTAACTGCTTTAAACATGAACACCTGTCCTAAATCCAACCATAATGAACTTTTTATCCATCCATTTTCTTTGCTGCTTATCCTCACATGGGTTGCGGGGAGTACCAGAACCAATCCCAGCAGTCAACAGGCAGGAGGCAGGCTACACCCTAAACTGGTTGCCAGCCGATCGCAGGGCACATGGAGACAAACAGCTGCACTCACAATCACACCTCGGGGCAATTTAGAGTGTCCAATTAATGACAAACTTTTTATTTATTTTCAAAATTATATTTGGAATCAACGGCAGCACGGTAGGGCAGCTGTAAACCATTGGCCTCACAGTTCTCAGGGCCGGGGCACAATTCCCGGCCGCGCCTTTGTGGAGTTTGGATGTTCTCCCCGTGCCTGCATGGGATTTTGCCGGCCCTCCGCTTTCCTCCCACCAACATGCATTCATTGGAAACTCTAAATTGTCTCAAGGTGTGATTGTGAGTGCAATTGTTGTGTGTTTCCATGTGCCCTACAATTAGCTGGCAACCAGTTCAAGGTGTACCCTGGCTCATACCCGATGACAGGTGGGATACGCTCCAGCACTCTCACGACCGTTGTGAGGATAAGCGGCTCAGAAAATGGATGAATGGAAATTTGAGATCGACATCTTATTACATCTGCATACCTTTCCATATCTACCCTTCTCGCGATACTGGAGCCAGTCATGTTGATCTTTTCAAGAAATGATGTGGGTTTCATAAATGTCATGTCAAATGGGACGTTGCCTTCCAGCGTGTTTCATCTTTTTTAAGTGTTTCTGCTTTTGTTCATTTGTTTTCTGAAAGGTAAGTGCTTTTGTTAATGTGGTTTCTGAAATGTAAACGTGTTTCATAATTTATTGTTGTTTTGCACTTCTGGGCCACTGTAGTTGTCAGCTATTGACACTATCGTCAATACCGACCAAGAAAAATCCTCACTTTGAGTCCAACTTTGCCATTTCTTGAAGGTAGATTCCAATGCTCTCACTGTCAAACACAACAAAGTATATGGTTTTCAGGGAGGAGTTGGTGGATGACACAAAATGGTTGGAGATGGCCTTGAGGATGAGCTGGGCAGCTGTTGGCTTTGGGAATCCATTCCTGTGGGGGAGGTGTTTGTCAGGACAGTTTACACATTGAAGACTCACAACTACAGTTGGTTGCATGTTGGTAAAAATATAACCCTTTCACGTACAGTGAAGAAAGTATTTGAACACCCTGCTATATTGGAGGTTCTCCCACTTAGAAATCATGGAGGGCTCTGAAATTTTCATTGGTGCATGTCCACTGTGAGAGAGATAATCAAGAGAAATCCAGAAATCACAATATATGATTTTTTTTTAACAATTTGTGGGTTACAGCTGCAAATAAGAATTCTGACCTCAAAGACCTGTTAGTCCGTCTTTAAAAGTACACCTCCACTCCATGTAATATCCTGAATCAGATGCACCTGTGTGAGGTTGTTAGCTGCATAAAGACACCTGTCCGCCCCATACAGTAAGACTCAAACTTGTAACATGGCCGAGACCAAAGAGCTGTCCAAAGACACCAGAGACAAAACTGTACAACTCCACACGGCTGGAAAGGGCTACGGAGAAATTGCCAAGCAGCTTGGTGAAAAAAGGTCCACTGTTGGAGAAATCATTAGAAAAAGGAAGGAGCTAAACATGACTGTCAATCTCAATCGGAGTGGAGCCCCATGCAAGATATAACCTCGTGGGGTCTCAATGATCCTTAGAAAGGTGAGGAATCAGCATAGGACTACACGATAGGACTTGGTCAATGACCTGAAAAAAGCTGGGACCAAATAGTTATTTGCAGCCGTATCACACAAATAAATAATTAAAAAATCTTACACTGTGATTTCTGGATTTTTCTTTTTAGATTACCTTTCTCACAATGGACATGCAATAACGATGATAATGTAAGAGCCCTCCATGATTTCTATGTGGGAGAGCTTGCAATATAGCAGGGTGTTCAAATACTTCTTCACTGTATACTGGTCACGAGAGTGCATAGCTATTAAAAGGCCATTTTCTCTTACAGTGGTTCCTTGATACACGAGTAACTTCAATTCAAGTTTTCCAAGATACGACCCACTGCCAGGACAATTTTTTTGCTTTTTCTTGCAAACCAAGATTTGATGTACAAACGACTGCCGGTAGATGGCGCCCCGAACAATAAGATGCAGAAATGAACAGTTTTTCCACTCATCTTTTCGAGCCTCACTTGGTCTTTCCGGCCGTGCACCTCAACTCTGTAGCATCTCTGTGCAGCTGTGCTATCATTTTGTTATTTTGCATTTAGTACAAATCAGTTTTATACTTTGGTGCCCAATAAAGCAATTGCTAAGGAAAGCAGTGAGAAGAAGACGAGGATGATGTCGATGAATGTGAAGTAATAGAAAAACAGGATGATGTTGATGGATGTGAAATAATAGAAAAATACAAACAGGGTGTACAAGTGAGTGACTTGGCGAAGAGTTATGACCATTCTATGTCAACTATATTGGAGTGCCCTCGATAAAAGGCAATGAGGAAAAGGAGTCACGACTGGGTATTAGTCACTTTTTATTCAACACTTTGGCAGCACACACTGAACGCTCTCACAACTAGCTGCTGCTCTGCCACACACTCACCCGCCTACCCTACTTTATACCGCCCCCTCTCCACTCTTAAAGGGGTGCACTCATAATTACAGGTACTGTATTTCAATATGTACGATTCTCGAGCAGAAGCAATCCATTGAATTGATGCCAGCCAAGGGTGTGAAAATTATTTTGAAGTTACGGAGCTGAGGAGGCGCTGATGATGGAGGAATTAAAGGAGTGACAGATGCAGCAGGATAAGAGGTGTGGCATTAGAGTTTTGATGAGGAGACAGAGGGTGAGGTTATCTCTACCAACAAGATAAAGGAAGTGTCTCCAATAAGGGAGAACGTTTCCGACTTTGTGGTGAAGAAACACCCAAAAAATGTTGCAACTGGTCATGCATTGTGGCCTGACACATTTCAAAAACAGGCACAAACAAACCTCTTTAGACAGGTATTTTTTTTTAAATGGCCATCTGTTGACACAGAAGAATGTGTCGCAAAAAAGGTCAAAGTTGTGCAAGAGGAAAAGACCCAAACACTATTAACCAAACCTGTAAAAAAAAAACAATTACACGAACAATTAAGTTCATTCGAGTTCATTAAGCATAAAGTCACGTTAAGCTAAGCACTAAATAGCTAAGTGAAATTATATAAATTAAGTTCAGCAAAAGTGAAAGAAAAACAATCTTGTTTCAAATAAGTTTAGAGATAGAGTGTAAAGAAGAGACTGAGCAAAAGCGACTGAGAAACCACTTCATCCACAAATATCCTTCATCTGCCTTCTTTCTCCACCAGTATCTTGTTACCAAGAGTCATCTCATCTTTAAGGTAAGTACCCTCTATACTTTCCATTTTATTTATTGTTTTTTATACAATACAACATTTGTTATTGGAAAATTGGGTGGTATTTTGTGGGCTAGAAGGGATTAATGGCATTTGCATTCATTTCAATTTAAAAATCCACTTTGACATAAGAGCAACTTGAGGTAAGAGCTCAGTTACGGGCCAAATTAAGTTCAAGAACAATCTCGGTCTGATCGTTAGCGTAACATATTTGTTACCACTGCACCAAACATCAGAAACGACAGCCTGTGAGTTTGTTTTAACTCAAATGAAGACAAAAAATGTCAACAAGGGCTAGTTGTGCAGCCATTTTTAAAAGAAATGTGACCTCACTCTGGCCGATGATGCAGCCAAACCAGAAGCAGAACAACGTGAGCTAACTGCTAGCAGCTACCTAACAAAACTACATAGTACTATCGTAATGAGCACAAAACAAAACGAGATAGCACACACAATTGAAATGCTCGCTTTTTTCGAAGTGCCCTCGACAGTCATTTCTACGTAGCTTGAGCTCTCATTTTGATTGCCACTTGACGCTATGAAGAACTGTAACAGATTGTAGCCAAACGGGGGCAAGAGGCTGCGCTGGTAGCATGGTGGACCTTCCCCTTAAAGTGCTGACATGAATGAGGAATAAAGGGAACCAAGACTCTGAGGATTCAAAAAATGTTTCCTCACAAACGCCATGGATGGCACAAAGGATGATATGCTGTGGGAGCAAGACGGCATCACTATTCATGAATGCAGGAGTCAGCAGAACTGGATCAAGTTATCAATGGTGAGTTTGACAGTGATGCACCAAAGATAGCTATGGTGGATATTTTTTAGATTGGAGATGAGTCGGATGCTTCTTTTGAAGTCTTGGCCAAGCATGTGTATGGCCGTGGATAAACTGCACTATGCACAAACATTTTATGCCCAAATATTTAATGCAAAAAATTTTCAAGTGTTAAATACTGTAGTTTATATATTTAAAACTGTAATGTGTGTTATCAATAGTATTAAGTAAATGTCATGCCATCGTTGTGCATTTATTTTAGTTGGTTTAGGGAAATGCAGCCCTATGGGGGCACAAACCAGTGCAATCTGTAGGCCGGTCCCAAGCCCGGATAAATGCAGAGGGTTGCGTCAGGAAGGGCATCCGGCGTAAAAACTGTGCCAAACAAATATGAGCGTTCATCTAAAGAATCCCATACCGGATCGGTCGTGGCCCGGGTTAACAACGCCCGCCCCCGGCACTGCTAACCTGCAGGGCGTCGGTGGAAATTCAGCTACTGTGGGTCGAAGACAAAGAAGAGGAGGAAACCGGACCCAGCGTCAGAAGAAAAAGAGGAATGCACAGAGCCTACAACTGAGTGTAGGGACTTTGAATGTTGGGACTATGACAGGAAAAGCACAGGAGTTGGTTGACATGATGATTAGGAGAAAGGTTGATATTCTGTGCATCCAAGAGAGCAGGTGGAAAGGTAGTAAGGCTAGAAGTTTGGGAGCAGGGTTTAAATTATTCTACCACGGAGTAGATGGGAAGAGAAATGGAGTAGGGGTTATTTTAAAGGAAGAGCTGGCTAAGAATGTCTTGGAGGTGAAAAGAGTATCAGATCGAGTGATGAGAATAAAATTTGAAATTGAGGGTGTTATGTATAATGTGGTTAGCGGCTATGCACCACAGGTAGGATGTGACCTAGAGTTGAAAGAGAAATTCTGGAAGGAACTAGATGAAGTAGTTCTGAGCATCCCAGACAGCGAGAGAGTTGTGATTGGTGCAGATTGTAATGGACATATTGGGAAAGGAAACAGGGGCGATGAAGAAGTGATGGGTAAGTACGGCATCCAGGAAAGGAACTTTGAAGGGCAGATGGTGGTGGACTTTGCAAAAAGGATGGAGATGGCTGTAGTGAACACTTATTTCCAGAAGAGGGAGGAACACATAGTGACCTACAAGAGCGGAGGTAGAACCACGCAGGTAGATTATATTTTGTGCAGACGATGTAATCTGAAGGAGGTTACTGACTGTAAAGTAGTGGTAGGGGAGAGTGTAGCTCGACAGCATAGGATGGTAGTATGTAGGATGATTCTGGTGGTGGGTAGGAAGATTAAGAAGACAAAGGTAGAGCAGAGAACCATGTGGTGGAAGCTGAGAAAGGAAGAATGTTGTGCGGCCTTCCGGAAAGAGGTGAGACAGGCTCTCGATGGACAACCGAAGCTCCCGGAAGACTGGACGACGACAGCCAAGGTGATCAGAGAGACAGGCAGGAGAGTACTTGGTGTGTCATCTGGTAGGAAAGGGGAGAAGGAGACTTGGTGGTGGAACCCCAAAATACAGGGAGTCATACAAGGAAAGAGATTAGCGAAGAAGAAGTGGGATACTGAGAGGACTGAGGAGAGGCGAAAGGAGTACATCGAGATGCGACGTAGGGCAAAGGTAGAGGTGGCAAAGGCTAAACAAGAGGCATATGAAGACATGTACACCAGGTTGGACACGAAAGAAGGAGAAAAGGATCTCTACAGGTTGGCCAGACAGAGGGATAGAGATGGGAAGGATGTGCAGCAGGTAAGGGTGATTAAGGATAGAGATGGAAATGTGTTGACTGGTGCCGGTAGTGTACTAAATAGATGGAAAGAATACTTTGAGAAGTTGATGAATGAAGAAAATGAGAGAGAAGGAAGAGTTGAAGAGGCAAGTGTGAAGGACCAGGAAGTGGCAATGATTACTAAGGGGGAAGTCAGAAAGGCACTACAAAGGATGAAAAATGGAAAGGCAGTTGGTCCTGATGACATACCGGTAGAGGTATGGAAGCAATTTGGAGAGATGGCTGTGGAGTTTTTGACCAACTTATTCAACAGAATACTAGCGGGCGAAAAGATGCCTGAAGAATGGAGGAAAAGTGTTCTAGTTCCCATTTTTAAGAACAAAGGGGATGTTCAGAGCTGTGGGAACTATAGAGGAATAAAGTTGATGAGCCACACAATGAAGTTATGGGAAAGAGTAGTGGAGCCTTGACTCAGGACAGAAGTAAGTATCTGCGAGCAACAGTATGGTTTCATGCCTAGAAAGAGTACCACAGATGCATTATTTGCCTTGAGGATGCTCGTGGAAAAGTACAGAGAAGGTCAGAAGGAGCTACATTGCGTCTTTGTGGATCTAGAGAAAGCCTATGACAGAGTACCAAGAGAGGAACTGTGGTACTGCATGCGTAAGTCTGGTGTGGCAGAGAAGTATGTTAAAATAGTACAGGACATGTATGATGGTAGCAGAACAATGGTGAGGTGTGCCTTAGGTGTGACAGAGGAATTTAAGGTGGAGGTGGGACTGCATCAGGGATCAGCTCTGAGCCCCTTCCTGTTTGCAGTGGTAATGGATAGGCTGACAGATGAGGTTAGACTGGAATCCCCTTGGACCATGATGTTCGCAGATGATATTGTCATATGCAGTGAAAGCAGGGAGCATGCAGAGGAACAATTGGAAAGATGGAGACATGCACTCGAAAGGAGAGGAATGAAGATTAGCCGAAGTAAAACAGAATATATGTGCGTGAATGAGAAAAGTAGAGGGGGAAGAGTGAGGCTACAGGGAGAAGAGATAGTGAGGGTGGACGACTTCAAATACTTGGGGTCAACAATACAGAGCAATGGAGAGTGTGGTCAGGAAGTGAAGAAACGGGTCCAAGCAGGTTGGAACAGCTGGCGAAAGGTGTCTGGTGTGTTATGTGACAGAAGAGTGTCTGCTAGGATGAAGGGCAAAGTTTACAAAACAGTGGTGAGGCCGGCCATGATGTACGGATTAGAGACGGTGGCACTGAAGAAACAACAGGAAGCTGAACTGGAGGTGGCAGAAATGAAGATGTTGAGGTTCTCGCTCGGAGTGACCAGGTTGGATAGGATTAGAAATGAGCTCATTAGAGGGACAGCCAAAGCTGGATGTTTTGGAGACAAGATTCGAGAGAACAGACTTCGATGGTTTGGACATGTTCAGAGGCGAGAGAGTGAGTATATTGGTAGAAGGATGCTGAGGATGGAGCTGCCAGGTAAAAGAGCGAGAGGAAGACCAAAGAGAAGGTTTATGGATGTGGTGAGGGAAGACATGAGGGCAGTTGGGGTTAGAGAGGAAGATGCAGGAGATGGGCGAAGATGGCAAAAGATGACACGCTGTGGCGACCCCTAACGGGACAAGCCGAAAGGAAAAGAAGAAGAAGAAGGGATTCTGTCCTGACAATTGCAGAGACCAGGACAAGCGTGTCCTGTTGCCTGTCCCGAGATTACCGCTACATCAGTAGATTCACAAAGATTATTATTAATGATGACTTTTTGAAAAACATTACAAGTACAAATATTAAAAATACAAGCCTAGCAAAATAGAAATAGATCATTCCTAATATTTTGAGCATAAGGATAGCAGCACATTGTTGGTGCACGTTGTACAATGGCAACCAGTTCAGGGTGTACCCCGCCTGCTGCCCGATGACAGCTGGGATACACTCCAACACTTCCATGACCCTCGTGAGGATAAGCAGCTCAGAAAATGGATGGCTGGATGGATGGATGGATGGTATCAGACCTTCAACTGTCCTGCCACACTGTTGAGCCATTAGCATAGCTACTGATTCACAGTTGCACTCAGACCTCCAAATTTGAGTATTTTAGCATTGGTTTAGAAGAGAATTGTGCCATACAAGACAAGACTTGGTTGATCTAGTCGTTTGACTGTGAGAGACCACAAGATTTTATTTGTTTCAAATTACTGGCCTCTGGTGTTGACACTCAGTAACAATCGCTTTTTCTCATCATGTTGGTTGTATGACATTTCCAATAAACCTGCCTGAGCAATGGTATGTGTGTAAGGAGGGAATGATGTTCATGTGTATGAAGTGGCTCTTAACCTCTTATAAAAAATAAAAAAGCATGAACCAACAACTAAGGAGCGTGTTTAATTAAAATATTTAAGTATTGATTTTGTGATTTTTAGGAAATTGGGATTGATCACATGTCCACTAAATTGGACATTACGGATTAGTAGCTACTATATTTTGAGGAGAATTGATGGTATTCCTGCAACTTTGTTTTGAAAATACTTAATCTGCTGTAACCTTTTGGCTGCAAATCAAGGTATCATTTTTCTAGCAATATTTTGTGGATATTTGTCCGATAATGACAGAAATGAGCCTTGTCCTTATGTTTAGTAGAGGTTAGGTGCAGAACATGCTAGCAAAGCCTACAATATAGTCAACAAAATACCATCTGATTCAAGGGATGATGATGTCACTGGTAGTGGTGACAAACAAGTTTCTTCTTTTTCTTCCGGTTTGTCCTTCATGTCAGAGTCCCAACATTCAAAGTCCCTACACACAGCTGTAGGGTTTGTGCATGCCTCTTCTTCCTCTTCCAACTAAGCCACTTTCCTCCTCTTTTTTTGTCTTTGACCTACATTATCTGAATTTCTACTTACGCCTTGCAGATTAACAGTTCCAGGGGCGGGCATAGGAAGCCGGGGCTACAACTTAACTGTTATGGAATTTGTATGATGAATGCTCAAATGTTTGGCACAGTTTTACACCGGATGCCCTTCCTGACGCAACCCTCTGCATTTATACGGGCTTGGGACCGACCGACAGCTTGCACAATATGCCAACGGTCTGCAGATAGATGATGATGACGAACGAGCTGAGATGAAATAATGCTCAACTCAAAATCGACAAATGGTGAAATGAAGTTTCTTGGAATTAATTTGGAAATTTCATATCTCAGATAACCAAAAATCAAGAATTTATTGGGTCCTCAGAGGAAGGGCTGCGCCTTGATTTGCTAGCAAATGGCATGCCCCTGAACAGATTTGAGCAGAGTACATTCACTTTATTGACAACTATTCACATGAGCCAGGAAATGCTGATAACCCCTTCAAAATCAGGCCGGTGTTGAATCCACTCAATAAAACATTCCATTCAGTAGTGGATCCTGAAGAATTCCAATCAATGAATGAATGGATCATTCCATTCAACAGACATTTTTCTATCAAGCAGTACATCCCAAAGAAACCCTAACCCTGGGTGTGAAAGTGTTGGTCAGAGCAGGGAGCTCGAGATACAGACACATATTCGAAGTTGATCAGGATTTGGCTGGGTGTGGTGTAGTCAGTGGATTGGGAATGGCTGCACACGTTATGCGCTTTTGTGACGACATCTAGCAAAAGAATCACAAGACTGTTTTTATTGACAATTTCTTTTGCACTATCCCAGTCTTAAAGTTGAAAACAAAACATTTTTTGAAGTGTTTACAGTATTTTTTAATTCATTGAATTCATTAAAAAAAAGGTCATTGGTTGTTTAAATGTACATTGGACAGCTGTTTGAAAAATGTGTTTCGTTATTTCTCCCGTTTTATATTCCAGCATCAACTCTAAATAAATAAGACAAACAGCAGCTAAAATAAGTGTTTAACATGTCACTACTTTTTCTCCAAAGAGGCTATTGACATGAACATTTCAGTCGATGTTCGTAACAACCCAAGTAATTAATCCAGAAAGTAGATCCAATAACATCAGAAATTGAGTATGATACAGTGAAATGACGGAAAAAAACATTGATAGCATCAACTGGTATTTATTTCATACTTAGAACAAAAGCCTTTGTTTGCACTGACAGTTTCAAGATGCCTCCTCTATGGAGAAACCAGTCGCATGAATAGCTCTGGTGGGATTTTGGTCTATTCTTTTACCCAAGCAGTCTTCCAATCTTGAAGGTTCTGTGGGGTTCTTCTGTGGACCTTGGCTTTCAGTTCTTTGCAAATTTTTTTGATTGTATTCAAGTCAGGTGATTGACTGGCCCATTGTAGCAGCTGTATTTCTTTTTTCCATTGAAACCACTTGAGAATTTCCTTGGGAGTATGTTTTGGATCATTATCCTGCTAAAATGTCAATGCAGCCTTACGGGGGCACAAGCCAGTGCAGTAGTGCCAGTGTAGGCCGGTCCCAAGCTCAGAAAAATGCAAAAGGGAAGGGAATCCGGCGTAAAACTGTGCCAAACAAATATGAGCGTTCATCTAAAGAATACCATACTGGATCGGTCGTGGCCCGGCACTGTTAACCTGCAGGGCGTCGGTGGAAATCCAGGTGGCTAAGAATGAGTTATGAGGCTGAAATTTTAAATTGAGGGTATGTATCATGTGATTAGCAGCTATGCCCCACAGGTAGGATGTGACCTAGAGTTGAAAGAGAAATTCTGGAAGGAACTAGATGAAGAAGTTCTGAGCATCCCAGACAGAGAGAGTTGTGACTGTGCACATTGTAATGGACATATTGGTGAAGGAGATGAGGAAGTGATGGGTAAGTACGGCATCCAGGAACTTTGAGGGACAGATGGTGGTGGACTTTGCAAAAAGGATGGAAATGGCAGTAGTGAACACTTATTTCCAGAAAAGGCAGAAACATAGAGTGACCTACAAGAGCGGAGATAGAAGGTAGAGCAGAGAACCATGTGGTGGAAGCTGAGAAAATAATGTTGTGCGGCCTTTCAGAAAGAGGTGAGACTGCCTCTTGATGGAAAGGAGGATCTCCCGGAAGACTGGACGACTACAGCCAAGGTGATCAGAGAGACAGGTAGGAGAGTACTTGGGGTGTCTTCTGGAGGGAAAGGAGAGAAAGAGACTTGCTGGTGGAACCCCAAAATACAGGAAATCATACAAGGAAAGAGATGAGCGAAGAAGTAGGACATTGAGAGGACTGAGGAGAGGAGAAAGGAATATAGAGAAATGCGACGTAGGGCAAAGGTGGAGGTGGTGAAGGCTAAACAAGAGGCATATTAAAACATGTTCACCATGTTGGACATGAAAGGAGAAAAGCTTTGCAGGTTGGCCAGAGAGAGGTCATTAAAGTCATTAAAGTGATCCGGCAGTGAAGAGGAGTCATTGCAGGTCTGTGGGAGTGCCTTGTAGTCCGTGATGGTCTTGGATACCATGCCACAGGTTCCTGGTGTTTTTGCTGTCCCTGAAGCGGTCAGCAATCTTCCTGGAGTACTGCCTCTTAGCTTCTCAGATACCATGTGACAGATTGGCCCTTGCTGCCCCAAGGCTCACCCCAGCCCCAGCGCTGGTAGGATTCCGGGCCACAAACTGTGGATGCTGAGAGAATTTATAAACGTTTGGACAATTTCACCTCAAAAATCTCAAAAGCCATGAATGCTGTCGCTCCTGTTAAAACCAAACCAAAACCGACCTAAAATACTGCAGAGGACCACAGTGATGGTCAAGTGCTATAAATCAAAGTTTAGGAAAGCAGAATGCAAATAGAGAAAAAATAAACTCTAAATTTACTATGACCTACCACTCTGGACAGTGTCTTTGTAATTTTAACAAAAACAGGGCTAGACAGCAACAATACCCACAGTCTGTTTGCTGTGGGTGACAAGACCCCCCCCCCCCCAATCAAAAAAGCTCCAGAACTCAAAACATCTGATATATGCAAACAAAACAAAGCAGTCAGAGCATATAACTCCAATTCTTGTTGGACTTAGACTGTTATTTTCGTGAAAAAATACAATCCATCTGGCTAAATACTGATTTAGCACAAATCACCAAAATGATACTATATCTGAAGCTAACCAGTGAAAACTTGATTACCATGTCAGAATTTGATAGCTGACCAAAGAAAAACTGGAAAGCTGTACAGCAGCTGAAACCATCAACGAGCTTTCGTTACTCAATACCATTTGACTTTTTCAAAACTATTGTGATATCAGTGTCCGCTGATTTGCAAAAAATAATCAATCTGGCGAGTTTCCTGAACTCTTAAAGTAGCTATCTTTAAGCCTCTTCTAAAAAAAAAAAAAAAAAGAGCACTGGACACTTCACTGTTAGCAAACTACAGACCCATCTCTAATCTTCCTTTTGTAGCCAAGATTGTTAAGAAGGTTATTTTTAACCAACTCACCAATTTCTTTAATTTAAATTGACTTTTTGACAAATTTAAATCAGGTTACCAACTAATCACGGTACAGTCTCTGGTATGTTTGGCCAGCTCTTTGGTCTTGGCCATGTTCAGGATAATACATGGAGTGGAGATGGACTTTTAAAGGTGGATTAACAGGTCTTTCAGGGTCAGAATTCTAGCTAATAGGTGTTCAAATATTTATTTGCAGCTGTATCACACAAATAAATAATTTTTAAAAAATCGCACCTTGTGATTTTTATATATATTTTTTTTCGATTATCTCTCTCACAGTGGACATGCACCAACAATGAAAATTTCAGACCCCTTCATGATTTCTAAGTGGGAGAACTTGCAATATTTTCTTTTTCTTATTTTCTTCACTGTACCTATTTTTGTTTCAAATATGCAAAATACAAATACTGTTGGCATATTTTAAATGTTCTGGTAGCCACTACTTCGCAGTTTCTCATTTTTCGCGGCTGGTTCTGGTCCCAATTAACCACAAAAAAGACGGATTACTGTATTTGAAGTACTGTGGTAATCTCTGACTCATTTATTAATCTCCAGACATCATACAATCCAGAACTGTTTGAAGTTGGTAATGTGTAAAACAATGTAGCGCATCAAAGTGTGTACATCCTCACCGTCCACCAGGGAGTGAGGGGAAAGCCAAAGACTTGACCTTCTTCTCCTCTGCAGCTGAGAGGCAATTTTCCACGGTCTTTTCTAGGTGTTCCTCACACTTCTCTGATCCCCACTGAGGAAAATTGCAGTGAATGATGATGCGGGCCGTCATTCCACTGGCCTGGCTCACAGCCACTGCATTGGGAAAACGCTTAGATTAAATACACCATTATTGAAATAAATAATAAAATATATATAAAAAGAAAATAATAGTAGATTGTTTTCATCTTTTTCATTGAAAAAGCTAATGGATCCTTGGTTTCCAGTTTTGAAGGTCTGTCTAGTGGCGATGTAAACCAAACTGGGGCCTAAAATAGAATGTGGAATAATCTATCACTCATCTCTATTAACACAACAGTTTTAGAGAAATTAGATAAGAAATTAAATTTATTAATTTAAATTAGAGAAAATTATTGTGTGAAAAGCCCATTTATCTGAGGTTGAGTCGAGGGGGCAGTTGCTTTAGCTGGGAAGCCCGGACTTTCCTTTCCCCAGCCACAACCTCTAGCTCTTCTGAGGGGATCCCAGGTCATTCTTCGGCAAACCAGCGTGTCCTGGATTGTTCCCAGGGTCTCCTCTCAGTGGGATGTGCCCAGAACACCCTACCAGGGGGGCGTCCAGGATGCGTCCTAAACAGATGCCCCGACCACCTCATCTGACACCTCCCAATGCAGAGGAGCAGTGGCTCGACTCTGAGATCCTCCCGGATGACCAAGCTTCTGACCCACTCTCTAAGAGAAAGCCCAGACACCGTGTGGGGTAAACTCATTTCACCCGCATGTATCTGCGATATTGTTCTTTCAGTCACAATCCACAGCTTTTGACCATACGAACTTAGACCGGTAAAGAGAGAACTTCGCCTTAGTTCATTCTTCACCAAAGCAGACCAATGCAAAGGCTGCATCGCTGCAGAAGTTGCACTGATTCACTTGTCGCTCTCTCGTTCCATTTTTCCCTAACTTGTGAACAACACCCAAAGATATGTGAACTCATCCAATTGGGGTGGGATCGAATTCCCAACCTGGAGAGGGAACGCACCCTTTTCCGACTGAGTCAACAGTGTCAGATTTGGAGGTGCTGATTTTTAACCCAGCCGCTTCAAACTTGTCCGTTAACTCTTGCAGTGGAAATTGGAGATCATGGTTTGATGAACCCAAGAGAACCACATCATCTGCAAAAAGCAGAAATGCAATACTAAGGCTACCAAACCATATCTCCTTAAACCCTCAGCTGCACAGAGAAATTCTGTCCACAGAAATTGGTCACAAAGGGCAGCCTTGGCGGAGTCTCTCACTGAAAAAAAAAAAAAAAAAAGAAAGAAAAGAGTCCAACTTTCTGCCGGCAATGCGGACCAAACTCTGACACTGGTTGTCCATGGAGCATAGAGCCCATGTAAGGGGGTTTGGTACTCCATGCTCCCCAAGCAACCTAACAGGAGTGCCCAAGGGACACGATCGAACTTCTTGAAGTCCACAAAACACATTTAGACTGGTTGGGCGATTTGAGGTGATCTTCAGGATTAATCTCCCCACCGACTCAAAACATCCCTAGTTGAGGTCAACAGCACCTCATCCCCACTGTACACAGTGTTGATGGTGCACTGCTTCCCCCTCCTGAGACACCAGATGATGGACCAGGATTTCCTCAAAGTTGTCCTGATGTCGTTCTCCATGGCCTCAGCAAATTCCTCCCATGCTCACGTTTTTGCCTTAGTGACCACCAAAGCCACATTCCGCTTGGCCAGCCGGTACCCATCAGCTGCCTCGGGAGTCACGCAGGACAAAAAGGCCAAACAGCGCTTCATCTTCACCTTTCCAGCATCCCTCACCATTAGTTTGGGAACTGCCACCACCTTACAGCTGCAGCTCTCATCGGCCACCTCAGCAATGGAGGCACAGAACAAGGCCCCTGCTGAGTGAATCAGTATCAGAATCAGCTTTGTTTGGCCAAGTGTAAAAAAAACACCAAAGTAATTTTTCTCCGACAGACGGTGCTGCCCTGGTACGACATACAGAACAAAGAACAACCAAGCAGAAAGAACAAAGAACAAGAGACATTTCTATTTATACAAACTATTCCTTGTAAAAGTCGTGCAAGATGTAAAAACTTCTTTGATTAGAACAGGTATGAGATAAGTGTATCAACGTCCGACGTTGAGTAAAACTGCAATGAAAGTCCTCACCTCCCCCGGAACGTGGATGAAGTTCTACCGGAGATTGCAGTCAAAACTCCTTCTCACAGGGAATTCTGCCAGATGTTCCTAGCAGACCCTCACAATATGTTTAGGCCTGCTAAGTCGGACTCGTATCTTCCACGAACGTTGGCGCAACTCACCAGCAGATGGTGATCAGTTAACAACTCCTTCTCTTTCTTCATCCGCGTGTCCAAGACATGTTGCTGTAAGTCTGATGACAACCACAAACTTGATCATCAAACTGCAACCTAGGGTGTCGTGGTGTCAAGTGCACATTTGGACACCCCTATGCTTGAACATGGTGTTCGTTATGGAAAATCCAAGATGAGCACAGAAGTCTAACAACAGAACACCACTCTGGTTCTAATCGGGGGGTGGGGGAGCAGTACACCTAATCACGCACTTCCAGGTGTCATGTCATTGACCATGTGAGCATTGAAGTCCCACAGCAAAATAATGGAATCCCTTGTTTTTCTTTCTTTTCTTTGCTTTCCAGCACTCACTCAAATTCCAACAAGAGTGGGTACTAGGAACTGCTGTTTGGTGCATAGGGACAAAAATAGGCACAGTCCCACCACCCAAGGGAGGCACCCGTCTCATCCACCAGGGTGAACGCTAAGGTATCGGCATTCTTATTGCCCATCCACACCTGCTCAGTGCCTATCAGCGTGGGCAACCCTAAAGTGGACAAAAGTCCAACCCCTCTCAAAAAAACTCATACCAGAGTCGAAGCTGTGTGCAGAAGTGAGCCCAATGATATCTAGTCAGAACTTTTCAACCTCACACACCAGCTTGGGCTCCTTCCCTGCCTGAGAGGTGAAAGACCAAATCCCTGGCTGAGAGGTGGAAGTCCAAATCCCTGGAGCCAGTTTTGGTAGCCGGGGATTAGATCGCTAAGGTCCCCACCACCGGCCACTGACCATCTTATATTGCACCGACCCCTATCGCTTCTCCCATAGGTGGTGAGTCCATGGTAAGAGAGACCCACGTTACCCTTTCAGGCTTTGTTCGGCCAACCCCTATGGGTGCAGGCATGGACACTGAGCGCTCGCCTTTGAGCCTCACTGCCAGGCCTGGTTCCAGTCGGGAGCCCTGCTGACCCACGTCTAGGCAAGTGAAAAGGTCTTCCAGCATATTTTTTTCTCTTCATAGGGGTTTTGATACTGTGCTTCGTCTGGTCCCTCACTTAGAACCTGTTTGCCATGGGTAACCCTACCAGGGGCATAGAGGCCCAGACAACTTATCTCCTAGGATCATTGGAACACACAAACCCCTCCATTATGATCAGGTGACAGCTAAAGAAAGAATGAAAAAACGTGACAATTCAAAACAATTCAGTTTGCTGTTCTTCAAGTGAAAATTTGTATGCCAGAACTGTTATAAACCGAGGAGTCCTATATAATGTATATAAAAAAAAAAGCTTGTGCCACCAGGATTACAAAAACGTAATGTACACTATATTCGTATGGTGACTCTAAATTGCCCCTAGATAGCACTGAGGGACACTGTATCCACGTGTCCTGCGATTGGCTGGCAACCAGTTCAGGGTGTACCCTGCCTCCTGCCCATTGACAGTTAGGATAGGCTCCAGCACTCCCACAACCCTTGTGAGGACAAGCATTAAAAAAGATGGATGGATGGATGGATGGATGGATGGATGGATGGATGGATGAAGGTGGCATGGCGGCCATTCTGTATCAATCACTTGAAATCCTGAAATGTATTTTTAAAGTGAGTAAAGCTTTTATGAATTTTGATTGGCTGGAATTAATGCAGCCCTATGGGGGCACAAACCAGTGCAATCTGTAGGCCGGTCCCAAGCCCGGATAAATGCAGAGGGTTGTGTCAGGAAGGGCATCGGGCGGAAAAACTGTGCCAAACAAATAGGAGCGTTCATCTAAAGAATCCCATACCGGATCGGTCGTGGCCCGGGTTAACAACGCCCGCCCCCGGTACTGGTAACCTGCAGGGCGTCGGTGGCAATTCAGCTACTGTGGGTCGAAGACAAAGAAGAGGAGGAAACCGGATCCATCGTCAGAAGAAAAAGAGGAATGCACAGAGCCTACAACTGAGTGTAGGGACTTTGAATGTTGGGACTATGACAGGAAAAGCTCAGGAGTTGGTTGACATGATGATTAGGAGAAAGGTTGATATTCTGTGCATCCAAGAGAGCAGGTGGAAAGGTGGTAAGGCTAGTGATTAAGGATAGCGATTGACATATGTTGACTGGTGCCCGTAGTGTGCTAAATAGATGGAAAGAATACTTTGAGAAGTTGATGAATGAAGAAAATGAGAGAGAAGGAAGAGTTGAAGAGGCAAGTGTGAAGGACCAGGAAGTGGCAATGATTACTAAGGGGGAAGTCAGAAAGGCACTACAAAGGATGAAAAATGGAAAGGCAGTTGGTCCTGATGACATACCGGTAGAGGAATGGAAACAATTTGGAGAGATGGCTGAGTTTTTGACCAACTTATTCAACAGAATACTAGCGGGCGAAAAGATGCCTGAAGAATGGAGGAAAAGTGTTCTAGTTCCCATTTTTAAGAACAAAGGGGATGTTCAGAGCTGTGGGAACTATAGAGGAATAAAGTTGATAAGCCACACAATGAAGTTATGGGAAAAAGTAGTGGAATCCAGACTCAGGACAGAAGTAAGTATCTGCGAGCAACAGTATGGTTTCATGCCTAGAAAGAGTACCACAGATGCATTATTTGCCTTGAGGATGCTAGTGGAAAAGTACAGAGAAGGTCAGAAGGAGCTACATTGTGTCTTTGTGGCCTATGACAGAGTACCAAGAGAGGAACTGTGGTACTGCATGCGTAAGTCTGGTGTGGCAGAGAAGTATGTTAAAATAGAACAGGACATGTATGATGGCAGCAGAACAATGGTGAGGTCTGCCTTAGGTGTGACAGAGGAATTTAAGGTGGAGGTGGGACTGCATCAGGGATCAGCTCTGAGCCCCTTCCTGATTGCAGTGGTAATGGATAGGCTGACAGATGAGGTTAGACTGGAATCCCCTTGGACCATGATGTTCGCAGATTATATTGTGATATGCAGTGAAAGCAGGGAGCATGCAGAGGAACAATTGGAAAGATGGAGACATGCACTGGAAAGGAGAGGAATGAAGATTAGCCGAAGTAAAACAGAATATATGTGCGTGAATGAGAAAAGTGGAGGGGGAAGAGTGAGGCTACAGGGAGAAGAGATAGCGAGGGTGGACGACTTCAAATATTTAGGGTCAACAATCCAGAGCAATGGTGAGTGTGGTAAGGAAGTGAAGAAACAGGTCCATGCAGGTTGGAACAGCTGGCGAAAGGTGTTTGGTGTGTTATGTGACAGAAGAGTCTCTGCTAGGATGAAGGGCAAAGTTTACAAAACAGTGGTTAGGCCAGCCATGATGTACGGATTAGAGACGGTTGCACTGAAGAAACAACAGGAAGCAGAACTGGAGGTGGCAGAAATGAAGATGTTGAGGTTCTCGCTCGGAGTGAGCAGGTTGATAGGATTAGAAATGAGCTCATTAGAGGGACAGCCAAAGTTGGATGTTTTGCTGACAAGGTTCGAGAGAGCAGACTTCGATGGTTTGGACATGTTCAGAGGCGAGAGAGTGAGTATATTGGTGGAAGGGTGCTGAGGATGGAGCTGCCAGGCGAAAGGGCGAGAGGAAGACCAAAGAGAAGGTTTATGGATGTGGTGAGGGAAGACATGAGCGCAGTTGGGGTTAGAGAGGAAGATGCAGGAGATAGGCTAAGATGGCAAAAGATGACACGCTGTGGCGACCCCTAACGGGACAAGCCGAAGGGAAAAGAAGAAGAAGAAGATTGGCTGCAATTTACAAGTGTCTTCTGGTGATTACAATTTTGAACGGTGAAAAAGGTAGTGGATAATTGATTGGCCAATCACGAAAACAGATGCCACACCATGGACAAAGCGTGACAGTTCAGTCGAGTTCAACTATGTCTTTCAGTGTGCAGAAGCATTAGGAGTCAATTCCACATTTCCATCATCTGTCAGCTAATCATCAAATGTATGATTTCCGCTGTCCATTTATATTAATGGAAATAGCTATGAAAGCTGGGATCCACTTCTTGTTTTAAAAAAATGTTTAAATATTTTCAACCGAACCAATACGAAAGGAGATGAGAAAATGCTGATTAAGCCTGTCAGTCCCTCTAACATCTTGCTTCAGTAGTATTTTTTATTTTGTGAAAGCCCGCCAGTTGGCATTCTCACCAAAAAATGAAGGCAGGGAAATTATGCATTTTACTGAGCAATGGGCAGCGTGTGCATGAAGAACACTCACTAAAATACTATTCTGAGGTTCTGTAGTATAAAATATTCAAAGAATAATTAGTGTAAATGAAAGCAATAATAAAAATTGCGGCCAATACCAACATCTACCTCTTTTTGAGGAACTGTTGGCTACCAATTGCTGTGTGGGTGGGTCATGACCCAGCATCCCTCTTGTCCTTACGGATCTGCTTTTATTGGTTTTGTTGGCCTCATTCTTTTAACATAAGTTAACTTGCTTGTGACCCAGCAATTTGGTTTGTGAGAACTTTTATCTACTTGATTATAACTTTGAGCACAGTAATACTACTCCGGCCTTACCACCTGTCATAACTTGAGGAGTTTCTCATGGCCAGCTGCCTCTACTTCCTGAATCTCCCTATGGACATCAGTCCCCAGTGAGGTACAGCTGAGGTCCAGAGACATGAGATGAGAAAAACGTAAGAGCAGTATGACAGATGAAAAACTCTTCAATGTCTGTGAAGCAACACCCCCACGCACATTGAGTCATTGGATATGTGGAGGCACTTTCAATGCTCCACAAACGGTATATTGCAATTTAGCACATTTATTAAACAATGAACCACTAAATTAATAGTTGGAAGAAGGAGTTTGCTACAGAATCGGGATGTGGGAGCAAGACAGTATTTTAAAAGATACTCACTTATTTGAACGGCCCGTGAGAGGCACAATCATACGTATATACATATACTGCTTGTGTACATTTTGGTCACAGGTCTTTTTTTTTTTTTAATTTAAACTATAGGTACATTATAAATAGCTAAAGATTTGTGTGGGGAGGTGGGGGACCGGTTGGACTTGGCACAGCCTTTTGTTATATTGCTGAATTCCATGGGGCGGCAAGAATTGCAGATTAAAGCTTTAAATTCAATTGCACTTCACAATTCTAAACACATCCCGACAGCAAAACACACTAACACTGTTTTCACACACCAGTGTACAGACAATGGGATAAAAGATGGATACAGTCAGTACCAGATGCCACCTCCAATGGTCCGTGTGCTTTCCGTAGCTCCTTCACGTCTTGCAGGAATTCTTGGCCTCCTGCTTTTTCCAAAGCGTTGCCTGCCAGCAACACAGCAACAACATATTAGATGAGTGCATAGAATGCAGAATAATGTCTTCAAAGTGCTGCCTACTCACCTATACCATCTTTGAGGTCCATCTCTGCATTTGCTGGGTTAATTATAGCATCAACCTTCATCATTCCAATTTTGTTGATTTCTGTCACTGTAAGAGAAAGCTGTGGTTCCCAATCATCACCAGTTCAGTATGAGTACCACTTAGTTTAATAGTGAGACTTAAAATGCAGACATATTAGCCCAAAGTAAAAGAAATCTGGCTTTCAGTGTACAGTAATCTGTCACTATCTCACAGTTAACATTCCTGATTCAGTGCATTCCAGTGCATTTTTGTCAATGTAGTATAGTTACTCACTTGCTGATCTCTAATACAGTTCTTTAATGGCTATATGGTTTTAATGGGGTGACAATACGGGGTCTTATTCTTAGTAGAATAAGAAATCCTATTGAGTAATCTAAACCAATACATGTAGTAAGACGCCAAATTGCTTGAGGATAAAAAGAACATTAAGGAAAGCTATTGTTAAAAAACAAGCCAGTCAGTTTCATGAAATAAATTCACAAATACAAACCCTAGGCTAATGAATAACTAATGCAAATACAGATCAGAACAATACAAGTTGAGAGCAATGTTCAGTTTAATTTTCTCCAAACAAAGTAGTGACGTTAAAAACATCATGACTGTCAATACTTGGGCTGCCATAATGCCATCCTCTGAGTATATTTCCAGTCAGTGCTTAAAGGTCTAATCCAGCAGAAATGTATTTTATTTGTCTATCATACAAATGTAGCTAAAATTTCATGCAAAAATATTTTAAAAATTCTCGACACAACAGAAATGAAAAGAATTAGCGTCAAAGTCAGTCTCGAAATTTTGTTCAAAATGTCACTTAGATTCGTCAAGTTCCGTAACTCCCTGGAATTTGACGTCACGTCACGACAACATTTAGCCAGAGAGTGAAAAAGCTAAAAATGGAAGTGTGTTGTATACGGCTGTTCTGTTTCAAACACTGACAGAGTCATCTTACATGAATGGCCGAAAGATGAACAGATGGGCAGGTTATGGACCAGGTTAGTGAAGACAAAGTGGGCACATTGGACTTAAAAATCAAAGTGGACAGTAATATGTTCCAACCATTTCACAGAGGACTGCTTTGAAAACCTGGGACAGTGTTCACTTGGCTTCGGTAGCAAGTAAGTACATACGTGTTCCATTGTTTCGTATTGACAAGTATCGACCTCGTTTTAAATGTAAGCACAATACCGATACAGATATATATGTTAGCTAATATCCGTATCCATATGATTATGAGGTGACGAAATTTTGACATTGTATAAAGTTAGTCTACTGTTGACGCTGAGGTCTTCCTGAAATTCGACTACAGCAGTGTGTGCTCTCAAGTGTTAGATGCATTATTTCAAATACGGGCTAAATGCATGTAACTAACACAAAGAATGGCCTATAAACATGTGATCTTTAAACGCAGAACGATACCAAAGGTTTCGATTTTTGTTTTTTGCCAACTTGCTCGTCGCTAGTACAACAACAACAAACGACTCTCTGTTATGTGCAAGCAGCATCTGACATTTAAATGTGTTCGAATTAGATTACTTTGTCAACAAGTGTGTACGTAGATTTCTTGACGCACCTACCAGTCTGTGTTTCAGATGCGAAGTTCCACGTCAACTTCGTCAGGTCTCGCCGAATCCTGTTCTTGTGTTGCATTGGTCAACTCGGGTTTGAACATATATGGTTGAATTACACCTGCATGGGATGTTTTTCAAACATGGGAAGAATAACAAAATTCCTCCTCTTCAGTTCTTATCTCTTCCACAGAGCATTCCATAAAATCTTCTTGGCGTGACGTCACACTGAAGCAGCTTCAACAGAGCCTCGGAGGCATTCTGATTACAAAGAAAATGTGCACTTTGGCGCTAATTTATTTCATTTCTGTTGTGTTGAGAATTTTTGAAATATTTAGACCTTTAAGGTGGGAAATGGCCTGTTCACTGTTCTGTTTATTTCTGCATGGGCTGTTGTTCCAAGTCATTCAAGCACAGCACACCTGCTGTTAATAGGCATCCCATTTTGGAGAAAGGTCACCTCAAATGGACATATCAAATAACTACCAGTTATTTATGCTGTAACATGCAGTATTACATTTATGGAATCTATAAATGTATATAGAGCGATTAATATAATAAACCATTTCACAAATTCCATTTAATGCAGGGTTCTCTAGCTGTGGTAAACAAGGGCTAACTGTATTACCTTTTGACCCAGGAACAGGCTCTTGGCTGAGAGGATGGTAAATCCATCTCCTGGACCATCTTCCACTGTGGAGTTTGGTACAGATTCTTTGTCATTGTCTATGTTCTTTACCATATGGAGAAACAAAAACAGAACAATGAAACTCAAATTACACATAACGCCTTAACCAAAATAATGACATTGTTGCACACAGTATGAAGTCAAAATTTGCCGGCGTAGCTTTAATAACTAGTGTACACACTCGGGTGACCAACCTTTGACTTTCGGCCTCGTTTGCCCTTAACCTTTTTCAAGGGTTTGACGGGTTTGGTGTTTTTGGAGCGTAATTCCTGCTTCTCGGGGACAGATGTTTGGCTGTCCACTTTGACTCTGCTTCCTCTCTTCTTGGAAAGAAGTTCTGGGTGAATGCGAGGCAGCACTCCTCCATTTGATATGGTCACACCCCGAAGAAGCTAGCAAACATTACCTTTGAACCATCTCATACTGAAAGGTCTTTTTATATTGCATTGTACTATTTCTTAATTTATCACTATACTGTATGTAATGTATAAATCTGCACCACAGAACCCACTTATACTGGTTGTGTACATAAACAAATGTCACATATAACGCATTAGACTACAAAGTACTTTTGAGTTTAACATAAAGTCTTCATTTTACCTGAAGCTCGTCCTAGAAAGCAGTTACCTGGTTAAGCTCCTCATCGTTGGCCACAGCCAACTTAATATGTCTTGGAGTTATTCTGCCTTTCTTGTTGTCTCGTGCAGCATTTCCGGCTAACTCCAGAATCTCAGCTACAAGGGAGAAAACAGTGGAAATCCATGACACGTCGAGTATGTTAATTTCTCTTTCGATTCTCTTGGAAACAGTTGTAGAAAAGATGAGCCATTCTTTTGCTCTCTCTTTCTAATAGTCTGGCATGTCAGCCAATCAAAGTCTGCCAGTCACAGTCAACCAAATCTTAAGTTAAGGCTTTGTTGATGATGCAATCATGTCAGTGTTTGACAGCCATCCACACAAAACACTTCAACCCTACCCCATGAATACACTCCACTTTCCACCTATGAGTTCTGCCCTACCAAGGGTGCCTGTCCCTGTGGATTTTTGCTCAGCCTTCTGCATCTGGCCTTGCCTTTAAAACATTTGTCCCCCAGTTGCCGTGGATATTGGGGATTCTGCTACAAAGACAACGGAGTGTGGTTTTCCCCACCCTGTTGTCTATGAATTAGGATTTAAGACAACAATTACATAAGACCGTTCCTGTATATTACAGAGCAGTGGATCACTTTGGCCCAAAAAAACCCTTCCAAATTTTTAAGCCATAAACCTCTCAACTGTGAGATTGACCAATCTGTATCCTGACTTTAAAAGTGAGCTGTCACGGCTGATCTTAAAGCCATTATTATATGTAGTCATTTTCAATATTGCAATGGGTTGCTGTTCTGCATTTAGGCCCTACACCACACTTGCCTCGTGTCACTCTTACAGAGGTATGTGGCCGATTGATGGAGTGGTATTAACAATGCAAAACAATAGATTAGACTGATATGACCCCTGCCCCCGACAAAAAAATAAGAAATCATGAGAATAAAGCATTAGTTGAAAAAAAATGAAGGGGCTCTTCATGATTTCAGAATGCACAAGGTACAATCTGAACTTCTCACCAATCAGTCGCAGGTCTTCGCACCATTCACACTCACATGCACAACTATGAATAATATTCTGTAGATGCTTCAGTGTATTTCCTGTACATGAGACATGGAAAGTTGCAGGAACTAGGGTTTTTTTTAAATAACTATTGGCAGTCAGAAATGTACAGTACAACATCAAAAGACACACGACAAGGCAATAAACAAAGTTGCTATTAGATTGAAATTATTGTATTACTTTTACTTTATTTTTACTGACGCCCCTTCTGACACTGAAGCCACAATCTGTCATGGTGTGGGGCTGTTAGTTCCAATGGCATGGGTATCTTAAAGGTCTACCGATATCCCGATATATATTTTAAAATAGATATTGTTATGAAAACTACATATAATAGCATTTACTTCAATGTCGATACGAAAAAAAAAAAATGAGCGGAGAGCGTGTCGTTCATGCGCAAAGTTCCGGAAGTCTCACTCAACATCCCAGTGGCAGCCATATTGCCTGTCATGTCATAAACTGACGTCACACTGGGACAGTCACCATAGAAACATGCTAAGCCACCTGCTATGCCAGATGAATGAGAGATTTTCTGATTTTTCTGACGCCCCTTCTGAGACTGAAGCTCTTTTTTTGAAGAAGAGAACATCTCAGAAGCAAGTGAAGTGACCGGGGCCAGTTTGGTGACGATATGTCTAGTTAGCTAGTTAGCTCGTGTTACGCGCTACTAAACTGTCTTTGTACTTCTATTTTATTGTTTTGTTTTGTATTGTATCGTATGTGTGATTAAATTGTCTTAAACGCAATACAAGTGCTTTGTTATATGTTGCCGGTTTGACCATGAGGATTTATTCTAAATTCACATGTAACATATGCTATAAACTGTGAGACAAATTGGTCCCCCACGACAATTATTTTTTTAATAGGTTTATACACACCTACCTGTCATTTAGAACCCACAAAGCTCTTGTCGTTTTCACTCGTGCAATCCATTTTTCACAACGAACCGGGTGTTTTGGAAAAGTGGAAGAGTGAATCCATCCTCCCGAGTGTTCAAGCAAAATCCAGCAACACGAAGAAAAAAATAATAAGTAATTTTTCGCCGGTACAATAGGTATAAACCAATATAAACAGTTGACCCCGCTACTGTAAAAAATGTCACTTCCTGGTTCTTCTCCAACACAAATGCCTCAAGACAGGGTTCATACTCAGTCCGACCCAAAAAATTTAAGAGCTTTTTAGGGGCATTCTTAGGGGCTGACACGAAAAATTTAGGACCGACACGGAAAAAATTTAGGCCTGACACGAAAAATTTAGGGCCATCGTGGGAAATCAAGAGTACGGAAAAAAGACTCACCCAATGGTGCCATCAATCTCCAGAAAAACAGACTAACTACAATTGCAACTATATACACAAATGTCTTCTACTGATGTCTGTCTCAGCACCCCTACTCTAGCTGCTTGAGCCTACCCAGTGCCTCCTCTATTTGTTGCTGCAGAGGTGCCAAAGTGGCTCTCTTGTCCTTTGGTCTGCCTCTGAGTGAATTGGCCTCGGTGATAAACCTCAGATTCCTCTTTTCTTCTGCCCCTCACACAGCCTGTCAGCCTTCTCAATAAGCGTTGATATGACAGTCTCTATTCTGGCTTTTTTGGCTTTGAGGCAGTAGAGATGAGAGTGGGCAGCGATGCCAAATGTAGCCAGGTACGAAGTCTTCCTTTCCCCACAGTGGTAGTTTTTAGCAATGTCACTGTCTGGGAACATGACTGCAAACACTTTCGAATTATTTTCACAAGATTTGTAACTTTAATGGTTGCAGATCACTTTTAAAGTCCACACGATCTCTGCCTTTAACGAGTCCGTCTTCGTGTATTGAACTACGTTCATAAAGCCTGACTTCCGGCTGGTTGAAGTCGATGACTGGACAACTGTAAGTGCGCATGCACTGCTAGTACCACTGCCTGAAGTTGATGCTTCACTATCTTGATATTTTAGAAACAGATTCATACCAACGGAAGATGAGAGAGTCTTCGCCAAATCAGCATGTCTCCTGTTTTTCCGGTGCGACTCCAGCGCTTTGACGCCCATCTTTTCAAGCTGGTAACTCTGCTTGCACAGATGGCAGTAAAACATGTGCCGATCTTTTGGATCTCGACGAACCCAGCTCCCGAACTCCTTACTTTCAACCCAAGCATATTGAAAAATGCACTTCCCCATTATACAAGTTGGATCGATGAAAGAACTACGCTACGTCGTAACGAAGACGAAGTGAAATGCCTACTCACAGAAACAAACAATGGAATATCGACAAGATGGCGACAAGTTTTCAACACGGTGACTTCCGTTGACAATTTCCGGCTGTTTTGGACGCCAAACGGATCGCTATTTTTTTTAAGATAAAATATCTTTTTTTTTTCGGGAGAATTTTGGCGGTAGAGGTCCTCCCTATGATTTTCTTTAATTTAAGGCCTTTTTAGGGGCTTGACCAGTTTTCACGGCTTTTTAAGGACTTTCAGGAGCCCCTAAATGCACCTTCGAAAATTTAGGGGTTTTTAGGGACTTTTAGGGCCGCGTGCGAACGCTGCAAGACGATTTTCATGGCGGGAGATGCAAAAATCCATATACAACAACATCCTGACGTGTGTTGAAAAAACAGATGGGTCTATTCCAGCTGCCTTTTTTTTTTTTTTTTTAACTATTAAAAACGTCCTAAAAATCATGCTACGTGTCGGTAGACCTTTAAACATCTGTGAAGGCACCATGAATGTTGAAATGTATCTAAAGGTTTAATGCTGAAAGCGGAATGTTGAAGAGCAGAAGCTGTACATGAATCAAGATTGTTGTTAAAACAAAAGGTGATGTAACATAATGGTAAACATGACACTGTCCCTACGTTTTGGAAACATGTTGACGGCATAAAATTCCAAGTTAATGATGATCATCTAAAAGCAAATTTAATCAGTTTCAACATTAAAATATCTTGTCTTTGTAGTGTATTGAATTCAATAAAGGTTGAAGATAATTTGCAAATCATTGTGTAGTATTATAATTTTATATTTAACACAATGTCCCAACTTCATTGGATTGGGGAAGTATTTAGCAAAAATATGTTTAAATGGAAGGCATTGCAGAAAAAAAAAAATATTTGAGACATTGTGCTGTTATCCTACCTGCCAAGTACTCGATGACTGCTGCCATGTAGACAGGTGCCCCCATGCCAATGCGATATTTATGTGTGCCAGTGCGCAGGTACCTCATCATTCGGCCAACAGGGAAGATGACCCCTGCACGGGTTGAACGAGACAGCTTGGTGGCCTTCTTTTTCCCCCCTCTGGCAGACATCTTGATCTGGAAAATCAAATTAGGGAAGAGAAAGAATTAAGTTAAATCAAAAGGAGACACTTGGACACAAACTGTATTTTTCTGCCTTTCTAAAGATATGAATGTCCAATTTGAATTGACATAGTCTGTTAGGTATCGATTTGACAGTGTGGTACTGTTTTTTTATTGTGGATGTTCCATACCATAGGTTTGGCTTGTGTGATGTAAAGGTGTATTAGTTGTCCCATACATAATTTCTGACAGAAAAGTGTGCAGCTACGCATCTTTATGATATGCATGCGGGAAGATATGCAAATAAGACAGCTGGTTCATTCATTCTGTACTTCCAACTTTGGAGGGGTAGTTTGGGCCAGCCCTCTTGTGGCCTGCTGCAATGTTTTCTTTAAATTCACCTCCCAGAGTTTGCATGGCTTTAAAGTGTCCCAATACATCTGTACATAAAGCTTTCGTCACGTCCACCCTGAGAGGGACGCAAGATGATTTGGTCAAGGTTGGACAAGATGGCAAGCAGGGTGAATGTTTTTTTTTTTTTTTTTTTTTTTTTTTTTTTTTTTTTTTGAGTTTGTGGATTTTTGAAGAGTAATGGACTTTGAAGATTCACATGGACTCCGGAGAACATACAAAGTCCACACAGGCGGGATCGGGTTTTGAACCCTGGTCCTCAGACCTGTGAGGCCAAATCTCTACAGCTGCTTCGCCGGTCTGACACCATTTGTTTAAAATTGTTGTTTGCAGGACACGAGATTTCAGCAACGTCACCGAGGCATTTTTTAATAAATTCCCTTTCATTGTATGGGTTAGTGGCCCTTGCAATGTTCCAAGCCAGTTGATATGATGTCTTGATATATGAATTCTCTGGGCACTCTGGTTTCCTCCCACATCCCAAAAACATGCATTAACTGGAGATGCTAAATTGCCCATAAGTGATTGTGACTCCTTGTCTGTGCCCTGCAAATGGCTGGTAACCAGTTCAGGGTTCAACCCCAATTTCTGCCCGATGACAGCTGAGATTGGCTCCGGCACTCCCGTGACCCTCTTGAGGATAAGCAGCTCAGAAAATGGATGGATGGATGGATGGATAAATGAAATTATCAAGAAACTGTGATATTTTTTATGAATCAGTAAAGAAGGTTACGCCCACAATCTCAGAATCCTTTAAACTAAGTTGTGAACAACTAATCACCAAAGTTGAAATATTCTAAGCAAAACACTCAATGAGAGAGTCAATAAGTCTAAATTCCTTTGATGTGATGGGATCTATTCTGGGATATTATTGGAGATCATTTGTTCAAATTATCTAAAGAATGTTTGTCAAGAAAGGAAATGTTTATAAGTATGAAACAAGGTGTAATTACTCTAATCCCCAAACCAGAGAAAAATCAGATACTAATGGAAAATTGGAGACCTATTACTTTAAAATGTGGATTACAAGATTTTCCCATTCGTATTTTCTAAAAGGTTGAAAAAAGGTCTTGAAGAGATTATAAATTAAACAAACTGGTTTTATAACCAAGCTCTAATGTGAGCCTTGTTCTAGAGTTATTGGACTTCTCTTACAACGTTGAGAGCAATTCTCTAATACTTTTTTATGATTTTTATGAACCATTTCATGTTAGACCACATTTTTCAATTTAAAGCTCTCCAGACTTTTTGCGAGAAAAAAATTGTCAACCATTGAAATGTTTTACAAAAGATATTAAGTTTTGTTATGTTATTTCCAAACACTACTAATAGATTTCCGTTTTTGAGATTAGTCTGACAAGAACGTCCAGTTACTCCTTATTATTTTTGATTGCGGTGGAATCACTGTCATTACACGTATTAAATAACTCGACTGACTGTTAAAGGTGTGTCTGGACTTAGCAGAGAAATCAGACTGACCCAACTAGCTGATGGTACGTTCGTTTCTAAAGGATAAAAAACAAATTATCTCTGCAATCTCACGAATCGATGAGTTCTTTCCTACGTCTGGTTTAAAACTAAATAAACCAAAATGTGAAATTTTACGTTTCAAATGGAAGTAAGAACCTTATGTGACATTCCCGTGAAAACGTGTTTTCAATACCTTGGGGTTCATGTTTGTCGTAATGTCAAGGAACGTCGACATCTCAAAGGTCAAGTGTCATGCCTATAAACATTCTAAAATAGATATTGTAATAAAAAATACATAATGTCCATATGAAAAAATAAATATGAGCGGAGAGCATGTCATCCATGCGCAAAGTTGCTGAAGTCTCATTCAACATCTAAGTGGTAGCCATATTGCCTGCATCATCTGTTCATTACGTCACACCGAGACATTCGCCATTGAAAACACGCTGTGCCACCTATTTTGGGACACGGAAGCTCTTTTCAAAGAAGAGAACATCTCACAATTGAGTGAAGTGACCGGGGCAATATTGCTCTATCGTTTCGAGTCATATTTAAATGATATCCGGATCACTTCTAACTGACAACAGACTCCCAGACAGTATGTATGAGGCAGCCCGGCCGAAGCCGTCCTTCGTCCACGTCAGACGAGGCGCCTCCGAACCCGTGGTCGGTGCCGACGGGTACATCGACATATTTAGCACACCTGACTTTTGTTACATTCTGAGAGGATTACGCCCCCCCCCACACCCCCAAACTATTATTTTTTTTTTTGGTAGCTGTATACACACCGACCTGTTATTTGGAACCCACAAAGCTCTTGTCCTTTGCACCCGTGCAATCCATTTTTCATGACGAATCGGGTCTCTTTGATTCAGTTAATTCATCCTCTTTTGATATAACAGGGTATGCCAAAATGGTCCCTACTTTCAATGAAAAATTAGTTAAGTACTTCCTCTACTTTGAGAAAGTTGCTGAAAACCGCAAGTGGACTATCTGACCATCGAGATTGGTGTTCTTGACTCTCTTCCAGTTCCGGGTGTTTATTTGTTGATCGGCAACCTATGAATTGGTCAAGATTAAACTCCATTTTGCTGGCTTCACAGTTTAAATTGCAAATATGCCAAAAACAACAACAAACGTTTTTAAACAGATGTCAGGAATGTCAATGAATTCGATCCCGGACGAGCCCCAATTTTATTATGTATGAATTTAGACTAACATCCCCTTTGTTCAAACCAGGAAAATGTGACAAGGCAGTTGTATTGCGTTTCTGAAAATTTCATCTCACACATCAACACAACACAAACACGATAGAATAGCTAACACAAAATAGGCATTCAAGAACAGAGTAGTTGAGCCACAACGGTGAAGTCACCAATGTTGAATGAGTGTTCCCAAACAAGCAAATGTTCGTCCCAGCGGGTAATCCAAGTTAGCGAAAGTTCCAGCTGGTCCAAAAACGAAAGGCAGCAGGCGTCCGCGTAGTTAGTGTTCCAACCAGCGTAGTTTCCCAGAGCAGTGGTGAGGTTGTAAGAAGAAGCCTCATTCTCCATCTTTCTCGTCCTTATATAGGTAATCCTTCAAACATTTCAGACTTCCGCGTTTCAAAGGACACAAAGAGTTTGCGTCACATGGACCCAAGACCATTCGAGGAAACCGTGATACATCATAAGGACTTAATAGTATGAAAGGAAACAGTGTCACAGAGATCCGCATTATAACAACTTAAAAGCATAATAGTCAAATAAAGAGAACAGAGAATAAAAATGCACAAACAAAACAGGATCCATCCTGTTTGAACAACATCCAGCAAGACAACGAGCCAGCATTTTGGCTAACACGAAGGAAGAAAGAGCTACCTTCCAGCAGGTAAAACTAGTAGAAACATACGAGACTGCCTGAGTGGGCGTCTGCTACTTTGTCACTTCCTGCTTCTTTTCGAAAACATATCCCTCGAGAGGATTTTCATGGCGGGAGTGACAAAAAACCATATATATCAAAATCATATTGTGTGGTGAAAAAACAGCTGCCTTTTTTCATTGATAACATACTAAAATCATGCATTTCATGACAGTGGACCTTTAATATCCAATGTCTTAGTATTCAGAAAAAGGCCCTCCAGTATTCAAATTATTCTCAATTGAAATCAATCATTATGAAAAGTCTCTCAAATTGATAAATAACCAGAAAGGTAAATTAATTATTGATATCCATTCAAAAATATTTGAAACTGAGTTGCAAGAACCTATTTTATCCTTACATTTGTTTTATTTTAATTGTATTTATCCTTACATTTGTTTTTTTTTTAATTGTATTTATTTAATAATTTCCCTTAATTATCTATGTAGCAGCGCGGTGACGCAGCTGTAGAGTGTTGGCCTCACAATTCTGAGGACCAAGGTTCAAATCCCGGCCTTGCCCATGTGGAGTTTGCATGTTCTCCCCATGCTTGGGTGGGGATTCTCCAGGCACTCCAGTTTCCTTCCACATCCCCGAAACATGCACTGGAGTCCCTAAATTGTACCGACGAGTGATTGTGAGGGTGACTGTTGTCTGTCTCTATGTGCCTTGTGATTGGCTGCCAACATTTCAGGGTGTACCCTGCCTCCTGCCTGATTACAGCTGGCATTGGCTCTGGCACTCCCCCAACCCTTGTGAGGATAAGCGGTTAAGAAAATGAATGGATGGATGGGTGGATGGATGGATGTTCAATGTTATACTGACAAAGACGTTTGAAAGTCTGATGGTTGAAAAAAACATTTTGGCGGGGGTCATTTTAAAATTTTGATCACGATTGGATTGACGAAAGGGTGCATGGCGTCAGCAACATTGCGACGTGTGTCAACGCTGTTCACGTTTCACCTTAGTGTCCGCACTAACTCGCGCGGGACCTTGGGCTGGCATTTCGGCGGAGGGGTACAAACATAGATCACGGAGCCAATGGAAAAGATGGGGCTAAGTACAGCTCAGCGTAGCTACGCAGACGCTAGTACGAGCATGTCTGCCATCTATGTTGTACAAAAGTCATCTCCGGTGGTAGGAACTGTAGCGACTGGTGCAACCCCTGCTCACATGAACTAAATAACGAAATAGAGTGCCTGCCTATTCAATAAAAGTAGCGAGTAGGTT
Source organism: Syngnathoides biaculeatus (assembly GCF_019802595.1). Lineage (NCBI taxonomy): Eukaryota > Metazoa > Chordata > Actinopteri > Syngnathiformes > Syngnathidae > Syngnathoides > Syngnathoides biaculeatus. Next base: position 26,967,357 of record NC_084651.1, read on the forward strand.
GTGTAAAATTACTCCGCCTATGTCGCGAGCTTCCAGTTATTTTGGTACATTTTTCTCCATAACACCCTTAAAAAAGGCCCAAAGCACAGTTAAGTTGTCATTGTCCGCTCCTGTCCTATTGACAACATCGTAGGACATGGAGAGGAAGAGGGTTCCCTTCAACAAACGTAACGCGCCCGTGCGTGAGGGGAAAAAAGACAAATGGTCCAAGTTTTCTACCTGTTTTTCTCTCCTCCTGTCAGGCGAGACAAGCACGCGCCCTGCTCGGTGCTCGCGTCCACACCACAGCAAACGAATCCTGACCAGCACACTCTCCTCCAGGCTCGCCGAGTTTACGATTGAAGGTAGGTTTCTCTCAACCCCCTCTTCAAAAAATACACCAAGAAAAACTCGTACAGACTGAAGACTGCCTCTCTGCTACTGATGCTCGAAAGGGAAAAAAATTCAATACAGGCAAAAGTCGAGGAAGACGCCCCCCTCAAATGTTTGGAAGAACTACCATATGAGTTCGACGTGGTATGTCACTTGAGTTGGAACAAATCAAAACTGATTTTGTGATTGTCATGAATTTATTGAAACAAAATCAGGCGGCATCAAACGTGTAACACGTCATTTGAGATTCAGTGCAAAAAAATGTACATAAGACAAGTAATATCCGAACTGAAGACTATTTTACTTTTATTGCACTTTCATTATTTGCTTAAATATGACCTTATACATTTAATGAACGGATAACGTGTTGCCCATTTGCTAATCAGACAAGTGTAGCGCCGGAGAAAAGGAGTCGGAGGCAGAGTGTCGGACATAGGAGCAAAACTTGTTTTATTGGCAGACATCAAAAAACTACTCGCATAACGGCGGGAACTCTGTGAACCGCCCACTCCGGAAGAGCAACAACAAAAACAGTCCGTGCGCAACCCCGCACCCCAACTCGAGGTCCCGCTGGTGAATTGTGTAAACACCACACAAGCCCCCCATATTTCACCCATAGTCAAAATCCTCGTGCCGTGGAGGGATGACGACCCGACCCCGGCGGATGTGCATTGTAGGGGCCGAGTGGGGCGGGGCCGCACTGTCCATTGAGTCACGGGACAAGGGCCCAGGCGGGGTCAAGGACACCCCGGCAGGCGCAGGGGCACAGGGTAAAGGGGGACAACCCCGGCACGGGGGGAGGGCCAACCCCAAAGGCTGGCCAATGTCCAGATGCGCGGGTTTGACCCTGTCCACGGAAACAGTCTCGGGTCTGCCGCCAATGTCCACGAGCAGGCTTTTATCCCCATGCTCCAGTACCCTGAATGGCCCGTCGCATGGGGGGCGCAGAGGTCCACGGTGGGCCTCATGACGAACAAACACAAAATCCGCAGAGCGCAGGTGACAGGCCAGCTGGGCAGCTGTGGTGCCATGTTGCGACGTGGGAACCGGCGTGAACCCCTTTGCGGCCTCCAGCAGGGAGGACCGTTGCCTGGCTGCAGACCAGGGCGCTTTGGCGTCTGGGATGAACTCGCCAGGGACCCGCAGTGGCTGGCCGTAGACGAGCTCTGCTACTCGGATCTGAAGGAGGTGTTTTATGACAAATGTAAAACTGCCTTTAACACGCCCACGGGGCATTATGAGTACCTGGTGATGCCTTTTGGACTGACGAATGCACCAGCGGTGTTCCAGAACTTCATCAATGACGTTCTGCACAAGATTCTCAATAGGCATGTTTTCATGTATCTTGATGAAATACTGATTTTATTCCCAAACATAGATTCCCATATCAGGCACGTCCGGTCTGTGCTGCAGCAGCTATTGCGGCACGATCTGTACGTGAAGTCAGAGAAGTGCGAATTCCACCGACCCTCCGTCTCATTCCTGGGTTTTATCCTGGCACAGGGAGAAATCCACATGGATCCTGGCAAGGTCAAGGCCATCCTTCAGTGACCCACTCCCACGAATTGCAAAGAGGTACAGAGATTCATTGGATTTGCCAACTTTTATCGTAAGTTTATTTGGAATTTTAGCACCATAGCTGCCCCCTGCATGTACTCAGCTCTCCCTGCAGTGCCTTCGACTGGAATCCAGCCTGCCAGGTGGCTTTTAACAAGCTCAAGACTACCTTCATGTCAGCCCCGCTCCTCATCCTGCCTGACCCTGATAGGCAGTTTATTGTCGAGGTAGATGCATCAGATTCCGGGATAGGGGCAGTCCTCTTTCAGAAGAGTTCCAGGGATAGGAGACTATACCCCTGCGCTTTCCTCTCCAGCAGAACGGAACTATGATATTGGAGACCGGGAGTTGCTCGCCGTCAAGATGGCCATGGTGGAGTGAAGACAGAGGTTGGATTGGACTCAGGTCCCCGTTCCTAGTGCTGATGGACCATAAAAACCTTAAATATCTAAAAACCAGCAAGAGGCGGAACAGCCGGCAAACTAGGTGGGCCCTCTTTTTCACTAGGTTCCGCTTCACTATGTCCTACCGGCCGGGGTCCGAAAACGGGAAATCCGATGCGCTGTCGCGCATATACAAGGGGGAAAGGTGCAAACCCAATCACGCCCTGATTCTTCCAGACACCTGCTTTGTGTCGACCTTCACTTGGGAGATCGAGGTCCAAGTGAACGAAGCACTTAAAGACTCCCCCAGTCCGGCAGGTTGCCCCGCCAACAGACTGTATGCCGTGCCTCCTCTGAGGGGGAAGGTGATTGACGGCCCACACGAATTGCACCGTGTGTCACCCGGACATGGCCAAGACACGGCCGGTGGTTAAACAGCCCTTATAGTGACCGAACATCAAAAAAGGCGGTCAGCACCCAGAGTCCAATGGCCAGGGCAAACCGGTCAATCAGGACAAGGAAACCAGCCTCCGTTGCCTGGCCTCCCGTGACCCCGCCTCATGGAGTCGGCAGCTCAGCTGGGTGGAATACTCCCACAACTCCCTTCCCTCGGCTCTGACAGGTATGTCGCCCTTCCATGTGGTGCATGGGTACCCTCCCTCTCTCTTCCCCTCTCTAGAGACTGACTCACTGGTGCCGTCGGCATTGGCCATGGTAAGGCGCTGCAACCAGACAGGAGAGTGAGCCAGACGAATGCTCCTACATATGGGGCGCACCTCTAAGGCCGCAGCGGACCGCACGAGGTTGAGGGCACCGACCTATAAAGTTAGACTACGTGTCTGGCTGGCCTCCCGCTACAGATGGAATCTCGCGAGCTGGCCCCCAGGTTTGTTGGTCTTTTCCCTGTCACTAAGGTGATCAACCAGTTGCAGTACCATTGAAAACCCAAGATCGATGCGGGTCCACCCTACCTTTCATGTCAGTCTGCTCAAGCCAGCTCTGTCGTCTCCGCTGGTCCCACCTGCCGAGCCCCCTCCACCCCCCGCATGTGTCAGGTTTAAGCAGCCTAGGACATTTAAAGTAAAATTCTCAAGGAAGGAAGACAAGAGGAACTTCTGGCTCGCGAGGAGAACGTGGGATGTGTCTCTTTCACAATCTCCAACCCGTTCTAATCACATCTCCACGTCTCCACTTTTCTTATTCCATAGCGTGTTTCGCATCACAACAAAGCAAATGTGACAAACAAGGCAACTGTGACAAAAATTGTCCATGTGAGTCGTTGCGATGTCTTCACCATCCTCTTGAGATCATCAGTCTTTATGTTGTCTTCTGCATCACTGTCTGGTGTTTCCACGGCACCCAATGTAACTTGATTGCATCACATTGTTTAAGTACTTCATAGCAAAGTTTCTGTATATATATATATGTATGTATATATATATATATATATATATATATATATATATATATATATATATATATATATATATATATAGGACAGGTGACGACTGGTCCTCCGCCAGATCGTTAAGGTTCATTTCCCGATCAAAGCACTCTAGTATCCCTGATCGTCAACCCGTGTGTACCGACCTTCGCCTGTTCTCCGACCGACCCCATAAGCCTGACTCCCTTGATACTCCTGCCAGCTTTGCTCGTTCTCCCGTGTGCCGACTCCTGCCTGCCCGCTGACCTGCTCTCTACGCCCGACGTCCCAATTACCGCTGCTGCACCTGACTGCCTGCCCGATCCCCGACCTTCTAATAATAAACGTTTTTCCCCGAACTACCTTGTATCTCCCGAATGCTGCATTTGGGTCCTACCTCCGTTCCGATGGGTCGTGACAGAACGATCTGGCCAAAACAGGACCCAGCAGGAAAGACCCGGCGTTGCCGGGACCGACGCAAGGGAGACCGACTGCCGGAAGACCAAGCCTGTCTGATCCGGGTAGGCTCCATGACGTCCTCCGCTTCCGTGTCATATCCTCCGCCAGCGAGCTATGAATACGTCCCGACCACGACCCGTCCAGCACCGAATATTCTTCTGGACTCTGACTTTTCGACTATGAGGAAGACCTTGATTTGTATGACCGGCTGCCTTGGTACGACTCCGATTATTTCAATTATGACTCTCTTCCCCCAATCTTTCATCCCAGTCAGTTCGCTTCACCTCCCCGCATTTCCAGCACCCGAGCGTCTCCGCCCGGTAGGTCCGAGTACACCAACCCGTTTGTGGGAACCCACTTTGCCATCTACCCGGGACCTCCACCTGGCAGCCAGAGGAGACGTCCAGGCCGGGCGCTCCCTTGTGCCTCCCGCGGCGCAGGAACGAAGACGCCGTCCTCGTCCTCCCACTCCTCGCCGGCAATGGTGAAACTGGCAGACCTGCAGCTGGTGGCGAAGCTTCCAGGCCAGAGGGAGGAGGAGCTGCCAAATCACGAGGTGTTCTGCCACAAAATGCGGGCGGAGATAGAGCAGCAGAGCGCCGAATTGGCGGCTCTCACGGCCCAGGTTCAGCAAGGATTGAAGAACCAGCTGAGCTACGCTGATGTCGCGACTACTACGGACTCGCTACTGACGCAGATTCACGCTTCAGTGGGAATGGATCTGACACCTCGCCAAGCGCATGTTGCAGTGGGAACGGGTCCACCACCTCAACACGCCCATGTTGCAGTTTCGACGGACTCGTTACTGACTTTTGCTCACGCGGCAGTGGCAACTGAGCCACTACCAAGGTAAGCGCATGTTGCAGTGGGAACTGATCCACCACCTCGACACGCACATGTTGCAGTGTCAACGGACTCGTTTCTGACTCATGCTCACGCGGCAGTTGGAACTGACCCTCTCCCGAGACACGCCCACGTGTCAGTTTTGACTGACTCTCTGCCTACTCTCGTTCACGTCGCCGTGGAAATGGGTCCGCCACCGCGCCATGCCCACGTTGCTGTATCAACGAAAGCACTGCAAGCCACGTGGCAGTGGAGACCGACCCGATGTCGCTCAAGTTGCGGTCCAGGAGGTGGCGACGTCTCCGCAGCCGCTTCTCGTCCATGCCCAGGAGTATGGCCGCTCCACGCTCCTGCTTCGTCGGCGACCGGTCCATGGTCGCCCCCCCCGTTCCTGCTCCGACGGCGACAGGCACGCCCATACGTTCCCGTCCAGGAAGTGGCGATGGTGCCGCCGCCTTCTCATGTTGCTGTCCAGGAGGAGGTGGCGATGGTGGCGCTGCCGCCGCCTTCTCACGTTGCTGTCCAGGAGGAGGTGGCGCTGACGGTCTTCTCACGTTGCTGTCCAGGAGGAGGTGGTAATGGTTCCGCTGCCGCCGCCTTCTCACGTTCCTGTCCAGGAGGAGGTGGCGATGGCGATGCCGCCGCCTTCTCATGTTCCCGTCCAGGAGGAGGTGGTGATGGCGATGCCGCCGCCTTCTCACGTTGCACTCCAGGAGGAGGTGGCGAGGACGCCGACGCCGCCTTCTGACGTTGCTGTCCAGGAGGTGGCGACGGTTCCCCAGCCGCCTCACGTTCCCATCCAGGAGGACCAGCGGCGACCGGTCCACGGCCGTCACCCGCACCTGTCTCGACGGCGACTGGAGCTGGGAGTTCTGTTGAGCCACCCCGGAGCTGGAGACACTTCGGGTGCCGGTCATGGCTCTGGTCCTTCTCTCAATCATCCTCTTCACTCCTGATGGTCGCTTCATGACCTGGCCTCGTTGGTGACCAATCCACGGCTGCCTCCTGACCAAGCCTCGGCGGCGACCAAACCTTGGTCGTCTCGCAACCACCGTGTGGGAGGTCCTCGTTCGGAGCAATTGCCTGCCTTTGTCTGGTTCCTGCTTTTCCGTTTGGCTCCTTACCGTGGTCGTCCACCCGAATCACCCCATAGGGATCCTGGTGTCCGGGTCGTCCTCTTGACCTGTCCACCCGGACGCCTCGCGTTTGGTGGCCTAGATGGCCATCAGACTGGGGTTGGGGGTTATGGTCATGCCCTCCTCCGGAATCCCTTCCGCCGCCCCTGCATGTGTTAATTATCGTCTTTGTGTCTCTTTCGTTTAGGCACGTCTGGGAGCCGTGCCTTAGAGGGGGAGTACTGTCATGATCCTGCCGCTCCAGCCCGGGCTGTGTGGGTGCCCGCGCGGCTGCACTAATTGGGAGGGACACACCTGCGCCTCATGCGGGCTGATCATCCCCTGTATATATAGGACCCGGTGACGACTGGTCCTCCGCCAGATCGTTGAGGTTCATGTCCCGTTCCAGCACTCTCGTATCCCTGATCGTCAACCCGTGTGTACTGACCTTTGCCTGTTCTCTGACCGACCCCGTAAGCCTGACTCCCTCGATACTCCTGCTTGCTCTGCTCGTTCTCCCGTGTGCCGACTCCTGCCTGCCCGCTGACCTGCTCTCTACGCCCAACGTCCCAACTACCACTGGTGCACCTGACTGCCTGCCCGATCCGCGACCTTCTAATAATAAACGTTTTTCCCCGAACTACCTTGTATCTCCCGAATCCTGCATTTGGATCCTTCCTCGGTTCCGATGGGTCATGACAATATTGCAAGGTCTCCCGCTTAGAAATCATGGAGGGGTCTGCAATTTTCACCTTAGGTGCATGTGCACTGTGAGAGAGATAATCAAGAGAAAATCCAGAAATCAGAATGTCTCATTTTATTTTATTTTTTTTTAACGATTTATTTGTGTGATACAGTTGCAAATAAGTATTTGAAGACCTGAGAAAACCAATGTCAATGTTTGGTACAGTAGCCTTTGTTTGCAATTACAGAGGTCAAACATTTCCTGTAGTTGTTCACCAGGTTTGCACATACTGCAGGAGGGATTTTGGCCCACTCCTCCTCACAGATCTTCTCTAGATCAGACAGGTTTCTGGGCTGTCGCTAAGAAACACGGAGTTTCAGCTCCCTCCAATGATTTTCTATTTGGTTTAGGTCTGGAGACTGGCTAGGCTAGGCCATGCTTGAACCTTGATATGCTTCTTACGGAGCCACTCCTTGGTTCTCCTGGCTGTGTGCTTCGGGTCATTGTCATGTTGAAAGACCCAGCCACGACTCATCTTCAATGCTCTAACTGAGGGAAAGAGGTTGTTCCCCAAAATGTCACAATACATGGCTGCGGTCATCTTCTCCTTATTACACTGCAGTCGGCCTGTCCCATGTCCAGAAAAACACCCTCAAAGCATGATGCTACTACCCCCATGCTTCACAGTAGCGATGGTTTCCTTGGGATGGAACTCATCATTCGTCTTCCTCCAAACACAGTCAGTGGAATTATGACCAAAAAATTCCATTTTGGTCTCATCTGACCACAAAACTTTCTCCCATGACTCCTCTGCATCATCCAAATGGTCATTGGCAAACTTAAGACGGGCCTTGACATGTGCTGGTTTAAGCAGGGGAATCTTCCGTGCCATGGATAATTTCAAACCATGACATCTTAGTGTATTACCAACACTCACCCTGAAAACGGTGGTCCCAGCTCTTTTCAGGTCGTTGACCAAGTCATGTAGTCATGTTATGTAGTCCTGGGGTGATTCCTCATCTTTCTAATGATCATTGAGACCCCACGAGGTGATATCTTGCATAGGGTTCCACGCTGATTGAGAATGATCGTCATGTTTAGCTTCTTCCATTTTCTAATGTTTGCTCCAACAATGGACTTTTTTTCACCAAGCTGCTTGGCAATGTCTCCATAGCCCTTTCCAGCCGTGTGGAGTTGTACAATTTTGTCTGTGGTGTGTTTGGAGAGCTCTTTGGTCTTGGCCATGTTAGAAGTTTGAGTCTTACTGATTGTATGGGTTGAACAGGTATTTTTATGCAGCTAACGACCTCACACATGTACATCTGATTCAGGATAATACATGGAGTGGAGGCGGACTGAGACGTCTTTGAGGGTCAGAATTCTTGCTGATAGACAGGTGTTGCAATACTTATTTGCAGCTGTATCACACAAATAAATCGTTAAAAAAATCATACATTGTCATTTCTGAATTTTTCTCTTGAGATTATCTCTCAAAGTGGACATGCACCTACCTACCTACCTACCTACCTACCTACCTACCTACTCTAATCTAATCTAATCTAATCTAATTTCCCAGTATCTATTAAGTGACTATCATGCATTTTGGTGTCAAATTCAAATCTGCCAGAAAGGTATTTTCTGTGGAAAGCGTTCAAAGAATTGTAATAAGTTTCTGAGAATAATTTGTTTGCTACCACTTTCTTGGATTCTTACAGAAACATGTCTACCATACAGTGTTTTTTAAGTGCACCAATCATCTTTTTATAATATACATTGCCAGTTTAGTGTCAAAATGGTCCATCTCAATATCCATAATAACATACAAACATAATTGCTTGTATATTATTATTAGCTCTGAGACTGATAAGCAAACCATTACTAAATGTAACCACACAAAAAATGTCCTCCGGACACATTACAAAAGTTGGCGCGGAATAAAATCTTCAGATGAGTAATTTTCCTTTCCCCCCAAGACACGTCTATGTCAACACAAGGTCATGTCAATAACTAGTGAAGGACTTTGAGTAGTCCCAACAATCCAAAGACTTTCCTCTACTTGAGAAGATCTGCCCCAGCATTTTTGTCCAGGGGATGCCAATGACGCAGTCAGTTACTAATGCATCATAACTGATCCAGGACTTAAAATAATCTGTCATGCCAAAAAATAACATCAGAATCAACATCAGCTTTATTGGCCAAGTGTGTAAAATCTTACAAGGAATTTTTCTCTGGGAGTCGGTGCTGCCATCGTAGAGGTATGAAATTTAGAAATGTTGTTTTGAAGATGACCATTAAAATGTTTCTATGATGACTCTATTCCAGTATCAGATACTAATCTAAATTAGACCACTGTGTTCCCTTTACAACATACAGTTTACAAGTCTTGTAGTTCGTGTAAGTTATTATAAACGTATACTCGTGGAAAGGTTTTCATCATACCGTCAATCCCACATTACCATAGCCACATATCCTTACAATGGTCACGGGAGCGCTGGAGCCCATCCCAGCCATCCTTGGGCAGGAGATTGGGCACACCCTGAACTGGTCCCCAATCGCAGGGCTCATAGAAACAACCATTTACACTCATAATCAGACCTACAGTAAGTGCAACTTGGTCTTCAACAAGAATCCTCGGAGTGTGGACTTAATGGCAAATCTGCAAATTTAGTCTGTATCACTTCGTGTGTCAACCCACATAGGTGAATGTTCCATCACAAGGCCAAAATTAAAGACACAAATTATTTGTGAGCGCAACCATCATTTGTATCACTGTAGTAATGTCAGTACCAGCACTGTACTTGCAACCTGTTGAAGCATTTTTTTCGTCTCTGGAAACTTCATTATTGAAAAACAAACTGCATCTGTTTTTCTGTGTGATTATCAAAGTGACTAACTTGTGACAGGGAAGTTTAGTCCCTTTTGGAAAATCCAGGTCAATATTAGCGTGGCGTGAGGATTGAAGCTGTGAAATGCGATAGATGTCTTATGCAAAAGGTACAGATTGGTTTGCTGTTGCGCTCTACCAAAAAAAAAAAAAAGACCTCACCAGCTCTGGTAAAAACGTCATGTGTTCATCCACAAACAGTGAAGAAAATAAGTATTTGAACGCCTTGCTATATTGCAAATTCTCCCAATTAGAAATCATGGAGGGCTCTGAAATTTCCATCGTAGGTGCATGTCCACATAAGAGATAATCTAAGAAGAAAAATCCAGAAATCACAATGTATGATTTTTTAATGATTTATTTGTTTGATGCAGCTGCAAATAAGTATTTGAACAGCTGTCTATCAGTTACAATTCCGACCCTCAAAGACGTCTTAGTCCGCCTTTAAAAGTCCACCTCCACTCCATATATTATCCTGAATCAGATGCACATGTGTGAGGTCGTTAGCTGCATAAAGATACCTGTTCACCCCATACAATCAGTAAGACTCAAACTTGTAACATGGCCAAGACCAAAGAGCTCTCCAAACACACCAGAGACAAAGTTGTACAACTCCACACGGATGGAAAGGGCTCTGGAGACATTGCCAGGCAGCTTGGTGAAAAAAGGTCCATTGTTGGAGCAATCATTAGAAAATGGAAGAAGCTAAACATGACGATCATTCTCAATCGGCGTGGAACCCTATGCAAGATATCACCTCGTGGGGTCTCAATGATCCCTAGAAAGGTGAGGAATCACCCCATGACTACACAGACCTGTAAGTCTGCCTTTAAAAGTCCACCTCCATTCCATGTAATATCCTGAATCAGATGCACCTGTGAGGTCGTTATCTCCACAAAGACACCTGTCCACACCATACAATCAGTAAGACTCAAGTTTGTACAGTAACATGGCCAAGACCAAAGAGCTGTCCAAAGACACCAGAGACAAAATTGTACAACTCCACATGGCTGGAAAGGGCTATGGAGAAATTGCCAAGCTGTTTGGTGAAAAAAGGTCCACTGTTTGAGCAATCATTAGAAAATGGAAGAAGCTAAACATGACGGTCAATCTCAATCGGAATGGAGCCCCATGCAAGATGTCTAAATGATCATTAGAAAGGTGAAGAATCAACCCAGGACTACACGACAGGACTTGGTCAATGACCTGAAAAGAGCTCGGACCAGCGTTTCCAAGGTCACAGTTAGTAAAACACTAAGACGTCGTAGTCATGGTTTGAAATCATGCATGGCACAGAAGGTTCCTTTGCTTAAACCGGCACATGTCAAGGCCCGTCTTAAATTTGCCAATGACCATTTGGATGAGACAGAGGAGTCATGGGAGAAAGTTTTGTGGTCAGATGAGACCAAAATTGAACTTTTTGGTGAGGATTCCACTAACTGTGTTTAGAGGAAGACAATTTTTTATTTCACACAGAAATTAATTACGTACATGAGTCTGCCCTCATTTATTTCCACGGAATTTAAGTGTGCACACGAGTCCGTCCTCGTTTTTTTTTCACCGAATTTAAGTACACACACGAGTCCGCCCTTGTTTTGGGCCACTGAATTTAAATGCGCATACGATTCCATCCTCGTTTCGGTCCACGTAATTTAAGTCCACACAAGTCCGTCATCGTTTCTTCCTCCTACACAGTACCTCCGTATAGACTGTGACGCACATATTTCATGTCAACATTCACACCTTTTCTACCCGTAAGAAAATTGTTCTCACCAAGTCGTCTTCTCCGTTGGTTTTCTGTCAACCCTCAGATTCCACTTAGAGAGTTTGAGGACCAGTCTCTTAATGGGTCTGTGTTCCCATGGCCATAGTTTTCCTGGTTGCTCTGTTGTAGTTGTACTGTTGTCCAGCAGATGTCGCCAGTTGCATCTGAAGGACTGGTAATTCCTGGTCTGGATGTGGTCGCTTCGTGGTGTCTCAGCTGTTGAAGTGATTGTCGCTGGTTTCCAGGTGTCATTTTCTTGGTGGCAACGGATGGGTGCCCCAACAGATAGTGTCGACATTGGCCTAGTGGATCTGTCATAGTGTCGCTTCTGGTGCTGCTCATGGTCCTCCTTGCACGGACAGTTGCTTCAGGAACCACCTGAGGTCTGAGTTGCTGCGTTGTCGCAGGCAGGATAGAACGCAGTCTACGGCTCATCAAGATCTGGGCTGGTGATTTGAAGCCTTCGAGGGGTGTGTTTCTATACTCCAGAAAACACAGATATGGGTCTTTCTTATCCTCTTTGGCCTTGGTGAGGATTTGCTTTGCAGTTTGAACGTTTTTTTTTCTGTCAAACACTTACTCTACGGGTAATGTGGATTTGAGGTTATGTGGTGGAAGCCCCACGACTCTGCAAACTGCTTGAATTCTCTGGAGTTGTAACATGGTCAATTGTTGCTGACAACCTGGTGGGCGATTCCCTGCCTCGCAAGTACTGCTTTCATCTTCTGGATAATGGTGATGTTGTGCAGATGCTCTATTTCAAAGTACCTTCAGAGGTAATCACAGATGACTATGTAGTTTTCAGAGTTCCATGTGAATAGTACGGTTGCAACAGTATCTCACGGGGTCTCTGGGATGGCATGTGGCAGCATAGGTTCCCTTATACTGAAACTGCAGTGTGATTGACATATGTCATACTTTTTCACCGTTTCTTCAATTTGTTTTCCCATGCCTGGCCAAAACATCATGTCTTTTGCCCTGTGTTTGCTTTTTTCGACACCAAGATGTCCTGTGTGAATCCATTTTAGCATATGTGGTCTGAGCTTGTGTGGAATGATTATTTTCTCACCCTTTAGCAGGATCCCATCAGCTTCCGTGATCTCATCACGGTGGTTCCAGTAATCACTGGTGGAGGGGGACATTGTCTTCAGGTCTCTGACCACCCTGACTAAATGACTTGCATCAGAGTGAGAGCTGCTTCTCCTGAGCTGTTTGTGTCCTGATGTCATCTTGCCTATCAGCACTTAGTGGGGCTCTGCTGATGACAGTGTGAACGGTTGTCTCCATAGCCTTGGTTAGAGACTCGTTCTCTTCATCCAGGGGATTTTCTCGACAGTGTGTCGGCCACCCGGATCTCTTTGCCTGATCTGTGGATGAGAGTTATGCTGTACTTTTGCAACACCAGCATCATGCACTGTAAGCGTGGGTGAGCAAGAGCTCGGAGTTTTTGGAGTATGGTCTCCACTGGTTTGTGATCGGATTCCACAGTAATATTTCCCCTATAGAGATATTCATGGAACCTCTTACACCCGTACAGGACTGCATAGTGTTCCTTTTCAATCTGTGCGTAATATTGTTCAGTGCTGTTGACCATCTTGGATGCATACGCTACTGGCCTGCCTTCCTGTATGATGGTTCCACCTAGGCCATGTTTTAATGCATCCACATGAAGTGTTACCTCTTTTCCAGGATCAAAGTAGGCTAACGCTGGCCCTGGCTCTGGTGTGATGATCTCCTTCATCTTTTAGAATGCATTTTCATGTGTCGTGTTCCACTTGAACTCGGTTTTCTGCCTAACCAATTGTCTGAGTAGTGTGCACCCGTCAGCTAGATTGGGTACAAATCTTGTCAGGTAAGTAACCATGCCAAGCAGAGTTTCAAGCTCTCCCTATTTGGTGGTGACATGTCTCTGATTGCTTTCACCTCGAGTGGGTCTGGATTTCAGACCATCGGCTGTGAGCTTGTGGCCAAAGTAACTCACCTCAGAAACACGTGGCATTTGTGTGGGTTCAGGCATATGCCTCTCTCTCTGGTGTGGTTAAGCACAGCTCAGAGGTTGGTGTCGTGTTCCTGCTTTGTTTTTCCAAACACAACGATGTCATCAACAATCCACGCACCTCCTCTCGGGCCTTCATATGTCTCATTCACCCTACTCTGGAATTCGTCTTGGACAGACACGATTTCAAAGGGCAGCCTGAGGAACCGGTACCTTCCATATAGTGTGTTAAACGTCGTGGGCATTGAGGACTCCTCACTTAACTTGATGGCCCAATATACGGATCTTTTATCCAAGGTGCTAAATATTTTGCTCCTGCTAACTTGGATGTCACATCCTCCTATGTGGGTAGGGGATAGTGTGGCCTCATTATGGCAATGTTTAATGGTCTTGGGTGTTGGCACACCCTAAGTTTGTGTGACTTTGGGTTTTCACACACAACCAGGGTATTCACCCACGTGGTTGGCTCTGTCACCTTGGAGATTATCCCTTCTCTTTACATGTCTAACTCCATCTTCATATGCTCTTTTTAGGGGAAATGGTACTTCCCTTCGTGGTGGGCAAACAAATGGTGCTATGTTTGGATCAATTCTAAAATTGCATTCACCTGGATATGTGCCAATGCCTTTGAAAATATCTAAATATTCATCAAAGATGTGGTCTGACTGGATGCTCTTTGCTTTTCCATAGTTGACCGCCATACACCACCTTCATGAGGCTCAGGACTTTGCCAGCTTTGAAGCCAAGGATTGTCAGACCTTTGCGGTTCACTATATAGAACCTCTCTGTTGTTGACTTTGCTTTGTATTTGCCTGTTAGTTCACAGTAGCCATTCACTTCCAGTGCATGTCCACCATAACCTGTTAGCTTGTGGTCAACAGTCATCAATTGTGTGTCAGGCATCAATGCATTAAAGTCCCCCTGGTATAATGCTTACTTGTACACCGGTATCTAACTTAAATTTCATTTTCTCTTCTGTGACCCCAAACCCATGATTGCATATGAACTTTCCTCATCATCCCTCTCTGTAGTGACAGTGTCCACAAACAGCTCCGGGTCATCTTCCCCATCATGTTTTTGAACCATGTTGATTTCTCTGTGCACTATTTTACCTGGGGTGTGGGACTTGGTTTTGGATACTTTTGCATAGTGGTTGAATATTCGACGCTTCAGGCATTATTTACCTTTTGCTGGGCATTCTGCTGATTTACTGTGGTATCATCCACATTTGTTACATATCTTTACAGAGGTCAATGTGCCTACTAACACCCACAGTAAAACTTTGCTTTCCAGGTTTGAGGTGGATAACGTGAACCTCGTGGCTCTCTCTAGCCATAAGCTTTACCTTTGGATAACTTGTGGGAGGGGGCTATTCTCCGGCCCCTGGCTGAGTAACTTTTCGTACACACTCGCTGAGTTTGCACCAAAAACTATGCCGTCTCTGACCATCTCATCGCTGTTTGTGTAATTACATTCTTTAACCAGGACATTGAGTTCTGTCACAAAGTGCTCAAATGACTCACAGTTACCTTGGGCCTTCTCGTGAAACTTATATCTAGCAAATATGGGGTTTGCTTTTGGAGTGATGTAATCAGAGAATTTTTTTGTAACAAGTTTTAAGCAACTTGTCTTCGTCTCCGGTCAGTGTCCACGTATTGCTGACATTCCGTCCTTTTTCGCCTATGCACAGTAGGAGGAAACTGCACATCTCTTCAGCTCTGTTTTTAAGTGGTCCCGTGAACATGAGTTCAGTGTGTTGCTTGAATCTCCTCCACCCATCCGGTAAGTTGAATGAGTTGCAGTCCATCCTCGGGGTTGGAACACCGAATGCCTCTATCTTGGACAATTCCTCATCATCTTTGTTCGTCCCTTCCCCATTAGTCCATAGTTATACTACCGTCACAGTGACACCATGTTATGATCTTGTTATATAGGTATAAGTACGTACTATAGGTCAATCTAAGAATAACAGGACGATACTTGCTCTCACATGTGGCTTCTTTCTTTATTCCTCACTCCAGCACGTGCATCAATCACCTCTGGTTACAGTTTTTGGACCTTCAAGTTCAACTGATAACCGTAGCCAAAACATTACAGGTATAATTGTGGAACGTTTGAAGCAGGTTGGTACTTCACACAGTTGTAGAGACCTGTTGAAGATCTTTGTGAAGACAGGAGCAAGTTGGTCTGCACAGACTTTGAGATCAGGATGGGGACACAAGGTCCGTGCCCGGCACTTTGTTGATCTGATGTTGTTGTTTGAAGATCTAACGTCACTTTCATGGATGTTAAACGGTGGAGTGGAAGGTGGTGCGGCTTGCGGTACAGCTTGGTGGGTGTGTGGTGTCGAAGTGTCTATTTTGAATTTGCAATAAAAGCTATTTAAGTCATCGGCTAGCCCACTCTTGTTTTCTACCGAGGGGGGGGGGGGTCGCTTGTAGTTTGTGAGTGATTGTAATACGTTCCAAACTGATTTGGAGTCAGTAGCACTGAGATGTTTTTCCAGTTTAACTGCATAGTCCCTCTTTGCCATGTTCATTTCTTTCGTCTTGCTGGTTTCTAGTGCAATTGTAGAGAACCCTGTCCCTACTACGATATGCAATTTCTTTAGCCTGGCGGACTTGCCCAAGTCTGGCTGATAACCATGGCTTGTTGTTATTGAACGTGCGAAAAACCACTTCATAGTGCAATATGTCTTGCGGAGATGGGACATAAGTAGTTGGATTCTCGGGTACCGGCCACAAATCAAATGCCAACTGCAGGAAAGGCAGCGGCATGTACTACCATTTTACCAGCACAAATCGTTTCATTAATGTTGTTGATTCATCCATCTGCAGCCCGCTTATGCAATGTTGTATTGCTCTTTGAAAATTTACTCAGTCTTGACATTTATGTCTCGAAGCACAGGACTGTTTGGTGAAGGCATCGTCTGCACAGTTTTTGACCCTTTTTATATTCTATGTGGCAGCATGGAATTCAATTCTTTGACAACTGTTTGTGCATTGCTGGTTTTAGCCACTTGTTAACTCAGAGTCTAAGACAGTTTTAGCCATAGGGATGCCAACATAGATCCCCCCCCCCCCAAAAAAAAAAAAAAAGAAATAAAAATCAATGCTGCAATTTGAAAACTCACATTTCTGGAGTATCTGTCTGACATACTCTCTTCTCCCCCAGACACAGCCACTGAAGTACTTCTCTTTCATCTATTTTTGCAGTGCAACTAATTTGCTAAACATGACGGGGTCGCCTTTACGTGTGTAGTGTTGGCATTGTAACAATACTCTTTATTTCCCAGTTTCTAAATGTGATCAGGCTGTTTTACAATCACATTTTTATTTATTTTCGTTCTCATACCACTTACATCATCAAACTGTTCTGGATATTGCACTAGTGCTCTATTTTCTTTCACCAGGAGAGTTCGCTGCAGAGCTGGCTAATGCCATCTTGCTTTGTGTCTACGGTGTACTACAGTGGTGGACAATTACTTTTCCAAAGGAGCCATACAAGAACCTTTACAGGTAGCCGAGGCCTATACCAACATGCCATTCCTTTGTGTTCTATATTAATACCATTTAATTGTATTGTTTTAATAAACTTTTACTTGTGTAGCTGTAGTACTGTGTTGTGTTATGATTACGAAACATTTAAAAAAATATTAGTATAAGCCGAAAGGAAAAGAAGAAGAAGATTAGTAGTCATTCAACATATATATCTAAACAAATAAACATTACAAAATCCCCCCCCCCCAAAAAAAAAAAAAACAAATGCAATCTGCATTGAGTCATTCACGTCATATATATTTTTAAAAAAGAATAGCTCATGTGTCAAACTGGCAACACTGAAGTCACAAAGTGTCACTGACGGTTAGTGGTACATGTGCCTGACTTTAAGGCAGTGTGGGTTTAGTTTTCACTCAGTGAGTGGGTGGCTGTGAGTGAAAATACTTGTCCCTATCTATATGTGCCCTGCGACTGGCTGGCAATCAGATCAGGGTAAAGTCCATGTTTCTCTTTCCCTGAGCAACACCAGCGGTGCTCAGAATAGATGGATGGATGAAGTCACAAGTTCTTGCTTTGATCTGCACTGTCACACATACATGCCAAAATAAAATCACTACTTTCAAAATAAAATCCAGTCAAACACAGTAGCTGGGCCAGATGTAGCCTGCAGGTTATAGTTTGCCAAAGTTTACTCTGCAGCAACAGATCAGAAGAGATGTCCAAACTATTTCTTCTTCAAACTGTTCTTTTAAATTTTAATCGTTTGGGGTCCCCTTATGTGTAACGTTTAAAATGAGGATAAAGTAAACAATATTTGGATTGACGGGATTATAAAATTGTTGGTGTTAACATGTTAGTTGGTTGCAGGGATGAGACAGTGAGGGATAACAAAGCTGCATAAAAAAGCCAGTTGTGTCATAAAAGAATGCTGGATCTGCTTTAAATACGGTAACATCCAGAATGTGATCAGTCTTGTGTTGTTCTTGGGTAGGACAGTTGACGTTAGTACTCGAACAGATGCTGGATGCTTTAAAGTGGTTCACCAGATGGATGTCCCACAGCTAAACGGGCATAGACATCAATAGTGAACATTAACTTTGAATGGCGATAACATCTGGACACCAAGAGCACTATAAGCAACAGTTTATTGAATGTTGGGGATTGGAATGACTCATTTGATTTACTCATTTAAAACAGTCTCAAAGTGAATGTGGCCACTTTAAAGACAGATGCACTTTTAAGAAGAAAGCGAACAGATCACTGTATGAGCAATTTGTCATTGGTAGCAAAGGGCTAAGTACCTTATCTTACCTTAAAGATGTAATCCAAAACTATTGAAAAAGTAATTTTCAGCCAAGCCACCACAAGAAAAGATGACAAAATGCTGGTTAACCCCTCTGACAGTATGCAGATAGAGAAAGGAGAAAGCATGTAGCATTGGAAGGAGGTGGACGCAAGCATTTAGTTTGTCATATCGAAGCAACGGAGGCTTTTTTTGGAATCCTGTTTCCAGTGTTATGGGATGTCAGAAATTGTAGATTATAGCTTTAACTGAAAATCTGAAATGACATTATGGCTGTGTGATATTTCAGTTTTTCTTTTATATTCAATTGGGCTCCACACAATTTCAAGAATTCATTTTTTGTTTCAATGTCAGGTGCTCTGTGTTCATTAATGTACAATAATGTGGACTTAGTTTAAAAAAAATCACTTTTGCAAATGGCTGCAATATAAAGAACTGAAAAATGTATAGAGTTCTGAATACTTTCTGTCCCCACTGTGTGTGTGTGTGTGTGTGTGTGTTTATATATACAGTAGTGTATTTGTAGTAGTTAGTATAATATTTATATAGAATGGGCAAAGTGAGTTTCTTGCGTGATGAATCTCTGAACTTTGATGTGGAACGGAATCTAGTCAGTCAAAGAAGCACCCTGATTGTAAATTAGAAAACAAATAAATCCTTCTGAGTCATTTTTTTTTTGGGGGGGGCGATATTAACCGCGTCCCATTTTGAGACATCACGATTTTCACGCATTATATCATTCAGTATTTCAGACTATTTAAGTGTTTTAATCTGATTCTGATTCTGGTTTTTGGGACGATCTACTAAGAAAACCCAAGTACCCTCGCGGGCAGCGTCCCATTTCTGGGACAAGATTCTAAATTAGTAGTTATCATACAACTTAACCATGAACAAAAAAGGAATGTTATTTCCTTGATTGTAGCCTGTTAAGAGACTTTTATCTCAATAAGGCAAAAAATTGCCACCCTGCCCATGAATGGGTTAAAGACTGCAAAAAGCACTTTCCAAAGCAAGTCCCTTTTTGATGATGTCATCAATTTTTAGCGCACAAAACTCTCAACCTTGGCAAACCCTTGGCAAAGATCGGTGCATATCCGGAAGTGTTCCTTCTTTAGTTTTATTTGATCATGTGTGATCACGGGAGATTTCTGCTCTGGAGGACTTGTTTCTAGATCATTGGTGGAACCGAATCTTCATGTGTGATATTGGGTGTTGATCTTTTTTGGCGCATACCACACCCAGAATGAACAAAACTGTTACTGTTTATGCCCATTTTTTTGGAATTTTCATACACTATGTTGGGTCTGCAGCAGCTAAAAAATATCTTTTAAGTTTTTAAAACTTTTTATGTGTGTACCAGGTCTAAGATCTCATGGTATTATGCCCAAAGGTAGAACCCCGGTTGGTTTCGGCCTGTTGGTGGTGTATATCCTCGCTCATGGAAATAATATAAATTTATTTGTGTTCATTACAACCTGTCATTTCTACAGAGCCCCTGTAGCAACTTTTACTTGTGTGGCAAAATTTTGCGCTACATCCCAAAGTTTTTGCAATTCCTCACAAAGGGGCAGTAGAGGTTTGTGATGGAAATCAAAATTTCTTATGCATGTTAATGTCCTCCAGTAAGCATACATAGTGCTCGGAGGGCAGATGAATCTAAAGCCACTGTTTTGGTCGACAAACTCAAAAACTCACTCTTTTGAGTTAGCAAACAGACAGACTCCTTTTGTTTATTTCAGTCATAGTCATCCTCACTCCATTTTCACCTTGTTCCACAGCATCCTTTCAGTACTCCTCCCAGACAACCGATGGCACATACAACTGTTACAATAATAAAGCTACATCAAAATTAGTATAGCTGAGGATAGGATGATTTATGAACAGATACTGAATGTTTGAAGCATTCTTTTCATTGACTTCGTTAATTTCCATAGACAGAGATGAAATGCTTCCACTACTGTTTGCAGGTCTGGTCATTTACATTTCTCTTTGCTGATTTTTTTTTAGACTTCATTTTAGCATATTAAGGCAATTGGAGAATTTATCACACCCGACATCAACTGATCAGGTTTATTGTGGTGTTAACACAAAAGTGGAACTATACAGAACAGCCTGTTCCTGACATCACAGAGAAAACATGATTGAATGAAAACTAATGCTTAGGTCGGCCAGTCCTTCCAGTTCAACAGAAGCAATTTTTACAATTGTCCACAGCGGGACAATCTGGCTCCAAAGCACAAGTCCTTACAGATGAGCTACAGCTCCTTACATTCACTGTGTCCATGCTGACATCCTTGTTGGCACGTGACACTGATCATACAGAAACCTGTCGATCTGGACAGTAGCATGGCATTCACCAGTGAATAAAATTGATCTTTGTATAATTCAGAATTCAATGCAAATGTTTTTCGATATACAGGGAGTTCTCAGTCTAAGACAGTCTCGACCTAAAACGTTTTAACTTTACGACACCCAAGTCTTGTCCAGCATTTTGGTTCCATCACCAGTGTTTCTGCTTAGGTCATGCATATGGCTTATCTGCGTTTGTGCGCCGGGAGTTTATTTGCCCTTTTAGCCCACGTTTTTACACATTATGGCCCAAAAGAAGAAAGCATTTTTTTTAAACCATACAACCTAAGCTTAACATCGTAAAAAAAAAAAAAAAAAAAAGGATTAACACCGATGGACGTGACTGACATATAGACTTGGGCCTAACCCTAAAGAGCAGAAAGGAGAGGACGCCGAGGAGGAATTTACCGCTAGCAACAGCTACCTGCACTTGCTTACTTACCAATGGGTGAGCGAAGCGTGACTTCATTCTTCACCATCCCAGCTTCCCTTCCCTAATACTAAGTGAAGCATCTTATATTTTGTATTTTAGTTTTTTTATGTGA
This sequence comes from Syngnathoides biaculeatus, assembly GCF_019802595.1. Classification (NCBI taxonomy): domain Eukaryota; kingdom Metazoa; phylum Chordata; class Actinopteri; order Syngnathiformes; family Syngnathidae; genus Syngnathoides; species Syngnathoides biaculeatus. Next base: position 26,988,536 of record NC_084651.1, read on the forward strand.
TGGACCAACACCCAGCCATTTTCAAGGCCCTTATTCTCACCAAAGTCACGGGAATGCTGAAAATCTCATCGTAAATTTTGACTTTAACAGTGAAATTCGACTGAAGTCAAAATTCGAGTTAAGTCGCTACTGTGGGTCGTAGACCGGGGACTCCCTGTAGTATCTATTCCTGTTGTCTTTTGCTCAGTTTAGTCTTGAGTTGCATGGCTAAGATCTCATTTGTTTCCTTTGTTTGTGTTTTCTTTCTGCTTTTGGTCCATCTATCACAATTATGTTAGTACTGTGCATTGTTTCATTTAGAACCATTTGTTGTCTATTTTCGTTTATCATCTTTATGTGTTTCTCACATTGCCATACTCTCATGATTCATAAATATCTACTTTGGTGTCCAAGTGTCTTCATGCCATTACTCATTATCAAGCCTGTTTGAGATTGACACTAATCTCTTCTACTGTAAAAAAAAAAATCTATGCAAAAAACTTCACCTTTGAAAGCAACTGTTCACATTTTTTGGACAGTATTGTCAAAGTAATGAAAACACAGTGGTCGTGCAGAGGTATTTCTTTGTGCATTTCTCGCATATAGCATGGCTTCAATTCCCAGTCAGTGCCTCAGTACCCAGCAGCTCTCAGACCCATGCCCGGATAAATAAACCATCCATCCATCCATCTTCTGAGCCGCTTATCCTCACAAGGGTCACGGGAGTGCAGGAGCCTATCCCAGCTATCTTCAGGCAGGGGCCAATATATACCGGTTGCCAGCCAATCGCAGGGCACATAGAAACAAACAACCATTCGCACACACAATTACACTTAGGAACATTTTAGAGTCTCCAATTAATGCATGTTTTTGGGATGTGTGAGGAAACCAGAGTGCCCGGAGAAAACCCATGCAGGCATGTGGAGAAAATGGAGACCCCACACAGTAACCCTGGTCCTCAGAACTGTGAGGTAGATGGTCCAACTAGCCTTCCACCCTGCCGCCCTGATAAAAAATTATATCAGAGTGAATCTGTAGTGTAAAAACTGTGCAGAGCACCTGGTAACATGGAAAGTCACTCTTGCAAAAGTATTGTATGTAAGTCCTCACTGTCATAACTGGATCAACTGAACTTGGTTCTGTCCAATTCCTCAAAAACTTAATTGACATTTCTGAACAGTATGATGAATTTCAGTTGTTTAGTTGTGCCTTCCTGAGCTGGAGAAGGAACTTTTGTCAGATGGCGGCTCAAGAAGGTCGGGCCTCAAACATACGATGGCTACCGACTTCTCCATTGCACATGCATGTGTAGTGAGATACAGGATTCGTTCCCAACTAGAGTGGTACTTTAAACAGCCAGCATATTACAATTAGAAATGAAAGTTCATCCTGTTCATATCCTCCATAACATTATTCATTTCATTCTGGGAAAATGACCTTGCTTGTCAGCCAAGTTAAATTTCCTATCATACTTCTGGCCAGCCTGCTGTATCTTAGTTGCTCAAGTTGGAAAGGGAAACCCAGCCTTTCCTCCTTGCTGTTTATGGATGAAGGTAATGACAGGTTTCGAGTTCATGATGGTTTATTTCTGGGTCTTTGTACTTTGTTGAGTGACCTGTTATCTGCAGCACAGGGAGAAGCTGATGGATTTCATCCTATGTGAGGTTTTGTTGCTGGAGGACATCAACACTTGTACAACAATGAGCACTTATCCCAGATTAGAATGAGGAATGGTGCGTGTAGCATTCCCGATGCTTGTTTTTTCCTGCCCAGATTCACATGCATTTGTCGCACAAGCTTTACTTCTAGACTTTACTTATTATCCACCTCCCACGGAATGTGTTCCATTTTGCTAGGACTGTCATTATTGTAGTTACTTATTTCAATGAAATTATACTTTATTAATTGTAGCTGACTGAATAATTTCTGTACAAGGTTTCATTTTATTACTAAGGCAATAGCCTACACAACTCCACCCCGATGCAAACAAATGAGAGATGTCAGCTGGATGAGGTAGCTCAACCATGGTTCACCCTAAGCAGTCTGGAGTTCTGGTGCCTTGGAATGCCTTTGACAGAGCTCAGAGAGCATCCCTTCAACTACCAGTGGGGATTTTTTGTTTATCCTCTGGGGGTCACAGCTGCTTGTAATTACTATTGCAAGTTACTATCTTTGAAAAACAACAACCCTCAAGTACAATTATCAAAAACCCTTGCTGTTGTACCCATTATGTGATTTATCGACAACATTTAAGTATGTCTAAAACCCGTTAGATTCTTCTGTGTTTTTGATCTTCCCAACATCCAGCAGTTTTGCGACACATACCACAATTGCAGTCAACTAATTTCTAGTGCAGCATGGGTTAACCCAGCCTGTGTGACAAATACATCAGCAACAGCATGTGGGACAAGCGGGGACCTTTCTCCTTGTACTGGAAAAGTCATCTTCCAAGCCAGACTCAGGTGGCACCATTATGTAGCAGCTGGAAAATATATCAGACTGTTTACTTTAGCCTTGGTCTGCCTTCTCATGTATGCTTAGCAGAGCTTTAAAGTCAATTTTACTAAATTCAAGATATTTGTTTACCGCTTAAAGTATTTCATTGTTGTTGTGATTGTGTCCTATCCCAGCTGTTGCCAGTAAATCTTGAAGTGGATTACTACTGTAAACTAACAGAGCACCTTTTCAATTAAGTGAGAATTGATTTGATGCGATTTGGACTTGTTTTGCCAATTTAAGCACCCTTATACTGTAAGTCCATCCATTTTCTGAGACGTCTATCCACAACAAGTGTTGTGAGATTGCTGGAACCTATCGCAGGTAACTTCGAGATGCACTCTGAACTGGTTGCCAGCCAATCACAGACCCTTACAAGTCATTTGTAGAAATCAATTAGGATTTTGTGTTGAAAACTAAAACATAGTTCAACACACAATCCTAAAAAAAGCCAAACAAACAAAAAAGTTCCAGTTCCAGTGAAGTTGGGACTTTGTGTTAAAATAAAAATAAAATAAATTAAAAAAGAATACAATAATTTGCAAATGATGTTAAACCTGTATTTAATTGAATACCCAAGAAAGACAAGATATTGCATGTTCAAACTGTTAAACTTAAACTTAAACTACATTTTTTAGCAAATAATCATTCACTAGGAATTTTATGGCTGCTCATCAAACACCCGTGTCAAGAACGGGACTCGAGGGTGGACCCAAATTGCACGACTCAGGTGACAGGTAAGTAGTGAGGAATAAGCCTTTATTCGTTCCAGAATCAGTTACCAGGGAGTCAGTCCAAACAAGCAAGAGGATCAGTAATGGCAGGCTTACGGGGTAGGTCGGGAGACAGGCGTTGGTAGGTACACGGGAGGTTGGCGTCAGGAGTACGGAAGTGCGGGAACGAGGCATGCGAGGCAACGATCTGGCGAAGACCAGTCGTCCCCAGCGTCCTATAAATACTAGGGTTAATCAACCAGGATTAGGCGCAGGTGTGCGCATCCTAATCAGCACCGGTGTGCTGGGCCACGCCCAGCCAGGACTGGAAGGCAGGATCATGACAACCTGTTTGGAACATCCCATAGGTGAACTGGGTAATTGGGACCAGATGGGTTATAAAATGAGCTTACCTGATTTGCTCAGTCGTTCAGAAGCAAAGATGGGGCAAGCGTCACCTCTTTGAAGGAAAATGTCCCTCAATGTACAATTGCAATAAATTTCAGGATTTCATCATCTACGGTCCATGATATAATCAAAAATTCAGAGAATCTGGAGAAATCAAGGCATGTAAGCAGAAACGCTGAAAACCAACACTGACTGACCGTTGATCCATCAAGTGGCACTCCATCACAACCCAACAACAATGTATAAAGGATATCACCACATGGGATCACCATACTTAAGAATACCATTGTCAGGAAATTCAATTGGGCGTTACATCTCAACTCAAAACTCTACAAAATGGAAAAATATTCTGATGAGTGCACATTTCAAATTGCTTTAGGGAATTGTGGACGTTGTGCCTTCCGGGCCAAAGAGAAAAAGAACCATCCAGACTGTTATGGAGGTCGAGTTCAAAAACCAGCATTTATGATAGTATAGGGCTGTATTAGTGCCAATGACATGGGCATTTTATACGTCTGTGCAAACATCCTTAATGGTGAAAGGTTTTTAAGGAACATTCTGGCATCCAAGCAACGTCTTTTCCATGGATGCCCCTGCTTATTTCAGCAATGGGATGCCAAAACACATTCTGCACGTGTTACAAAAAGGTGGTTTTATAGTAAAAGAGTGGTTGTACTTGACTCTCATTGAAAATGTGTGACGCATTATGAAGTGTAAAATACGACGACAGAGACTGTTGAACAGATGAAGCTGTACATTAAGTAAGAATGGGAAAGAAGTCCACCTATAAAGTTTCAACAGTTAAGTTTCCGCAATTCATTTATTGAATGGTGTTTAAAGAAAACTTTATGTAACAGAGTGCTAAATGTGACCCTGTCGTACTTTTTTCGGGAGTATGAGGTACTGAACCCCTGATACAGGTTGTTCAGTCCCTCTATGACCCATTTCAGAGTTTGGTCTGCGTTACTGGCAACAAGTCGGACTGGTTTCCGGTGAGAGTTGGACTCTGCCTTGGAACACGTTGGGAACCCTTTGGAAGAGCTGGATGAGTGGCAAAGGGAAGTCTGGATATCCCTACTAAAGTTACTGATTCCACGACCCGACCTGGAAAAGTGGTACAAGATTGATGGATGGATGGATAATACTTTTCTGAAATGCTCGACAGTTCAGTTCAGTTTCAAAGGTATTTAAAAAAAATGAAGCGTGTTTTCTTTTGCCCTTCATGTTTTCTTTAAAGTGTACAATTCTTACAAATTCTTCCTAGGTAATCAAACATGAGAACAACTGTGTGTTTTCTGATTTAAAAGTTGGGCTGTGAATTTAAAAGTAAGAGCAAATAAATAAAGTATCACATGTTCAAATAAAGTCAGAATAATTATTTAAAAAAAATACATTGACAAAATACCCAAAATACTTCATGTTTTAATCATATGGGTAGAAGCAAAATTACAAAGAATGCATTATTCATAGGTAGAAGGATTTTCCAGAATGTCTTGGCACAGAGATTCTAAGTGAGGAAACACCATCTCGGGGAGCCGTCAGCACCAAGACCCGATCACAGATCGCAGCCACAGGACACTGACACAGACCTTAAGTGTGGTGAAGGGCATCATCCAAGGAAACACTGAATGATAATAAAATCATCTAAAACATTCACAAAACACATATTTCTAGTTCAATGATTATTAGATGATTGAAAACACACATAACAGACCTAAAACTATAAAATACCACAGAAATAAAATACAATAAAAAAACAATAAAACAATGAAAAATAAAATGTTAAAAGGAAATAAATTTTTATTTAAATGTTAGTTGAAAAGTATTTAAATATTCATTGATAGCTAAATTAAAAACTTGGGTTTTGAGACTATTCTTAAAAATATAATGTTCTTCGGAGCCCTGAGGTTGTCCAGCAGGCTGTTCCACAGATGAGGACACTGAAACTGCAAAAATGCCTGGGTGAGTGTCCTGACTTTTGGAATAACTTAAAGGCCTGCACCAGATGACCTCAGGATGCAACAGGTTTCATAGTTTAAAAGCAGTTAAGAAGGCCATAGCGCTTTAAGACACTAAAAAACAACAAACATTAAAATCGATCCTAAAACACATGGAGAGCCAATGCATTGTTTTTAAATTGGTGGAATGTGATTTTGTGGGTTTTATGAGATAGACTCTCCGAGTATATAAAAATAAAAAAATACTTCTTGTTTTTAAATTGTGAGACCTGCATCTATAATAACTGAAAAAAAACTTTTTGAATGACGTTATGGAAATATAACTATTATAGAATATATAATTTTATATATATATATATATATATATATATATATATATATATATATATGGTGGTGGGGAGGGTCATGTGTGTCAATATGAACGCTCCATAATGTAAGGGAATGAATTAATTTAAACTTACGTACATTTCAATTCCACCTTAAATTGGCATTACTGTGATATTAGTCCCTTGCACAAAATTCTGCATGCAGTCTCTGTTTCTAAATGCCCTTTAAATTTATTTTTTTGACATAAAATTTGCATGTTGTGATTAGAAAGAGTTGTAGCATTGTGTTTTTAGCTGCCATATATACATGCCATATATACAGTAAATTAGTATTAATGGCGGTTAAAGACGTTTCTCTCTACATGTGCAGTCTTGCCATTGTTTTTTGTTTTCATGATCTTGATTTTATCATGGTCTCAGCTTGGCTTGGTAATGGTGTTATCTCGGTCTTGTCTTGTCTGGGTCTTGGTCCTGACTCGGTCTCAGCTCCCCAAAAACTTTGTCGTTTTGGTCTCCCTGAGGTCTGGTCTAGCACAATTTTTGGCCTCGGATAGTTTGATCTTGAGTGCAACACTATAAATTGGTGCCAATAAAGTATGAATACAAATGACTTGACTGTATTTGACTGTACTACTAATCGAAGAGTGATGCCAAACTCCAAGAAACCATCATGTATATGCTGGCAGTGCCTACATTCAAGCTGGATATTTTTGCTCTGGTATTTGTACTTGGCAACCTTTTACATACCCATAAAGTCGATGCACACCATTTCCTATTCCTGTGAAAGCGTTTATTACCAACATTTATGGTATATGCAAATCTAACTTGCAACAAATAACATTTTTGTCACAATTTAAACCATGAAATGAACTGACCCATGCAATTTTCTAAGCTATTTATGCATTTGAATTTTTTTTGTAATTCACACAAATGCATCATTGTCAATTTAAACATGATAAATAATAATACAACTGTCTAACAAACCATCCATGCATCCATCCACCACCCTGGAATGGTCGCCAGCCAATTGTAGGATTTTCCTGTCAGGTTGGGGGAATAAATGGGCTGCAGCAAAAATATAAAAAAAAAAACTGTAAAAAAAAAGTTGCTGAAAAGTTACTATCAATTGTTGATTTATTGATAGAATCGTTACAGATGTCAGCATTTGTATTCAAACCAAAGCGAGAACACTTGCACAGTGTGGCCTGTGAGGTGAGCTGTTATTCATTCTCTTGAAATGAAACCCGAAGATGGAATGCAATGTCACCCAAATGAATGTCATCTCATGAATGTAACCCAACTCCCACGAGGGAGCCACACTGCTTTCATTCTCCTACCTGGGGAAAGAGACTCAGGGTTTGCCGTGTTTGCCCTGCTTCCTTGTTAGTGTTAGACAGGCCATATTTGGCACATAATCACCCACTTTCAGGGACTATTACTGAAGGACAAACAAGATATTGAATGACACCAGACACAAGAGTTTCAATAATATAGTACCCTGAAAACTATTTATCGGAGTGTTAATATGAAAGGTATTTCCTCACTTGTAAGATATCACATTATCAGTCTATATGCTGATGACATTTTTCTTTATGTACGGGAACCCAGTCGTTCTCTTCACGTCATCTTCAGCCTTCTTCAAACATTTTCACAAATATGGAACTTCTCTATGAAGTGGAAAAAAAATCAACAATACTCCCAATAACAATACTCCCAATAACAATAAAACTCACGGACTTCTGCAAATCAAATCTGAGACTACCCTAATCCTTTAGTAAATAACTATTTAGGGATCAATATCTCACCAAATCTCACAGACCTAACCAATATAAACTATGCACCACTTCTGGAAAAAAAATATTAGCTGACTTAAGATGCTGGAATAACTTGCATTTTTGTTACTTGGAAGAAAATCTGCAAAAAAAAAAAAAAAAAAAGAAAATCTGACCTCAAATAAATTATTTTTTTGTCATTGATTCGATTTAAAACCGCAATTAAATGGTTTCAAACCTTAGCTGTAATAATTTTAAAAAATGGGGAAAAAAGAAGTTTAGTTTAGTTTATCCATTCTTTAGAAAAGTAAACAGGAGCTCCAGTGGTGCAATTGGTTTGTGTGCGGTACTTACAAGATGCTGAGGTTGTGAGTTCAAGTCTCAAAGCAGTATTTTCAAGATGGTCCCTATCAGTCTGGCAGCTTCATGTATGTTCTACCTGGTACTGTTTATGTTTGTGTGTTTTTCGGTGACCTCGCGACTCAAGTGCGCAAGAAATGACAAGCTCAGTGATTCCCAAACAGCGTACCAGGGTACATTAGTGTGCCGTGGGAAGTTATCCAATTTTATGTAATTTCTAAAAGAAACAACTATTTCCAAGTAATAATGTATCTTTATTCATCGATTTATGCCAGTGAGCCACAATGACAGACAGAACAAAAAATCATCTTCTATTAAATGGCAGGAAGTACTTAGAGTAATCAATCTATCCATTTTTGGTGACATTTTGTTGGTGTGCTGTGGGATTTTTCAATTGTAAAATATCTGCCTTGGCTCTATAAAGGTTGGAAATCACTGGACTAGCTAACAATCACGGTTGTCTCTCGACTTTTTTTCGACAACTCTCACCAATTTGTTGTTGTTTGAGTTACTTGTCGCCGCTCGCTACAAAGCTTTGTGTCAATGGCTGCACAGAGGCTCGCAAGCCGGTACACAAGTTCAACTGAGAAAGAGACACCGACTGGTGCGTCCATCAATTCATCTTGTGAATCTATGCTCCCTTGCCAAAAAAATTGATGAACTTCACCTTCTGATCAAGACTTTGGATGTTCTGCCGCCCTATGCGTCACGGAGACTTGGCTCTGTTAACACGTCCCTGACGGTGCCGTTAAGCTACCCAGCTTTCATCTGTATCGAGCGGACCGCATTGCGGAGCTAGCACAGAAATCGAAAGGCAGTATATCAATGCTTGTATATCAATGAGAAATGGTGCAGGGCCATAACACAGCTCAGAACACACAGCAGCCTGCTTTTGGAGTTGTTGTTCTTGAACTGTAAGCCGCTTTACTCGCCGTGTGAATTCCCCTCTTTCATTCTCATAGGTGTTTACATGCAAGGTAGCATGAAGGCATCACCGGTAATGCTCGTCGAGCAGGCAAACAAGATTGAGAAAAAAACACCCAAATTCACCACTCATTATCATGGAAGATTTTAACACTGCTAAACTTAACCACAAACACCCTGAATATAAACAGCATGTAAAATGTAAAAAAAAAAAAGTAACACTTTAGACCACTGTTATACTTCCATTTAAAACGCATATTGTGCAATTCCCTGCACTCCCCAAAAGGCTCCTCTGATCACTGCTTACGCTACTTAATACCTACATACAGGCAAGCACTTAAGTGCGCGAAGCATTCGGTAAAATCAATTAAAAAGTGGACCAACGAGGCAAAACTTGAACTTCAAAGCTTCTTTGACTGCACAGACTGGAGTGTCATTTTTTCAAAATTCAGCAAGTAGCCAAGATGAATTCACTGGTATTGTTACCACGTATGTCAATTTCTGTGAGGAGGTGTGTGTACCAACAAAAACATTTTGCATGTTCAATAACAACAAGGGCAACACGGTGTTTTGCATCTGGTAAAGCGTTGGCTCAAAGTTCTGAGGACCCAGGTTCAATCCCGGCCCTGCCTGTATGGAGTTTGCATGTTCTCCCCATTCCTACGTGGGTTTTCTCCGAGCACTCCGGTTTCCTCCCACATCCTAAAAACATGCAACATTAATTGGACACTCTAAAGTGTCCCGTGGTGTGATTTTGAGCATGCACAGTATGTGCCTTGCGATTGGCTGGCAACCAGTTCAGGGTGTACCCCGCCTCCTGCCCGTTGACAGCTAGGATAGGCTCCAGCACTCTCCGCGACCCATGTGAGGATAAGCGGCAAAGAAAATGGATGAATAGATGGAATAACAACTAGCCATGGTTTACTGCCAGACTTAGGCAACTCTGCCAGGCTAAAGAGGTCGCATATTCCAGTGGGGATAGGCCCTCTACACTCGCACTAGAAATGAAATTAACATTGCAAAGAGGGACCATGCAGTTAAACTGGAAAAACATTTTGGTGCTCAAATCAGTCTGGCACGGATTACAATCGCTCACTAAATACAAGTGACATTCCCCCCAAGTAGAAAACAAGAGCGGGCTAACCGATGACCTGAATAGCTTTTACTACAGATTTGAAAAGGACACTTTCACACCACGCTCCCACCAAGCCGCACTACAAGCCGCAGCACCGGGGCCAGACCTTGTGTTCCTATACTGCCTCAAAGTCTGTGCAGACCAACTTGCTCCTGTCTTCACAAAGATCTTCAACAGAGCTCTAGAATTGTGTGAAGTACCAACCTCCTTCAAACGCTCCACCATCATATCGGTCCCCAAAAAAGCAGCAGTCTCAGGTCCTTAATGACTACAGCCCTGTTACCTTGACATCTGTAGTCATGAAGTCCTTTGAATGCCTTGTGCTGGACCACCTCAAGAGCTTCACAGGTTCCCAGCTGGACCCACTGCAGTTTGCCTATCGAGCTAACAGGTCTGTGGATGACGAACAACATCTCTTTCCTCAAAAAAGCCCAGCAAAGGATGTACTTCTTGCAGCTTCTGAGAAAGCTGCTGAAACAGTTCTACACACCGGTCATCCAATCAGTGCTGTGTCCCTCCATCACAGTCTGGTTTGGGGCTACCACAAAAAAGGACAAACTACGACTGCAACGGACAATCAAAACTGCTGAATGGATTATCGGCACCACCCTTTCCACTCTTGAAGATTTTCACACCATTCAAACTATTTCCACAGCAAGCAGGATCCTTCAGATCCTCCACTTTCTGGCCACCAAGTCTTCCAGCTCCTTCTGTCTGGTAATCAATGCAAGTCAAATCAAGCAGGCATTCAAACAGTTTTTCGCTCTGGCAATTAAGTCATTAAATTCTTCATCAACAGTCTCTGATGGTGTAGTGGTACACACGCCTGCCTTTGGTGCGGGCAGCGTGGGATCGATTCCTGCTTAGTGAAGGTGTCGATATCTGCCCTGCGACTGATTGGCAACCAGTTCAGGGTGCAGTCCTCCTTTCGCCCGATGCTAGCTGGGATAGGCTGCAGCTTTCTCGCAACCCTCGTGAGGATAAGCGGCTTGGATAATGACATGACATGACAATTCTTCATTAGTGAACCAACTATTTTCCGCCTTGTGCCGTTGTTAGGACACACCCTCATATCCTACTGGTTCCAATCAGTATTAGTATTATATTCTGAAGAGTACTGCATGATTTGTCACTAGAAAGTGCTCCTTTTGAACAATTGTCATTGTTCTGTTGTATAATGGGAACCGCGAACGGGTAAGGACACTCTGTACAAGCTTAACATAATATGGGGGATTGACACCCTCTTAACTGTTCTAAATGAAGAAGACTCTTTATCTTTCACATTGGTGACTCTGATAAGGAATAGTTCATGTTAACTGAATGTCTCTTGTTCTTTGTTCTTGTTAGTTTGTTTGTCCTTTATTCTGAATATCGTACCAGGGCGGCACCGACTGCCAGAGACAAATACCTTGTGTGTTGTTACACACTTGGCAAATAAAGCTGATTCTGATTCTGAGGAGGGAGGGCTTAATGTTCCCAATTTTAAACAATTATTTGGTGAAAGAATTACATTATCTTATCAAACGTTTGTATCTCACTAAGCAGTGTGATCTTTGGGGAGAATTGGAGGAAATAGACTGCAATAACATTGAACTATTAAAAAACTACCACTTATTTCTATTTGCCTGAAGCGCCATAATTGTATTAAGAATCCAATAATTGCATCTATCTTAACAGCTTGGTGGCAAAGAAACTACAGGATCTCAATTGGCTCCCAGTACGTAATCACCAATCTGCCATAAACTAGATTTTGAAATAGTAATAACACCCTTTTATTTTGGCAACTGGAAACAACAACAAACAATGGAGCACCTTTGGGCAAAATCTTTTTCTGACACCATCAGCAAGAAGAAAATTTGGCTTGTAGGTTTTTTATTACAAAAAGAAAGGAAAGGGTGGCATGGTGAAGCAGCTGGAGAACATTGGCCTCACACTTCGGAAGACCAGGGTTCACATCCCGGCCCCGCCTGTGTGGAGTTTGCATGTTCTCCCCGTGCCTGTGTGGGTTTTCTCCGGACACTCTGGTTTCCTCCCACATCTTAAAAACATGCATTCATTGGACTCTCTAAATTGCCCCTAGGTGTGATTGTGAGTGCAACTGTTGTCTGTCTCCATGTGCCCTGTGATTGGTTGGCAACCAGTTCAGGGTGTACCCTGCCTCCTGGCCGATGACACCTGGGATTGGCTCCAGCACTCCCGCGCCCCTCGTGAGGATAAGCGGCTTAGAAAATGGATGGATGAATGGAAAGGAAGTCATTGTAAAGAAGAATAGGTAAGTCTTATGAGTTGTCAACCCTTAGTCAAGATCAGACTAAAAGTCCTTTCATTCAATTAAAGTTAGAGAGACAGAGAAAGACATAATAAGACAGTGTCTATGTCCAGCTGTACTGTATATGCATGGAGCCAAGAGGAACAACATCACATGCGGAACAGCCCGAAAAAAAGCATTCAACAGCAGCAGCTCGTCCAGAATGCTGCATCTCGGGTTGTGACCAGATCAAAGCATTCACAACATATAACCCCAATTCTAAAGTCCTTACTCCTGGTCTATAAATCACTAAATGGTTTAGGTCCTGAATACATGAAAGGAATAAAGAAAGAATATAAACCTGGTAGGACTCTGAGATCTTCAGTATGGAGTGCCGAACCCCCTGATACAAGCAGTTCGGTCCATGTACAACCGCTGTCACAGTTTGGTCCACATTGCCAGCAATAAGTCAGACTCAATTCTGGTGAGAGTTGGACTCCGCCAAGGCTGCCCTTCTTCACCGATTTTGTTCATAACTTTGATAGTGCAGCCAAGGTGTAGAGTGTGTCCCGTTTGGTGGCCTCAGCATTGCATCTCTGCTCTTTGCAGATGATGTGGTTCTGTTGGCTTCATCAAGCCGTGAACTCCAACTCTCACTGGAGGGGTTCACAGCTGAGTGTTAAGCGGCTGGGATGAGAATCAGCACCTCCATATCTGAGACCATGGTCCTCAGTCGGAAAAGGGTGGCATGCCCCCTCTGGGACGGGGATGAGACCCTGCCCCAAGTGAAAGAGTTCAAGTATCTTGGGGTCTTGTTCACGAGTGAGGGAAGAAGAGAGCGGTGCAGTGTCTGCAGTGATGCATACTTTGTATGGGTCCATTGTGATAAAGAGGGAGCTAAGTTGAAAGGCCAAACTCTCAATTTACCAGTTGATCTACGTTCCTATCTTCACCTATGGGCACGAGCTTTGGATCGTGACCAAAAGAACAAGATCCCGGACACAACCGGCTGAAATGAGTTTCCTCCACAGGGCTCTCCCTAAGAGATAGGGTGAGAAGCTCGGTCATCTGGGAGGACCTCAATGTTGCGTCGCTGCTCGTCCACATTGAGAGGAGCCAGATGAGGTGGCTGGGGCATCTGATTCGGATGCCTCGCAAACGTCTCCCTGGTGAGGCATGAACCACCGGAAAGAGACCCTGAGATGACCCAGGACACGCTGGACAGACTATGTCTCTCGGTTGACTTGGGAACACCTCAGGATCCCTCTGGAACAGCAGGAAGAAGTGGCTGGGGAAAGGGAAGTCTGGGTATCCCTGCTGAAGCCACCCCCCCCCGACCCAACCTGGAAAAAGTGGCACAAAATGGATGGATGGATGGATGGATGGATGGATACATGGAAAAAAACAATACCAACACTTCAGAGTGCTCTTAAACAGCCAGTTTGTCCGGCAAATAATAAAGCTGCTCCCACAAAGTAAAATAAATCTTTCAAGAAATTATAAATTAACGCATGGGTTTTCTCCAGGTAATCAGGTTTCCTCCCACATCCCAAAAACATGCAACATTAATTGGACACTCTAAATTGCCTCTGGGTGTGATTGTCAGTGCAACTGTTGTCTCTCTCCATGTGCCCTGCAATTGGCTGGCAACCAGTTCAGTTTAGGGTGTACCCTGCCTGCTGCCCGTTGACAGCTGGGATAGGCTCCAGCGCTCAGGTGACCCTTGTGAGGATAAGAAAATGGATGGATGGACAAATCTACTTCTCATACAGTATACACCATGAAGTACATTTTACTCAGTACACTGCAAAAAATGGGCTTTTCTCCATCGAATATTTGTGCGCGATGCGCCCAAAATACCCTAGATATTTTCATGCTCTATGGTAATGCATACCAATTTCGATTACTCAAAAACTATCTCATATTTTGGACTTTAGGATTCCACTTTCCCCTCGAATGTGTACTTGGCAATTCAAGATTTATCGACGTTCCTAATATATCACACAATCCTTACTTGTTGTGTTAACTATTACAAAGAAAACCCATTAAACTGGAAAAACAAAGAAGCCATTATCTCATTATAGAATATTTTGAGTTGGTAAAAATAGCAAATTGAAAAAAACAATTACATATTTTGATAGACAATGGTTAGCTTTTCTTAACATGATAAATCTAGACTCTCCATTTCTTTGCTTTGCTAGGGTGCCTTCGGAATCTACCAAAAATATATTCCTTAGCATGGAAATAGACTTTTGACTTTTGGATTCTTTGTTGTGAAGGTTGTCGTTGTTGTAAGTATATGGCTTTTATCATTCTTCTTCTTATTATTATTATCTCATTTTAAATTGTATTTTCCCCGATACTTTAGATCAGTTTGCATCGTGGGACAACACATGTATGGAGTGGGTATTTTTTTTCTCTTGTCCCTGTGTTTGCTATTCCATCTTCTGTGGGGGTGGGTAGTCGGTGCCGGGGGTGGGTGGGGGGTGGGGGTGGGGGTCCTGGGGGTGGTGTTGTGAGTCAGGAAGTGGTGGCCTTCTTCATTCGTGGTTACGCTTCACCTGCAGGAGCCATTTCTCTTAAGTACTCACTTAACACACACCCACACTTTTTTCTGTACATGTTTTTTCACTTTTAAAATCTGGGCACATCACAATGTCAAAGCGATCCTGAGGGGTTGTGGGGCCTGTGGGTATCGGGCCGGGTTCCAGCACATTTGTGCTGTTTACTGGTCTGAGTGCCCTACCCCTCTACTCTCCCTGCCCCCCTGGATTTTAAATGGAATACACATTAATCCTTTTTTTATTTCTTAATGCATCACCTACATCCATCTCTGGGGGGTTGTGGGGTTCGGTTGTTAGGCAGTACTGCCTGGCAGCTCTGTCATCCACCTTCTCGGGTCTCTGGCCCTCCAGATTTTAAATGCACCACACAATTTGTGGTAATGGTTGTTTGGCTACCCTCTCGTGGCCCTTGGCTGCTCCCTAGGTTCCCGCCCTCATCATTCTCTTCTCAGGTGCACCTATCTGGCCCCCTTTTCCAACAAATAAGGGACTTTCTCCCGTTCTTGGGCCCTGCGGGTTGGGGTGTGGGGTCCTGTTCTCCTAGGGGTTGGGTGGGGGAAGTAGCGGGCATGTGGAGTGGTGATGGAGGGGGATGGCATCCCTGCGTCCACTGCCTGGTGGCCAGTTGTCAGGGCACCTTGAGGATTAGGATTAGGCTCTCGTTCTACCGATTTAAAATTCACTTAGCCAGTTGATGTTGATATAGAATGATTTAGTTTTCTCATTTTGTTTAACGATGATGCTTTGTTTTGCTGATTTTTGTCTCTCTCACCCCTCTAGAAGTTCTGTTCTGTTCAACTGATTGACTCTGATCCTCAATAAAACTAAAATTAATATATGAAGAAAGCACAAAGTAAGTTAAAAAACTCCACTGTGACAGTAAAAGTGTTCTGGGAAGGGAATACAGATTTTCCATTCTGGTTGATCTAACAGCCAAACAGCACACACACACACGAATCCACACGTGCACACACACACGTCCACAAACACACAAACAAAACAAAAAGACTGAAACACAAGCAAGCACGAAAACTAACAATGTGATGTGCATGTTTTCAGTTGTACTTCAGTGGAATTAGTCACACAACAACACTTGCAGATTTTTGAACTTGGTGTGTACACAAGGTACACATTATAAGCTGCCCGTCTATTGAGCAAAAAATGTAAGACTTTCAAGTGCAATTTATATTTCTTTGGGCTTGTCCAGTTAGGGGTCGCCACAGCTTATTGTGAAAATATGGTAAATTATGGGAAAAAAAAAACATTGATAGCAAAATCCGCAAATATGCTGTGTCTCGGAAAGTGGACCACGATTGGTTAAGGGCATACTGTATATATATAAAGTGGATTGAATTGATTCGATTCTTGCAAACAACCTTGATGCATTTTTATTACTACAGTATAGTGTAGGCCAGACAAATTAAAGGTGGCATGGCCCCCTAAATAGACTTCAGATGCCGCAGATCTAAGTTTTATTTGCAAGCACCCAAACCAGCTTTACAACAAAAACAAACAAATGAAACTCATATGAAAAAGAAGTAAGAAAAGAAAGACAGAAAAATAAATGGATGTCCGTGTCTACGCTCACTGATTTTGATCTTCATTTTTGATAATCCTGTTAAGTCATATGAATAGGAGTCCAACTTCCAAAGTAATTTGGAGTTTCCATCTGGCTCACTGTGGTTTTGAGCTTCATACAAGCTTTGTCTCACATGGGAGCAATGGACTTTCCATGCTACAGATCCCAAAGCAAAGCTTAATCTTTAAAAGTAGTCCTGTAGTTGTAGTAGTAGTTGTTGTAGTACTTGAAGTAGTCTCAGTCTTGATTTCAAAACACAAATACACTTTAGTTAATTTGAAATAATAAATCAAACCATCTATCCATTTATTTTCTGCTTATTGTCACCATGGTCACATCACACATCTGCTGAAGCCTGTTATCTCATCCATCCATCCATCCATCCATCCATCCATCCATCCATCCATCCATTTTCTGAGCACCTTATCCTCACAAAGTTCATGGGAGTGCTGCAGCCAATCCCAGCTGGCACAGCCAGGGGCAATTTATACTCTCCAATTAACGTATGTTTTTGGGGATGTGGCAGGAAACCAGAGTGGCCGAAAAAAAAACCCACGCAGGAAAGGGGAAAAGATATAAACTCCACACAGGATATATATAGTATGACATAAAGACATTGGGGTAACAGTCACTGTCATGGCCCTGCCGTTCCAGCCCTGGCTGGGCGTGTCCCAGCTGACCAACGATGATAAGGAGGGGCACACCTGCGCCTCATCTCTGATGAGTAACCCTGGTACTTATAGGACGCCGGGGACAACTGGTCTTTGCCACATCGTCGCCTCGCATGCCTCGTTCCCGCACTTCCCAAGTCCTGACTCCAACCTCCTGTGTACTGACCAACGCCGGTCTCCCGACCCACCCTTTAAGCCTGTCGCTACTGATCCTGCTGCTTGTGTGGACTGACTCCCCGGTGACTGACTCTGGAACAAATAAAGAGTTTCTCCTTACTGCTTGCCTGTCACCCGAATCGTGCATTTGTGTCCGCCCTTGAGTCTCGTTCATGACAGTCACACAGCAATAAGGGCGACTTAGTTAACTGCCAATGATGGAACATTTTTAATTTATTTATTTTTTGACATGTGGCACAGTGGGTCACCTGGTAAAGCATTGGCCTCACAGTTGTGATGACCTGGGTTCGATCCTGGCCCCGCCTGTGTGGAGTTTGCATGTTCTCCCCGTGTCTGCGTGGTTTTTCTCTGGGCACTCCAGTTTCCTCCCACATCCCAAAAACATGCAACATTAATTGGACACTCTAAAGTGTCCCGTGGTGTGATTTTGAGTATGCACAGTATGTGCTTTGCGATTGGCTGGCAACCAGTTCAGGGTGTACCCCGCCTCCTGCCCGTTGACAGCTGGGATAGGCTCAAGCACTCTCCGCGACCCTTGAGAGGATAAGCGGCAAAGAAAATGGATGAATGGATGGATGAATGGATTTATTTTTTGACAATTGTGAAATTAATGCAAAGTCCGATGGTATATTGTGCAGTTGGAGTGCCAAAACACTAACTGTGAACAAGATGAGGAAAGCAAATCATTATGCATCTGGAATGCATCAGCAACCCGCGGCTCTGGACCCGGAGGATCTTTCATCCTTATGTTGTGCATCTGCGTGGCTTGGAAAACTAAATTTTAAGGTTCCGATTGAAGTGTACGTTATTTGTCACAAAAGCATGTGTCATGTCTTCTTTCTTCAAACCTCATGCAATTTCGGTAATCACCATTCGCCTTCTTCAGAGACGTTTGACAGCACATTTAACGGGTCAGGATGCAGATTTGACAGATGACATGTGCGGAAAACTCAGCGACCCCAAAACTGTACAATATCTGACCAAAGTATTTTATTTGTTTTTGTTCATTTATTTAATTATAGTTGTAAATTCCAAGATTATTGTGATCTGGAAATGTTAAAATTATATATATGTAATTACCAGATCTTACAATATTTTGCAATTCACGTCAAGGCTTCCAGCTACAAAAGCCTAAAGGATGAGTGCTTGATGCTAGATTAATAATTTAAAGTGCCACTGTCATGAAATGCATGATTTTTAGTATGTTATTAATGAAAAAACGACAGCCGACATGGACCCATGCGTTTTTTCACCACAAAACATGATTTTGACATTTACAACTTTTTGTAACTCCAGGCATGAAAATCCTCTTGAGGGATTTGTTTTAGAGAAGAAGCAGGAAGGGATGTAGATGGCAGAACTTCCCTCAAGTGGACTCGTTAGTTTCTATTAGTTTAACCTCTGGAAAGGTAGCTCGCTGTTCCTTGGTGTTAGCCAAAATGCCGGCTCGTTGCATTGCTGGACATTGCGTGAACACTTGGGAGGATGGATTTCCCCTTCATAAGTTTGCAAGAGAACCAGTTCTTCATGAAAAATGGATTGCACGGGGGCAAAGCACAGAACTTCGTGGGTTCCAAATGACAGCTAGGTGTGTATACACCTACTAAAAAAAAAAACAATAGTTGGACGTAATCCATAAATCAGGGTTGCTAAATGTGTCGATGTGCACATCGGAAGGCTTCCATGCAGCAGCCGCTGAACGACAGCCTCCGCAGGCCTTGTGGATCGCTACCGGCCTTGTCAACAAGGCCGAGCCGGCCGCGGCCTTGCTGACAAGGCCAAGCCTGCCGTCGGCCGGGGTGGTTTGTTGCCGCGGTGGCTCATGTCCGCAGCGGAAGTGGCCGTTTATCACCGCTGTGCGGAGGTTGATAGAGCGTTGAGGTGGTTTGGCCCGTGATCTGCATGTCATCTAAATATGGCTCAAACAATAGATTAATATTGCTCCGGACACGACACTCGGTTGTGAAATGTTTTCTACGAAAAGGGCTTCCGTGTCTGAAGGGGTATGTCCTACAGTAGGGGCCACAACGTATTTTCAATGGTGAATGTCCGGGGTGACCACTTGGATGTGGAATGAGACTTCCGCAACTTTGCACATGGATGACGCGCTCTTCGCTCATATTTATTTTTTTTTACATTGAATAATCGTATATGTATTTTTCATTTTAACATCTATTTTAGAATGTTTATATGGATGACACTAGACCTTTAAAGGGCTACTGTCATGAAATGGATGATTTTTAGTATGTTATTAATGAAAAAACGTCAGCCAATATGGGCCCATGCGTTTTTTCACCACAAAACCTAATTTTCACGTATACAACTTTTTGTAACTCCCGCCATGAAAATCCTCTCAAGGGATTTGTTTTTGAGAAGAAGCAAGAAGTGACGTAAAGGACAGCGGTGCCCCCAAATGGACTCCTTTGTTTCAATTAGTTTTACCTCCGGGAAGGTAGCTCGTTGTTCCTTGTGTTAGCCAAAATGCCGGCTCATTGCATTGCCAAACATTGCTTGAACACTCGGGAGAATGGATTTACCCTTCATAAGTTTGCAAGAGACCCGATTCATTGTGAAATATTTATTACACGGGTGCAGAGGACGAGAGCTTGTGGGTTCCGAATAACAAGTAGGTGTATGTAAAGCCACTAAAAACAAAAAAAAAATAGTTTGGGGCGGACCACGTAATCGGTCTCTCATAACGTAACAAAAGATGCGCGTACGAATATATGTCGATGTGCGCGTCGGACGGGATCGGGCTGCTGTGCGGACGGCGGCAAATCTGAAGAACCCAGCCAAAAATGCCTCACTCAGCCGCATGCGCACAGTAAAGCGCCCCGGCTCAACGGTGTTCATCGCGTACTGCGGCGGCTATGGACAACCCCCTAAAAGCAGCACAACTCAGAGCCATTATATGCCACCACGGCGCCCAAAATCAGCCACACCGGCTGAGGTGCTGCATTCGGTGGTCACGGTTTCTGCGAAGGCTGCGCGTCGGGCTTTGCGGACGGGGGCAGCTCTGAAGAACCCAGCCGAGAATGCCTCACTCAGCTCCGATTGCGCAGTAAAGCGCCACGGCTCGACTGTGTCGTTCATCGCGTACTGCGGCGTCTATGAACAACCCCCTAAAGCAGCACCACTCGGCTCCGTCATAAGCCACACCGGCTGGCTACGATGAGCTTTGATGGCTCATCTCCGCCGCGGAAGTGGATCAGACGGGGATGCGGTTTGGCAAACGAAACAATAGTGTAATATTGCCCCGAGGGCTCGAAAATATAGGGTAACATTGCCCCGGTAACTTCACTTAGTTGTGTGGTGTTCTCCTTTTCAAAAAGAGCTTCCGTGTCAGAAGGGGCGTGTTTGTCTCCCATAGTTAGGTTGCACCGTCTGTTTTCATTGACGATTGTCTGGGTGACATCACGGACGGAGGATGCAGCCAATACGGCGACCACTTAGATATTGAAGAATGACACGTCTGCAACTTTGCGCATGGATGACGCCCTCTCCGCTCACATACATTTTTTCGTATAGACATTGAAGTGAATAATGTTATATGTATTTTTCATTACAATATCTATTTTAGAATGTTTATAGGGATGACACTTGGGCTTTCAGTTCAGCTTTTTAATTCATTTGAACGAAACCTTCAACTCTGTAAAAAAAAAAAAAGTTATTTTCTGAACCATGGACAACTACATGGTTTTCATAGGCAAGACACTTTAGAAGTATAAAGATATAATATATATACAGTGGCTTGTGAAAGTATTCGGCCCCCTTGAGCTTTTCAAACCTTCCCACATTTCAGCCTTCAAACATAGAGATATAAAATTGAAATGTTTTGTCAATAGTCAACAGCAAGTGGGATACAATTGTGAAGTGTAATGAAATTTATTGGATATTTTATACTTTTTTTTACAAATAAAAACCTGAAAAGTGGGGCGTGCAATATTATTTGGCCCCCTTGCATGAATACTTTATAGCGCCATCTTTTGCTGCAATTACAGCTGCAAGTCGCTTGGGGTATGTCTGTATCAGTTTTGCACATGTAGAGACTGAAATACTTGCCCATTCTTCCTTGCAAAACAACTTGAGCTCAGTAAGGTTGAATGAGAGCGTTTGTGAGCAGCAATCTTCAGCTTTGCCCACAGATTCTCGATTGGATTCAGGTCTGGACTTTGACTTGGCCATTCTACCACCTGGATCCATTTATTTGTGAACCATTCCATTGTAGATTTGCCTTTCTGTTTTGGACCGTTGTCCTGTTGGAAGATAAATCTCCGTCCCAGTCTCAGGTCTTTTGCAGACTCTGGCTCCATTCATCTTCCCATCAATTTTAACCATCTTTCCTGTGCCTGCTGAAGAAAACCATGAGGCTGCCACCACCATGTGTGACAGTGGGGATGGTGTGTTCAGGGTGATGAGCTGTGTTGCTGTTACACCAAACATATCGTTTTGCATTGTGGCCAAAACGTTCGATTTTGGTTTCATCTGACCAGAGCACCTTCTTCCACATGTTTGGTGTGTCTCCCAGGTAGGTTGTGGCAAGCTTTAAACGAGACTTTTTATGGATATCTTGGAGAAATCTCTTTCTTCTTGCCACTATTCCATAAAGGCCAGATTTGTGCAGTGTACGACTGATTGTTGTCCTATGGACATACTCTCCCACCTCAGCTGTAGATCACTGCAGTTCATCCAGAGTGATCATGTGCCTCTTGGCTGCATCTCTGATCAGTGTTCTCCTTGTTCGAGGTGAAGGTTTAGAGGGACAGCCAGGTTTTAGTAGCAGTGGTCTGATACTCCTTCCATTTCAATATGATTGCTTGCACACTGCTCCTTGAGATATTTAAAGGTTGGGAAATCATTTTGTATCCAAATCCGGCTTTAAACTTCTCCACAACAATATATTTGACCTGCCTCATGTTTTCCTCTGTCTTAATGATGCTCTCTGCACTTTAAACAGAACCCCGAGACTATCACAGAGCAGGTGCATTTATACGGACACTTGATTACACAGAGCTGGATTCTATTTATCATTATCAGGCAACATTGGGTCATTCAGAGATCCTCACTGAACTTCTGGACTGAGTTTGCTGCACTGAAAGTAAAGGGGCGGAATAATATTGCTTTAAGGTTTGAAATAGCTGACAATCTTTATTCATTTTTTCCCCATATTTCTTCTCATTGGTTTTATATGGTTCTGAGTCTAGAGTGCTCCAGTTATTACACAGAATTTTAAAAGACGGCTGAGCCTTGCAAGTGCATCACTTTAAACATTAGCACGTTCTCATTACATTGTCAGGAATGGCAAGGTGGGTTTCAGTCTGCACCAGGTCAGAACTGCAGTTGCATGGAGGCAGACAACAGTCGCACTTATCAGACCTAGGGGCAATTTAGTCAGTCCAATGATTGCATGTTAAGAAGATGTGTGAGGAAACTGGAGTAAATCCACGCAGGCACAGGGAGAACATGCAAACTCCACACAGGCAGAGCCAGGATTGAACCCTGGACCTCAGAACTGTGAGGCCAATGCTTAACAGCTACACCACCGTGCCACCATTTAAATTATGTCCTATTATTTAATTATGCATTACATCTGTTGTGTCTATGCATGTCCATGTCTATGTTTATAATCTATAGTAGACTTTGACAGCAACATTTTTTAAGTCCTC
Source organism: Syngnathoides biaculeatus (assembly GCF_019802595.1). Classification (NCBI taxonomy): domain Eukaryota; kingdom Metazoa; phylum Chordata; class Actinopteri; order Syngnathiformes; family Syngnathidae; genus Syngnathoides; species Syngnathoides biaculeatus. The sequence continues at coordinate 27,011,512 of NC_084651.1, forward strand.
TAAAATTAAAGTTGAGTTGAGTTTTGCCCTGTTCCTCTGTGTAAATTTATTGTGACCATTCTGTACAACTATCTTGGCATATCCATTTTCGGAGGCTTTTCCGATTAAGGGTTGGAGGAAGCTAGAGCCGATTCCAGATGACTGTGGGTGAAAGGCAGACTGTATCCCGTTTTACTCTCTAGTCAATTACTGGGCACAGTAATTCAGTATCTACAGTACAGGTACTTCTAAATCTTATTGCAGTTTGTGGAGTAAGTATGTGAGTGAAAGATTTCCCATCATTTCATTATTTTTTTCCTTCCTGTGTGATTTGTTTATGAGTGTCAGGATGATGGACAGTTGCCCCACCGTTCCAAAGCAGTGTTTTGTTTCAAAGCCCCTGTCAGTATGCCAGCCTCTTATGTGGGCATCCCTTTGAAGTCCATACAGTATCTGGTGTACTGGGTATCAAAACAGTACTTGGTAAATATAGAGACCCTGCAACATAATCACATCCTGAGTCAGGGATTTTATAATTATAAGTACATGTAAATGATATTATAAGTAAATGTTTTAGATATTTACATCTGACTTTTCACCAAGCAACAACTAAAAGTGGGGAGGAAGGGCTTGTGTTGTGTAGATGATTTGAAACCACTTTTAAAATATGATCTTAATGTATCACAAAGGACCAGAAGATAACACAAGACACTCCCTGATATAGACAAATGTTTTGGGATATCTGGGTCACGCCTACAGGAAGTATGAGCACAAGGGCTGTTCAACACCCCCAAAATATCAAAATTTGTTTCAAAATCAGTCCACCTACAATAAATATTATGATCCATAGCTAGATAAAAATCACTATCAGAAACTCATTCAAATTAATTGACCTTTTGATTGGGTCAAAATAAGCCACCTGTGATCCTTGTGAGGGTAAGCGGCGTGGAAAAATATTAACCCACTTTCTCCAGGCCTGTGATGAAGTCCCTGGAGTTGTGGTTTTGTATAATGTGCTAGTACATTTCGTGTAGGCCCCTGCCACACGCATAAGCCACAGTCTTAGAAACATTTGCAATTTAGTTGTGCATTGTAAACAGTCCATCTCATCGAGAACTGGGTTGCTAAGGGCTTTATTAGGTCTTGATTTATGGATACACCTGTCCTGTCGTCCATTGGCACTACCTTCCTACAATAACAAGCCCTTGTGCTAACCTTGATTTGAATGTAAACAGTGCAATGTTGGGGTCAATACTGTCGTGTGTTTTAGTGCCACCTCACATCCTCTGCAGTCACTTTTCTCCTTTGACAATGTTGACAAAATACCGAATGAGGATGTATGACTTTCAGCAAAAAATATGACAAAGACCTGATCTTGAAAACACAAGTGAGAGTGCCTATGTTGTACTCTGGTTTCCTCCCACATTTCAAAAGCATGCATATTAGGTGAATTGAAGACTCTAAATAGTCCATAGTGTGAACAGTTGTTTGTTTATATGTGGCCTGCGATTGGCTGGTGACCACTTCAGGGTGTACCCCGCCTCTTGCCCAGAGTGAGCTGGAATAGGCTCCAACCCAAGTGAGGATGAGGGGTGGAGAAAAGGGATGGATGGATGTTGCATGAATCATGGAAGATCCATCAACTAAAATGTGTTTTGGAAAAAACAAACCCATTTCCTGAGATAGAAAAGATCCTAAAATCATTTTTGAAGATTATTATCTGAGTCATTTCAATTTTTTTTTAGCCACTGAGTGACCACATTAATCATTGTATTTGTTTCATTTCAGATTTTTTATCCTTTTTACCAGTTTACCAGATTCTTTGTGTCTTCACTCGATCTCTACTGTATCCTCATTTGCACATAGTGCAGCAGTGCTTAATGCAGCTTTTGCTATTTTCAGTTATGTACACTCACTGTCACAGTGAAAAGGTTATAACCTTTGGTTTTTAATTTAAAAAAAAGTTTTCTTTTGATCTTCTTTGCCTCATTTTCTTGACGGTGTATCGACACCTTTATTTGCGACGCTCTTCCTCATTCAAGTCTGTACATGGACAGTAAGTATTATAGGATACTCTATTGCATGAGAAGCCAAGGGGAACAATAAAAAATATAAAGATTTAACCTTCTGTATGCCATGGTTTCAAAAAGTCAAAAAGTTTCATGAACTTTCCACCAGCTGTTTTTTGTGGGGGTTATCTGTCCAAGCAAAGTGACACGACCCTCCCACATTCCATTGTTGATGTGAACAGTCAGTGAGCCCAACAACTTTTCCCCTTGTCAAAAAAGTCTCGGTGGAGGTCTCATTTACAAAATGTGCGTACAGAGAAAGCCTACTATATTAGCCATACTTCCAAAACAATATCACATTTACAAGAGCAGCACCAATCAGTCATTGATCAATTCAGAGCAACGTTAATATTAATGAAATAATGCTTGCAACCAGCTTTAAGTCATGTCTACAACTGGTAAATAAATATAGACTTCCTACTGTGGCAGATAACATTGCTAAATACCTTGGCTAGCGTCAGCTCATTTTGGATTTGACGTGACTTCACAGTGGGTCTTGACAATATCTTATAGTGTTTTGCACTTCCAGGCATAGATTATAGTGTGTGTGTGTGTGTGTGTGAGCTACGGGGCCTCCCCCCTAGATTATAGATTATATAGATTATAGTAAAAGATCAAAGTGAAATCAAGAGGGAAATGTGTTGAGTGAAATGCCGTTAAATTTGCCATTATTATTGTTGTGTCACAGATGTTTTTACGTTGTATGTACAAATACAAGTTGTTCTGTGGCTTATAGTGTTCGATACACTAGTTACAAAAAAAAACAACATTACATTTTAAATGTTTGGTTCGAATCCTGCAAATAAAATATTTACATTATTTGCTTTCGGGAGAGTTTTTGGAAAGGACAAGACACTCAAGGTAGGAAGAATAATCATGAGCAAAAGGCATGCGGGAGGATCCAAATTCAGGACTCTGAGGAATTGACATGGTTTTTGAGGTGGTTAAATTCTAGGCCTCGGTCATAAGTAGTTCAAAAGGCGGAAGCACAAAAACAAGTGGAAGAAAGCAAGGTCCAAAAAATTGAAAATGAGGTGGGATAACTACAAGGCAAAAGCAAGTCTACACTAGACTTGGCTGTGGTGGCACAGGAACACTGGGACGTGTATTAACGAAGCAAAGACTCACTGGAACCTTAGAAACTCATGCTAGATTCACACAACGAACTGGCAAACTAAGACATGACACACAAGACTTAAATACATGGCACAATTATCCTCAATGAGGCACAGGTGATGACCTGCTGCAAGGAACAGCCGCGCACACAGCAGTGGCACGAGGCAGGCAGAGGGGCCCCAGAGAATGGCACAGAACCCCACCCTGGTCAGTCCGTAACCTTCCTGGCAGATGCTGTTGGTTGAGCAACGCCGAGCCATGACTGAGAGGCAGAGGCTGATGCTGGTCGAGCAACATCAAGGCAAGGGCGAGAGGTGGCCACTGCTGCTTGTCGAGCATCACCGTGGCATGGGGGAGAGGTGGTGGCTGATCCTGGTTGAGCGCCACCGAGGCATTGAGGAGAGGTGGCAGCTGCTGCTGGTCCAGCACTGCTGAGTTATGGGCAAAAGGTGGTGGCTGCTGCTGGTCGTGCACCGCCAAGGCATAGGCGACGGGCTGCGTCTGGTGGTTCTGGTTGACCACCACCGAGGCATGGGCGAGGGGCGGCGCCTGGTGCTGCTGGTTGACCACCACCGAGGCATGGGCGAGCGGCGGCGCCTGGTGCTGCTGGTTGACCACCACCGAGGCATGGGCGAGGGGCGGCGCCTGGTGCTGCTGGTTGACCACCACCGAGGCATGGGCGAGGTGCGGCGCCTGGTGCTGCTGGTTGACCACCACCGAGGCATGGGCGAGGGGCGGCACCTGGTGTTGCTGGTTGACCACCACCGAGGCTTGGGCATGAGGCGGTGGCTGCTGCTGGTCGAGCACCACTGAGGCATGTGGGAGAGGTGGCAGCTGCTGGCTGAGCACCACCAAGCGTGGGTTTAGAGGCAGAGGTGGTGGGTGGTCGAGCACCACTGAGGCATGGGTGAGGGGTGCGTTTGGTGCTGGTGGTCGACCACCACCCAGGCTTGGGCACGAGGCGGTGGCTGCTGCTTGTCGAGCACAGCTGAGGCATGGGTCAGAGGCAGCGGCTGCTGCTTGTCGAGCACCGCCGAACCATTTGCAGTCATTTGTGAACTTCAGGAGTTTGACAGCCAGGTGCACTGGGGTGCAGTCATGAGTGTAGAGCGAGAAGAGCAGCAGGGAGAGGTGCCCTGGTGCTGATGATCCGTGTGTATGAGGTGGTATCCCCAAGGCTCATCTGTTGTGTCCTGCCCATTACGGAGTTGTAGATGTAATGGCAGATGGCAGGCAAGATGTTGAGCTGGAGGAGTTTGAGGATGATGGTGTTGAATGTAGACCACAAACAGGTTCCTCGCATAGGTTTCTACGCTGTTGAGGTGTTCACCGATGAAGTGCAGACCCATGTTGACTGCACCATCTGCAGTGTAGTCGGACCAGCTGGGCACCTGTGACGCTCTTGAGGTGATCCAGCACGAGGCGTTCAAACTTTATGGCCACAGATGTCAGGGCAACAGACCAGTGGACATCTAGACCTGAGATTGCATGTTTTTTGGGGTCAGGGATGATGATGGAGTGTTTGAAGCAGGATGGTACTTTACACACTTCTCGACACCTGCGTAATAATTTCAAGGAATTTACTAGTTCCAGAAAAAAAATCTCAAAATTGTCCTCTCTCTCTCTCTCTCTCTCTCTCTCTCTCTCTCTCTGCTCTCCCATTGGCTATTGCCGTAGCATCTTCCTGGCATCCCATTGACTAGGAGGGACGTTGCTCTTTACCCATGATGGTTTTTGATTCCCTTGGACACTCTACTGACATTGGAAAAGTACAACTTTTTTGGTGTTTTTTTAGCAAGTTTATTCATCTTTCTTCAGCATGGACCCCAAGAAAATTTACTGAAATTAAGTTATGTGCATGCGTACTTTCGTACATAAATATTCTCTTGGCTGTCAAAGTTTGCATCCTCCTCCATCTTCCGTGATCCCTTTTACTAGTCACTCACCGTTCTCTTCGCATAGTTGCCCAACGCCAAAGGTAAATGAACAGATTTTTTTTAAATTATTCTTTACATTATGTACTTTGAATGCTTATTTTTGGCAGTGTATGTGGAGGTTGGGGAAGGCGTTGGTGGTTTGGAATGGATTAGGCTATTTACATGTAAAATGCGCTTCTACTTGGAAAAAAATTCACATTACTTCCAAACGATTTTGTAAGTAGAGGTACCAGTGTATTTCCCTTTTTGCATTGCTACTACTTCTTCTTCTTTTTTAAATCATGATTAGTTTTATTTTCTTTCTTTAGTTATATCCCTTTGTGTGTTTCTCTCTAGATCTGTGGCAGACATTAAATATTGTATAATATAGAGATCCAATTGTTCTTGGCAATAAAGAGGACTGCTGTTAGTAATTTACCTGGATTAACTTTCTTTAAACACAAGTCTGAAAAATAGTTCTTGTGATATGATCTGACCTAACTTTTAACAGTCGTATCAAATCAATCACAAAAATTGCCTTTTACCATCTGAAGAACATATCCAGAGGGAAGGCTTCTTCAGTGAAAAAAATAAGTATTTGAACACCCTGCTCTATTGCAAGTTTTCCCACTTAGAAATCATGGAGGGGTCTGACATTTTCATCGTGGGTGCATGTCCACTGTGAGAGAGATAATCTAGAAAGAAAAATCCAGAAATCACAATGTATGATATTTTAAAGATTTATTTGTGTGATACAGCTGCAAATAAGTATATGAACACCTGAGAAAACCAATGTGAATATTTGGTACAGTAGCCTTTGTTTGCAATTATAGAGGTCAAACGTTTCCTGTAGTTGTTCACCAGGTTTGCACACACTGCAGGAGGGATTTTGGTTTCCGGGCTGTCACTGAGAAACACGGAGTTTCAGCTCCCTCCAAAGATTTTCTATTGGGTTTAGGTCTGGAGACTGGCTAGGCCATGCCAGAACCTTGACACGCTTCTTACGGAGCCAATCCTTGGCTTTCCTGGCTGTATGCTTCAGGTAATTGTCATGTTGAAAGACCCAGCCACAGCCAATCGTCAATGCTCTGACTGAGAGAAAGAGCTTGTTCCCCAAAATCTCACAATACATGGCCGCGGTCATCCTCTCATTAATACACCGCAGTTGTCCTGTCCCATGTCCAGAAAAACACCCTCAAAGCATGATGCTACTACCCCCATGCTTCACAGTAGGGATGGTGTTTTTGGGATGGAACTCATCATTCGTCTTCCTCCAAACATGGTTAGTGGAATTATGACCAAAAAGTTGGTCACATCTGACCACAAAATTTTCACTCATGACTCCTCTGTATCATCCAAATGGTCATTGGCAAACTTAAGACAGCCCCTGACATGTGCTGGTTTAAGCAGGGGAACCTTCCGTGCCATGCATGATTTCAAACCATGGGGTCTTAGTGTATTACCAACAGCCACCTTGGAAATGGTGGTCCCAGCTCTTTCCCGGTCATTGACCAAGTCCTGTCGTGTAGTCCTGGGCTGTTTCCTCACCTTTCTAAGGATCAGTGAGACCCCACGAGGTGATATCTTGCATGGAGACCGTCATATTTAGCTTCTTCTGTTTTCTAATAACTGCTCCAACAGTGGACCTTTTTTTCACCAAGTTGCTTGTCAATTTCTCCATAGCCCTTTCCAGCCGTGTGCAGTTGTACAATTTTGTCTCTGGTGTCTTTGACACCTCTTTGGTCCTGGCCATGTTACAAGTTTGAGTCTTACTGATTGTATGGGGTGGACAGGTGTCATTATGCAGCTAACGACCTCACACAGGTGCATCTGATTCAGGATTATACATAGAGTGGAGGTGGACTTTTAAAGGTGGACTAACAGGTCTTTGAGGGTCAGAATTCTAGCTGATAGACAGGAGTTCAAATACAGCTGCTGTTAAGCCTCTTCTAAAAACAGCGCACTGGATGATTCCATGTTAGCAATTTATAGACCCATCTCAGATCTCCTGTTCATAGCCAAGAACTTGGGAACGTTATTTTTAATCAATTCAGCAATTTCTTGAATTTAAATTATCTTTTTGACAAATTTCAATCAGGTTTCCGAACCCATCACAGTACAGAATCTGCTCTTATCAATGATATTGAATACTGACTCAGGAAAGGTGTCAATTTTGGTCTTGTTGGATCTCAGCGTGGCTTTTGATATGGTAGATCACAATATACTGCTAAACAGGTTGGAACGTGGGTAGTACTAAATGGAATGGTCCTTAAATGGTTTAGGTCCTACCTGGAGGAAAGGAGCCACTTTGTGACCAATGAAGGTGCTCAGTCTCAGCAAATGGTAATGACCAATAGGGTCCCTCATGGGTCAGTTCCTGGACCTCTCCTGTTCAGCCTGTATATGCTACCCTTGGGTCCAATTCTTCAGAACTTTAATTTTGACTATATATTATTATTATATTTAGCAGTGTCTCCAGATAACTACAGTTTAATGGAGGTGTTGTGCCACTGTCTAAATCAGATAAATAACTGGATGAGCAAAAAATTTCTTCAACTAAATCACAACAAAACTGAGACATTTGTTTTTGGCAATAAAGAAAAGAGAATTGCTGTTAATAAACACCTGGACTCTCTATCTTTAAAAACCAAAGACCAAGTCCAAAACCTTAGTGTTCTGATTCTGACCTGACTTTCAACAATCATATCAAGTCAATCACAAAAACCACCTTCTACCACCTGAAAAGAGAATAAAGTCTTGTGTGTTTGAAGTAGACCAGGAAAAGCTCATCCGTGCTTTTATCTCAAGTAGACTTGACTACTGTAATGGTCTTTTGACTGGACTCCCCAAAAAGAGTATTAAACAGCTGCAGCTCATTCAGAATTCTGCAGCTTGCATTCTGACCAAAACAAAGCGTTCAGAGCATATAACTCCAATCCTTGCACTGGCTTCCAGTCATTTTGAGAATATATTTTAAAGTTCTGGTCTATAAATTACTAAATGATTTAGGTCCTGAATACATGAAAGAAATGCTTACGGATTACAAACCCAGTAGAGCTCTGAGATCGACTGACTCAGGTCAAATAGTGGAGTGCAGAGACCAAATCCAACATGGTGAAGCAGCATTTAGCTATTATGCTGCACACAAATGGAATAAGTTGCCAATAGAGGTGAGTTCAGCCCCAAGTGTGAATGTTTTTTAAAACTCTTTTTTCTCATGCTTTTTAGAATAGATCCATTTCATATTACTTGCACTGTATGCAGTTTTGATTGTCTTTTTTAAAATATTTTGTTTGTCATTTTTATTGTTTTATCGCATATTAAATGTTTTATCTCTTTGTTTTAAAATGCCTTTAATCATGTAAAGTACATTGAGTTACCTTGTGTATGAAATGCGCTATACAAATAAATTTCCTTTGCTTTGCTTTACTTTTTTGCAGCTATATCACACAAATAAATCTTTAAAAAATCATACATTGTGATTTCTGGATTTTTCTTTTTAGATTATCTCTCTCACAGTGGACATGCGCCTACGATGAAAATTTCAGACCCCTCCATGATTTCTAAGTGGGAGAACTTGCAATATTGCAGGGTATTCAAATACTTATTTTCTTCACTCTAAAACTTACCACAGTCACACCTCTGACTGCACCTCCTCCATTGACCATCCATCAACAGGATGTCAGCCAAATCTTCAAACAACAAAAGATCAATTTTCATCGTAGGTGCATGTCCACCGTGAGAGAGATAATCTGAAAAGAAAAATCCAGAAAACACGATGTATGATTTTTAAAAATGATTTATTTGTGTAATACAGCTGCAAATAAGTATTTGAACACCTATATATCTACTAGAATTCTAACCCTCAAAGACCTGGTAGTCCGCCTTTAAAAGTCCACCTGTGTTGGGTCGTTAGCTGCATAAAGACACCTGTCCACCCATACAATCAATAAGACTCAAACTTGTAACATGGCCGAGACCAAAGAGCTGTCCACAGAAACCAGAGGCAAAATTGTACAACTCCGCACGGCTGGAAAGGGCTACAGAGAAATTGTCAAGCAGTTTGGTGAAAAAAGGTCCTCTTTTGGAGCAATCATTAGAACATGGAAGAAGCTAAAGATGACGGTCAATCTCAATTGGAGTGGAGCCCCATGCAAGATATCACCTCGTGGGGTCTCAATGATCCTTAGAAAGGTGAAGAATCAGCTCAGGACAACACAGCAGGACTTGGTCAATGACCTGAAAAGAGCTGGGACCACTGTTTCCAAGGTGACTGTTGGTAATTCAATAAGACGTCATGGTTTGAAATTATGCATGCCACGGAAGGTTCTCCTGTCAAGGCCCACCTTCAGTTTGCCAATGACCATTTGGATGATACAGAGGAGTCATGGGAGAAGGTTTTGTGGTCAGACGAGACCAAAATTGAACTTTTTGGTCATAATTCCACTAACCGTGTTTGGAGGAAGAGAAATGATGAGTTCCATCCCAAAAACACCATCCCTACTGTGAAGCATGGGGGTGGTAGCATCATGCTTTGGGGTGGTTTTCTGCACATGGGACAGGACGACTGCACTGTATTGAGGAGAGGTTGACCTCAGCCATGTATTGTGAGATTTTGGGGAACAATCTCTTTCCCTCAGTCGAAGCATTTAAGGTGGGTTTTGGCTGTGGTCTTTTAACATGACAATGACTGAAGCATACTGCCAGGAAAACCAAGGAGTGGCTCCGTAAGAACCATTTCAAGGTTCTGGGGTGGCGTCTCCAGACCTAAACCTGCTTATCCTTACTAGGGTTGCAGGAGTGGTGGAGCGTATCCCAGGTGTCAACGGACAGGAGCCAGGGTACACCCTGAACTGGTTGCTAGTCAATCGCAGGGGTACATAGAGACAAACAACTGCACTAACAATCACACCGAGGGGCAATTTAGAGTGTCCAATTAATGTTGCATGTTTTTGGGATGTAGGGGGAAACCGGAGTGCTCGGAGAAAACCCACGCAGGAACGGGAAGAACATGCAAACTCCACACAGGCGGGTCCGGGATGGAACCCTGGACCTCAGAACTGTGAGGCCAACAATTTACAGTTCATCCACTGTGCCGCCAACATTCTTTATATTGCTGAAATGTTGACTTTGATTGATTATGATGCCCACTTTTAATTATTCTCCTGTTACAGTACTTATGTGTCCTCCACTGCAACATTTTGTGCTCAGGACAGTCACCCATGCCCCGAACCCAACAGTAAAGTCTTTCGTGAATCCCACTTAAATATTTGAACTAGCTGACAATCTTTATTCATTTTTCCCCCATATTTCCTCTCATTGATTTTATGTGGTTCTGAGTCTAGACTGCTCCAGTGATTACACAGAATTTTAAAAGAAGACTGAGCCTTGCAAGCACATCGCTTTAAACATTAGCACATCCTAATTACATTGTCAGGGATGGAAAGGTGGGTTTGAGTCTGCACCAGGTCAGAACTGCAGTTGACTTGTTTTGGTCTCAAGAGAGGCACGGAAAGCAATAGAAAGAAGGCAGAAACCCACAGGAAGAAGAGAAAAGAGAACATTTGTTTCTTGTGTTTTAGGTCAACCTCAGAGACTGTTTTTTTCATTTTCAATTTAATGACTTCCTCACGCCTCCTGGCTGACATAATATGGTTTTTGCAAAGGTCGGTAAGGGTAGGTTATTCATAACGGGAGCTGTTGTGAAGGATTGCAAGATGACAAAAGCATGCAGTGCAAGACACACACATACAAAAACATTCACACACACACACACGCACACAAACACACACACACACACACACACACAAACAAATATTCCTTTCTCTAGCTCTCTTGAGAACAGTGAGACAAATTAGTCATCTGTATAGATTCGGCAAACCACTGTGGTTGTGATGAATGCATACAACATCTGTGACCACTGAGCTCCCTTCTTAGTAGCACGCAAGCATTTCAAATCGTGTGTCTGCTGGAGTCATTTGACTGAGAGGAAGGAGACAAATTCGGCCAAATCAAGTTAAATGTCATGAAGAATGACAGGTTGAGCTTACAGTTATACATGACACCAGGAAGCTATTCATATAAATTCATCCATCCATTCATTTTCTTTGCCGCTTATCCCCACGAGGGCTGCGGGGAGTGCTGGAGCCCTTTCCAGCTGTCAACGGCAGGAGGCAGGGTACACCCTGTACTGGTTGCCAGCCAATCGCAGGGCACATAGAGACAAACAGCCACACTCGCAATCACACCTAGGGGCGATTTAGAGTGTCCAAATAATGTTGCATGTTTTTGGGATGTGGGAGGAAACTAGAGTACCCGGACAAAACCCACACAGGCACAGGTAGAACATGCAATCTCCACACAGGCGGGGCCGGGATTGAACCCGGGTCCTCAGAACTTTGAGGCCAACGCTTTACCAGCTCACCCACCGTGCTGCCCTCATATGAATTGGTTTTCTTAAATTGTAGTTTGTCTTCGTTCACCGCTTTTTTTTTTGGACACTGACTAGGAAAACGCGAAAGCAGAAAGTTTCGTTTTTCTATTTGCATGATGCACTCTCTCTCTCACAAACACACACACACACACACACACCACACACACACACACACGCACGCACGCACACCCACACACACAAACACACACATGCTTTAAAGTCTTTGCCAGGATGACAATACAGAGTAGGGATGCGCCATTTTTCACGCACCCACTCAGTTTGCCTCCTGCTCATTCGAAATCCATCCGGATGACCGAGCTTCTCACCTGTCTCAAAGGGAGAGCCTTGAAACCCTCCAGAGGAAACACATTGCAGCAGCTTGAAAACATGATCTTTTTCTTTCAGTCACAACTCCCAGTTTATGATCAGATTGACTGATAAATTGAGAGCTTTCACTTTTAGTTCAGCTCCTTCTTAAACACAACAGATGAATACAGAGTTCGCATCACTCATAACCTTGCACCGATCACCTCTCGCTCTATTCACTCACTTGTGAACAAAATCCAAAGATAGTTAAACTCGTCCACTTCAGGCAGGATCTCTTCGTCGACTCTTAGAGGGCACTCCCTTCTCTTTTGACTGAGAATTATGGGCTCAGATTTGGAGGATTTGCTCTTATTTTACGATGCAATGACTGTCAGAGTATGTGCAAATAGAAAAAGAAGGAATGAAACTGGATGAGATTTTCTTATTTAAGCGAGAAAGGTTTGGTCTCAAAAATGTGTTGTGAAGCCACAATAGAAAGTGAAACGTGGATAAAATGGAAGCTGGATAACCTCAAGCGTCACATTCCACACAAGTCATTTGAAAGCAATTTCAATTATACACAAATGTAAATTGGGAATGCCAAAGAGAAAAGGAACGGGCTAACACTGGTAAACAAAGCACCAATTGTTCAGGGACTGAAGAGACCGAATAGTGGGGTTTGGTACAGCATACTACCGAAGAAACCCCCCAGAGGACTGTCCGAGGAAAAAGCTTGAATGCCTTCTCCAAGTTCACAACAAACATGTAGACTGGTTGGGCGAACTCCCATGCACCTCGAGGATCCAAGTGTGTAGAGCTGGTCCACTGTTCCATGGCCAGGATGAAAAATTGCTCCTCATGAATCTGAGATTCGACTACCTGTCGGACCATCTGTTCCAGCATCACTGAATAGACCTTAACATGGAGGCTGAGGAGTGTGATCCCCCTATAGTTGGAACACATTCTCTGGTCACCATTCTTGAAAAAAACTACCAGCTGCCTCAGAAGCCTCAGAAGCAAAAAATGGCCTGACCTGTTTTCTCACAATACATACATTTACTACTACTACTACTACTACTACTACTACTACTACTACTACTACTACTACTACTTCTACTACTGCCACTACTACTACTTTTTGGTTACAGAACTTAAAACCTTAAACCTAATCCTTTACCTGTGGTCATCTATAGAGTTTTAAGAGACATCTTAAACAAGCAACAGCAACGTTTGTACAGAGCACTTGTGTTAGGAAGAAGTGAAGGTTCAGAATTAAGCACTATTGTGAGGATTGGACAACACACCAAAATCTCTTACAGATATCTGCTGTTTGGACAGGGGCAATTTTTCTAATGGTTAGGGTTAGGGTTACCAAAGGCTCGATTACATGGGAGACCATTTATGCCCAGGGCTGATTTCTCAGATTTATCCTCATCTGGAAGGAATAGCAGTATCGGTTGATCGGGAAAATGGAGGAATTCTTCCAGACAGATTTGAACCTATGGCTGTAAATGATGTTGAATATTTGGATGGTTCTTCGGGTGGAATGATGTCGGAGTCTGACCACTCGGAGGCCTACGCGCGGAATGTAAGTGCGTAAATAAAGGCCCCCGGAGCTCCGGAAGCCCCGGATGGTTCTTTGGACGGGAATGACGCGGAGTCTGACGAGCGAGCTCCAGTGGCCGGCCGCGAGCCGAGCTTCAGCGGCGGAGGCCGTTAGCCGAGCTTCGGCGTCTGGTAGAGGCTGCAAGCCAAGCTTTACCCGAGCTTTGGAACACTTACATCCCACGCGTAGGCCTCCGAGTAGTCAGACTCCGGCTACATTCTGCCCGAAGAACCATCCGAATATTCAACATTATTTACAGCCACAGGTTCAAATCTGTCAGGAAGAATTCCTCCTAATTTCCCGATCAACCGATACTGCTATTTCTTCATCGGATGAGGATAAATCCGAGAAATCACCGCTGGGCATAAATGGTGTCCCACGTAATCGAGCCTTTGGTGCGGCACATTACACGTCACATCTGCACACTTAAGTCATGTGACTTGCGAAAATGGCGGCGCCCCTGAAAATTAGTAATTGTCGATAAAAATCTTCTCAAAACACTATACTATACAATAAATGAGAGGATTTAACATCACATTGTCAAAATAGGGTACATATTACATGACCTATTGATACACTAATCAAGCAAACCACTGGATTTCCCCTTAAAAAAAAAAACAGCAATAGTGTTTTCTGCATTTCAAGTATTTCGCGGTTTAGGTTGTTCACCATCACTTTTCCCCTCCATTTATTTTGGACACGCTTGCGGATAAATGATCTGTCCAAATGTTTGTCTGGTCCCGTAGTAATAAAATGCAAATACAGATTGTCATCCACTGAATATGTGTAAAACAAATAAAGCAATTACTGGATATGTTCCAGAGATCACTCTAGGCACCCAACGCATCCTAAACAAAGTTGAAGTGAATTGCTTTCATGAGAGTAAGTCCAATGAATCAATGAATGCCATTATAGTCTTCATCCAAAACTGTACAATGAAATTGAAGAGCCTCTCCTGCATAAGTGCAGACATAATCATTATCACTATTAGGATACAATGACTGCCCACCACTTTAAGAAATTGTCTTTTCAATAATCATGATTCCTTGATGCCAAAAAAAAAAGAAATAATACATACTTCAATCCAACCAAGATGGGTTGATTCGCGCTACATGACCAATTCCATCTTCAGGAATTAGATGGAACATTAAAACCTCTTTCTCACTCTCTTACCTGTGATATCATTTTAGATCCATCCATCCATCCATCCATTTTCTTAGTCGCTTATCCTCAGAAGGGTTGCGGGAGTGCAGGAGCCTATCTCAGCTATCAACGGGCAGGTCCCAGGGTACACCCTGAACTGGTTGCCAGCCAATCACCGGCCTGCACTCACAATTACAGGTGTAATTTAGAGTGTCCAATTAATGCATGTTTTTGGGATGTGGCCCAGCACTTCTGTGACCCTTTCGAGGGTAAGCGGCTAAGAAAATGGATGGATGGATGTTTGTAAAGTTTAAGGAGTTTTGTCGTATTGGAAGTTTGGTGCGAACAAGCCATGTAGCCCTTCATTCGATCAGTGCTCATGAAGTAGCCCTCAGCCTCAAAAAGGTTGGTGACCCCTGTCTTAGACATTCAAAATCTTACCAGCTTGCATTTTCTAATAGTGTTGGGAACAGGACCTATTTTAAGTGGACCCTGTATGTTGCAGTGCTGAGGGTCCACTGGATTATAGACGTCTGCTGCTACCACTACTATATTTTGTATTAGAGACAATTGATGGATGGATGTATGAAAGCTTGATGGGCAAGTGTCAGTCACCATGCGCTGCATATACCACAGGAAGCACTCCCCCAGGCTCCTATCATGTATGGTGGCCACAATGCTCACTCACAAATAGCTGATTATTTTTACAGGGTATGTGGTTTGTGCATGATTCCCTTCTGTCAGGGTATGATGGACATTACAGATTGACAATTCAGCCCGAGAAACTAACTGGTGGGAAAAAGAGATCAGAAGAGGCCAAGAAACATGAACCACTGTGACTGAATCTTAAATTATGCTGTAAGTTTTACTGGACATATTGTATGTATATTTTTTTGTATTTCCTTTCAGATGCTTTTACACTTACTGTCTGTAGTTCTGTCAAGATATAATGAATTGGTTGACTTCTTATATCAGACTGTTTTTTTTCCATGTCATTTCTTATATGATAAAAATTTTGGTTAAAAATACCACATTGATAGAGAAAATTAAAAAAATATATATAGTGGCGGTCACGGCGGCACGGTGACGCAACAGGTTAGAGCGTTGGCCTCACAGTTCTGGGGATTTGAACCCCGGCCCCGCCTGTGTGGAGTTTGCATGTTCTCCCTGTGCCTGAGTGGGTTTTCTCCGGACACTCCACTTTCCTCCCATATCTCAAAGACATGCATTAATAGGACACACTAAATTGCTCGTACGTGTGATTGAGAATGTGACCGTTATCTATCTCTTATGCGCCCTGCGATTGGCTGGCAACCAGTTCAGTCTGTATATCACTTCCTGGCTCCAGCATTCACCCAACCCCCGTGAGGATAAGCGGCTCGGAAAATGAATGAATGAATATATTGGTCACTACTTGAAATGGCCAGAAATGACTGCCATGTTAATTTCAAAGTTGAAGAGGTTTAGTATATTCTCTGTAGTATTCAGGATAGCAGAAGAACAATTGTTAATCGGCCAGGTGTTAATAAAGAAAGTGAGGAATCCAACCACCAAATTAGTCTTCATTGAAAGCGGAAAAAGATATAATTTAATGATGTTTTGAGAAGATGTTTATCGGCAATTACAAATTTTCATGGGTGCTGCCATTTTGGCGAGTCACATGACCTACTTGTCTGGATGTGATGTATTCTGTGCGTAAACCAAGAAATCATGGCTGATTTGTAATGTAATCACATGCAGTACCACTATTGGACATGTGAAAATGCCCTACTGTATCACAAAATTTTGCCATAATTCAGCATAAGCATAAACATTAAAGGACCCAGTGGCTAGTGAAGTGTGGTCACCCTGAGCCGTATGACATATGTACAGGTACAGGTATTTAATTAAGACCAACACTTTTAGAGTACAATAAGTCTCTGAATTCTGTTAAACAAAATTTTTATGATGTTGCTAACCAATGATGACAAAAGTACTTTTTTTCATTAATGCGACTTCTTGAGCTTTCATACATCATGCAGGTTTTGAGACTTCCATCCGTTCATTGTGAGTGTAATTCAATTTGATTTGCCATCATGATGGTATGATGGTGAACAGCTCTTCCCGACAAAGGCATGTCTTTTATTCGTTTGATTATCTTGTCTTTATGCGAAGATGGCAAAATGTTGATTGGCAACGTCGAGTACGAATGCTTTGGCATACCTACCCATCTGTGAATTTAAACACATAGCAGAACCCTCCCTCTCCACAAAGGCTGCCCCTTCTTGTTGAAAACTTTGGTATTCCTCATATTTTTTTCTTTGAGAGACCATTTTCAAAGTTTCCATAATTATTGTTCCGACACCATCAGCGTTCAACCGTTCTGCACCTGTGGTTAGTTAGCTTGTCAGACTCCGCGTCATTCCCGTCCAAAAATCCATCCACATATTCACCATTATTTACAAACCAAGGTTCAAATCTGAGTGGACGTATTCCTCCGTCTTCCCAATCAACAGATACTGCTATTTCGTCATCAAATGAGGATAAATCCGATGTATCAATGCTTTGCGTGATGTTTTTGTTTGCGCACAGGAGACATCGCTTTCTGTTTTATAAGTCATGTGACTCGCCAAAATGGTGTATCCGATTAAGGCTTTTCATTGTTCAGCGGAGTATTCCTTTAAGCAAAGTCTGCACTGCACTATCTGTAAGTTTCATGGACAATTTCTGCCTTTTTTGGGAGCATAAAAACCTTTACAAAGCAGATGATTTCTGTCTAAATAGACAAGGGGTTACGTTATTGGCTGCCAAAATTTTCTACTGTGTGATTCATTCACCACCCTGTAAAGAAAATGTTTACAAAAATCAAGGACAAAAGGATCTAGTTGTTCCCAATCAATTGGGGGAACAAGAGATAAGGCGACACAAGGTGCACACAGATTCATTTGCATCATTCAAACAATCAGATGAGCAAGTGACAAATGAAATGTGCCAACACTTTAAATCCCCCACACCTCTTCCTGCCCCATTGGAGCCATTCACACCTCAGAATTTCACCTCTATGACTATGACATCCAAACAATCTGCAGTAGATGTTGGCTCCCCCTCTCTCACCCTGAATGCAATGTTGGTTCTGATGGATAGGATGAAGACTATTGTCAACAATGGAGTCCACCCGATACCACGCCAAGATCTTCCTCCCATTCCCTCTCGCCTGAAACCACCGTCCATTAAAATGCGGAAGGCCCCGCCTCCACCCATGAAGACACATATCTGTAAATCTGTCTGATATTTACCGTGTCTTTTCCAGAATAACTCAGACCCCTGTGGAGATCAGGCATTTTTCATCCCTGTAATTACAACAAACAGAAAGTTGGTCAAAGAGTTATGGCACAAAAAAAGAAGAACTTCCAACTTAGTGAGGATAAAATGTGAGTCTATTAAACCATTGTCTACAACTATCTCTGCGAGACTACGTCTTTTTAATATCAGGTCACTGGGTAACAAATCAATGTTGATTAATGACATCATTACAACCTATGATCTAGACTTTTTGTGATTAAATGAAACGTGGTTAACAGAAAGTAGCTGCAAATTTTAATTTTATGAACAAGTGTCAAACAGGGTGGTGGTATTGGTGGTATTTTCAAATTATTATTTCAATGAAAAGAAATGATACTGGATGATTTAACGTTTTTGAATATCTGTGTTTTTTAGTTAAAGGTGACCCAAAGGTTATCGTTTTAATAATCTATAGATCTCCAAGATACAATGGAAAATTTATGGAGGATTTTTAAAAACTGCTGTCAGTTATTTGTACTGAGTACAGCTATTTAGCCATAGCAGGGGACTTTAACGTTCATGTTGACAATAACATGGACAAAACATCCCAAAAACGTTCTGCAATACTAGACACATTTGACCTCTCTCAACATATTAAGAGTCCAACTCACACTCAAGGTCATATCTTAAACATCATCGCTAAGGATGTTGAAATTATATCGATTCACATTAAAGATATGGCTATTTTGTCCATTTTTGTGTATTTTATGAATTACAGATTCTTCCAAAAGTTCAGAAAACCTGTCTCTTTTAGGAAAAAGGTAAATAAATGAGAGTACTGCCTCTAAGTTTATGAAGACTGTGGATGTGCCACAAATTGTGAATGCTGAGACATTTGATGAACTTTGGGGTATTTTCACCTCGTAAATCATATATGCCATGAATGCCGTCGCTCCCGTTAAAATTAAGACCATCCTGAGGCAACCTAGAACACTGTGGAGGAGCAAAATGATAGTCAAGCGCTCTAAATCAGAGTGTGGGAAAGCAGAACGCAAGTGGGGAAAAACTAAACTCCAAATTGACTATGACCTCTACAGATAGTGTTTTAGTAATTTTAACCAAGAGTTAGTTAGGGCTAGACAGCAACACCTTTCTGAAATCATCAGTAAGAACCTGTGTAATATTGCCCCGCGCATTTTCAACGGCGGAAGTGACGATGACGTCCAGGACAGAGGACGCGACCAATATGGCGACCACTTGGATGTCGAGGGACACACAGTTGCGCACCTTTGCGCATGGATGACGCACGATCAGCTCACATTTATTTTTTCGGATAGAAATTGAAGTGAATACTGTTATATGTATTTTTCATTACAATATCTATTTTAGAATGTTTACAGGGATGACAGTCCCACTTTAAAAACCAAAGACCAAGTCCAAAACCTTGCTGTTCTAAATGATTCCGACCTGACTATATATCACATCAAATCAATCACAAAAACTGCCTGACGGTATGATCTGAAGAACATATCCAGAGTGAAGGCTTGTATGCGTCAAGCAGACCAGGAAAAGCTCATCCATGCTTTTATCTCAAGTAGACTTGACTACATTAATGGCCTTCTGACTGGACTTCCCCAAAAGAGTATTAAACAGCTGAAGCTCGTTCAGAATGGTGCAGCTCGCATTCTGACCAGAACAAAGTGGTCAGAGCATATAACTCCAAACCTTGCACTGGCTTCCAGTCATCTTGAGAATATATTTTAAAGTTCTGCTACTGGTCTATAAATCACTAAATGATTTTGGTCCTGAATACATGAAAAAAATTCTTATGGAATACAAACCCAGCTGACCTCTGAGATCGACCGACTCAGGTCAAATAGTAGAGTGCATAGTACAAAGCAAACATGGTGAAGCAGCATTTAGCTATTATGCTGCACACAAATGGAATAAATTGCCAACAGAGGTGAGGTAAGCCCCAAGTGTGAATGTTTATAAATCCAGGTTGAAAACATCTTTTTTTTCATGCTTTTTAGAGTATTTCCACTTTTAACTGGACAAGCCAAAAGAAATTCATATAATCATATTACTTGCACTGTATGTGGTTTTAATTGTCTTTTTTAAATATATTTTGTTGTTATTTTTGTTTTTATCCCATTTTAAATGTTGTATCTGTTTTCAAATGGTTTTAATCATGTAAAGCACATTGAGTTACCTCGTATATGAAATGCGCTATACAAATATTTGCTTTGCTTTCCTTGAACATGAATAAAAATGCATGCAATTTGCATATTATATTCAGCCTATATTTAATTCAATGCACTACAAAGACAAGATATTTAATGTTCAAACTGCTAAACTTTTTTTGAGCAAATCATTAACTTGGAATTTTATGGCTGCAACACATTCCCAAAAATCTGGGACAGGTGGGAAAAAGACTGAGAAAGTGGGAACAGGTGGGTGCCATGATTGGGGAAAAAAAAAGCTTCCTTGAATTGCTCAGTCATTCACAAGCAAAGATGCGGCGAGGTTCATCACTTTGTGAATAAGTGTCTGAGAAAATAGTTGAAAAGTTTAAGGGCAATGTTCCTCAGGTTACAATTACAAGTGTTACCCTCCTCAGACCCAGGCGAATCTGAATTAGCACAAGCGATCCACAGGTGGTTAGTATCTGTGAACAATGAGAAACGGACACATTAGCTTGGTTGTCTTGCTCAACCAGTAGCGTTTTTTTTAACTGCGCATTATCAAAAATATTCATGTATACTGTACATCATATCACCAAAACAATATAACACAGTCCAATTACTTTTAATAATTTAGTACTTTTAGTTCAGATGGGTAAAAAATACATGAATCATTTAACTCAAAATCATCCCAAAATAGTCTTGAGCAAAACAAAAATACAATGAACTTCCAAATAATAACACTTATGTAGATGTATGTGTGTATGTATGTGTTAGTGTGTGTGACTCATTACACAAAAAACATGTACATTTGTTTATTTTTTTTTAACCCCCCACAATTGGCCGGAATGGAATCATCTGTTTGTTCACAGCACGTCAGAATGTTGCCGTATATATATATTTTTAATCTCGCGCCATGAAAAATCTGCTGAAAGTGACATATTATGCAGGCAACATCCGCTGCAGAATTGAGTGTATTTACCTCTTGTACAGGCGTGAAATTAGCTGTTTTTCTGCATTTCTACCAAAATGCAGGCTCATTGTGTTGCTGGATTTTTCTCGAATACTCGGGAGGATGGATTCACTCTTCACACGTTTCCAAAAGATCCGATTCGTTGTGAAAAATGGATTGCATAGGTGCAAAGGACAAGAGGTTTGT
This sequence comes from Syngnathoides biaculeatus, assembly GCF_019802595.1. Lineage (NCBI taxonomy): Eukaryota > Metazoa > Chordata > Actinopteri > Syngnathiformes > Syngnathidae > Syngnathoides > Syngnathoides biaculeatus. Next base: position 27,032,683 of record NC_084651.1, read on the forward strand.
GGGTTCCAAATGACAGGTGTGTATAGAGCTAGTAAATAAAAAATAGGTGAGGGGACTAATTTGTCTCACAGTTTATAGCGTAGCTCTAGATTAATTTCGATAACATTCATGATATTTACTTCGCCCGGCATGGGTCCTTCTGAGTATGCTACATACACAAGACTTGTGAAAGATACATTAATTGGTAAAATGATGTGTTAAAAAGACATAATCATGTACAAGTCCACCAAACCATACATCACATACAAACAGTTCACTTTTCAAGCACAGTTAGGAAACTCATTTTATAAATCCCCAGATCTGTCTTGTGCTCGGCCCACTTTGAGGAGTCACGCTTTGACTCACATCCTGCTTTGAAGGCAAGTTTGGGAGTTGCGGTCCATTGCTCAAGGGTTCTGCCCGACACAGCTGTACCGACTATCTTCCCTCAACCTGAACATGGACAGCGTGCATCTTGTATGAAAGACGCCCCATCAAGAAAAAGGCCTGGGTCTAAGGCTATCGAGAAGTGAGAGTAACTTGTCAAATACCTGTAATAAGTTGTCATCACATGGTTTACATTCAGACAATAGTTCAAAACCTCCATTTTGTTAATCTTAAGGTTTTAGCTAAAGCACTGGGCAGTGACTCTGTGACCACAGCTGCCACTAAAGCAGAGGCTTCATTCCCTGATCGAGGTGTACAGTGGAGAAAAGAAGTATTTGAACACCCTGCTATATTGCAAGTTCTCCCACTTAGAAATCATGGAGGGGTCTGAAATTTTCATTGTAGGTGCATGTGCACTGTGAGAGAGATAATCTAAAAATAAAAATGCAGAAATCACAATGTATGATTTTTTTTAAACGATTTATTTGTGTGCTACAGCTACAAATAAGTATTTGAACGCCTGAGAAAACCAATGTTAATATTTGGTACAGTAGCCTTTGTTTGAATTACAGAGGTCAAATGTTTCCTGTAGTTGTTCACCAGGTGTGCACACACTATAGGAGGGATTTTGATCCACTCCTCCACACAGATCTTCTCTTCATCAGAAAGGTTTCTGGACTGTCTCTGAAAAGCATCGAGTTTCAGCTCCCTCCAAAGATTTTCTATTGGGTTTAGGTCTGGAAACTGGGTAGGCCATGCCAAAACCTTGACATGCTTCTTACTCTCCACTCTTTGGTTTTCCTGGCTGTGTGCTTCGAGTCATTGTCATGTTGAAACACCTAGCCACGACCAATCTTAAATCCTCTGCCTGAGGGAAAGATGTTGTTCCCCAAAATCTCTCAATACATGGCCACGGTCATCCTCTCCTTAATACAGTGCAGTCGTCCTGTGTCATGTGCAGAAAAACACCCCCAAGGCATGATGGTACCACCCCCATGCTTTACAGTGGGCATGGTGTTATTGGGATGGAACACATCATTTTCTTCCTCCAAACACGGTGAGTGGAATTATGACCAAAAAGTTCCATTCCTCTGTATCATCCAAATGGTCATTGGCAAACTGAAGGCGGGCCTTGACATGAGAACCTTCCGTGCCATGCATGATTTCAAACCATGACGTGTTATTGTATTACCAACAGTCACATTGGAAACAGTGGTCCCAGCTCTTTTCAGGTCATTGACCAAGTCCTGTCTTGTGTCCTGGGCTGATTCCGCACCTTTCTAAGGATCATTGAGACCCCATATCTTATCTTGTTTGGGGCTCCACTCCGATTGAGGTTGACCGTCATGTTTAGCTTCTTCCATTTTCTAATGATTGTTCCAACAGTGGACCTTTTTTTCACCAAGCTGCTTGGCAATTTCTCTGTAGTCCTTTCCAGCCGTGTGGAGTTGTACAATTTTGTCTGTGGTGTCTTTAGACACCTTTTTGGTCTTGGCCATGTTACAAGTTTGAGTCTTACTGATTGTATGGGGTGGACAGGTGTCTTTATGGAGCTAACAACCTCACACAGGTACATCTGATTCAGGATAATACATGGAGTGGAGGTGGACTTTTAAAGGCGGACTAACAGGTCTTTGAGGGTCAGAATTCTATCTGATAGACACGTGTTGAAATACTTATTTGCAGCTGTATCACACAAATAAATCGTTAAAAAATTATACATTATGATTTCTGGATTTTTCTTTTTAGATTATCTCTCTCACAGTGGACATGCACCTATGATGAAAATTTCAGACCCCTCCATGATTTCTAAGTGGGAGAACTTGCAATACAGCAGGGTGTTCAAATACTTATTTTCTTCACTGTAAGTAGCTCAGAAGATGGATAGATGGGTATTTTTAAATTGATAATTTCTCTCAAGTGCTCTTTAGTGAGGCAATTAGAAGAGTTTTTCTACTTCTCAGAAATCATAAACTCAATAAGGACTACTGTAATGGGTCTGCATTTACCTCATCCATTTTAATCTACTGAGCAGTTTGTAGAGGTCTTAAATACAAGTTTGGATGCAGAGTGAATGCTGCTTAAGGTATTGATATCATCAGAATATTCCCAGCATAATCACAAGTACTGAGGAAATCAAATGTTTGTTCACTGCATAGGAAAAAAAAAAAACAAGATTTTATTGTCTCTCAGTGTGTTATGGGCAGTTCACAGAGTCTTTTCTGGTACGAAGTTATCAGCTTGTAGACTATTGATATCATGACAATTTACAGGCTACTTTTTTGTGACCGTAAAGTAGCAGTCGCACTCACATGCATGGACAATAAGATGATTATTTTGCATGGTCATTTCAAGGACAGTATCAAAGGCATTGTTTTCCTTTAAGATTGTATCCTTCTTTGCTCCATTATTTCCCATGTCCATGGCTATTTTTATGTCTAGTGTGGAAGTGTGGGTCTTTTTTTTTTGTTCTGTTGTTTCAGGTTTCTGAAACCCGAAATAATGTTACTGTCCGAGGTTCAAACCTAAACAAAATTAAAGCGTGTGATCGTCCAAAGGAATATTTTACTCAACCATTTGATTAGATTTTGTCAGAACCATTGCATTCTTTGAGTTTGCAGTATTTGTTCCCTGGTCCCTACCCAAAATTAGACAGTAATACAATATTGAATTTTGATGTAAATGTATTACTGTAAGTGCAAGTGCATTTATCAAATATCACAGTTGCTGTTTTGTATGACAAAAGAAACATCTGTCATGTGCAAGGGTGGACCACGGCCAAGAAGGGCCGAGCCAAACCCACGTCGCAGTCGCAACTGATCCACTACCGAGCTGCGCCCACATTGCGGTACCCACAGACTCGCTGTTGATCCAGGCTCATGTCACGGTGGCGACAGATTTCCTGGTGGACCACGCTCATGCCGCAGTAGCAACTGACCCGCTGCCACTCCACATCCATGTTGCAGTGGCCACCCCACATTCCTGTCTTGATGGTGACCTGTCCATGGCCGCCCCATGTTACTGGCTTGACGGCGACTGGTCAACAGTCATCTCACATCCCTGTCTCAGTGACAACCCATCCACGGCCGCTGGCAAATATACAACCGGCTCCCGCTCCTGTCTCAATTGTGATGGGCCCGCAGCCACCTCACGCTCCTGTCTCGACGGTGTCAGGCCCACAGCTGCGTCACGCTCCTGTCTCAACCGAGACCAAGCTGCTGCCAATCCACATCCACGCCTCGACGGAAACTGAGCTGCTGCCGATCCATGTCTATGCCTCAACGGCGACTGGTCCGCAACCGCCTCACGCCCCTGTCTCAACGGCGGCTGCCTTCTCCTGCTTTGATGGCGACTGGTCCGCGGCTGAACACGCTTCAAGGGCGATTCCCAGCTGTCTGACGGCTACGCCACGGCGGCAACCAATCCTCGGCTGCCTCCTGACCAAGCCTTGGCTGTGAACAATCGGTCACCGCTTCACGACCAAGCTTCAGCGGTGACCGATCCCCGACCACCTCACGAAAAAGCCTCGGCGGCGAACAATCAACGGCTGCATCACAACCATGCTTCGGCGGAGACCGATCCCCGGCCGCCTCATGACAACTTCCTGGGAGGTCTTTGTCCAGAATCGTTGCCTGCTTCCGTCTGGTTCCTGCTTCGCCTTTGGGTTCCTGCTCGAGGACACCCACAGGAATCCCCGCGTAGGGACCCTTGTGCTTGCCGTCCTGGCCGACCTCCTGACCTGCTCGGCCGGATGTCCCGCTTTGGGTGGCCTGGATGGGCAGCAGACTGACTGGGGTTGGGGAGTTTGGTGCCCTCCCCTGCATTCCCTTCCACCCTCCCCTGGAAAACAACGCCACCCGCGAATGACAACAATGCTGCGGCCAAACCGCCTCCCTGTCTGAACCACCTCCGCGGCGGAGATGAGCCACCGTGCCCGGCCCTGCGATGAGCCACCCTGGCCGCGCCGCGTCCGCCGATCACGGCTTCAGTCTGGGTGGCACATCGACACATTTAGCACCCCTGACTTACAGATTACGTCCCCCCCCCCAACTATTATGTTTTTAATAGCTGTATACACATCTACCTGTCATTTGGAGCCCACAAAGCTCTCGTCTTTTGCACCTGTGAAATCCATTTTTCACAACGAACCGGGTCTTTTGGAAAAGTATGGAGAGTGAATCCCTCCTCCCGAGTGTTCGAGCAATATCCGGCAATACAACGAGGCAGCATTTGGGCTAACACAAAGGAATAACGAGCTACCTTCCAGCAGGTAAAACTAGTATAAACAGACGAGACCGCATGAGTGCGCTACTGCCCTGTACGTCACTTCCTCCTTCTTCTTGAAAACAAATCCCTCGAGAGGATGTTCATGACGGGTGTTATGACAAGCCATATACGTCAAAATCATGTTCTGTCATGAAAAATGAATGGGTCCATACCGGCTGCCGTATTTTTATTAATAACATACTAAAAATCATGCATTTCATAACAGTGGACCTTTAATGGCCAGTTCTGAAGTAGACTTCTGAATCGTAATGCACATCAAATTGATTGCAATAGAAATGTAACTATCCAAAAAAGTCAATTAACATATTTTTTATTCCCTTCTAGAATAGCATCTGAAACCACGACAGCTTGTTTGCATAAAAAATGACCAAATTTCAAATCAAACAGAAATTTTGTTTTGCTTATATTAAAACGTATTTGAATGTCACTAAGAAAATATCATTTAAAATAAAGACCCTTGGTTAATGCCACTCCTGCACACAAATGAACCAAGTTGCCCCAGGCCAAAAAATGCTGACCAGAAACTCCTGATTTATGAGATGAAGGAGCACCTGAATATACAGAATAAGTGGATGGCTACAGTGAGAGGCTTTCAGAGTATCCACTCGCATGGTCGTAATCATTTGCCACGAACATTAATTTAACACGTCCCTGTAGAGCCTCGGGAACTTATCAGCCATGCTTCTGGGAGGTCCACTCTGGTACCCTGTTTCAATGTTCATTTTCTTTGCCTTTATTGAGGGAAGACCACAAACAACACTTGCAAGTTATAGTATATTTAAGGCATGAATCGAATCAATGGAATATCTGCCTTAAAATAAAAATGAAAAATATACTGAAATGTAGAAATTCTTCATCAAAAGTTTGTCTACACATTTAGGATGGAATAGGACCTCTGACAAAATGAAACACCTATACTACAAGAATTTATTGTTATTCTTTTGCATGGCAAAGTAATTGATTGGTTGATTGATTTGAAAACACTTAACTGATCCCCATGAATATTAATATTTATGAATCAAGATTTCCAGAGAAATTAGGTCTGGCTCAGAGCACTCATAATGCTTCAGTAATAGAAACAATGATGCATCAGATAATAATCTTGTGACTAGGTTACATACAGGGTTGGCAAACATTTAGGCTTAATTTAGAATGACTGAATGCATGAATTAATTAATTAATTGATAAATTACGGATCATCTGTAATATTCCACAGGGGCTATTTTACTGTAAATTAATAACTCTAAGTTGGAAAGAGTATATGATTTTTTTTTTTTTTACAGTTTAATCACAAAGAGTTTGTTAAGCTGAACAAAATTTGAGCTCGTGAAAGGCAGTTTGTTTATATGTGCCCTGAAATTGGCTGGCAACCAGTTGACGGTGTACCCCACCCTCTTCCAGAATCAGCTGAGATGGATTGGCTCCGACTCTAGTGACGATAAGCGGTGTGGAAGATAAAAGTATAAACTTACACCTCAATTCCACTCAATTTATATACCCACAGTGCTCATCATGTAAGATGACGTTATGAGCTGTCTCCATCGTGAAACGTTTAATAAGAGCTTAGTGGTTTGCCTTTGCCTCATTGCGCTACGTTACCACCGGCAAAATGAATATAGTTCAGTTATAACCTCTATTACTCATGATGCCAAAGTAGTTTATTAGGGTTGAATTCTCCTCTTGACTCATTTTCTATAAATAACACCAGTATCCTGTTCTCAATAATTATTTCTGGAAAGGGAGGAGAGGATGTCCAGATAACTCAAAGAATACATTTCAAGGAAGCAGAAAGATGGAGCAGTAGCTCCTGAATCAAGGTACTGATGAATTTTTTCCTATCACATTGTTGGCTCACAGTCAGAAGGCGTTGTGTTAAAATGCTACCACTTGTTGTGCTGTTTAGTAACAAATTTTTTTGGTTATTTCTGGCGTCTGTGGCTTCTTTATTTTCATTACTTTCATTACATGAATTAATTAAATTTCATTAATTAATTAAATAATTAATTAGTTTCATTTATGGCGGAACTGTAGCTGACTGGTTAGGTGTCTGCCTCACAGTTCTGAGTACCGGCGTTCAAATCCCAGCTCCGCCTGTGTGGAGTTTGCATGCTCACCCTGTGATGGTGTGTTTTTTTTCTGGGTACTCCGGTTTCCTCCCACATCCCAAACGTATGCATTAATTGGAGACACTTAATTGCCCGTCGGTATGATTGTGAGTGCGAATGGTTGTTGTCTCTATGTTCCTTGCAATTGGGTCACCCCCACTTCAGTATGTACCCAGCCTCCTGCCTGAAGATAGCCTGGATAAGCTACAGCTTTCCTGCAACTCTTGTGAGGATAAGTGGCTTAGATAATGGATGGATGGAATTTAATTTATTTAAGTAAATTTTTTTAACGTGTTCCCGTTCAGTTGCGTGCCCATTCGGGATCTTACATGTGTGTGCCTTTTTTGCTGGAACAGTTTTGCTGTGCAACAACGTCTTCTCCTTATTTTAATTTTTCCAATCATTCTGTTGATTGAAAAGGGACAAGACGGACAGACGGACAGGACGGACTTTGGGGCCGGCAGTGTGAACTATGGCAGATCAATAGTTCTACAGTCTTGATAATTGCCCACAAGTAACGTTACAAAAGTCATTGTGTTCTTATTTGTGGATGGGGAGAGATCTGGTGCGGACATGCAACAACCAACCAAGATGAGAGAGGAAAGAAAAGGGCAAGGCAAGACAGAATGTGGGAAATGAGCAAGGCTGATGAGGATGCTTTTATAGTGTCTCAAAACATATCAGAACCTATGAGTTGATATCTTAAATGTCTTCTCTTCTTCAAAGTCTTCAAAGCACATTTTGCTTATATTATTCATTTTTTTGTGCTGAATTTAAATCTGAATTCCATTAAGAAGAAAAGTTTGTTTTCTTCGATTATCGGCAAAAATTGATCGCACATTGTTGAATTCGCCGGAAATAGCCGAGCACACAGCGGAAAATCACGAAAAGGGATGTGACAAGACATAAATTTGGCTGCTGCTCAATTCCCATGTGAGAAGGATGATGAATTTCATGGTAATTCGAGCGATGAAAAGTAGATCAAAAGTCTGGGCACCCCTGCCATAGGTCATTGCCATTTTTTGAGATTGAGCACTTGTAATGGTTACAAAGTAACACCTTTCCTCAAGGTAGGACCTGAACCATTTAAGGACTGGTCCATTTAGTTCTACCCACGTTTCCAACCTTGTCAGCAGTGTATTGTCGTCTACCAGATGAAGAGCTGCACTGAGATCCAACAAGACCAAATTTGACTCCTTTCCCAAGTTAGTATTCAATCTTCAATCATTTAGCACTTTGATAAGAGAAGATTGCATTCTGTGCTGAGTTTGGAAACCTGATTGAAATTTGTCAAAAGTACATTTAAACTCAAGACAATGCTGATGTTATAAAAACTATTCCTCAACAATCTTGGCTATGAAGGGGTGATTCGAGATGAGCCTATAGCTCGCTAACATGGAGTCTTCCAGTTCACTCTGTTTTTTAGAAGAGGCTTAGCAGCAACTACTTTATGAGCTTTAGGAAAATTTAATTTCTGAAGAATACAAGAATTCAGAAAAAAAGTTCAGGGAAGCAAACACAGGTTGAACAGGAGGGGTCCAAGAACTGACTCCTGAGGGACTCCATATGTCATAACCCCCCCCCCCCTTCCCCCCACTCCCAACCCCAGTCTGGTGGCCATCCAGGCCACGAAATGCGAGGCATCGAGGTGGACAGGTCAGGAGGACGACCCGGACGCCAAGCTCCATGATCACCACGGGGTAATTCGGGTGGACGACCGCGGTGAGGAACCAAACGGCGAAGCAGGAACCAGACAAAGCCAAGCAACTGCTCCGAACGAGGACCACTCACGCTGTGGTTGCGAGACAACCAGGGCTTGGTCGCCACCGAGGCTTGGTCAGGAGGCGACGCTGGGTCTTTCCTGCTGGGTCCTGTTTTGGCCAGATCATTCTGTCACGACCCATCGGAAGGGAGGTAGGACCCAAATGCAGGAGGACACGGAAGATGCAAGGTAGTTCGGGCAAAAACGTTTATTATTAGAAACTCGGGGATCGGGCAGGCAGTCAGGTGCACAAGCAGTAATTGGGACGTTGGAGAGCGGGCAGGCAGGCGTCGAGAGAGCAGGTGAGTGGGCAGGCAGGAGTCCTTACACGGGAGATTGATCAAGGAAGGCAGAAGTGTCAAAGGAGTCAGGCTTACGGGTTCAGTCGGAGAACAGGCGGAGGTCGGCACACACGGGTTGGCGATCAGGGATACAGGAGTACTCGAATGGGGCATGAAGCTCAACGATCTGGCGGAGGACCAGTCGTCATCAGGGTCCTATATATACGTGGGATAATCAGTCCGCATGAAGTGCAGTTGTGTGCCTCCCAATTAGTCCGACCGCGCGGGCACCCGCACACCCCGGGCTGGAGCAGCAGGATCATGACATTAACATTCATGAGATTGAACACTTCCAATGGTTACGGAATAACCCTTTTCCTCCAGCCTTTTTTTTTTTTTTTTTTTTTTTTTCCCAGCAGAGGCTTAATTGCAGCTTCAAGAGCTTTAGGAAACTTTCCTCAATGAAGCAGGCAACTGATTATTTGCTGCAAATCATCAAGCAGAGACTATGCAATAGCTTTGAAAAAGTCATGTCATTGAGTCAATATAGCTTGCTGATGGTTTCCGCAGCAGAACAGTTTCCTTTACAGTTTTTTGGTCAACTGTTTCAAATTTTGGCAGTAATACCGATTTTCCTGGGTGGATGTAATACAGTATAATTTTATCATTTTGCTGATTCATGCTAATATTTTACCTAATGGACTGTATTTTTTCACAAAAAAGGACAAATTAATTGCATTTATCTGCTGTTTGGAGTCCTGGAGCTATCTGATTGGCGAGGTTGGGGGAGGCGCACAAAAGTGTGAGTTTGCTTGAGTTCTTGGTGATGAGTTCAGAAAGTCTTTCTGTCCAGCATGAACTAACACTTGGTTAAGAATACATAGACTTCGTCTTGTCGAGGTTATAGTCAATTTGGAGTTTAGTTTTTCACCTCTTATGTTCTGCTTTCCTGCACTTTGATTTTAAGATCTCTACCATTATTGTGCTCCTCCATGGTGTTCTATTTCACCTCAAAATTGTATTAGTTTTGACAGGAGTGACATGCGTTACATTTTAGATTTTACAGGTAAAATTATTCAAAAGTTCAACTGTATCGACACTCACAGTTTGTGGCAAAGCATTGGTCTCCATAAACATAGTGGCAGTACTCTCATTATAAGTATTTAAACACCCCGTTATATTGCAAGTTCTCCCACTTAGAAATCATGGGGGTCTGAAATTTTCATCGTAGGTGCATGTCCACTGTGAGAGATAATCTAAAAAGGAAAATCCAGAAATCACAATATATTGTGTTTTTAAACAATTTATTTGTGTGATACAGCTGCAAATGAGTATTTGAATACTTGTCTATCAGCTAGAATTCTGACCCTCAAAGACCTGTAAGTCTGCCTTTAAAAGTCCACCTACACTCCATGTATTATCCTGAATCAGATGCACCTGTGTGAGGTCGTTAGCTGCATAAAGATGCCTGTCCGCCCCATACAGTAAGACTCAAACTTGTAACATGGCCGGGACCAAAGAGCTGTCCAAATACACCAGAGACAAAATTGTACAACTCCACATGGCTCAAAGGGCTACAGAAAAATTTGCCAAGCATCTTGGTGAAAACACAACCTTGGGGCTGCAGGTGTGCACGTAGATAATCTTATGTCATCCTCTGACTCGATGCTCACCTGCTATGTCCTCCCCATCAGGAAGCTTTAAATCCACTGGAATCCAGGGGAGATGCTGAACTGGTGAAGTTCGGAGCAGAGGAGTTTGAGGATCATGGTGTTGAACACAGAGATGAAGTCCACGAACAGGATGCTCGCATATGTCTCCGTGCTGTCAACGTGTTTTAGGATGAACTGCAGTTGCATGTTGACTGCATCAGCCACAGACCTGTTTGCTCGGTAGGCAAAACTACAAAGGGTCCAGCAGGGGACCTGTGACGCTTTTGAGATGGTTCAGCATGGGACGTTCAAAGGACTTTATGATCACAGATGTCAAGGCAACAGGCCTGCAGTCATTTAGACCTGAGATTCCATGTTTCCCAGGGACTGGACTGATGGTGGAGTGTTTGAAACAGGATGCTACTTCACACAGATGCAGACATCTATTGATAATCTGTGTGAAGATTGGAATGAGCTGCTCCACACAGACTTTTAGGCAGGATTTCGAGAGAAGGTGTGGTCCTGCTGCTTTGTTGATCTTTTGTTGTTTGAAGATTTGGCTGACATCCTGTTGATGGACGGTCAATGGAGGAGGTGCAGTCAGAGGTGTGACTGTGGTAAGTTTTAGAGTGAAGAAAATAAGTATTTGAATACCCTGCTATATTGCAAGTTCTCCCGCTTAGAAATCATGGAGGGGTCTGAAATTTTCATCATAGGTGCATGTCCACCATGAGAGAGATAATCTAAAAAGAAAAATCCAGAAAACACGATGTATAATTTTTAAAAATGATTTATTTGTGTGATACAGCTGCAAATAAGTATTTGAACACCTATCTATCTACTAGAATTCTAACCCTCAAAGACCTGGTAGTCCGCCTTTAAAAGTCCACCTGTGTTGGGTCGTTAGCTGCATAAAGACACCTGTCCACCCATACAATCAATAAGACTCAAACTTGTAACATGGCCGAGACCAAAGAGCTGTCCACAGAAACCAGAGGCAAAATTGTACAACTCCGCACGGCTGGAAAGGGCTACAGAGAAATTTCTAAGCAACTTGGTGAAAAAAGGTCCACTTTTGGAGCAATCATTAGAAAATGGAAGAAGCTAATCATGACGGCCAATCTCAGTCGGAGTGGACCTCCGTACAAGATATCATCTCTTGGAGTCTAAGTGATCCTTAGAAAGGTGAAGAATCAGCCCAGGACACAAGGCAGGACTTGGTCAATGACCTGAAAAGAGCTGGGACCACCGTTTCCAAGGTGACTGTTGGTAATACACTAAGACGTCATGGTTTGAAATCATCCATGGCATGGAAGGCGCTGCTGAACCAGCACATGTCAAGGCCCGTCTTAAAGGTCAAGTGTCGTCAAATGGATGATTTTTGGTATATGATTAATGAAAAACCCACAGCCAATATGGTCCCATGTGTTTTTTCACCACAAAACATGATTTTGACGTATACAGCTTTTTGTAACTCCCGCCATGGAAATCCTCTCGAGGGATTTGTTTTCAAGAAGAAGCAGGAAGTGACGTACAGGACGGAGACGCCCCCTGTGGACTCGTTTGTTTCTATTAGTTTTACCTCCGGGAAGGTAGCTCGTTGTTCCTTCGTGTTCTCCAAAATGTCGGTTCATTGCACTGCTGGACATTGCTTGAACACTCAGGAGAATGGAATTACCCTTCATAAGTTTGAAAGAGACCCTGTTTGTTGTGAAAAATGGATTGCACTTGTGCAGAGGACAAGAGCTTCGTGGGTTCCAAATAATATAGGTGTTTATACAGCTCCAAAAAAAAAAAATAGTTTGGGGCGGACCACGTAATCGGTCTCTCTCATAACGTAGCAAAAGATCTTCGTATGAAATGTGTTAAAATGCGCATACAGCTACTAAAAAAAATAATAGTGTGGGGCGGACCACGTAATCGGTCTCTCTCATAACGTAACAAAAGATCCGTGTATGAAATGTGTCGATGTGTGCGTCACCCAGCCAACAATGTCTCTATAGTGTTCACTGAGTACTGCGGCGACTTTGAACATACCCCTTAAAGCAACTTAGCTAGGCTCCACCTCCTCCTTATATGCCACCACGGGCGCCGAAACTCAGCCACACCGGCTGAGGCGCCGCGTTTGCCGAACACAGCTTCTGCGAAGGCTGCGTGTCGGGCTTTGCGACGGGGGCGGCTCTGAAGAACCCAGCTGAAAGGTCAACATCTCAAAGCCACTTTGTGCCAGATGGTATTTGCCAACACACCAGTATCTTGTTTTTTTAAGTCATGACCCACAGCTTGTGATTATAGGTGAGGGTAGGAATGTAAATTAACTGGTAAATTGAGAGTTCAACCTTTCGACTTAGCTCTTTCTTTATTACAATGGACAGATACAAAGTCCACATCACTGCAGACACTGCACTGAGCTGCCTGTCAATCTTGCTTTCCATTCTTCCCGCACTTGTGAACAAGACCCCAAGATATTTGAACTCCATCTGGGACAGGATCTCATCTCTGACCTGGAGAGGGCACTCCACCCTTTTCTGACTGAGGGCAATGGTCTCAGGTTTGTACGTGCTGATTCTCATCCCAAGCGCTTCAAACTCAGCTGCGAACTGCTCCAATGGGAGTTGGAGATCACGGCTTGATGAACCTAACAGAACCTCATAATGTGCAAAAAGTAGATATGCAATACTGAGGCCGCCAAACTGAACCCCCTCTATACTTCAGCTGTGCCTAGAAATTTGGTCCATAAGAATAATGAACATAATCTGTGAATATGGGGAGCCTTGGCGAAGTCCAACTCTCACCAGAAATTAGTCCAAATTACAATGCAGACCAAACTCTGATACAAGTCGTACAGGGATGAAAGACACAAATCAGTGGTTTCTGTACCCCATACTCACAAAGGACCCACCACAGGACTCCCCGAGAGACATCATTGAACACCTTCTACAAGACCACCAAACACATGTAGACTGGTTGGGTGAACTCCCATCCACCCACAAGGATCCTGACATACAGTAGGTTTTGAGTGTTGGGTTCTGACTTGAAGTAACCCTGCCTTCTTGAAACAGCCAATCCAGTTACGCTTTCTTAGTATGTGACGTCACGTGATACTGAGGGGTTATTTAGAGTGTCCAATTAATGTTGCATGTTTTTGTGATGTGGGAGGAAATTGGAGTGCCTGGAGGAAACCCACGCAGGCACAGGGAGAACATGCAAACTCCTCACGTATTGAACCCGGGTCCTAAGAATTGTGAGGCCAACGCTTTCCAGCTGAGCCACCATGATGCCCGGTAAATGACCCTATTTTTAAATGACAGTATGTACGATGCTTACTTTCGGCAAGGGGTGGGGTTTGGCTTGGAAAGGATTACGCTATTTACATGTAAATTGTGCTTCTACTTACAAAAATTCACATTACGAAACGACTTCAGGAACGGATTAATTTCATAAGGAGAGCCACCACTGTGGATGAGATGCTGCTGTGAAGTTTTGCTGCAATATAAATTCCTCAGACTCCATTTAAAGTCTTTTTTTCTCTTATTCGTACATCATGGCCGGCCTCACCACTGTTTTATAAACTTTGCCCTTCATCCTAGTGGAGACTCTTCTGTCACATAGAACATCAGACACCTTCCGCCAACTGTTCCACCCCGCTTGGACCCGTTTCTTACCTTCCTTACCACATAGGTGCTCCATTGCTCTGTATTGTTGACCCCAATTATTTGAAGTCGTCCACCTTCTCTATATCTTCTCCCTGGAGCTTCACTCTTCCTCCTACACCCCTCATATTCATGCAGATATATTCTGTTTGACTTCAGTTCATCTTCATTCCTCTCCTTTCCAGTGCGTGCCTCCATCTTTCATTGCAGACCACAATATCATCTGCGGACATCATAGTCCAACGGGATTCAAGTCTAACCTCATCTGTCAGCCGATCCATTACGACCCCAAACAAGAAGGGGGGCGGCGCGGATCCCTGATGCAGTCCCACCTCCACCTTAAATGCTTGTGACAAACTTACGACACATCTCACTGCTGTTCTGCTGACATCATACAAGTCCTGTATTATTCTAACATATTTCTCTGCCACACTAGACCAGACCAGACTTGCGCATGCAGTATCACAATTCCTCTCTTGGTACTCCGTCATAGGCTTTGTCTAGGTCTACAAAGGCACAATGTAGCTCCTTCTGACCTCTGTACTTTTCCACGAACATCCTCAAGGCAAATAATCCATCTGTGGTACTCTTTCTAGGCATGAAATCATACTGTTGCTCGCAGATACTTACCTCTGTCCTGAGTCGAGCCTCCACTGCTCTTTCCCATAACTTCATTATGTGGCTCATCATCTTTATTCCTCTATAGTTTCCACAGTTCTGAACATCGCCTTTGTTCTTAAAAATGGGGATTAGCACACTTTTCCTCCATTCTTCTGGTATCTTCTCTCCCTCTTGTATTCTATTGAATAAGTTGGTCAAAAACTCCACAGCCACCTCTCCAAATTGCTTCCATACCTCCACTGGTATGTTATCAGGACCAACTGTCTTTCCATTTTTCATTCTGTTCAGTGCCTTTCTTGGTCATTCATGCTTGCCTCTTCGACTCTACCTTCTCTCCCATTTTCTTCATTAATTAATTTCTCAAAGTACTCTTTCCATCTACTTACCACACAACTGGCACCAGTCAAGATATTTCCATCGCTATCCTTAATCACCTTTACTTGCTGCACATCTCTCTCCCTCTGTCTGGCCACCCTGTAGAGATCCTTTTCTCCTTCTTTTGTATCCAACCTGGTGAACATTTCATCATATGGCTCTTGTTTAGCCTTCGCCATCTCTACCGCTGCCCTACGTTGCATCTCAATGTACTCCTTTTGCCTTTCCTCAGTACTCTCCTTGTCCCACTTCTTCGCTAATCTCTTGGATAATTTCCTGTATTTTGGGGTTCCATCACCAAGTCTCCTTCTCCCCTTTCCTACTAGAAGGCACCCCAAGTACTCTCCTGCCTGCCTCTTCGAGTACCTTAGCAGTAGTATTCCGGTATTCTGGGAGCTCTTCCTGTCCCTCTTGAGCCTGTCCCATCTCTTTCCGAAAGGCCACACAGCATTCTTCCTTTCTCAACTTCCACCACCTGATTCTTTGCTCTACCTTTGTCTTCTTAATCTTCCTACCCGGTACCAGTGTCATCCGACACACCACCATCCTATGCTGTCGAGCTACACTCTCCCCCATCACTACCTTAAAATAAGTAACCTCCTTCAGATTATATCGTCTTCACAAAATATAATCCACCTTCGTACATTTACCTCTGCTCTTTAGGTCACACTCTGTTCCTGTCTCTTCTGGAAATAAGTGTTGACCACTGCCAATTCCATCCTTTTTGCAAAAAACCACCATCTGACCCTCAAAGCTCCTTTGCTGAATGCCATACTTGCCCATCACTTCTTCATCGCCCCTGTTTGTAACATTGAAATCTGCACCAGTCACAACTCTCTCTCTCTCTCTCTCTGTCTGGGATGCTCAGGACTATTTCGTTTAGTTCCTTCCAGAATTTCTCTTTCAACCTGAGGTCAGATCCTACCTTTGGCATAGCCACTAATCACATTATACACAATCCCCCTCAATTTTAAATGTCAGCCTCATCTCTCGATTTAATATTATTTCACCTCCAAGACATTCTTAGCCAGCTCTTCCTTTAAAATACACCATTTCTCTTCCCATCTACTCCATGGTAAAATAATCAAAACCCTGCTCCAGGGGTTCTATTCTTACTCCTTTTCCACTTGCTCTCTTGGATGCACAATATATAAACCTTTCTCCTAATCATCATGTCAACTAATTCCTGAGCTTTTCCTGTCATAGTCCCAACATTCAAAGTCTCTGCACACAGCTGTAGGGTCTGTGCATGCCTCTTCTTCTTTTCCCGACTCAGACGCTTTCCTCCTCTTTTTTGTCTTCGACCTACATTATCTGAATTTGTACTTAGGCCTTGCAGATTAACAGTGCTGGGGGCGTGCGTAGGTAGCTCGGGCCACGACCTATTCGTTATGGAATTCATTTGATGAACGCTCATATATGTTTACCACAGTTTTACGCTGGATGCCCAACCCTCTGCATTTATCCGGGGTTGGGACCGGCCTACAGGAAGCACAGGAATTGTGCGCCCCTTTGGGCTGCAGATAGTCAAAACAAGATATCAAATAAACAAAGTCAGCACATAAAATACACAATTCACATACTACCTAATCTATGTTAAAGTTAAAGTCAGATAAAAGCAATCAAATAAACACAGTCAGCACATAAGGTACACAAATCACATACTACTGTGAAAATATAAAGGATATGGCGATGGAAGGGAGTCAAACCACAATGGCCCTCACTCTAGTAGTTGAAGGTTGACTCCACATTTAATGTTTGGTCCTTATTGTAAACTCTACGTAGGTAATATTATTAGCGCGCTAGGCTAACTTGGGCCGAGCAGCTTCAACACGAATGATACGACATCAATTTGGATACTCAAATGTACCAAGAAAATTTCCCATCAGTCCTGATGGCCTTTGTCGTACAAGTTATGAAGTTACTCCCGTTCGATGTTTCTTCAACAGCACGGTTTGATCACAAACGCGTCTCCTTGTTAGCCAGCTAAGCTAAGATGGTATGGCCCTATAAGTACATTTAAGTTGACCTTTCTACTTGCCCAACTTCCTTCTAAGTACTTATGGTCCTTGTTGTAAACGAAATGTAGGTTTTGCCGGTTGTTTAAGTACTAGCATTTAATGATTACCTCCTCAGTAAGTATTTGATGACATATGTTGCTTGATGTTATTGAGCTAGGCTAGGCTATGCTAGGCCGCGCAGCTTCAATGCGAACAAATACGGCTCCAATTTGGGTACTAAGTACTAGATAGTGACTACACAGATTGTTTAAGTCCACTGAAGTCATCACCAGGGGCGTCCCACGTTGAGTATTCACAACATTCGGTCCAAATTCAGCGGGATTTATTTACTGTACGGTCTTGCAGGTCGGAGCCTCCTCGATTTGTTGTCACCAGTTCGGCAACCGGAAGCCAACCCCGTGATCACTTTGAAATAACAATGTGAATTTTATAACATAACATTTTCAATGGAAATCAATCAATTCAAATCCTGGTGGCACATATTTACTTCCATAGGGTACACTCTGAAGTGGTTGCCAGCCAATCGCACGGCACATAGAGACAGACAACAGCCGCACTCGCAATCACACCTTGGGGCAATTTAGAGTGTCCAACTAATGTTGCATGTTTTTGTGATGTGGGAGGAAACCGGAGTGCCCGGAGGAAACCCACGGAAGCACAGGGAGAACTTGCAAACTCCACACAGGGGGCGCTGGGATTGAACCCGGATCCTACGAACTGTGAGGCCAACACTTTCCAGCTGCCCACCATGCCACCTGGTATACATAATTTTTAAATCATTCTTTACATTATGTGCTACGCTTATTTTTAGTGAGGGGTGGGGTTGGACTTAGAAAGAATTACACTATTTACATGGAAAATGTGCTTCTACTTACGAAACGACTTCAGGAACGGATTAATTTCATAAGTAGAGGTACCACTGTCAATGAGATTTTGCCGTTAAGTTTTGCTGCAATATAAACTCCTCAGACTCTATTTAAAATCTTTTTTGTTGTTGTTTTTGATACAGAGTTTCACTCAACTGCTCTTTGAGCCATCACCTTATCGGGTTTGTGCATCCCAATGATCCTCGGCTCTAACTTTGGGGCTTTGTGCACTGGCAAGATCACCTTTTACAAACAAGTCCTAGGTGAGGGACTAGACAAAGCACAGCTCAAAAAGTGGCACCCATGGGGCCTAGCCAACGTGGGTCCCCTTTACCACGGGCTCACCATGTACACCGGTGTAGCGTGAGGTGGGTGGTGGCCAAAGGCAGGGACTTTGGCAGTCCGATCACCAATTACAGAAGCTACCGTAGCTCTAGTGACATGGAAAGTCACACACAAAAACAGTTTTGAAGTTTTTTTCATGTTAGTGTTTAGACCCTTTATAGTTACTATAGTGTCCCTTCACATTCTTTAATAGGTTCATTGTGTTCAGAGAAGTAACATAGAATGCATGTCCTGTTGTTTTCATACTGTAATTGTTGTTGTTTTCTGATGGAAATTTTTGTCTGAGAAAATGCCTGTGCACTTGCCTGGTGAAGCGTATCTTTACTTCCCGTCACTTTTCTATGATGGCACTGTAGAGGTGTAAGCAGACCAAAATGCCTCCCTCCAAACTTGTCCCACTTATGAAAATGATAAAAGAACCACAGCACTTTAGTTGGACATAAGCATCATGTCCCTTGCAACACTCCTGAATGCCAGATTTAAGGTTATCGGATTTTTCAGCAAAACAAAAGTGACTTACCTCTTGAGTGGGATAGTATAGACAGCAATGACTGACCTTTATCATGAACTCACATCACAATACAAAATACAGGGATCTCTCACAACCATTTATCTCCTGGTGCAACACAACAATGTGTCATGGGTCAACAAACAAGCCTCAATGAATAATACATAAACCTTGAGGCTTGTGCAACATCCTGGGAAACACAAGTGAAACAAAACGTTTTGAATACTGCTTTGTTTAGAAAGGCTCTGGGCTCAATGAGCTATTTTTGGCAAAAACAATCCAGACTCATGAAACTAAACACTTAAGGCAATTTTTATTTAAAACAAATCCCCATCCACCTATAACATTATTCTCATTCAAAAGACGTTACTACAGATGATATTTTAGGAGAAGTCAAAGTCAGATCTGCAAATAATCCATGGCTGGATGGTTTAATTAGGTAAACCACAAGGTGAGTGAGCTCATTGGATGTGGAGGTTTATTTTAGGAGCTAAATGAGAAGTGCTGCTTCAGCACCAGGTTTTCCTGACTGGGCTTTCCAACCACTCTTGTTTGGTCATGCCCGCTGGCTACAGAATATAAGTGTAGCAGACTGATTTAGATTTTGGGTTTGGCCTACACTGAACCTGGGCCTTGAACCAGCAGCGCTAGGATGATCAACATCCAGTCACATGCAGTCAGTAAGCAATCAGGTCAGCTGTTGAAACAGACTAGACGGCAGGGTTGGTGTGCAAATACCTTTTATTTATTGTGTATTAATCTATTTGTTAGCAAGTGGGTCATTTTAGAGTAGAATTATTATAGACAGAAATATTGCGAAATAACTAAATAAATAAATAAATATGCCGGTATTGTGGTGCAGCTGGAAAGCATTGGCCTCACAGTTGTCCTGAGCACAGAATCTTGCGGTGGAGGATACAGAAATACTGTTACAGGAGAAGAATCAAATTTGGGCATTATA
Organism: Syngnathoides biaculeatus; assembly: GCF_019802595.1. NCBI lineage: Eukaryota > Metazoa > Chordata > Actinopteri > Syngnathiformes > Syngnathidae > Syngnathoides > Syngnathoides biaculeatus. The sequence goes on from NC_084651.1 coordinate 27,052,486, forward strand.
ATCAATAAAAGTCAAAATTTCAGCAATATAAAGAATGTCGGTGGCACTGTGGGTCAGCTGTAAAGGTTTGGCCTCACAATTCTGAGGATCCAGGTTCAATCTCAGCCCTCCCTGTGTAGAGTTTGCATGTTCTCCCCGTGCCTGTGTGGTTTCCCTCCGGGCACGCTGGTTTCCTCCCAGACCACAAAATCATGCAAGATTAATTAGACACTCTAAATTGCCCATAGGTGTGATCGTGAGTGTAACTGTTTTCTGTCTCCATGTGCCCTGGCAACCAGTGTTGGTAGTACCCTGCCTTCTGCCCATTGATAGCTTGGATAGGCTCCAGCGCTCCCGTGACCCTGATGAGGATACACGGCTAAAAAAATGGATGGATAGATGGATGAATAAATATTTGAAGAGAACTCCTATGATATGTAGATTTTCTCTCTTTCTTTTCATCCTGTTAGGCTTTTAGATCAAACAGAAAGGAAAATGTGTATGCCCTTTGTCCTCAAATAGTTTTACTGTATCACAGTGGACCCTTTCAGATGTCAATGTGGTTTCTTTGTATTCTGATGGATGCTGATTAAGAATGACAGCACGGTGAAAAACAGCATAGCACATGTGCCTCACAGTTCTGAGGACCTGGGTCCAAATCTGGCCATGGCTGTGTGAAGTATGCATGTTCTCCTCATTCCTACGTGGGTTTTTGCCAGGGACTTCAGTCTCCTCCCACACCCCCTAAAACATACATGGTAAGTTCATTAAAGACTCTCAATTGCCTGTGGGTGTGAATGAAAGTGCAAACAGTTATTTGATTATACATAAAATGAATAAATTAATTGAGAATTGTTCATTTGAACAGAACAAAAGATTTTAAGAAGATATTGAAAGGGAGTGACAAAGAAAAGAAAAAAAATGAGAGCATGAATAGTTAACTTATAGGCAAAGACGAAAACAAGAGCACTAGCACAAGCTGTACACAAGATGAGGAAAGTAAAGCATTGTATACCTAGTACTATGACATCAGATTTGAGTGTTCTTTGGGTCGGTGGTGCGACAAGTGTGAGAGTAGGATAGGACCAGGTAAGATAGGACATGGATAGGAGAGGATGCATGCAAGACAAGGGTCGTGAACCCGGCTGTACATGGCTATGTAAATTATCTGTAGGATCAAAAAGTAAGTGGGGGGATAGGTGGGGCAGTTGTAGAGCGTTTGCCTCACAGTTCTGAGGACCGGGTTAAAATCCCGGCCCCGCCTGTGTGGAGTTTGGATGTTCTCCCCTTGTTTGCGTAGGTTTTTATAGGGCACTCCAGTTTCCTCCCACATCCCAAAAACATGCATTAATTGGAGACTCTAAATTGCCCCTTAGTGTGATTGTGAGTGCGACTGTTGTCTCCATCCATGTGTCCTGTGATTGCCTGGCAACCGGCTAAGGGTGTACCATGCCTCCTGCCCAATGACAGCTGGGGTTGGCTCCAGCACTACCGTGGCCCACGTGAGGATAACCTGCTCAGTAAATGAAAATAATAAAAAATAAGATGATGCACTTTTTGCCTTTGGCCTTTTGCAACACTTTCTTACAGGGCAGGATGTGTGACAAGAAGAGATGCTGTTTTGCTGCCATTTAGCTTGAAAAGAGGAAATCACCACTATCAATTACATTTTTGCAATTTGGATCTTCTATACTGGTACTGTGCTTCTAAAAGTCTGATATTTTTGGTATTTAGATCTTCATAGATTGAATGTCTAACATGGACTTTTGAATCAGAATTCTTATTTATTTTCAGAAACAATATTTTCAGAAACACACAAGAAAATTGTCTCCAGTAGTTGGAGAAGCTCTTGTATGGCAATAGACAGCAATTTTGAGAATAAATTAAACCAAAAACACAGTCAGCCTTTGCAGAAGCCGTGACCGCCGAGCACGGCCCCTCAGCCCGTGTGGCTGATTTTCGGCGCCGTCTTGGCATATAATGGAGCCGAGCTGTGCTGCTTTTACGGGGATGTTCATAGCTGCCGCAGTACGCGATGAACACGGTCGAGCTGGGGGGGCATTACTGCGCGCACGCGGCTGAGTGAAACTTTCTCGTCTGGGTTCTTCAGATTCGCCGCCGTCCGACGCGCACATCGACGTATTTCATACGCGGATCTTTTTTTACGTTATGTGAGACTGATTACGTCCTCCGCCCCAAACTATTATTTTTTTAGTAGTTGTATACACACCTACTTTTTATTTGGAACCCACAAAGCTCTCGTCCTCTGTACCCGTGCAATCCATTTTTCACAACGAACCGGGTCTCTTTCAAACTTATGAAGGGTAAATCCATTCCCCCGAGTCTTCAAGCAATGTCCAGCAATGCAATGAGTCCACATTTTGGCTAACACGAAGGAACAACGAGCTACCTTCCCGAAGGTAAAACTAATGGAAACAAACGACTCCACTTGGGGGCGCCCATGTCCTTTACGTCACTTCCTGCTTCTTCTTGAAAACAAATCCCTCGAGGGGATTTTCATGGCGGGAGTTACAAAAAGCTGTACACGTCAAAATTATGTTTTGTGGTGAAAAAACGTATGGGCACATATTGGCTGACGTTTTTTCATTAATAACATTCTAAAAATCATCCATTTCATGACAGGAGCCCTTTAAATTAAATATAATTTAATATATATATTTATATTAAATGAATATATAAATTTAGACAATATATAAATCAAAGAATCTACAGAATCAACAAAAATTGATATATCTGCTTTTGCGTCTGAACTCTTTATATACTGAATACCCCGCGACTCTTGTGGGGATAAGCGACTAAGAAAATGGATGGATAGATATGCACAGCCGAACCATGGTCAAGATGCGGTTGCTGCTCCTGCTACTGGTCAAGCACTGCAGAGGCACGGACGATTGGTTGTGGTTGTTGGTGCTTGCTGAAAACCGACAAAGGTGATTAACACTAAGTTTTACGAGTGCTTCCTCAAGCATCTTGATAGGAAATTAGATTATGGTCTGTAATTCGCATCTAGATAAAGCTTATCTTTAAAAAAAACTGATTTAAGCATTTTCTGTCTTTCATTCATTGTGGTAGATAGAACAAATTAATTGAGGACATAGAAGATTACAATGTAGAGGTCTAAATCAATATAATCAGGGAAAAAAAAAAACAACCTGTCCAATAATGCATTTGGTCATTTTTAATTTCTTTTGAAGGTCCCGGTGCTAAAGGAAATTGATAGCTGGAAAATAGCATAATGGAAGTTAATTGGCTGAGAGCTTCTCGACTTATTTCTTACATCTTGTCTTTTTGAAGAGGGATTTTCTGCAATGATAGTGAGTAAAACAAATTTACGGAGTAGACTGGACATAAGGAATTCTCTACTGGGACATCGATTTTTAAAGAACAGCAGAAAGTCAGCTTTTGTCTCTGGCCCAATTTCATTGCTTTCCAATGCTTCATCTGGATCCGTAGTCTCAATAACTGGTATTGTGTGTATTTTGTAGAAAAAGAACAGTTTTTTTTTTTTTATACTAGCCCTGGGTCTTTGGTTTTGTAGAGACATGCGGCAGAAATTCTGTTTTGTTTTCAAAATAAACACATCAATCAACCTTTGCCATCTTCGTACTTTTCCTATTTTAGAGTACTGGTGGTCTTAGGCTTAGCTGGCAGTGACATTCACTCCATTGTCTATCTTTGAGCTGTTGTTGGATGTGGCTGATTTCAAAAGCTAACTGCAAATTCAGAAAAATCTTCCGATACTATTTAAAGCTATTCAACGTACTCAACAAGGCTTCAGATAAAATCAAAATAATTTCTTAATATTTTTGCTCACTGATATCACAAGAGCTGAAGGCTGTCAGTTACTAAGTTCATTCTTTTGTCCCTCTTAAATTTGACTGCGTTTTGTCCATGTTTCTTAGTTTTCCTCATAATCATCAGACCTTCTGCACATTTTTGGATCACGCCTGTTGCCTACTGTTTTTGTGCTTTCACTTGTTTTGGACTGCCTTTTCGTGTTTGACCTCCTTCTGGAATAAAACCACACTTAAAGGAAGACTTTGTCGAAAGTAATAAGAATGAGAGCACACATTAAAAGTTAGTAGATGAGGGTTCAGTGTTTCTTTTAATGCCAGAGTTATCTGCAGATTTCACCAAAAAACATCTCTAAATTAGAAAAGTATTATCGCAATTCCTCTCTCGCTCAGACATTCCAATGAGCCCGGCTGGAAAACTAACAGTCAATCAGCGTTTGCCATGCCTGCAGTGCTTCCTGTTCTGACCCCCCATTGCTTTGATACATTTCACCGAGCAGAGAACGTTCACTATCTGGCATTTTGTGGCCGATTTTTGTGAAAAAATAATTACAAACAAACAAAACAAAAGTAGCATGATGTACAATGTTCAAGCCTGGGCACTTGAGCCAGAATAGACACAGCTGCCAGTTGACTTGTTGGAGATGGGGCGTGGCACTAATGACGAACAATAATCCTATTATATGGACCGCGGAGATTTGTTGGTTTAGATGTAGAGAATATACAGCCGGCGTGGCCTGACTTTTTTTTTTTTTTTTTTACCCCAAGCAGCAAGCCTCTCTCAAGCAACCGGCAGCGGCGGTGGGGCTGGGGGGTTGGGGTGGTGGGGGCTTGCACAAATTGCCGTAAATAGTAACCGGGAAGTGTTGTGTTCTGAGAGCCAGCAAAGCGAGTATCAAAGAGAGTTGATGAGCCGTGTTATTACTATACCGAGCATTGAGCAAACTAAATAAAAATAACAATGTACAATGTTCAAGCATTTGAGCCAGAACACACACAGGCAGAATTCGACGTGTTGGGAGGGACGTGGCGCTGACGACGAACAATACGAGTCCCATGAAATGGACCGTGGAGATTAGATGCTTTTCTGAGGACTTGTTTTAGATGTAGAGAATATATTGCAGGTTGGCAGACTTTTTTTTTTTTAACACCAAGTTGTACTTTTCAAGCAGCAAAGCTTCTCGCGATCCACCGGCGGTGGGGGTGGGGGGTGGTCTGTTGCACGCGCGGATCGCCATAAATAGTAACAGGGAAGTGTTACACGTATATATCCATCCATCCATTTTCTTAGCTGGACGATGGTTGAAGGTGTGCTGGAACCTATCCCAGCTGTCAATCGGCAGGAGGCAGGTTACACACATGCAGGCACAGGGAGAACACGTTGCTTTACCGTACCAGAACAAGAGGCTGAAACTGAAATGGCTCAAAACCAGTAATGATTAAATGCGTGCAAATTTCCTCGCTGATGAATGAGCCTCAACTGTGACAGCCACAGCTTTATCCTATACAAAATATATGCAATAATAATACTACTTCACATTGGAGGGTTTATTGTACATATAAATTCTGAGGAGAGTCTTCCTTTTAGATCATGCCCTTGCCTTAATAAATTCCAAAGTAAAACCTGAAGGTTTCCATAGCCCTTTCCAGCTGTGTGGAGTTGTACAATTTTGTCTCTTGTGTCTTTGGACAGCTCTTTGCTCTTGGCCTTGTTACAAGTATGCGTCTTACTGATTGTATGGCATGGACAGGTGTCTCTATGCAGCTAATGACCTCACTGGTCTGATTCAGGATAATACATGGAGTGGAGGTGGACTTTTAAAGGCGGAGTAACGGGTCTTTGAGGGTCAAATTCATACATCGTGATTTCTGGATTTTTCTTTTTAGATTATTTCTTTCACAGTGGACATGCACCTACGATGAAAATTTCAGACCCCTCCATTATTTCTAAGTGGGGGAACTTGCAATATAGCAGGGTCTTCAAACATTTATTGTCACGACCCATCGGTGCGGGGGAGGACCCAAATCCAGGACTCCGGAGGCGCAAAGGCATTTCAGGAAAAGTGTTTATTCATTCCAAGGTTCAGGATCAGGTCGCTGTCGAAGCAGGAGCGTGGGGTGGCTGTGGGCTGGTCACAGTCTAGACAGGAATGAGAGACTTATGGATACCTGTCGCCACTGGTGCCGGAACGAAGGGGACCATGATGTCGCTGGACAAGAACATAAGGCACCCCACAAGCCGTTTCCGCCTGCTGGACAGGAACATGAGACGGCGGACGCGCCATCACCGCCGCCTGAACAGGAGCGTGGGATTTGGAGAGTGGCTCCTGAAAAACCGCAGGCCACAGAACGCTGCATTGTTGCTCTTTCCGTGTTTGACTTGGCACACCTGAACTGGGCACATGCCTATGAATGAGTGTCGACGGGTTCAGACGGAATCCGACTGACTCAGAGTCAGGGTTTCTGGAGGAGAACTGGCAGAAACTGGGAGGCATGAATAGATCATTCTTGGGAACAGCATGGAGCGACAGGAATGATTTACTGGTGGAAAATAGATTGTCTCGTCTAAATCTGAATTCACTTCAGTTCATCCTCTGAACTTAAGCCCTCTGTTATTCGTTTCTGAATTTTGTCTTTTGGGAAAACACACATTGGAGGCGCTCTGGCAGGGTTATCTTCGATCGTTAATTCCGTCCTTTTACTTCGATGCTCACACGGAAGTCTGTCGCCACCACGACATGGGTGTGACACAGCAGCAGATCTGTTGCCACCAGCGACATGAGCTAAGTTCGGAAACGGGTCGATGGATACTGTTAGTGGCTAGTTGAGTAAATTGAATGAAACATTCATGTTCTGGGGTGATCTACAAGCTGATTACCTGTGCTGATTGCCACACCTGTGTTGATTTGCCATACTTACCTGGGTGATCACACAGAGAGGAGGTTAGGTGGAGCAGAGCAGAGAAGCAGAGTAAGTCTAAATGTTTGACAATGTTTGACATTTTTTTTGGTCCATTTATATGCATATAAGCATGACATTGATGTGAAATGGTTTTTTTTTTTGTTATTCAAATGCAGTTTGGGCCAGGCGCTTGTGGCCTTCATTATGTCATTTGAAGAGTTTGCACCCTTGGTAGGCGGAGCAAGGTTGGCTCATTCTCTTGATATTTGTGGCGTGAGCATGGGTCAGCAGCACATCTGTTGTAACCGTGACGATTTTCTTCACTGTATAAATATATCATAGTATATGAAGAGTTCAGACACAAAGTAGATATCTTTGATATATATATATATATATATATATATATATATATATATATATATATATATATATATATATATATATATATACATACCCGCCTGTGTGGAGTTTGCATGTTTTCCCCGTGCCTGCTCTTGTTTCCTCCCACATCCCAAAAACATGCAACATTAATTGCACACTCTCAATTGCCCCAAGGTGTGATTGTGGGTGCGGCTGTTTATCCCGATGTGCAACCAGTTCAGGGTGTACACTGCCTCCTGCCCATTGATAGCTGGGATAGGCTCTGGCACTCTCCACGACCCTCGTGAGGATAAGCAGCAAAGAAAATGGATGGATGGATATATAAATCTACAGAAACAAACATGGATGTATCTGCTTTTGGGTCTGAACTCATACATATACAGTGAAAAACACCCTGCTATATTGCATGTTCTCCCACTTAGAAATAATGGAGTGGTCTGAAATTTTCATCGTAGGTGCATGTCCACTGTGAGAGGGGCAATCTAAAAGAAAAATCCAGAAATCACAATGTATGATTTTTTTTAACGATTTATTTGTGTGCTGCAGCTAAAAATAAGTATTTGAACACCTGAAAAAACCAATGTTAATATTTTGTTTGACATTTCAGAGGTCAAACATTTCCTGTAGTTGTTCACCAGGTTTGCACACACTGCAGGAGGGATTTTGGCCCACTCCTGCACACAGACCTTCTCGAGATCAGACTGGTTTCTGGGCTGTCGCTGAGAAACACGGAGTTTCAGCTCCCTCCAAGGATTTTCTTTTGAGTTTAGGTCTGGAGACTGGCTAGGGCATGCCAGGATCTTGATATGCTTCTTACGGAACTACTCCCAAGTTTTCATGGCTGCGTGCTTCGGGTCATTGTCATGTTGAAAGACCCAACCACGACCCATCGTCAATGCTCTGACTGAGGGAAAGAGATTGTTGCCCAAAATCTCACAATACAACGATACATTTGCTGCGTTCATACTCTCCTCTCCTTAATACAGCGTCGTCATGTCCTGTGTGTGTGTGTGTGTGTGTGTGTGTGTGTATATATATATTTGACGGTGAGGAGAGTCCCTTCGAGTCCGGATGTGTTCAGGAGTTGTGCTATTGACTGGTGATACACAAACAGACTTGCATACAACACTCGCTCTCTGCTAAGAATAAACGTTTGCAACTGATACATAGCATGCTGAGATTCAATGTAAGATTATTGCTTTTATAGAAAGAAATTGCAGCTCAACCACTACATATTCACACACTTTTGAAAACTGCTGCCTCCATGAACTTTCCCACAGTTACAGTTGCAGGTGCTGCCCTGGTACAACATTCATGTTAAGTACTAAGAGGAACAAACTGACAAGAACAAAGAACAATAGACATTCAATGAATAGGAACTATTCCATCCATCCATTTTCTTCGCCACTTATCCTCATGAGGGTCACAGGGAGTGCTGGAACCTATCCCAGCTGTCAACGGGCAGGAGGCGGGGTACACCCTGAACTGGTTGCCAGCCAATTGCAGGGCACATCGAGACATACAACCGCACTCACAATAATACCTAGGGGCAATTTTGAGTGTCCAATTAATGTTGCACGTCTTTGGAATGTGGGAGGAAATCGGAGTGCCCGGAGGAAACCCACCCAGGCACGAAGAGAACATGCAAACTCCACACAGGCGGAAACCTGGAACCTCAGAACTGTGAGGCCAGTGCTTTACAAGCTGAGCCACCGTGCCTCCGAACTATTCCTTCATTGTGAAAATACTAATATTGTTCCGGCATAAAAAGGATACATAGACAAAGCGATCCACCTACAAATCCAGTGACATGTGCACCACAGCCAAGGTAAAAAAACTAAGGCAAAAAAAAACATTGGATGACAAAACACTAATGATGCTAATGTGGCAGGTGCAACCCTAAGTCTGGTCTGTGTGTGTGTGAGTTTATTTTTAAAAAGGAACACTTAGAAACATGAAGCTCAGCATGGGATGGTAAAATGACAAACAAAGAAGGTATTAAAAATTGATAATCCCCAAGCCTACTTTTACCTCTCTTTAGAATGATCAAAAATTTCACTATGTGACCAAAAAAAAAATATGTGAACAATGAACAGTCCCGACTTCCAGCCTGGATTTGTTTGAACAATTTTCATTGGTCAGATCTAATTAACCTATGGTCTTTCAGCCATTGGAGTAACTTTTTCAGAATCACATCACTGATGCTGACTCAGAGGATGTGCTGGTGGTGTTAAATATACCCCTTGGCCCCTGTTCCACCATAATTTTCAGGTTTTTCATGAATTTTTAAATTACAATTCATTCACTTTGTCTGAACAGGAACCCTAAATTCTGATACCTGATCTTCTGCAAAGAAAGTGAAGTGAAAATCAAATGTGAAGATTGAAGAACTGAAAAATGTTATAGATTTTTCAGGAGGCATTTGTGTACATACATGATCTGGGATTTAGTTTCAAGTAGTAGAACATTTCAAGATTTTCTTTCAATGTAATTTTTCCATAGCTAATTAGATAATTAGATGCCTATTCTGTACGCGTTTTGATAAGTTGAGTGATGCTAATACATGAGCAATGTATACTTTTTCATTAAAATTGACAATGGTGTGTGTATTTCCTTGTCTGAGTTGGTGTCTAGGCTGTCATATTATGTGCAGCTTGAGATGAACATGCAGTGTATCCATCCAACTATCCATTTTCCTAGCTGCTTATCCTCATCTGGATCATGGAAGTGCTATAGCCTATCCCAGCTAACGTTAGAGAGGAGGCTGGGTACACCCTGAAGTGGTAGCCAGGCCATCGTACGGCACATGTAAACAAACAACCATTCGCACTCACCTTCACATCTATGGCAATTTAGAGTCTTTAATCAACCTACCACATATTCTTTATGGACATGGGTGGAAAAGGAGTACTCAGAAAAATCCACACAGGTACAGGGAGAACATGCAAACGGTACTGTATATGGCTGCATGGTGACTGACTCATCACATCTGCCTTAGTTCTGTTTTCTATAAGTAGAAGATACCGCTGCAAGCACCAATATGGTGACCACACTCAACCATAGCATTTAGTATGAACAATACTTATATTTCTAATGAAAGACAATTTGAGGGAAATATACATTCCATGAATTTTATTGGACCATTTAGACAATTTTTTTTATCTGTGTATTTCAGTAGAGAACATGAGTTTCTTCCGACATTCTAAAAACATGTATGGTCAGTTACTTGAAGATTAAATTGTGCATTTGTCTGAATGGTTATTTGTTTTTATGTCCCTGTGATTGGCGACTAGTTTAGGGTGCCTCTCGCCCAGTGATAGCTGGGATAGGCTCCAAAACACCTGTGACTTGAGTGAGAATAATTGGTACAGAAAATGAATAAATAAATACATATTATATTAATTAATAAATAAATTAGATAACACAATGTATTATGTTACTGTTACATTCATGGTCAAAGTAGGAATTTATTCTAAAAGTTTTTGTTGGTTTGCATTTAGAAGGTGCTGGTGTTCCTGTCCAGTTAACCACTGATTCACATTGAATGTATCTCAATCCTCACCTTTTCCATCTGGGGAAATTACAAATTTTGGTTCAGATTTACTTTTCTTGCTATCATGAACTTGTGACACCGCATCAGGTTTGCTTGTATCCCAGGCGAAAGGACAATACAAACAACATCGCGTGAAGAAGAGGGCCTACCTAGTTTGCCTGGCAAGTATTTTGGCGGATTTAAGGTATTTGAGGTTTTTGTGATTGGTAAACACCACGAATGGAACCTGAGCCCCCTCCAACCAGTGTCTCCATTCCGTCAGCACTGTTTTGACTGCTTAAAGCTCATGGTCTCCAATGTCATAATTATGTTCCACAGCGGTCAGTTTCTTTGATAGAAATGCGCAGGGGTGTAACCTTTCGTCTTTGGGACTCCTCTGTGAGAGGACCGCCCCTATGTCAGAATCTGATGCATCAACTTCAACAATGAATTGCCGGTCAGGATCGGGCAAGATGAGGATAGGGGCGAAGGACGATCCGGGCGGAGTCTGCCGACGTGGAACGTAGGGTGCACCCTCATGGACCTGGGCAGTCTGAGTGATACGGCGACCGGGTTAATGATTTTGGTGATTGGGAATGGACCAACGAACCTGGGAGCAAGTTTGCGGGATTGCATCCGCAGCGGGAGATCCTTGGTGGAGAGCCACACTCGCTGCCCCACCCTGAGTTCTGGTGCGGCTCTCCTCTTGCGGTCCGCTGCGGACTTGTAGATGTTGCCCATGTGCAGCAGCGTCCTCCGGGCTGCCTCCCAGGTCCGTTTGCAGCGCCATACCACTGCCAGGGCCGACGTCACCACGGAGTCTGTGGCCAAGGAGGGAAACAGAGTGGGAGGATAGCCGTGCACAACGTAGAGTGGAGCCATACCTGTTGAGGCGGAGGGTAGGGAGTTGTGGGCGTACTCAACCCATTTTGAGGTGCTGGCTCCTCGTGCTCTGGTTCCGAGAAGCTAAGCATCAAAGTCCTGTCTCTAATTCCTGATTTACCCTCTGTGTTTGGCTGTTAGACTCCGGATGATGGCTAGATTAGCCGAAGCGCCGATGAGGGTGCAGAATTCCTTCCAGAAGCGGGCGCTGAATTGCGGACCTCAGTCCGAAACGATGTCCCGGGGGAACCCGTGGTAGCGGACGACCTCGTCCAACACCAGTTGGGCTGTCTGCTTGTCCGACGGGATCTTCGGAAGTGGCACGAAGTGAACCACCTTGGAGAATCGGTCCACCACAGACAGCACAACTGTGGTTCCCTGAGAGGGCGGTAGGCCGGTGACAAAGTCCAATGTGATGTGTGACCACGGGCGGAAAGGGATGGACAGAGGCCGCAACTCACCCATTGGTCATAAACGGGACGTCTTATTGGCCGCACAGGCATTGACGAATTCCTTCACGTCTTTGCTGAGGTTAGGCCACCAGAATCTCTGTTGGACCACAGAATGAGTTTTTGCCATACCCGGGTGGCAGACCGTCTTGTTCGAATGGGCCCAGTTGACGACATCTCCCCGAAGTGATGGAACGAAGAACAGGCGATCAGACGGACAATCTGCAGGCAGTGGCGTCTCTCCCAGGGCCTCCTTCACCCATGACTCGACCGCCCAGGTGAAGCCGGACACAAAACCACACATTTTATTGAGCTTCACACATAGGGTGGGGGAGAGCAGGTTTCACAAGACAAGTAAAGTTGTTTTGCAGAGACAGTTAATCTTCTCAAGGCCGGGTGTCCTCTGATTAGACACAGTTCTTCCTGTTACAAAAACCCACAAGAATGCAGCTATCATAAATTTCCAGTCACTTTGAGCTCTTGAACTTCCCATAGACAAACAGTACACACACGCATCTTTGCACAGTAACAGAGTTATTAAAAGAGATTTATGACACATGAGGTGATACATTTCACAGGCCTCTGTGAAATGTGTAAGCTTATCTTACATTTCCCCCCTGTTGTGGATTTTTGGAACATCAATTGAGCTCAGTCCTATAACAGGTTTTAGAGCACAACATCATAATAATGCACAACATAGGTACCCAGTCAGGGGGAGGCGAAAACCCTCTTAATAGGGAAAAATTCCTCCCCTGCCCTCCGCTTGGAGCGACAGCCTCATGGCCTGGCTGAGAAGGGAATCAAATAAAAAATGGCAGAGAACACAGTAAACCTAAATAAAGAGGGAAAGAAAGCGGAGGACAGAGGTTACTAGCACATGTCCTCACCGGTGGGGTTTGGTTCTCAGTACCGCACCCGTAGACAGTAGGAAATCAGTCAGTATTTATACCGGGTCGTCACCATAGTCCGGGTCAGGGAAAAGATCAGGAAAGTGCACATCATCCTTCTGCTGCAGCTGATGATACTGAACCTGGACCACGCCTATCACCGCTCGTTCCACACCCCGACGAACCAGTGGTACGACGCACATACAGAAACAGCAGAACGTGATCAGTATGACAAGTATTGGGAGCAGAGCTTTGAGCAACACAGAGGTAGATTGATGTGGAGGGCGTGGGCTCGGCCTCCATGGTGTGTGGTTGACACTGGCATATGCGCACACACATAGCAGTTAGTCATGTTCTTCTCATGTGCTGTGAAGTTACTGTACCTCCACCATGAGTTCTGTTGGAACATGTGAGTTGGGTCGTCAGGTTCGTGGAGAGCCCTCCTCTCCAGGGCCGTCAGGGCCATGGTAGTCTCGTCATGCGATGCTTCGGGGGCTTCCCCACTAAACCAGATCAGTGTCCCTACACTGATCAGGAGGACGGTTGCTACAGCTGCAACTGTAACTCTCACACTGGAACCCATAGTAGCTCCTTTAAGTGACAGGATGGACCTTTTTGGTGTGGGACTGGTGAATCCACGTGTCTCTCTCCGCGATTTTGACAGCTGTGGGTGTGATCAGGAGCACTGTGAATGGGCCTTCCCACCTCGGGCTGGACCAGCACTTCCTCTTGATGACCTTTATCAGCACCTGGTCTCCTGGAGTCAGCGATTCCTGTGTGGAAGAGAGAGAAGGACCTGGCAGATCATTTGCTCTTTTCACATTGTCATTTTGGAAAAGTCTAAGCAGCCACTCTGTCATGGGGTCAAGTTCCCCTTTTTCCTCCTGTACTCCTGACGCTTCCCATAATGGAAGATAAAAAGGTCTTCCTTTTACTGCTTCAAAAGGTGTGATGCCTGTTACTGTTGGAACTATTCTCATGTATGTTTTGACTAAGGGCAAACACTCTGGCCATGGTTTCCCTGTTTCTTCCATGGTCTTTTTGAGTCCAAGTTTGATAGTGCCATTACTTCTCTCCACTAGTCCTGCACTCTGTGGATGATAAGCACAGTGATGTCTTAGGCTGATCCCTAGATGTTGGGCCATTTCTCCAATAATTTGGTTAACAAAATGTGGCCCATTGTCACTCCAAATAACTCTTGGAATACCGTGATCTGGGATGATGTTTTTACATATAGCTTTTGCTACTGTCAGTGCATCTGGCTTTTTTGCTGGGAAGATTTCTACCCATTTTGAGAATGAGTCCACTATTACTAAGCAGTATTTGTGTGGACCGGATCTGTTCAGTTCTATGAAATCCATGTGGATGATTTCAAATGGGTAAGACCCTTGTGGGCACTTCCCTCTTGTAGGTCTGACATTTCCCTGAGCATTGTGTTTGCAGCATGTGAGGCACGATCTGCAAAAATTTTTAAAATAGGTAATGAGGCCTTTGGTACAGTAGAAGTTATTTTCTACTATCCCCACCATCCCCCCTGTTGAGACATGGCTTGGCCCATGACTCAATTTAGCCACTGCTTGAAAAAGACTCCGAGGGAGGCAGGGTTTGTCCAAAACTCTGTAAATGCCCAGGCCGTCCATTTTTGCTCCTGCTGCAGTCCACTGTTGCTTTTCATTTGGCGGGGCATTGTCCTGCATGTCCTTCAGAACTTGGAGAGGGATGATGTCTTGCTTCTGCGAAGGATGTGTCGTTCGTTCACACTTATCTTCATCTGTGCTGTCTGCTTCTTCTTGAACATGGGTGTGGCTGGTTCCCATCGCTGCTTGTTTTGCTGCTTGGTCAGCTTTAGCATTCCCTTGGGAGACTGGATCTGTGGCTTTCATGTGGGCTTTGCACTTACAGACAGCAATTCTCCTTGGGAGTAGAACTGCTTGGAGTAGGGCTTTGAGCAGGTAAGCATGCTGGACTGGTTTTCCACTTGATGTTTGCATGCCTCTCCTGGCCCATCGTGCAGCAAAGACGTGGCGCGTTGAATAGGCATATTGGCTGTCCGTATATATTGTGACCTCTTGACCTTGGAAGAGTTTGCATGCTTCTGTGAGTGCCACGATTTCTGCTGCCTGCGCTGACCAGTTGCCAGGGAGCTTTCCCGCTTTGAGTATTGCCTCTTCTGTTACCACTGCATAGCCTGTATTGTTCTTTCCATCAGGTGTCCTGGATGAGGACCCATCAACATAGACGACGTGACCTACTCCCAATGGAGTGTCTCTGAGATCTGGGCGTGGCTTGCAGCAGACTTCAGTTCTGTCTGTGCGGGTCTCCATCTTCTGGAGTTGGCAACAGGGTTGCAGGGTTGAGAGTGTTGCATCGCTGTATGGTCAGATGTGGTTGTGAGAGTAATGTAGCAGTAATGCTGAGGTGTCTAGCTGGTGACAGAAATGACATCTTGGACTGAGTGAGCAGGATGTCCACCGCGTGGCTGACTTTCAAAGTGAGTGGATGAAACAGGACTATTTCCGCTGAAGCTTGTACTGCCATTGCTGCTACACAAACTGCTTGAACACATGGTTGCAGTGCAGAAGCGACGGGGTCTAGTCTCTTGGAATAGAATCCCACAGGGCGTGCTTTCCCACCATGATCTTGTAGCAGCACGGAGGTCATGAATCCTTCTCTGCAGTCTGCGGTTTGGATAAATGGTTTGTCATAGTTTGGGAGGGCTAACACCCCGGAACTGGTGATGTGCTGTTTGAGTTCACTGAAAGCTTCTTCTGCTTGTGGTGTCCACGTTATTGGAGCTTTGAGTTCCATCTCGTGAGCATAGATGAGGTCCTGAAGTGGTTGAGTCATTGATGCATAGTTTGGAATCCAACTTCGACAGTAATTGGTCAAACCGAGGAACATCATCATTTGTCTCTTTGTGGTTGGTTTTGGAGCCTTTTGAACTGTTCTTCGTCTGTCATCTGTGAGTCTCTTGCCATGTTTAGAAAGTCTGTGTCCCAGGAATGTGACTTCCTTGAGACAGAATTGGAATTTTGGGAGCGATGCTTTGTTTCCAGTAGTTGCTAAATGTTTGAACAATGCCAGTGATTGCTGCTGGTTCTCTTCCGCTGTGGGGCTAGCAATGAGGATGTCATCCACATAGATAAGGATTTGAGTAGTTGGTGCGTGTGGATGCAAATTGACACATCTGGTGATTTCGGTGGAGAAGATCGTGGGGCTGTCGCAAAATCCTTGTGGCAACCTGGTGTAAGTGTACTTCACCCCATCGAAAGTGAAGCCAAACCAGCCTCTAGCAGATGGATGCAGTGGGATTGAGAAGAATGCATTGCTGAGGTCAATAACTGTGAAGAACTCTTGATTTGGCTTTAGTTCCTTTAACAGGCTGTGTGGATCTGGCACACAAGGAGCCCTTGACTTGACAGCCGCATTCACTTGTCTTAGATCTTGGACCAGTCTCCATGATTTTGAGTCAGCCTTTTTCACAGGGAATATTGGTGTGTTGCACTCTGCTGTCGTCTTCAATCAAGATCCCTGCTGTCAACATATTCTGAATGACTGGTCTGATTCCTTCTTTAGCATCTGGTTTCAATGGATATTGTCTCACCCGTGGTCTGTAGGTCGTTTTTGGTTCTATCTTTGCTGGTATGGCAGTTGTCATCAAGCCAACATCAGTTTTGGATGAGGCCCACAATTGGGATGGCACTCCTGGGAAGTCCGTTGCGGCATAATTAGCCATCACTGCCTCCTGTCATGCATTGAGATGTTTGGTTGGAGTGGCTGTGGTTTGCCAGTAGAGCTTTCTTAGTCTCACTTCTCCCATGGGATAAGTCGTGCAAGTGAAATACCCTCCTCCATGATCCTTCCAATTCTGAAGGCCTGGGTATTGGAACGTGAGGGCCAGTCCCGCCATGCTTTTCCAGCTCATTCCTGGACTCCGAGATAGGGAGACATGGTACAACTTTGTGGGATTCAGGCTTTCGGCTTTTGGAGGAATTGAGACTACTGCCCATGCTTGTCCTTCATCCGTGGCTACTATGTGATTTATGATGATCTTGGTGGGTCCAAGTTGGTTGAACCTCTTGACCCAATCTGCACTTGTTTTTTTTCTCTTGAAATACTTGAGAGTAACATGGAGTGGCCATTTCACTTGTGGAATTCCCAGTTTTGACGTGAGCATCTGTGTTGCAGTTCTTTCTGGGTCACGGACAACAGAGGTTGGACCAACGTTGTCAAGGTCCAGTGAATAAAATTCATCCGGTGGTCCGTTTCCTTGGCTGACACAGGCGTCCATCTGTTCCATAGTTTTGATTGGTTTAATCCCATCTTCCGTGGCAATCCGGTTTATTCTCAGTGCTGTCAGTAGGTCTCTGCCCATTAGATTCACAGGGCAGGTGTTGCTCATAACAAACTTGGTTTCAATTTGTTGGCCATCTTCATCCTCTACCAACACCGGGTGAGACCATAGTTCGCGTTGTGCTAGGCCTCCAGCTCCTATCACTATGATTTGTCTTCTGGAAGCTTTTACTCCCTTAACTGGATCTATCAGGACTGAATGGTCTGCTCCAGTGTCACATAAAAATTTTATTGGTCTTTTAAATGGCCCAACTTTGAGCCACCGAAATGGTTTGGGTCTTAAGCGGTCTTCCAGATTTAAGATGGAGAGGTCAAAAACTTGGATCCCTCTTTCTGGCAGTTGAAACACTTCTTGGGACTCCTGCATTCTCTAGTCAGGTGTCCTGGTTTCCCACAGTTGTAGCACTTCAGGCTTGGTCCCCCTTTTTGTTGACCTTGACCTCTTCTTTGACCTCTCCCTTCTCCTCCTCTTTGCATAGCGTACACCTCAGAGGACTCGTGTGTCTCAGTAGACGTCGCCATTCCTCTTATGGCTGCAGTCAGCGCTGCCATGGCTGTTGTGCTGTCCATTCCCTTCTTTCTTCTATGGTTCTCCTCTGCATGACTGGCCCAGTCCATCAATTGGTTGGTGTTCAAAGTTCTGTGAGTCACACAGTGTTTTTGGATGAACCTGCTGATGTGTGGTTGGAAACCGTCCATAAGGCATTGTCTGAGCTGGCTGTGGTAGGGACCATTGTCGTTAGCATCTTCAGGCAGCCCACTGTTGGTTTTGAATATTCCTTCCAGTTTGATCTTGAAATCATGGACTGATTCTTCTGGTTTCTGGCGGCACTGTCTGATTTTGCTGTAATCTGGTGGCTTCTGGTAAGCTGTCATTACTCGCTCCAGTACTTCATTCATCCTGGTAGTCAGGAGGGGGTCATCTGGGCATAGGATTGGTCCATTGTTTCCTCCACGGGGGTTAAAATTTCCTCTCCCTCTTCCCCAACGATGTTTCAGCGCTGTCTTGAATGCTGTCTCCACTTCAGTCTCATTAAGGTGAAAAGAGCTTTTTAGTTCTCTGAAATTAGAACACCAAGAAACTGGGTCTGTCTCTGGATCCCCCAGGCCTGTACAGGCTTCAGAACATTCAGTTGCTGTCCATGGCTTTGGCACTAGGATGGTGGGTTCGTTATCTCCATCCATCCCATAATGAGGATTGGCAACAGCATATAGTGGGTACATCTCTGCAGCTCCACTTGTAGTTCCACTTGGCCCCGCTGGGTGGCGTTGTGTCCTTGCTGGGGTCTGCTCCTGCCAATCAAATAAGCTGGGGTAGATCTTCACTTTTCGGCAAGAATGCAGGGGCTGCAGGATCTGTTGCTTCTCTCCAATCTTCTTTTTCCTCTTCAGCCCCGCCTTCTGCTGGGCTCTGGCCCACTGCTCGGGTGGTTTCACTTCCTCTTGCGCTTGCAGCTTCCTGGTGTGCGTTTCCTGTTGCTGATCTTCTCTGTGGCGCGGTTGTTTCTTCATCTGGCTTGATGCCAAGGGTGGCAATCAACCCCCCTGTTTGTCTTTCTCGTCTCTCTTTTTTTCTCTGTTCTTTTTTTTATATCGCTCTGCCTTTTAACACACTGGTCTTCCCAAATGTTCAACTTACTTAATTCCATCTCAACTTTCCCTGTCTCCTTTCCCTTTCTCACCTTCTCTTCCCATCGACTTTTCATGCATGCTTTTAACCTCTTAATTTCCTCCGGATCTTTAAGATCGGGTCGGAAATCATATTTATTAACCAATTTTCTCAAATACTCACAACTACCCGGATGATGTCTCTGCATAAATTTCACATCAGGAGGTTCAGCCACCTCTTTTGTCTCTGCTTGTCCCATTTTTTGTCCTTTGTTGCTCCTACGGCGAGATTTATTTTAGAAAATTCTGAATTTTGACGGGTGTGGTTGGGGCTCACGAACCTCCTCCTCCTCTGCTCACTTGTGCAGCGTCCTGCAGCATTTACGCCATTTTAGTTTCACCTAGAAACTTCGCGTATGCAGAAACCTATTCTGCTTGGTCTCACCTAGAGACTTACACGTATTTTACTCTTTACAGAAACCTATTCTGTCTGTGTCTCACCTAGAGACAAGTTTTAAAAGGCAGGAAGTATCGGAGCGGTCCTCACACACCACTTTTAGTCTCCTATTTTAACGTAATTTTACTACTTGTTAAATCTGGGTTTATTTCCGCTCTATTTTATTTTTAGATGTTAAGTTATACCATATAACCATCCTATGAGACCAAATAAGTTTTATCCTACCTCAGTGCCGTGGCCCTGGTCTGTTGGGACCCGTCACCCGACAGTCCGGTCCGGCGCTGGATCAGCGATGCGACCGATCCTTCAATGGAGGACACTGGTACCAGATTCTTGGTCTCGTTGATCCCGCGTCGTTCCAGGCGTCAAGCTGTTGGGTTCCCGGGTTTCGGCACCAGAGAAATGTTAGGTCCAAAGCACGGACTTCTCGCTCAATGTGGACCCAGAGGCTCCGGCACCAGGATAAAATGATGAGACAGAGGCAGAGTTGTTTTTTACCAAACTGCAGTTTGGGGAAAGCTCGGGGGAAGAAGAACATATCCTCCACGCCCACCCGTAAGACTCTCTCCGAGCTTTTCCAAAACCACACATTTTATTGAGCTTCACACATAGGGTGGGGAGAGCAGGTTTCACAAGACAAGTAAAGTTGTTTTGCAGAGACAGTTAATCTTCTCAAGGCCGGGTGTCCTCTGATTAGACACAGTTCTTCCTGTTACAAAAACCCACAAGAATGCAGCTATCATAAATTTGCAGTCACTTTGAGCTCTTAAGCTTACAAGAATGCAGCTATCATAAATTTGCAGTCACTTTGAGCTCTTAAACTTCCCATAGACAAACAGTACACACGCACAGTAACAGAGTTATTAAAAGAGATTTATGACACATGAGGTGATACATTTCACAGGCCTCTGTGAAATGTGTAAACTTATCTTACAGACAATATATACGGAACGTAATTACTGAGACGCAGGTGAGCGCATCTGCCCATTGGAGCAGGTGTGCGCCGGGTCGAGGACAGACACACCCATGACAGTGAGTTGTTTTGTCTATCAAAACAAAACAACAAATCGTTGAGAATTATGAAAAGGGCATGCGTGCATGTGGTTTCATGATGGTGCCTCATGGGATTATAAGAGGACTGAAGTGGAAGTTCAATCTAAATTTGAGGAAATTGTTTTCCTGGGAAAGGCTGAGGAGGACATCGAGTTGGTTCAGGAGCCCCTTGAGGACCTTCCGATGGAGGAGCTAAAGGATGCAGGAGCAGTTTGTGGTTTAGAGAAGGAGGCAGCTACAATTCTGTCAGCCCAAATAAAAGAAGTGTTGACAAAATTCCATGACATTTCCAAATGTATTCAAAAGAATCATCCAGAAAATGTGTTATCTAGTCGGGCTATCGCTCACTTTCATGACGTTTCCCTTGCACATTTCCGCAAGATTATTAAAAGCCGTCAAAGGCAAACATCCTGAGATTGGTATTTCACAAAACATTGAAAGTTAATGTTGTCCATCCATCCATCCATCCATTTTCTTTGCCGCTTATCCTCACGAGGGTCGCGGGGAGTGCTGGAGCCCATCCCAACTGTCACCGGGCAGGAGGCAGGGGACACCCTGAACTGGTTGCCAGCCAATCGCAGGGCACATGGAGACAAACAGCCGCACTCACAATCAGACCAAGGGGCAATTTAGAGTGTCTAATTAATTTTGAATGTTTTTGGGATGTGGGAGGAAACCGGAGTGTCCAGAGAAAACCCCATGCAATCACGCGGAAAACATGTAAACTCCACACAGGTGAGGCCGGGAATGAACCCGGGTCCTCTGAACTGTGAGGCCAATGCTTTACCAGCTCCGCCACTGTGCCGCTAATGTTAATTTTTTGTTTTGAATTCATAATGTGTGTAATTTATTAATTCTAGTGGAATTAAGTTATGTGTGGTCATCCTCCTACATCCCCCACGATGCCTCATTACGCACCCTTCTCTTCGCATCATTGCTCATTGCCATCCATCCATCCATCCATTTTCTTTGCCGCTTATCCTCGCCCAGGCTGGCTCATACATACTGTCTGGGAGTCTGTTGTTCGTTAGAAGTGATCCATATATCATCTAAATATGGCTCAAAACAATAGGGTAAGATTGCCCTGGACACTTCACTCGATTCTGAGATGTTCTCTTCTTCGAAAACAGCTTCCATGTCTGAAGGGACATGACCCATAGTAGGAGTGACAAAATGTTTTCAATGGCGAATGTCTGGGGTGATGTCACGGACAGTAGCTACAGCCAATACGGCGACCACTTGGATGTCGAATGACATTTCCACAACTTTGTACGTGGATGACACGATCTTTATTTTTTCATATGGACATTGAAGTGAATAATGTTAAATGTGTTTTTTATTTCAATATCTATTTTAGAATGTTTATAAGGATGACACTTGACCTTTAAGTAGAGGTACCACCGTATATCATCATCACAAGCAAAAACCGTTTCATTGCAATAAATTTATCTTTTTTCACTTGCGATATATTGTATATCTCAATATCTTACTTTCTGCTTGCAAATCAAGAATTTTGTTTGATAGTCTTCTTTTTTGTTTGCGATTTTAACAGTTTGGTGTAATTCTTTTTGGTTCAAATCTGATTCGATACTCTTTGAACGTATTCTTCCTAATCAATATAACTTTACAATGAGATTGAATTTTGATTCAGGTGCTTTTTCAAAGCAAGCTGAATCAGTTGGGCCTTTCTTCTGGGCAAAATGCTGTGCAAAGTAACCAGTGCGGCAATAAGCTCATACTGCGCTCCTCAAAATGAGTATCCATTTCTCGTTGCACAGCAACGATCTCTTCAACTCGAGCTTTTCATCTATGTTATGTCACTTTGAGGTTGCCCAATCATTTCTTCAACTGTAAATCCACAAAATTTTTCTTGTTAACTGTGTGTCTGATCTTGCTTGGATCTGGGCTGATAACTGGTGCAGCCTTGGTGCCTGTGGTTGGAGAATCACAGATGTTCCACAATGTAGACAATGCATTTTTTGTGCAGCATTTTTAGGCAGTTGGAAGCACAGTTCACGTGTCTCTGCGGTGAACAAGTCAGTATCTTCTGCTTTTAGAAAGCTGACAGGTCAAAATGTGACAATAGTTTAATTACTACATACACAATTAAAAGGAAAATGTGCGTTGCCTGCACAACAGAAATCATATGTAGAGTGTGTCCTCATGAGGGCTCTGCAAGCCATATGCAATCATCAAAAGAGCCAGGTGTGACTCGCTCGCCATGAGTTGTAAATGAGGTTCCAATCAACCCCCCCAAAAAAAAAATCACAGCATTGTTTCTTTATTTTTGTATCTCATTTTTATGATTGATGATAAAGAAAATATTTATTTCTGACAAAATAACTACTTTCTTACTTTCACCGCACATAGAATAAGAAGAACATCCCTCAATTGGATGGAAAAGAAGAGGAACCTTTCTCAATTGCTCATAGAAGAAGAAGAATCTACCTCAATTGCACATTAGAAGAAGATGAAGCTACTTCTAGTGTGTATGGAAGAAGACAAAGCTACTTTTTGGTGCCTTCATAGCATAAAGCAGCGCGGCATGCACAATACATTTATAGATCTGATATACAGTGACGAAAATAAGTATTTGAACACCCTGCTATATTGCAAGTTCTCCCACTTAGAAAACATGGAGAGGTCTGAAATTTTCATCGTATGTGCATCTCACAAGTCTGGCTTGACCTTGTCGAAAAGGCCATTGGCGATTCACAAGGTCATCTTGGCCTTGTTGACAAGGCACGTGACGATCCAAAAGACCTGCGAAGGCAGTCCTTCAGCGGCTGCTGCATGGAAGCCTTCCGATGTGCACATCGACAAATTTAGCACCCTTACTTCCGGACTAGGCCCCCCCCTCCCAAGTATTGGTTTTTTTTAGTAGCTGTATACACACCTACCTGTCATTTGGAATCCACAAAGCTCTCATCCTTTGCACTTGTGTAATCCATTTTTCACGACGAACTGGATCTTTTGGAAAAGTATGAAAATCGAATCCTTCCTCCCAAGAGTTTGAGCAATATCCACCAATACAACAAGCTGGCATTTTGGCTAACACGAAGGAACAACGAGCTACCTTCCAGCAGGTAAAACTGATATAAATAGACGAGACCGCTTGAGTGCGCTACTGCCCTGTACGTCACTTCCTGCTTCTTTTCAAAAACAAATCCCTCAAGAGGACTTACATGGCGGGAGTTACAAAAAGCCATATACGTCAAAATCATATTTTGTGGTGAAAAAATGGCTGGGTTCATACCGACTGCTATTTTTCATTAATAACATACTAAAAATCATGCATTTCATGACAGTGGACCTTTAAAAACAGAAGAATAACGCATTTTGTGGAGGTCAATCAGTATACTGTATAGGTAGCAGGTAAAGAACAAAAATGTGGAAATTGAGGATACACAAAGAGAGATGTTTGAGATTTTGAACCTCTCATCTTTTGTCTGAAGTATGAAATTTTGTAGTTCTCACCATTTGTCTCTTGCCTAAACTACACATTGCCACGTTAATAATGCTCCACTTTCCACAGTAAAACCTCAAAATGCATGCTTCTAATTTGTCATCCCGAGTCTGGCACTAACCTGACCAACCACCGAGTACATCTGGTACATCACTGGGGGTGGGCAGTGGTTAGAAGAGAAGGGAGTGGGAAATGTGTGATTACTGGGAGGAGGATGAGACCTAAGGCTTTTAATAAGCACTTGTGTATCTGTTTGCATGTGGTAGTACTTTGCGTGAGGTCAACATGTTTGATGAGTCATCCTTAGCCAAGGCAGATGGAAGTAACAGAATCCATCAGTCTTGTAGAATTCAATGACAAACAGGAAGTGTAATAACCCTAGTCCAGTCACCCATTTGACATTACTCCTAAAGCAAAGCAAATCTAATTTATTTACATAGCATATTTTGTAAACAAGGTAACTCATTGTGCTTTACATGATTATAAGCATCTAAAACAATGCAAAAAAACAACAACTTATAAACATTAAAAACAGAGAGAAAAAAGTACAATTAAAGCAGCATACAGTGGACCCAAATGCATGACTCCAGAACAAGATGCAGTTCAAGAAGAGGGTTTCCTGGCAGGCAAAGGTCGATACACAGGCAGGCAGTCCGGAAGCAACTGTATCCAAATTGTGAAGCAATAGGCTAGGTCAAAAACAAAAGGATCAGATTACTATGAGTCAAAAATGTGGAACAAGGAATGTGGGAATGTGACAATGAGTTACGATGAACCAGCAATGAACAACACCAAGTATGTATGGCATAATTAACACAGATGAGGAACAGGTGGGGAGGCTGGTGCCAGGAGCAGGTGCATGTGGGGTAGCGGGAATGACCCAGCTCATGACAGCACCACCCCCGAAAACCTACCCCAGGATGGTCCTGGAGTCTCAGGATGCATAGTGTAGAAGTCCGTAATGAGTGTGGGGTTGACAATAAATCTAGATTCAGTCCAAGACCGCTCCTCAATCCACTAGATAGTGCACTCCCATCCTCCTACGGCGCGAGGACAGCAGCTGCTTCACCAAGAAGACCAGACCCCTGTCCACAAACGGGGGTCGGGATGGGGGGCCCTAGAAGGTAGAACCAATGAGGGCAGGATTTTGCAAGCTGATGTGAAAAGCGGGGTGGACTCACATCGACCTCGGGAGCTTCAGCTTCATGGTGACCGGGTTGATGACTTTAGTGATGGGGAAGAGCCTGACAAATCTGGGAGCAAGCTTCTGGGACTCCAACCGAAGTGGAAGATGCTTGGTCCAGAGCCAAACTCGCTGACCCATTCTGTAGTTCGACGCCAGGGTCTGCTAATGGTCCACTGCAGTCTTTTAGGAGCAACAACATCTGCCAGGCTTGCTCCCAGGAAACAATATTGGTTGAAAAACGTACACGACATGAAATGGAGACAGACCCATGGATGCAGAGAGGAGTGAATTGTGCGAGAACTTGACCAAAATCAGCTTTTGACTCGAGGAGTGTGGTTCCTGTGAGGCGAGCCAATGGAACCCAGTCTCCAGGTTCTGATCCACTCTCTCTGCTTGTTCATTGGTCTACTGATGGAACCTAGACAATAAACTGGTGGTGGCACATATCAGAGAACAATCCTCCTTCAAAAAATATGAAACAAATTGGAATCCATGACATTTAAAAATTTGACTATTCATTGGCTCTGCAGTTTGATTTGCATTGGGAAATTTCGGTAGCACAATGAAATGTGCCATCTTAGAGAACTGGTCTACAACAGTGACAATTTTGGGCTGGTAGTCCAGTGACAAAGTACAAAGAAAGAGGATGAAGAAATGTCCGACCATGGTTGTCATGGTATGAACAGGGGTCGCAACGTCTCTGGTGGATGTTAGTGAGAGGACTTGTTATCCGCACACACCAAACAAGCGCTAATATAGTGACTTAAGTCTTTTATCATGTTGGGCCACCAAAAATGCTGTTCCACTACTGACTGCTTCTTGGTTATGCCCGGGTGACAGTATCCACCCAAAGAATAACCCTCCCCCTGAAGGATGGGACCACGTAAACCCTGCCCGCCGGGCACGCTTTGGGGTGACAGGTATTCTTCAAAGCGTACTTGCCCAATGTTTGAATTTCCCAAACAACAAACAACTAACCCTAGTATGGCACTATGCAGCGATGGTACTGCAGTTTCTCTTGAATTTTTGACATAAGTTATCGAATCCTAGGAATCTTTGAACGTACTTCCATGTTTTATGAGTAAGCCAATTGGCAACTGCCTTTATTTTACTGGGGGTCCATATGGATCTCTGTCTCAGGTAGCACAAAACCAAGAAAGGAGACGGAAGTGTGGTGGAATTCAAACATTTCAGCCTTTACATAAAGCCCACTCTGCAGCAGCCGCTGAAACATGGAACAGATATGGACTACATGGGTCTCTTTATCAGGCAAAAAAATCAAAATATCATCCAAATACACAAAATGTACACATTAACCATGTCATCGTTTACAAAAAACTGCCATTGGAAGCTAAGGCAGTGTGATGACGTTTGACCTCAAAAATTCTTCAACGCATATGACTGATGAGGAGTGCATTTAGTAAGTTAGTGTCGGCCCCAGTCATTGAACATAGTAATACAAACACTTATATTCTTGCAACCATAATGTTTCATGGGGATGAGGATGGGCAGGATCTTTTTCATTTAAATTCAAACTCTCCAGCAGCTTTGAGATAACAGTTCCCAATGACATGAGCAAACTGGTCGCAGTAGAAGCACTCTCCCTCCCTCCCTCCCTCACCCAACGATGACGTTCCTCAGGAGAGAGGCGGAACCTTCCATTGGTCCATCTGGGTGGCATTGGCAAGTAGGTTGTGGCTGATGACTGGTGTCTTGCCCTTGTTCGGTTGATCCTTGAATCTCATTTTCCTGTCACGTGCTGAGGTGTCCCACCATTGCTCTCGGTCCAAATAAAGTAAATTTAGAGCTTTGCTTTTCGACTTAGCTCCCTCTTTACCACAATGGACTGATACAAAGTCCGCATCACTGCAGACGCTGCACCTATCTGTCTGTCGATCTCCTGCTCCATTCTTTCCTCACTCGTGAACAAGACCCCAAGATAGTCAAGCTCCTCCACTTGGGGCAGGATCTCATCCCTGACACTGAGAAATCCATATGAAGTACGGGTAAACCGTACGAGTTGACAGGTATTCACATATAAACACTCACTATAAAAGTACAAAACCACTGAATAAAATAATCCAACCATCTTCTGTGCAGCTTATCCCCACAAGGGTCGTGTACATACTGGAGGATATCCAGCTATCCTCAGGTGAGACCCTCGGTACACCCTGAATTGGTTGGCAATATATCACAAGGCAAATACATTATAAACAAGCAACCATTCACACACACACATACGGGCAATCCAAATTTCCTGCAACAAAGTTCCCAAAACAAAAACAAATCTATGAACTGGATATCTGGCTGGAATTAGATCAACTCTGCTGATTTTTCCTTTTTTGTCTGCAGCATAATAAATACAAAATATAACCCTCCAAAAGAACATTATGCTTGTTCAGCCATTAACATTCAAAATCCAAAGAGAGCAAACACATCCATCCATATCTGAGCCACTTATCCTCCCAAGGATATGGCCGGTCAATTAATCGCCTCTTATGGGCGCGGTCCATAAGAACTACAACCAGCGAGGCCAAATGATTTATCGTGGAACTCCGCCACTCCAAGTGATCCTTGAAACGGAAGTAGAAGTCAACAAATTCTTGATCCCTGTGCGTTCGAAGTTTAGCTTTTGTCAGGTCTGCGTTCGCTGGTTCAGTGACTGGCCAGTTCGTTCTGTGACGAGTTTGGAACATGGGATCGAACCCAAATGTAGGACTTTGAGGCAGTGACATGATGTCGAGACTAGCTTTATTCCAGGCAGAAATCATACACAGGTAAGCAGTCCAATAGGGGCAAAGGCACAATGTCCAAAAACATTAAAACGAGGTCAGATAAAAACAAGACTTGACTTATACTTGGCTATAGTTACACAGGTGGGCGGTGGAAATGAGGAAAACAGACTACAAGAAGCTCATATACTCACGCGGATTAATGCAGTCTCAAAGAAAGAAATGACAATTAGCAATACAACACAGAAGACTTAAATCCATGCCATCACTAGAGACAGAGTAGTGTGGCAGTGTTGATGGATGGGCAGTTTAGCCCAGAATTGACGGATTGCTCCAGATTAATGCTATATTTGCTGGGAGCCCAAACAATGGCATTTGACTTGGTAAATCTCCAAGACATGGAAAAGAACATTGCGCATGAAGTTCAAATTGTAATAAAGACGTAACGCAAAGCATGTATGCATGTTGTGAAAATCTGTGTCCTTTGACATAGTAAAACAAAAAACATACCCAATTAGTCAAGTCCCTACAGATATGCAAAATGCTCATATTCTTGTACTCGGGATAAACGTTTCAATGTACACTCAGCCGCACATAAACAGACATTCCATCCATCCATCCATCCATCCATTCATCCATCCATCCATCCATCCTCCATCCATCCATCCATCCATCCATCCATCCATTTTCTTAGCCGCTTATTCTGGAATGCTGGAGCCAATCCCAGCTGTCATCGGGCGGGAGGCAGGGTACACCCTGAACTGATTGCAAGCCAATAGTAGGGCATATGGAGACAGATAACAGTCGCACTGACAATCACACCTAGGAGCAATTTAGAGTGTCCAATTAATGTTTTTGGGATGTGGGAAGAAACTGAAGTGCCCAGCGAAAACCCACGCAGGCACGGCAACAACATGCAAACTTCACACAGGCAGGGCCGGGATTCAACCCTGGATTTCAGAACGCTTTACAGCTGTGCCACCATGCCGCCAGACATTACACTACTGTAAACCCCCCCCCCAAAAAAAAAAAAAAAAAAACACAGCTTCACACACAGACAATTATAACATTAAAACCACAAAAAACAGAAAAGACACAAAACCCATAAACACACAAACACACAGCACTCCAGTACTAACTCCATAACAATGCTTTTTAAAATTAAAAAAGTAATTCAATATCTGTTTGGTGTTGAATTTAAGACTATACAAGTTACAGTTATGTTTGAATGCACACTGATAACTATTCCAATCTAATTTCATCTTGAACCCTCTCGAGAGTGTCGTGGGCCTATCAGCAAAACACTTGATGACGGAAGGAAGCCCACTTGATAACCCCTAGGGTGCCATTACTTATTTGAACATCCCACAGAGCCTCATCGGAGCCAAAATATGCATAAATAGAGGGATATTAACATCTAGTCCTACATAATACATCTGATAATCTGGGGAACCAATGACTTCTGTGAAAGGGCATCTGACAACAAGGGAAAGACCTTGTAACAGCCTGGAAAGAAAGCTGGTAGGAGGGAATAAACCTCAACAGGGCCGCCTCGGGCTAGCTACCCATGGCGGTGGGGCCCAGGAGAATTGCTCTATGGGTTCCACCCAACATTGGTACAGAAAACACCCCCTGAGCCTGCGAGAGCGGGGGCGGAAGATGGCTCATCGGCAGACAACATGGTAACTAACACAAGAACGGAAAAGACTACGAGAAGGAGTGTAACCTGGACCCAAGACACCACTACAACCAACCGCAGGGAGGAAGATCCAGGGGCATAGGCCATTGATCAAATGGCCAAAGGCTTGCAACAAGGCTTTGCGGAAGAAGGTCAACATGGCTCTCTGTAGCATTTTGGAAGGGATCAGAGGCACCAGTACAAAGAAGCTGGAAAGGATGGGTGACCTCACTTATACGTATGAAGCGGAACAATTTGGAGTTGTGGAAGGCAAACAGACTGCCTCAAAAGTCCAGAAGGCAGAAAGAGATAGATCGCCTGATCAAGGAGAGGAGGCAGCTGAAGAAGTTGTTGAGAGGCTGGCACCACTGATGAGTAGGAGGAAAGAGCATGCAAGATCACGCTTCTATAAAGATCCCTTCAGATTTGCAAAGAGTCTCTTTGCAAAGGAGAAAAACGAAATTCTCTTTGTGACGAAAGCCATCCTGGAAGAACACCTGAAAAATTCCTGCGCAGATGACAGCTGTCACGAAGAAGTTATGCTCCCACTGGATATGCCACCAATCGATTCACCAGAACACGAGCTGGACGTCAGTCCACCCAGGTGGGTGAGGTAATCCATATTCTGCGGAGAGCAAGGACTGCATCAGCTCATGGTCCCAATGGAGTTCCATACAGGGTCTACAAAGACACACCAGATGTCCTGCAATTCCTCTGGATGCTGATGAGGGTCGTATGGCTGAAGAGGGAGTTACCCACTGCCTGGTGTAGATCTGGAGGAATTTTTATCCCAAAGAAGAAGGACACTTCCGAGATCGTGGAGTTCTGACAGATCAGCCTCCTAAATCTCGAAGGGACATTTTTTTTAGCGTGCTTGCTCATAGGCTAGTAGAATACTTGCAAGGTAACAACCTGATTGACCCGTCAATCCAGAAAGCAGGAATACCTGGCTTCCCGGCGGATGCATAGAACACACTAGCTTCATCTGGCATCAGATCCAAGTCGCCAAAAATGAGGGAAAGGATCTTCTTGTGGTGTTCCTGGACCTAGCAAGCGCCTTTGGCTCAGTCCCTCATAATCTTCTGTGGACAGTGCTTGACTATTTCAAGGTCCCAGCGGTGCTTACAACCTTGGTTAGAGCCTACTTCAAGGATATCCAGCTCTGTGTTTCAACAGCATGGTACACCACTGGTTGGGAGCACCTGGAAGTGGGAATCATGGCTGGGTGTACCATCTCCCCCTGCTATTCACCCTGACCATGGAGGTCATCCTCTGAGCCTCTCGCTGGGAGGTTGGTGGGCAGTGAATAAAACCTGGCGTGAGGCTGCCTCCAGTCAGAGCCTACATGGATGACCTCACCACACTTACCACAACTCAGGCCTGCACTGCATGGTTGTTAAAAAAGCTCAAGGAAAACATCGAGCTGGCTCACGTGAAGATCAAGCCTAGTAAATCCAGAAACATCTCCTTTGTCAAGGGTAAACTGTCAAATCACTGCTTTCATATTGGTGAGGAACCAATTCCAACTGTCTCCGAGAAGCCTGTGAAGAGCTGAGGCCAGTGGTACGATGCCTCTCTTACGGACATAGAGCAAGTAGAGCAGCTCAGAAAGGATCTGGGCTGTGGCCAGGAAAGAATTGACAGAACTCTGCTTCCTGGGAAGTTGAAGCTCTGGTGCTTTCAGTATGGGTTACTTCCTTGACTCCTTTGGCCACTCACGGTCTATGACATCCCACTCTCAAAGGTAGAAAAGCTGGAGAGACTGATCAACTCATTTATGAGGAAGTGGCTTGGCCTTCCCAGGTGCCTCAGCAGCATTGGGCTCCACAGTAAAGGGATGCTGCACCTGCCCATGTGCAGCCTAGCAGAGAAGTACAAATGCGCCAAAGTAAGACTGGAAATGATGCTACTGGATTCCACTGATCTGATGGTAGCCCAGACTGCCCCCATCATAGCCACTGGGAGGAAGTGGACACCCGTGGCTGCAACTAAGCAGGCAAAGCCAGCGCTCAGACACAAGGACGTCATTGGCCGAGTGCAGGAGGGGAGGAGTGGCCTTGGTCTCGTGGCCAGGAGACTAGTATGCATTAAAGCCAATACTGCGGAGCGGCGCAAGCTGGTGGTACAGGAGGTAGATCGAGAAGAGGAAGCCCAAAGGTGCGCCTAAGCTGTGTCGCAGGCCAAGCAAGGGCAGTGGTTGGCCTAGGAAGGAGTGCAGGCAAGGAAGATCACCTGGAAAGAGCTTTGGAAGATGGAGGCATTCAGGACAAGCTTTACCATATGATGTCTTCCCTTGTCCCATGAACGTAAATGAGTGGTATGCCAAAGATCCCTATTGCTTGTTATGCCCAAGTCCTGCAACACTGAAGCACATCCTGGTTGGTTGCAACACCAGCCTTACTCAAGGCCCTTCTACCTGGTAGCACAACCAAGTGCTGAAGTGTCTCACTGGTGTTCTGGAGGACGAGGGGTTTTTGGATAAAGGTGAACGCGCTCCCACCCTTGTCAGCCAACTGGCAACCAACGCCGTCTGTTCAGGAGGGGAGATTCAAACCCGCCACACCAAAAATGCACCAGATAGCGGACAGCTGGCCAGTGCACAAGACTGGAAACTGCTGGCAGACCTGGACAAGAAGCTCTGCTTTCCAGTTGAGATTGCAACTACTACCCTACGACCACATCTAGTGATTTGGTCTACCTCTCTCGAGCTCGTCTACATCATTGAGCTCACAGTGCCCTGTAAGGAGGCAGTCGGGGAGGCGTATGAGCGGAAGCGGCTGAGGTATGCAGGACTTGTGGCTGAAGTGCAACAGCAAGGCTGGAGGGCAAAAGTACACCTGGTGGAAGTTGGCTGCAGAGGGTTTATAGCCTCCTCAAAAACCAGGCAACCCAGATAGATGGGAGTCTGAGGGAAGGCCTATCAGCAGGCAGTCAGAGATCTCTCCAAGGCAGTGGAAAAGGCCAGCCGGTGGCTGTGGATAAAGAGGAAAGACCGCAATTGGGCCTTTAGGAGAATTGATGGCACCTAGGGGGTGAACCTGGGATGCTGGGATTCACTGCTGAACCCTCTCGAGAGTTTCTTGGGCCTATCAGCGAAACACTTGATGGCGGAAGGAAGTCCAACAAAATACATCTTTATGGCACGGTTGTTCAGCTGTTAAGTGTTGGCCTCAGTGTTCTGAGTTGCAGGGTTCGATCCCGGCCCTGCCTGTATGGAGTTTGCATGTCCTCCCCGTGCCTGCGTTGGTTTTCTCCCGGCACTCCGGTTTCTTCCCACATCCAAAAACATGCAACATTAATTGGACACTCAAAATTGCTCCTCGGTGTGATTTTGAGTGTGGTTGTTTGTCTTTATGTGCCCTGCGATTGGCTGGCAACCAGTTCAGGGTTTTACCTCCCTCTTACCTGTTGACAGCGACCCTTCTGAGGATAAGTGGATAGGAAAATGGATGAATGAATAATTTTATCTTGTCTGAACATTCAATTGGTCCATTTCTAAGATTTTGAGCACCTGCCTTTTCTCCTTTTTTCCCTGAATGAAATCTGTTTCTGTGATGAAATAGCTTTTCTTGTCCATGTCTCAGGAACAGCGCACTTTCACCAAACACCTGGCCAAAATTCCAGTATTCTATTCTCAAACACCACACACAGACATAAACATATACATTACATCAGCAGACTGCAAAAACACCCACACAAAGTGTGCCAAGTGGAACACACCTCGCGGCGCTTACAACCTTGGTTAGAGCCTACTTCAAGGAATGCCAAGTGGAACACACCTCGCGGCACTGACAACCTTGGTTAGACCCGACTTCAAGGATATCCAGCTCTGTGTTTCAACAGCATGGTACACCACTGACTTGACTTGTCAGTCAGATACCAGTGTCAAATACCTTTAAATCTTTTGTTGTCATTCAATTGCTGTAAATCAATTCCTACCTTTTTAATTTATTAAACCTGCTATATAAAGACCTTAGCTTTAATCATGCAAGTATTGAAAAAAAACATTATTTGAAAAAAAAAAACTGTTAACTCTGTGAGTGCAAACAAATCGCAGATCTGAACTCAGAGTTGTGAATTGTGTATTTTCACAAAACCAAAAATGTCACCCCTCACAGTAAGTAAACATTTTGCTTTTCCCAATTGTATCACTTTATTTATATCAGTGGAATTAACTACGGGCTTAACCAGACCTTACTATTACTACTGCTAATAATATCTATCCATCTGTTTTCTGAGCGGCTTATCCTTACAAGGGTCGCAGGAGTGCTGGAGCCTATCCCAGCTGTTATTGGGCAGGAGGCAGGGTACATCGTGAACTGGTTGCAAGCCAATTGCAGGGCACATACAAACAAAAAAAAAAAAAAACATTCGCATGCACAATCACATCCATTTAAAGTCTCCAATTAATGCATGTTTTGGGGATGTAGGAGGAAACTGAAGTGCCCGAGGTAAAGCAATGCAGGATTTGAATCCTGGTCCTCAGAACTGTGGGACCAACACAAGACAGCTGTTCCACCATGCTGCCATGCCAATAATAATAAACCATTATTTAAAATTTTAATCGTGATGCAGCCCAAAGCGAGCAGAAGCCAGTGCAATCTCTATGCCGGTCCTAAACCCAGACAAATGCAAGGGTTGTGTCTCAGGAAAGGCATCGGTCTTAAACTTGACAAACAACTATGAGCGTTCACCTAAAGAATCCCAAACTGGATCAGTCGTGGCCCGGGTTAACAACGTCCGCCCCCAGTAGTGTTAATCTGCAGGAGATCAGTGGAAAATCAGCCACTGTGGGTCAAAGAGAAGGAAGAGGAGGAAAGTGGATTCTTCGGCAGAAGAAGAAGAAGAGGAATGCACAGAGCCTTCAACAGCGTGTTGGTACTTTAAATGCTGGGACTATGACAAGAAAAGCTCAGGAGTTGGTTGATATGATTAGGAGAAAGGTTAATATATTGTGCATCCAAGAGATCAGGGGGAATGGTAGTAAGGCTAGAGGTTTAAGAGCAGGGTTTTAATTATTCTGCAACGGAGTAGATAAGAAGAGAAATTGAGTAGGGATTATTTTAAAGGAAGAGCTGGCTAAGAATGTCTCAGAGATGAAAAGATAATCAGATGAGTGATGAGGCTGAAACTCAAAATTGAGGGTGTTATGTATAATGGGATTAGCAACTATGACCCACAGGTGAAATGTGACCAAGAGTTGAAAGAGAAATTCTGGAAGGAACTTGATGAAGTAGTTCTGAGCATTCCAGACAGAGAAAGAGTTGTGATTGGTGCAGATTGTAATGGACATGTTGGTGAAGGAAACAGGGGGGATGAAGAAGTGATGGCTAAGTGCAGCTTCCAGGAAAGGAACTTTGAGGGACAGATGGTGGTGGGCTTTGCAAAAAGGATTAAAATGACTGTAGGGATCACTTATTTCCAGAAAACAGAGTCGATGAAGTGAACTGTAAGTGTGGCGTCCAGGAAATGATGGTGGATTTTGCAAAAAGAATGGAAGTGAGAGTCTTCTTCTTCTTTTCCTTTCGGCTTGTCCCGTTAGGGGTGGCCACAGTGTGTCATCTTTTTCCATCGTAGCCTATCTCCTGCATCTTCTTCTCTAACCCCTTCCCTCACCACATCCATAAACCTTCACTTTGGTCTTCCTCTCGCTCTTTTGCCTGGCAGCTCCATCCTCAGCACCCTTCTACCAAAATACCCACTCTCTCACCTCTGAACATGTCCAAACCATCGAAGTCTGCTCTCTCGAACCTTGTCTCCAAAACATCCAACTTTGACTGTCCCTCCAATGAGCTCATTTCTAATACTATCCAACCTGCTCACTCCGAGCAAGAACCTCAACATCTTCATTTTTGCTACCTCCAGTTCTGCTTCCTGTTGTTTCTTCAACTGCCACCGTCTCTAATCCGTACATCATGGCCGGCCTCACCACTGTTTTGTAAACTTTGCCCTTCATCCTAGCAGAGACTCTTCTGTCACATAACACACCAGACACGTTCCGAGAGCTGTTCCAACCTGCTTGGACCCGTTTCCTCACTTCCTTACCACGCTCACCATTGCTCTGGATTGTTGATCCTAAATATTTGAAGTCCTCCACCCTCGCTATCTCTTCTCCCTGTAGCCTCACTCTTCCCCCTCCACCTTTCTTTCCACATATTCTGTTTTACTTCGGCTAACCTTCATTCCTCTCCTTTCCAGTGCATGTCTCCATCTTTCTAATTGTTCCTCTGCATGCTCCCTGCTTTCACTGCATATCACAATATCATCTGCGAACATCATGGTCCAAGGGGATTCCAGTCTTACCTCATCTGTCAGCCTATCCATTACCACTGCAAACAGGATTGGGATCAGAGCTGATCCCTGATGCA
The DNA here is from genome assembly GCF_019802595.1 of Syngnathoides biaculeatus. Lineage (NCBI taxonomy): Eukaryota > Metazoa > Chordata > Actinopteri > Syngnathiformes > Syngnathidae > Syngnathoides > Syngnathoides biaculeatus. The sequence continues at coordinate 27,088,213 of NC_084651.1, forward strand.
GTCCCACCTCCACCATAAATTCTTCTGTCACACCAAAGGGACACCTCACCATTGTTCTGCTGCCATTATACATGTCCTGTACTATTTTAACATACTTCTCTGCCACACCAGACTTAGGCATGCAGTACCACAGTTCTTCTCTTGGTACTCTGTCATAGGCTTTCTCTAGATCCACAAAGACACAATGTAGCTCCTTCTGACCTTCTCTGCACTTTTCCACTAGCATCCTCAAGGGATGAAACCATACTGTTCCTCGCAGATACTTACTTTTGTCCCGAGTCTAGCCTCCACTACTCTTTACCATAACTTAATTGTGTGGCTCATCAACTTTATTCCTCTATAATTCCAACAGCTCTGAACATCGCATTTGTTCTTAAAAATGGGAACTGGAACACTTTCCCTCCATTCTTCAGGCATCTTTTCGCTCGCTAGTATTCTGTTGAATAAGTTGGTCAAAAAATCCACAGCCATCATTCCAAATTGCTTCCATACCTCCACTGGTATGTCATCAGGACCAACTGCCTTTCCATTTTTCATCCTTTGTAGTGCCTTTCTGACTTCCCCCTAACTCATCATTGCCACTTCCTGGTCCTTCACACTTGCTTCTTCAACTCTTCCTTCTCTCTCATTTTCTTCATTTATCAACTTCTCAAAGTATTCTTTCCATCTATTTAGCACACTACTGGCACCAGTCAACACATTTCCATCTCTATCCTTAATCACCTTTACCTGCTGCACATCCTTCCCATCTCTATCCCTCTGCCTGGCCAACCTGTAGAGATCCTTTTCTCCTTCTTTCGTGTCCAACCTGGTGTACATGTCTTCATATGCCTCTTGTTTAGCCTTTGCCACCTCTACGTTTTCCCTACGTCGCATCTCGATGTACTCCTTTCGCCTCTCCTCAGTCCTCTCATTGTCCCACTTCTTCTCCGCTAATCTCTTTCCTTGAATGACTCCCTGTATTTTGAGGTTCCACCACCAAGTCTCCTTCTCCCCTTTCCAACCAGAAGACACACCAAGTACTCTTCTGCCTGTCTCTCTGATTACCTTGGTTGTCGTATTCCAGTCTTCCGGGAGCTTCTGCTGTCCATCGAGAGCCTGTCTCACCTCTTTCCGAAAGGCCGCAAAACATTCTTCCTTTCTCAGCTTCCACCACATGGTTCTCTGCTCTACCTTTGTCTTCGTAATCTTCCTACACACCACCATCCTATGCTGTTGAGCTACAGTCTCCCCTACCACTACCTTACAGTCAGTAACTTCCTCCAGATTACATCTTCTGAACAAGATATAATATACCTGCATGCTTCAACCTCCGCTCTTGTAAGTTACTATATGTTCCTCCCTCTTTTGGAAATAAGTGTTCACTGCAGCCATCTCCATCCTTTTTGCAAAGTCCACCACCATCTGTCCCTCAAAGTTCCTTTCCTGGATGCCGTACTTACCCGTCACTTCTTCATCGCCCCTGTTTCCTTTACCAATATGTCCATTACAATCTGCACTCATCACAACTCTCTCGCTGTCTGGGATGCTCAGAACTACTTCATCTAGTTCCTTCCAGAATTTCTCTTTCAACTGTAGGTCACATCCTACCTGTGGGGCATAGCCGCTAACCACATTATACATCACACTCTCAATGTCAAATTTTAGTGTCATACCTCGATCTGATACTCTTTTCACCTCCAAGACATTCTTAGCCAGCTATTCCTTTAAAATAACCCCTACACCATTTCTCTTCCCATCTACTCCGTGGTAGAATTATTTAAACCCTGCTCCTAAACCTCTGGCCTTACTACCTTTCCACCTGCTCTCTTGGATGCACAGTATATCAACCTTTCTCCTTATCATCATGTCAAACAACTCCTGAGCTTTTCCTGTCATAGTCCCAACATTCAAAGTCCCTACACTCAGTTGTAGGCTCTGTGCATTCCTCTTTTTCTTCTGACGATGGATCCGGTTTCCTCCTCTTCTTTCTCTTCAACCCACAGTAGGTGAATTTCCACCGACACCCTCCAGGTTAGCGGCGCCGGGGGTGGGCGTTGTTAACCTGGACCACGACCAATCCGGTATAGGATTCTTTGGATGAACGCTCAGATTTGTTTGGCACAGTTTTTATGCTGGATCCCCTTCCTGATGCAACCGTCTCCATTTATCCGGATTTGGGACCGGCCTACAGATTGCACTGGCTTGGTTCCATGTAGGGCTGCATTGAAGATGAGGTGAAATAAAACAGAATATATGTGCATGAATGTTAAGGGCAGAGGAGGAGTAAAGCTGCAGGGAGAAGAGATAGCAATGGTAGATGTCTTCAAATACTTGGGGTCAACAATAGAGAGCAATGGAGAGAGTGGTAAAGAAGTGAAGAAACGGGTCCAAGCGGGGTGGAACAGTTGGCGGAAGGTGTCTGGTGTTCTATACGACAGAAGAGTCTCCGCTAGGATGAAGGGCAAAGTTGATAAAACAGTGGTGATGCCGGCCATGATGTACTGATTAAAGATGGTGGCACTGAAGAAACAACAGGAAGCAGAACTGGAGGTAGCAGAAATGAAGATGCTGAGGTTCTTGGTTGGAGTGAACAGGTTGGATAGGATTAGAAACGAGCTCATTTGAGGGACAGCCAAAGTTGGATGTTTTGGAGACACGTTTAGAGAAAGCAGACTTAGATGGTTTGGACATGTTCAGAGACGAGAGAGTGAGTATATTGATAGAAGGGTGCTGAGGATGGAGCTGCCAGGCAAAAGAGCTAGAGGAAGATCAAAGAAAAGGTTGATGGATGTTGTGAGGGAGGACATGAGGAAAGTGGGTGTTCGAGAAGAATATGGACGAGATAAGCTTGGATGGAAAAATGTGATACGCTGTGGCAACCCCTAACGGTACAAGCCGAAAGCAAAAGAAGAAGTCTTTTCTGTTCACTTGACAAAGTTTGTCAGAAACAGAATCAGAATCTTTATTGGCCAAGTGTGTAAAAACACACAAGGAATATTTCTTCAGCAGTCGGTGCTGTCCTGGTATGACATTCAGAACAGAGAACAACAAAGCAACAAGAACGAAGAAAAGGAGACATTTCTGTTGATTGGAACTATTCCTTATAAGAGTCGCAGAAGATTTAAAATCTTCATTTAGAACAGGTGAGCGATAAGTCCCACATTGTGTTAATCTTGAACAGAGTGCCTGGTAGCCAGGATGTGGAGGGTCCAAAAGGATCCTGTCTGCTCTGGACCTAATTCCCGTTGCTTGCAAGTCCTCAATAGTGGGTAGAGTGGTGCCGACAATCCATTTAGCGGTTTTGATTGTCTGTTGCAGTCGGAGTTTTTCCTTTTTTTGTGGAGGCCCTAAACCAGACAGTGATGGAGATATACTATTTATTGGATGACCACTGTCGCGAACTGTCTCACCAGCTCTTGTGACAGGCTGTTCTTCCTCAGAAGCCACAGAGGTATATCCTTTGCTGGGCTTTTTTTTTTTTTTTTTTTAGGATGGAGTTGATGTGCGTCTCCAGCTTCAGGTCTCTGAGACTGTAATTCCCAAGAACCTGTAGACCAGGGGCAGCTGTGGTGAAGGATGCCTCCTGAAGTCCACAATCATCTCTACAGTCTTTAGAGTGTTCAACGCCAGGTTGTGTTGATCACAATAAAGCTTCAGTCTCTTCCTGTCGATACACAGACTTGTCGCCGTCTTTGATGAGGCCGATTACTGTGGTGTCATCTGCGAACTTCAGAAGTTTAATCGTCGGATGCCACGAGGTGCAGTTGTTCGTGTAGAATGAGAAGAGCAGATGGGAGAGGACACAATTTTGGGGTACCCCGGTGCTGGTAATACGCATAGATGAGGTGGTATCCCCCAGCCTCACCTGCAATGTCCTGCGCATCAGGAAGTTGTAGATCCACCGGGAGATGCCAGGTTAGACACTGAGCTGGAGAGGTTTGGAGGAGAGGAGTCCAGGGATGATGGTGTTAAACACAGAGCTGTCATCCACGAACAGGAATCTCGCAGAAGTACCCTCGCTGTCAAGATGTTCAAGGTAGAAATGCAAACCCATGTTGACGGCATCATCCACTGACCTGTTAGCTCGATAGGCACACAACAGTGAGTCCAGCTGGGGACCTGTGACACTCTTGAGGTGGTCCAACACAAGGCGTTCAAAGGACTTCATGACCACAGATGTCAAGGCAACAGGCTTGTAGTCATTAAGACCTGAGACTGCTGCTTTTTTGGGGACCGGTACAATGGTAGAACGTTTGAATCAGGTTGGTACTTCACACAGTTGTTGAAGATCTTTGTGAAGACAGGAGCAAGTTGGTCTGCGCAGACTTTGAGGGAGGATGGGGCCACAAGGTCTGGGCCCGGCACTTTGTTGATCTTTTGTTGTTTGAAGATCTAACGTCCCTTTCATGGATGTTAAACGGTGGAGTGGAGGTGGATGTGTCTATTTCGAATCAACAGTAAAAGCTATTTAGATCGTCGGCTAGCCCCCTCTTGTTTTCTACCGGTGGGGAACGTCGCTCGTAATTAGTGAGCGATTGTAATCCGTGCCAAATTAATTTGGATTAATTAGTGGCCAGATGTTTTTCCAGTTTAACTGCATAGTCCCTCTTTGCAATGTTAATTTCTTTAGTCAGCTGGTTTCTAGTGTGATTGTAGAGGGCTCGGTCCCCACTACGCAATCTCTTTAGCCTGACGGAGTTGCCTACGTCTGGCTGAAAACCACGGCTTGTTGTTATTGAACGTGCAAAAAGTTTTTGTTGGTACACACACCTTACAGAAACTGACATACGTGGTTATAATATCCATGAATTCATCGAGGCTGCGCGCCGAATTTTCATAGACACTCCAGTCTGTGCAGTCAAAGCAGCTTTGAAGTTCTAATCTTGCATCGTTGGTCCACTTTTTAACTGATTTTACTAAAGGCTTTGCACATTTAAGTGCTTGCCTTAAGGTAGGTATTAAGTTCAGCAAGCAGTGATCAGAGGAGCCAATGGGTGCGCGGGGATTGCACAACACGCGTTTCGTTGGACATCTCACGTGCTGCTTATATTTAGGGAGTTCGAAGTTAAGTTTAGCTGTGTTAAAATCTCCAAGGATAATGAGCGGTGAATCTGGGTGTTTTTTCTCTTGTGGGTTGTCAGTCTACATTTGGACAAATTACAGTTTCAGCAGTTTTATCTTAGTGACCATTGTGAGTATATATCCTTTCTTTTTTTTCACATGACAGACTTTCTACCTTGATACAGAAAAAGGTGACAAATAATTAATCAGACAAGCATTAAAAAGTAATGAATACTTTTTCTATCACAGCTGTTATAAGAGCAAATATAAGATAAAACTTGAAATTATTCAGTGATTGCAAGAAATGTTTGTTCAATTTTTAAGATCATTTTCAGAGTTCATAATCCAATTGAAAAGTGAGCTGCCTACATTGAGCCACACTGTGATTACCATGGTCTGCAGTCATTCAGTCGTCATTATGCCAAGTGATTTTGGACCGCCAAGCTGCTGTCATAAGCTTTTGCAGGCACAGGGTATCCTAAGATGTGGCTGTCACTGGAAGAACATCCTACGATCTGCCTAAAATTACAGTGCAAGAAAAAAAAAATATTTATTAGCTATTTATACTGCAAATCCTTCAGGACCATAGTGGAAGCTGACAATGAGAAATTACGTAAGGCACACTTTAATATGGGTGACTGCTCAATATTGCCATTTATACATTTGGCAGAGGAGCTTTTCAAAAGGCAGTGTTATTTGACAGTCCAGCTAATAAATAAATAGGTCTTTTTAAAGATATTTCCATTGTGTTATCAGAGGAAGAAATCTATGCTGCCCATTTATGAGATTGGATTCCTATTGTAATTTCTCTCATACTGTATGACAATAAAACGTACTCAAAACGTGTGTAGGTTCATCCTACACACGTTTTCCCCCCACCCCCTGCCCCCGCCGCCACCACACACATGCACACACACACACACACACACCACACACACACACACACACACACACACACACACACACACACAGAAACATAAATAGACGAAGCTCATGTGAGGTAACAGAGTTGTGCAAACATAGTACAGTCTAAATGACCACTATTTATTTAGTAGTTGGTAAAACAGCGGCACAGTGGAGCAACTGGTTAGAGCATCGTTCTCACAATTCTGAGGACCGGATTTCAAATCTCGGCCCCGCCTGTGTGGAGTTTGCATGTTCTCCCCCTGCCTACATGGGTTTTCTCTGAGCAGTCCGGTTTCCTCCCTCATCCCAAAAACATGCATTAATTGGAGACTCTACATTGCCCTTAGGTGTGACTGTAAGCGTGACTGTTGTTTGTCTGTATGTGCCATGCGATTGGGGGGTTTCTCCTCATCTTATCCTTGTCACTGGTTTGTACTCTCTCAAGTATCCAGAGTCCTGACACAACAGAATATTTAGCAGTTCTTTCTCATAACTATTATGAGTCCTTTATGAACCAGTCCATGGTTTAATATTGTCTTGTGCTTGCATCTAAAAGTCAGTTAGGATACTAGTACAATCTTTAAATAGCATTTTTGGGGGTTCAGTTTGTCAAAGAGTGATTAATAAATTACCTTCCTTTAATGGCAAATTATAGTGTTCTCATTCACACAAATGTATCACTTTTTGCAGTAACAAAGTAGTTATATCAACAATTGTTATGAAACATTTGGTAAGGTTAGGTAGGTAGGTTTGGTAAGGTCTACAATACGGCTGCAAATCAAAATCTAATATAAAAATGATTACTATCAATCATTCAAAATTAAATTAATCCCAATTTTTGAGAATTATAGTAATCATTATTAATAAAAAATAATTTGAAACACTATTTTTGACCTACATATTTGAGCAAAGATAAAATTATATGAGTGGCACAGAACTCTATAAAGATCCACCTATAGGGTTAGGGTTTTCTATGAGGTGGAGCCTGTTGCAGCTAACTTTGAGCGAGAGGTGGGGTAAACACTTGCTATTGGCTGGTAACTAGTTCATGGTGTACCCTGTCTCTTGCCCAATGACAACTGGGATTGAGTCCAGCACTCCTGCGACGCTCATAAGGATAAGGATAAGCGGCTCAGAAAATGGATGGATGGGTGACTGGAGGAAACACTACACAGGGCGCATGTCCATCGCAGGGTAGACACAGGAAAAAAAATCACACTCCTGGGCAATTTACAGGGCTCAAGTGAGCTAACATCCACATGAAAGCCAAAGTACCCAGGTAAACCCGTGCAAACAAGGGGAGAAGATGCAGTGAGATTTTCTCATTATTAGTGTATCAATGTGTATGTGAATGAATGGCTGAATGTGAGGCTTTGTAAAGTGCTGTGGGCACTGTGATAGTGTAGATAAAGTATTATAGTCCAGTTACCATTTTACCATTTACCACAACCACATTGCAGAAGTGCTAACGACTAGCCTGCTGCTTTACCAGAACATAAACATTGGACTCATTTGTGTATAGAGGGGTGCCAAATTCATTTATGTCACAGGCCATGTTGTAGTTACGATTTCCCTAAGAGGGCTGTTATGACTGTGAGACCATAGAAATTGTTAATCATTTCATATTATTGTATAGACACAACAAATACTGTAGATGAATAAGTAAATCTGAAATCAGAAGTCAAAGATCCAGTTACTGTAACAAAAAATGGTGACTGGTAACAAAAAAAAAAGCCTTTTGCAATAGTTTAACATTATTTATTTCAGATGACAACTTAAAATTTTGGTACAGATTTAACCAAGGAACCCCGGAGTTCATGCACATGATTTACTTCCGAGGGCCACATAAAACGATATGTCAGGCCGGATTTTGCCCCTGGCCCTTGAGTTTGACACTCGTGTATATAGCCAAAGGGTTGGTAACTTTACAAGCTTATAGCCTACAAGCCCTCTTAACACCTCACTTGGAAATAACACAAGAAACTGATTCCTCAAAACACTGCACACAATCAATCTATTTAGAAAGTTTTGGTTATACCATACTCTACTTTTCAATATAGATATATATATCTATATATATGCATATATAGATATATAGATATATATTTCAATATTGCTCCTTACTCTTCCCGGATGTTGTGAGAAAAATTACAAAATGAAATGTGGTGAATGTGGACGAGATGTGTAACAGGTTGTTGAATCCCACAAGATTTAGTCTCTGAAGTCTTGTTAGGGCATTAGAATGCTGAAATTGCAATTTCGCAATCATGACATGTATGCCATAACTCGTATTAGCTGCAGCAAATAATGGGTGAATGTAAACAAACAGTAGCAGTTTTGTAATAGTTTTTGGATTGGCGAGTAACTTCAGATTTGTTGTAATTTGATTCAGAAGGTACCCAAAAGTAGGCGCAGGCACTGAATACTGAATAGGAAGTGATGGAACTAGCGCTTTGAATAAGTGTAAGGAGGTGCCAGATTTTTTTTTTTAAGTTTGGTGGAAAATTAATTAAATGACTGGACTACCAGGGAGGAGTTGTGCCATAAGGTGGTGGACAATTTAGCTACTTTGCCATGGAAGAGGTTAGTGACAAAGGTGACATTGGCTTGTTCGGACGGATAACTGTAGGGTTGAAGATTGAAAACGGGTAAGCAATGAAATAGAAACTGGCTACATGCACCTGGGTCCAAAGAGTAGTACAAGAAAAAACAAGAGCAAAAATTAGAAGGCAATTTGGAGAAAAAAATCAAACAACTCACACAGGGATATGTAACGAATCTGACAGGCCTACATGGGAATCTACTTTATTATGATGAAAAACAAGTAGATTGCATATCGTCGAAAAAAAAAAAGGAGTTCCTGCTCGAACAGCTGAAATACACTAATTTCGATCGCAATAATAAATCAGCAAAAAAAACCTTCAACGTAACAAAGACAAGTAAAAAACACTAATTACATCTGTCCAAGATTAAAATGGCAAATTTATTCACTCGCTGGGGCATCTGATTTGGACACCTCCAAGATGCCTCCCTGGTGAGATGTTCCGAGCACATACCACCGGAAAGAGATCCCAGGGACAATCCAGGACACACTGGAGAGACTATGTCTCTTGGCTCGCCTGGGAATGCCTCGGGATCCCTCTGGAACAGCTGGATGAAGTGACTGGGTAAAGGGAAGTCTGGGCATCCTTCCTAAAGCTTCTGCCCCTACCTACCCGGAATATAGATATATTACCTTCAATTCATCCCATAATAAGATGAATAAAGACAACATTTAAACTTGTTTCAATCATCTAAACAGCCCTCAATTAACTTCACAAAGTAAAGTTTTTAGATGCCCATAAACACTTGCAGTTACAAAAGGTTTTAAAGGATATGCCAACAAGTAGAGAGCTTCAGTCAATGATGGGATTTACTCTCAGTTCTCTCAACACTTCTGGTGTGTACTACAACCCCTATTTTTCAGAATGGCAATAGAGATAAATCATAAAGCTCTATAAATATAGAAGCCATCAGAATCCAGCCATCCATCCATTCATTTTCTTTGCCGCTTGTCATCACAAGAGTCGCGGGAGCACTGGAGACAATCCCAGCTGTCATCAGGCTGGAGGCAAGGTACACCATGAACTGGTTGCCAGCCGATCGCATGGCACATAGAGACAGACAACAGTCTCACTCACAATCATACCTAGGGGTATTTTAGAGTCTTCAATGAGTGCATGTTTTTGGGATGTGGGAGTAAACTGGAGTGCATGGAAAAAAACTTACAAAGGTACAGGTACATGCAAACTCTATACAGGCGGGGCTGGGATTTAAACCCCGGTCTTCAGAACTGTGGGGCCGACACTCTACAGCTTCTCCACTGTGCTGCTAGGGGCAATTTAGAGTGTCCAATTAATGTTTCATGTTTTTGGAATGTGAGAGGAGACCAGAGTGCCCGGAGAAAACCCACGCAGGCACGGGAAGAACATACAAACTCCACATGGGATTGAACCCAGGTCCTCAGAAACTGCGAGCCCAACACGCCGCCAAGACATCAGAATACAGCCCCAACAAAAATAAATACTGAAACGATAAACTGAAACCACACCATGAAATTATGGGATAGAGTAGTGGAGGCTAGACTCGGGACAGAAGTAAGTATCTGCGAGCAACAGTATGGTTTCATGCCTAGAAAGTGTACCACAGATGCATTAGTTACCTTGAGGATGCTAGTGGTAAAGTAAAGAGAAGGTCAGAAGGAGCTACATTGTGTCTTTGTCGATTTCGAGAAAGTCTATGACAGAGTACCAAGAGAGCAACTGTGGTACTGCATGCTTAAATCTGGTGTGGTGGAGAAATATGTTGGAATAGTACAGGACATGTTTGATGGCAGCAGAACAGTGGTGAGGTGTGCCGTAGGTGTGACAGAAGAATCTAAGGTGGAGGTGGGACTGCATCAGGGATCCGTGCTGGGCCCCTTCCTGTTTGCGGTAGTAATGGATAGGCTGACAGATGAGGTTAGACTGGAATCCTCTTGGACCATGATGTTCGCAGATGATATCGTGATATGCAGTGAAAGCAGGGACCAGGTGGAGGAACAATTAGATAGATGGAAGCATGCACTAGAAAGTAGAGGAACAAGATTAGCTGAAGTAAAACAGAATATATGTGCGTGAATGAGAGGGGTGGCGGGGGAATAGTGAGGCTCCAGGGAGAAGAGATAGCGAGGGTGGACGACTTCAAATACTTAGGGTCAACAATCCAGAGCAATGGTAAGTGTGGTAAGGAGGTGAAGAAACGGGTCCAAGCAGGTTGGAACAGCTGGCGGAAGGTGTCTGGTGTGTTAAGTGACAGAAGAGTTGCTGCTAGGATGAAGGGTAAAGTTTATTAAACAGTGGTGAGGCCAGCCATTATGTACGGATTAGAGCCACTGAAGAGATAACAGGAAGCAGAACTGAAGATGGCAGAAATGAAGATGTTGAGGTTCTCTCTAGGAGTGGGCAGGATGGAAAGGATTAGAAATGAGCTCATCAGACGGACAGCCAAAGTTGGATGTTTTGAAGACAAGGTGAGAGTGAGCCGACTTCGATGGTTTGGTCATGTCCAGAGGCAAGAGAGTGAGTATATTGGTGGAAGGGTTATGAGGATGGAGCTGCCAGGCAAAAGAGCGAGAGGAAGACCAAAGAGAAGGTTGATGGATGTTGTGAGGGAAGACATGAGGGCAGTTGGGGCTAGAGAGGAAGATGCAGGAGATAGGCTAAGATAGAAAAAGATGACAATCTGTGGCGACCCCTTCACAGGACAAGCCGAAAGGAAAAGAAGAAGACTGAAACCAGAGAATGACAGCCTCTCATCCAGCTAAGTACCAACAACTTTCAACTGTTAATAAAGGTATCAAAATCATATTTCAGGCTTTAGCCAACAGAAAAGAAAAACATTCTCCATCATTAATGCAAACTGAACAAACCGGTTTCCTTAACATGGAGCGCCACACCAACAATGTCAGGCAACTGATAAACCTCAAACTACTGTCTTGTAACAAGATCCCAAAAAAGCTTTTGACAGTTCTTTTCCTTTTGCTCCACTTCGGAAATTTGACTTCAATGACTCATACAGTGAAGAAAATAAGTATTTGAACACCCTCCTATATTGCAAGTTCTCCCACTTAGAAATCATCGAGAGGTCTAAAATTTTCATTGTAGGTGCATGTCCACTGTGGAAGAGTTAATCTAAAAAGAAAAATCCAGAAATCACAATGTATGATTTTTTAACAATTTATTTGTGTGATACAGCTGCACAATCAGCTAGAATTCTGACCCTCAAAGACCTGTTAGTCCACCTTTAAAAGTCCACCTCCACTCCATGTATTATCCTGAATCAGATGCACCTGTGTGAGGTCGTTAGCAGCATAAAGACAACTGTCCACCCCATACAATCACTAAGACTCAAACTTATACCATGGCCAAGACCAAAGAGCTGTCCAAAGACAACATGGCTGGAAAGGGCTACGGAGAAATTGCCAACCAACTTGGTGAAAAAAGGTCCACTATTGGAGCAATCATTAGAAAATGGAAGAGCTAAACATGACGGTCAATCTCAATTGGAGCAGAGCCCCATGCAAGATATTACCTCGTGGAGTCTCAATGATCCTTAGAAAGGTAGAAAGGAATCAGCAAAGGACTACGCGACAGGACTTGGTCAATGACCTGATAAGAGCTGGGACCACCGTTTCCAAGGTGACTGTTGGTAATACACTAAGACGTAATGGTTTGAAATCATGCATGGCTCTTTGGTCGACCAGTCCAGGGTGTAGTCCGCCTTTCGGCCAAAGCTAGCTGGGATAGGCTCCAGCTTTCCCAACCCAGGATGGATGGATTGATATATTTAAGGTTATATATATGAGGTTCGATGTACACATCTGCACAGAAACAGACAGATATTACATCCATCCATCCAAGAAAGCCAGACTCACCATTGGCCCACCAATATATGACTCAGGATCCACTTTATCTCTTGAAATAGGCTGATTGCAGCAAAACAATTAATATGGTGCATAAAATATTTCATGATATTTAAAAATATTGATATTATTTTGTTCATTTATTTATTTAACAAAACCATATCAAAGACAGACACCTGCAATCTATTTTAAATTGTAACTTCAGCCAATGCAGTTCTGGCTGGATTTTGACACAAATTTAGTTAAACTATAACTGAATTCAGTGGGAAATACTGTAATGTCAACTTCCAGTTATAATTATTGAAAACGGATTCCAAATTAAACACTAACAATTTACACACGACTCTATTCGACTGATCTATCTGGGCGATTTGGTTGTTGTTCTGGTTCAATGAGAGTAGTACAGTCAGCAGACCAGTGGTACAGCAGTTGCTGGTTTTGAGTCCCCTAAAAATACCCCTCGGCAAGTGCGCACATCAAAGGAGGCTACAGCATTGCCACAAATCCCGCCCTGGCTTTTAAGCTAAAGCCAGCCACGAAGGAGGAGTGTGCAGCGTGTGCAAAATGGGCCGCGGTATCTAAGAGGGAGGGAGAAGTGAAGGGAGAGAGAAACGGTGGCTAACGTTTCAGTAAGGCGCACTGGCGGCAGACCTGCAGCACACACTGCGACCACTTCGGAGAGAGGAGCAACCAATTTACGGGACAAGAGTGGAATTGAGATGACAACCTGTCCATCTCGATGCATCAATATCATCAGGAACATTTTAGACTGATGGGATGTTCCAAAATGCATTTATTTCCAAGTCTACTCAAGTTGCTCACGTCTCAGTAAGAACATTTATTTCAAACACGTTGAAAACTTGCGACAAAGCCCAATTTTGCAAGCTGCCAAGATTTTCCAACTAGTTTTCTTCTTCCAGATGAGTTTAGTGATTTTAAAGTGGATAAAAAGATAATTTGAGGTCTAAAATGGAGATAGAGCAGAAATGGACAGAGGCTAGAAAAATGAGCCAAAAGCTACAGAAGAACCCTTCTAAAAAGCTGATGTGGGACAACTGGAGAGATTTTTCTTCTGTTACACTTTGCATTGCATTAGGTCTGCTAAGTGTTGGAGTAGTTTTTGTACGAATGACAGCCTTGCAGTCAAGGATAGTAAGTCTTGAGCAGCAACACTTATCTCCCTGGATGATGTCCCTGGAGCAGTTGGAACCCGTTATTTTGGACAGACTGGACCAAATACTGGAGAAGGTTTGTGTTTCGTTTACATTGTTTCACTACGTAATGGTTAATCCGATCACAAATACTGGTCATGATGTTCTTTCCAGGCCAATGCCAAGGTAGAAATGTGTATGTTAAAATTTGTTCTCCCATTTCACTATCAAATGCAATTTTCTTTATGACCACAAATGTATTTCATAACCTAACATAATTTACGAGATGTACATTTACATTTTACATTGTATGCATTTCAAAGATTTGGAATTTGGTTCACAGGTGAGAGTCACTAATTTGCTATACTCACAAAAGGAAATTGGAAATTAGAATAAACTGTCAGTTCATGGCAAATAAAAACAAATATTTGGGTGGCAACTATTTAGCCTAACTTCATATAGCCTTTTATATATTATTTGTTCGTAATACAGTTTAGCATTCAATAAAATATCATGATTAATTTGTTTGTGGTCTAATTATTGGAGGATAAGATGCTTATTAATATAAGCTCCAGCACTCCTGCGACGCCCATGAGGATAAGCAGATAAGAAAATGGATGGATGGAAGGGTGGAAGTCTTTTTTAACTCATGACTGTTATATTAATTCATATAAAGCAGAAAGGGGATTTTTACTCTAGTAAAATACTGTATTTATTAAATACACATTATATGTTCCCTCATTGATTGATAACTGAGAAAAATGAAAGGATATTTACTATTTTTAATAGAATGAGGAAGGAGAACAATCAATCTTAAACCCAATTCATGTGACTTTCCGAATGAATGGATTGTCTGATTTGTAAATAGGAGTATCGTAATGCTGTCAAACATAGAAACTACAATTGTGAATCTGCCTGGGTTTAGTACAAAGTACTCTTCCCAGCCTTTCGTATATGTTGCTCCTACAAACACCCGCTGTGTCACCCTTTCATTGACAACTTGCGCAGCTAAACTAACAAGCTTTTCCCAAGTGATTGAAGTCTTCTAAAGGCCTGTTTTGTCTACCTGTTGTTTTCTTTTTTAGGGGGGGGGCAACCCTTTCTCATCCCCCACTTCACTGCAATACTTTCTCAGAACCAGGCATTTGCTTTTACTAGGCGCACAAAGAACCCACTGCCGACTCACATGTAGAGAGGTTCACAGGCTGTTGTAATAATACAAAAACACATGGATAATAAATGAAAATATAATTAAAAATTAGAATTTTCAAATATGTTCATTGGTTAAGCACATAAAAGGCCCAAAAGATTTTTCTCACGACTCAACAATATACTTAGACTGTAAAAGAAAACTACATTGCATGTGTTTATTTCTTTTATTCCTAATGAACCCAATTTGATGGCTGACAGAAGAATACAAATTTGATTGGTGATGTTATATCTCTTTTTGTAGTTTTCTTTTAATTTTTCAACACTAAATTGAAAATATACCTTCAATTTTGTTTTGTTAAATTTGTCTTGCTGAAATATATCCATTACTAACCTACTCCATCCATTTCCATTCCTAAAGTGCAATAGAAGGTTGATAGATAAGTATTCCTTTTGGTCTGTTTTCAGTCTCTTGATTTTATCGTCAATAAGATTTTTCCATTTCAATAAACTTGATTTTATTAGTGTAATTTTTCCTCATTTCAGCTATTTCCTAAGTGCTGTACTTGAGAGAACCAGTCACATTCTGTGTTGTATATATTAGATACAATGAAAATACTGTTTTTTTTTTCTTGGTGTCACGACCCATTGGAATGGAGGTAGGACCCAAATGCAGGACTCGTGAGATGCAAGGTAATTCGGGGAAAAACGTTTATTATTAGAAGGTCGGGGATTGGGCAGGCAGTTAGGTGCAGCAGCGGTAGTTGGGATGTCGGGCGTAGAGAGCAGGTTAGCGGGCAGGCAGGAGTCGGTATGCGCATGAGGCGCAGGTGTGTGCCTCCCAATTAGCGTGGCCACGCGGGCACCCGCACAGCCTGGGCTGGAGCAGCAGGATCATGATAGTACCCCCCCTCTAAGGCACGGCTCCCAGACGTGCCTAAACGAAGGAAACACAGAGACAATAATTAACACATACAGGGGCGGATGGAAGGGGGTCCGGAGAAGGGCGAAACCCCAGTCTGGTGGCCATCCAGGCCACCAAACCCGAGGCATCCGGGTGGACAGGTCAGGAGGATGACCCAGACGCCAAGCACCATAATCCCCACGGGGCGATTCGGGTGGACGACCGCCGT
The DNA here is from genome assembly GCF_019802595.1 of Syngnathoides biaculeatus. Lineage (NCBI taxonomy): Eukaryota > Metazoa > Chordata > Actinopteri > Syngnathiformes > Syngnathidae > Syngnathoides > Syngnathoides biaculeatus. Next base: position 27,104,037 of record NC_084651.1, read on the forward strand.
GAGAAACCAAACGGCGAAGCAGGAACCAGACCAAGGATGATGGAGAGAAGGACCAGATCCATGACCGCAACAACCATCCCGAAGTCTCTCCAGCTCCGGGGTGGCTCAACAGAACTCCCCAGCTACTGTTGCCGTCGAGACAGGGTCGTGGGACGGCCGCGGACCGGTCGCCGCTGGTACTCCTGGACAGGAACGTGTGAAGGCGGTGGCGCCATCGCCACCTCTTCCTGGACACCAACGTGAGAAGGCGGCGGCATTGCCACCTCCTCCTGGACAACAACATGAGAAGGCGGCGGCATCACCACCTCCTCCTGGACAGCAACGTGAGACGGCGGCGGCATCGCCACCTCCTCCTGAACAGCAACGTGAGTAGGCGGCGGCGGCGTCCTCACCACCTCCTCCTGAACGGGAACATGAGAAGGTGGTGGCGGTCTCCACTGCCACGTGAGCTCTGCTCGGCAGCGGATCAGTGGCCACCGCCGCATGAGTATAAGTCAGTAACGAGTCCGTCGAAACTGCAACGTGGGCGTGGCGAGGTGGCGGATCCGTTGCCACTGCCACGTGAGCAAGAGTCAATGACAAGTCCGTTGCAGTCGCGACGTCAGCGTAGCTCGGCTGGTTCTCTAATCCTTGCTGGACCTGGGCCGTGAGAGCCGCCAATTTGGTGCTCTGCCGCTCTATCTCCGCCCGCATTTCGCAGCAGAACACCTCGTGATTTGGCGGCCCTCCTCCCTCTGGGCTGGAAGCTTCACCCACCAGCTGCGGATCTGCCGGTTTCACTGTTGCTGGCGAGGAGTGAGAGAACGAGGACGGCGTCTTTGTTGCCGCGCAGCGGGAGGCACAAGGGAGCCCCTGGCCTGGGTGTCTCCTCTGGCCGCCACGCGGAGGTCCCGGGTAGATGGCCAACCGGCTCCCACAAACGTGTTGGTATACTCGGACCTACCGGGCGAAGACGGTCGGGTGCTGGAAACACGGGGAGGTGAAGCGAAGTGACTGGGATGAAAGATCGGGCGAAGAGATTCATAATCGAAATAATCTGAGTCGTACTCAGGCAGCTGGTCATATAAATCAAGGTACTCCTCATAGACGAAAAAATCAGAGTCCGAAAGAATATGATGTGGTGGACGGGTCGTGGTCGGGACGTATTCATAGCTCGCCGGCGGAGGATATGACACGGAAGCGGAGGACGTCATGGAGCCTACCCGGATCGGACAGGCTTGGTCCTCCGGTAGTCGCTCAACCTTGCGTCAGTCCAGGTGACGCCGGGTCTTTCCTGCTGGATCCTGTTTTGGCCAGATCGTTCTGTCACGACCCATCGGAACAGAGGTAGGACCCAAATGCAGGATTCGGGAGATGCAAGGTAGTTCAGGGAAAAACGTTTATTATTAGAAGGTCGGGATCGGGCAGGCAGTCAGGTGCAGCAGCGGTAGTTGGGACGTTGGGGGTAGAGAGCAGGTCAGTGGCAGGCAGGAGTTGGTACACGGGAGAATGAGCAAAGCAGGCAGGAGTATCAAGGGAGTCAGGCTTACGGGGTCGGTCGGTTGGAGAACAGGCGAAGGTCGGTACACACGGGTTGACAATCAGGGATACTAGAGTGCCGGAACGGGACATGAACCTCAACGATCTGGCGGAGAACCAGTTGTCATCGGGGTCCTATATATACACAGGGGATAATGAGCCCGCATGAGGCGCAGGTCTGGGCCACGCAGGCACCCGCACAGCCCGGGCTGGAGTGACAGGATCATGACACTTGGATTGAAATGTCACAATTTGAAAATGTTATAATTTAAAAGCTTTGGAGATGTGTTTGTGCCGTTGACCATGGATCGGCCCCCACAGTAATGATCTCCTTCATCTGCAGCATCACGTGCCCAAGGCAATGCAGTGGACCTTTTTGTTTATCTCTGTGCGTATACATATACATAGTTATTAATGGAGCACAACCAGATGTCACCTTTTAAAAAGAGACTTCGCTGTTACATTCCCGCAAACAAGCGAGGTTCTGTCTTTTGAAAACATTTGCAAATGGTGTGTTTGCCACACAGCTCAGAGGTGTCCATTTTTCTCCAAAGGATCTCAATCAATTTTTAAAATCAGTTAACAACATAATATTTAAATATAAGAACGAAGTATGTCATGAATAACAAGGACTGAATGCTCAGGGGGATTTTTTTTGCAAGTCTGTTTCATCTAATCTTACATAATTACTTGTAATTAAGTAAATATTGCCAAGTTATGACTCTTACACTTTAGTTATTAAGGAGGCCCCGTCGCTCAGTGGTTAGAGCACTAGTTTGGTAAACCAGGGGTTGTGGGTTCATATCCCACTGGGGCCTCCACTCCCTGAGAAGGGTTGCGTCAGGAAGGGCATCCGGCGTAAAAATTGTACCAAACATATATGTGCGTTCATCTGAGATGACACGCTGTGGCGACCCCGAAAGGGACAAGCCGAAAGAAACGTACGAAACGTACGTACTTCAGTTATTAAGCCTGTACTCCCCCAAATTAATGACTATTAGTTGTACATAGTAATTATAATTCATATTAAGATACTGTAACAAAAAGTTGGAAAGGTGAATGTTTGGGCGAGAGGACAGGATTTGGACCAATGTTCACCCTCTATTGCCAGATTAAGTTTGTTAGATTCTGTTTTGCTAGACTTTGCACTCTTTCCATAGCCTTGTGCAACCTCGGGAAAAATTGTAAAAGTGAAAACCCAAAATATATACACTATGTTACACAACTCTTGTTTATCACTGTATCATTTATTGTTGCCTCTGATTTGTATTAGAAGGTACAGTGATGATGACCATGTTATCGTAAAGGTTGGATCCATTAATATATATTGAATATTTGGGTGACTTAGTTTCTTTTAGTTTTTGGTATCTTTACCTATTTTTAAAAACTTAGAGGCCCCATCCCATACTTGGTGAGGGATAAAAAAAAATCAATGTCCGAACTGATTGTCTCTCACGCCAAACTACGTCTGTTATAGTACTAAAACTGACCTGATAGGCAACATAGGATCACAGGGCATCCAAACTGCTAAAAAAAATGCATACATCTTAAAAATTGTTCATTTAAATGAGTCTTTTGTGAAAGAAACGTTACTGATTTAGTGAGCTCCCACTGACATTAACCCATTCATGGGTAGGGTGGCAATTTTTTGCCTTATTGAGATAAAGGTCTCCGAACAGGCCACAATCAAGGAAATAACACTTCTTTTTTATTTATGGTTAAGTCATGTGATAACTTTACTAATTTATAATCTTGTCCCAAAAATTTAACTGCTAACTTTGACCGATAAGTTATCCTCTCTTGACACCAAATTATGGCTTCAGATTAAAACACTTAAATATTTTGATATTCTGTAGGATATAATGCGTGAAAATCATGATGTCCCAAAAATGGGAGGCTGCCCACGAATAGGTTAACTTGGTGTATACTAATATCACACAAAAATAGAACAACTTGATAACCAGTTTATTAGCAGCAGGTACAAAATAACTCAAAACAGTTCTTGGTTTTGTTTCATATCGGCCTTTTTCATGCAATGGGTATGAGCCTTGGTATGGAAATAAATATTCTAATGTAATCTAGTTATTTGCATTTATGTTGACCCACCGCTTACATCCTTTTAGCTTGTCTCAATTTTTCCATTAGGATATATTTTATTGTTTCACTAATCTGAACTACCTTACTGTGGTTCAAAGGACTGCAAGATGATGTTCGGAGTGGCAGGGGGCATGTCATAGGTGACATCTCGTTTCATCTACACATCGTGAAACCTCCTCTGCATAGCATAATCTTATTGGGATACGCTCCAGCGCTCCCGTGACCCTCGTGAGGATAAGTGGCTCAGAAAATGGATGGATGGATGGATGGATGGATGGAGACTCTTAATTTCCCCTAGGTGTGAACTTGAGTGGGACTATATGTGCCTTGTAATTGGCTGGCATCCAGTTCAGGGTGTACCTTTCCTCCTGCCAGATGATAGCTGGGATTGGCACTCCCGCGACCCTTGTGAGGATAAGCGGCTCAGAAAATGGTTAGATGAATCAAGTTAAAACACACTTCAAAATGCCCCTGCCACCATTGGTTACATCTTTGTGCGCACACTTCTTCATTAGTTTTCAGTACTTCATTGTTGGTTTTGGGTATATTCTTCTTCAGGTCAGCGGATGTAAAAGTACATTTTTTTGCGGGGGCATCACAATGTTCTGCTTCAAATCGATTGTCTATCCTCGTTGGCTAGCCCTAATCCATGATGAAAAATTTGGCATTGGGAAAATCCCTATGATGACAAAATGTCAAGTATAGTATGCTTGCTTTTTTTTGATATCTTCTGTGGTGTGTGACACATCATCAAGAATCCTGTTGTATTGCGACATACATTAGCCCCTTGATAATGTCTAAAAGTATTGCATCTTGCAATAACACATCAACTCCCTTGTTTTCCATTTTCAACATTTATTTGCATGCATTATCGTGAAGAGAAAGATTGGAGATATCTGTGGAACAACAAAACTAACTGGCTTTTTAAAGCTAATATGTCATTCACAGTAACCGTGAACTGTGTATATGTAATTCCATCAGAAAGCAAGTAAACTTTGACCTATAACCCCATCATTTTTGTCATTAGGCATTTACCTGCTGACTGGAAGTTTAAAACAAACATGGAAGAGCTTTGTGCATAGAGTCCATTCTTAACTCATCTAGTAACTATATTGCAGTTGCAAACTCTTCTATTTTTTTTTTAGTGAATGTGACTTGAGGGTAGTAACATTATACATGTACAAACCAGTTCACTTTGGCTATGGTTCCATTTGACATCACGTTCACAGAGTCCCTGGCTAAACTCAGAGTTGACCACATACCAAGATAGATAGATATAAAGTTTAACATTTATAATTGTAAGTCCTGTTTCCTGAACAGGTTGTTTAGGGGAAAAAAACACTCCTCACACACCACACTATAGTCAGTCACTAAAATTTTCCATGAACTGAGCCTTTGGTGACTTTGATTGTAAGTTGCTCATGTTTCATGAGCTGTTTGTTTCTTTTCAAATTTTGAAACAATAGATGCAGTGAAGAAAATAAGTAGTTGAACACCTTGCTATATTGCAAGTTCTCCCACTTAGAAATCATGGAGGGCTCTGAAATCTTCGTCGTAGGTGCATGTCCACTGTGAGAGAGATAATCTAAAAAGAAAAATCCAGAAATCACAATGCGTGCTTTTTTAACGATTTATTTCTGTGAAGCAGCTGCAAATAAGTATTTGAACACTTGAGAAAACCAATGTTAATATTTTGTTTGACATTTCAGAGGTCACACGTTTCCTGTATTTGTTCACCAGGTTTGCACACACTGCAGGAGGGATTTTGGCCCACTACTCCACACAGACCTTCTCGAGATCAGACAGGTTTCTGGGTTGTCGCTGAGAAACACAGAGTTTCAGCTCCCTCCAAAGATTTTCTTTTGGGTCTAGGTCTGGAGACTGGGTAGGCCACGCCAGAAAGAGGTTGTTCCCCAAAATCTCACAATTCATGGCCGCAGCCATCCTGTCCTTAATACAGTGCAGTCTTCTTGTCCCATGTGCAGAAAAACACCCCAAAGTATGATGCTACCACCCCCATGCTTCAAAGTAGGAATGATGTTGTTGGGATGGACCTCATCATTTGTCCTCCTCCAAACACGGGTACTGGAATTATAACCAAAAGTTCCATTTTGATCTCATCTGACCACAAAACTTTCTCCCATGACTCCTCTGTATCATCCAAATGGTCATTGGCAAACTTAAGATGGGCCTTGAGATGTGCTGGTTTAAGCAGATTTCAAATTATGACGTCTTAGTGTATTACCAACAGTCACCTTGGAAACGGTGGTCCCAGCTCTTTTCAGGTCATTGACCAAGTCCTGGGCTGATTCCTTTCTACCTTTCTAAGATCATTGAGACACCACGAGGTAATATCTTGCATGGGCTCCTCGCCGAGTGAGATTGTCTGTCATGTTTAAGCTTCTTCCATTTTCTAATGATTGATTCCTCCAACAGTGGACCTTATTTCACCAAGCTGCTTGGCATTTTATCTATAGCCCTTTACAGCCATGTGGAGTTGTACAATTTTGTCTCTGGTGTCTTTGGACAGCTCTTTGGTTTTGGCCATGTTACAAGTTTAAGTCTTACTGATTGTATGGGGTGGACAGATGTCTTTATGCCGCTAATGACCTCACACAGGTGCATTTGATTTAGGATAATACTTGGAGTGGAGGTGGCCCTTTAAAGGCGGACTAACAGGTCTTTGAGGGTCAGAATTCTAGCTGAGAGATAGGTGTTGAAATACTTATTTGCAGCTGTATCACTCAAATAAATCGTTAAAAAATCATACATTGTGATTTCTGGATTTTTATTTTTTAGATTATCTTTTTCACATTGGACATGCACCTACGATGAAAATTTCAGACCCCTCCATTTTTTCTGAGTGGGAGAACTTGCAATATAACAGGGTGTTCAAATACTCATTTTCTTAATTGGAAATGAGAAAAACATGATTAAATATGTTCAGGACATTTTTTTTTTCATTTTGTAAAGAGTAATGTAAAATATTTCCCCCAAACCAAAGCCTTTATGATGAATTAGTCTAGCAACTTGGAGACCTAAAAATTTTAATGTAGTAATTTTTTTTGTTTGTCTCGTAGAACTCGAGGTCACATCATTCACAGAATCTTGAAAAACTGCATTCGTGATTGCAAACTTGATCTTATCCAGACTTTTCCAAAAAAATATAATATAATTGAAAAGTTTTATTACAGTATTTCCATAATTCCATTCAAAAAGTAAACATTTCATAATTATAGATCCATCCATCCCTTTTCTTCGCCGCTTATCCTCACTAGGGTTGTGGGAGTGCTGGAGCCAATGCCAGCTGTTATCAGGCAGGGGGCACAGTACATCCTGAATTGGTTGCCAGGCAATTGCAGGGAACATGGAGACAGACAGCAGTTGCGCTAATGATCACAGCTCAGGGGAATTTAGAGTGTCCAATTCATGTTGCATGATGGAGTGCCCGGAGAAAACCCACACAGGCACGGCGAGAACATGCAAACTCCACACAGGTGGGGCCGGGCTTGAACTCAGAACTGCATGGCCAACGTTTTACAACTGTTCCACCGTGCAGCATTATAGATTCTTGGCCCACAATTTAAACAATTTATAGTATTTATTTGTTTATTTTTACATAATTTGGGTTTCCACCTCATAAAACGCATCTGCTTCTTCTTCAAAAGCTACAATACTGTGAGGAAATTCACAAAGAAACCATTTGCTCTTTGTCTTTGTAGAAAAAAAAAAACAAAAATTAAGGCTGCATTTAACAATCAAAATATGTTACTTTGAAAAAGATGTTACTCCTCAATAATTGGTTGTGAATCACTTTACTGCCTCGATGCATCACAGCATTGTGGCAATCAGTCTGTGGTATTGCACGTTTGCTACAGAAGCCCAGATTTCATTGATCTTTCTCATTTTCCTCTTAATAATACCTCATAATTTGTCAATGGGATTTAGGTCCTAAGAGTTGGCTGGCCAATAAAGCTCTGTGATAGCATGGTCATCAAAACAGTTTTTTTTTTTTTGCTTCTGGAGGTATGGGCAGGGTCTAGGTCCTGGTAGAAAATGAAATCTGAAACTCCATCAAAATCATCTGCTGTAGGAATCATGAAGTCCTCTAAAACATTCAGGTAGACTTTTGCAGTGAACTTTGATTAAAAAAAAAACATTTACCAATGCCTGCCCTGGACATTGAACCCCAAATCATAACGAACTGTGTATATTCAACAGTGGACCTCAAGCAACTTGGGTTCTGTTCTTCACCATTCTTAGTCCAAACCCTTGGAGCTTGATTCCTAAATAAAAAGGTACATTTTACTTTCATCAGAAAAGAAAACTTTGGACCACTGAACAACAGTGGAGTCCTTCAAGTTTGAGTAACTTTATTGTCAGGTGTTATACAAACATGACATACAACAAACCTGAAATAGCACTCCTCTCAGATATGCAGTGCTATAATAGACTAAAGAGTTAAAAAGAAACCAATCAATAGAAATAATGTGACCTGTCTGAAATATGTACTTTCTGCCTTATGCTATAGATCAGTGGTTCTTAACCTTGTTGGAGCTGCTGAACCCCACCAGTTTCAAATGCGCATTCAGCGAACCCTACGTCAGTGTAAAATAAAATGTGATTTTTTTTTTTTCAAATTCAAGATATATAGTTTTTCTACAGGCGCTCAAAATGAACTATGCAGAACAAAACCAATATAGTGAACGAACTCACAGCAAATTAGAAACCTGCCAATCAGGTATCTAAATACATCCCACGAAAGATTATTGGCTCTGAAGAAGTCATCCACAAGCTTCTTCACATTGGCTGCATTAGTTGTTTTTGTAAGAGGCTTATAAAATAAAAACTCAATTTATCATGTCTTTCACAATCTTCTTCTTTTCCTTTCGGCTTGTCCCGTTAGGGGTCACCACACCGTGTCATCTTTTTCCATCTAAGCCTATCTCTTGCATCTTCTTTTCTAACACCCACTGTCCTCATGTCCTCCCTCACAATATCCATCAACCTTTTCTTTGGTCTTCCTCTCACTCTTTTGCCTGGGAGCTCCATCCTCAGCACCCTTCTACCAATATACTTACTCTCTCGCCTCTGCACATGTCCAAACCATCGAAGTCTGCTCTCTCTAACCTTGTCTCCAAAACATCCAGTTTTCGCTGTCCCTCTATTGAGCTAATTTCTAATCATATCCAACCTGCTCACTCTGAGCGAAAACCTCAACATCTTCATTTCTGCTACCTCCAGTTCTGCTTCCAGTTGTTTCTTCAGTGCCACCGTCTCTAATCCGAACATCATGGCCAGCCTCACCACTGTTTTATAAACTTTGCCTTCATCCTTGCGGAGACTCTCTGTCACATAACATAATAACATTTACATAATTGAACATCCCTCCATCATTTTTTCATAATATACAGAGGTGGCAGAGGCTAAAGAAGAAAAATATGACATGTAAACCAGGTTGGATACAAAACAAGGAGAAAAGGATCTCTACAGGTTGGTCAGACAGAGGGATAAAGATGGGAAGGATGTGCAGCAAGTAAAGGTGATTAAGGATACCAGATACCTTCTGCCAGCTGTGCCAACCTGCTTGGACCACTTTCTTCACTTCTTGACCACACTCACTATTGCTCTGGAGTCTTGACCCCAAATATTTGAAGTAGTCCATCCTTGCTATCTCTTCTCCCTGTAGCCTCACTCTTCCCTCTCTACCCCTCTCATTCATGCACATATGATATGTTTTAGTTCGGCTAATCTTCATTCCTCTCCTTTCCAGTGCATGTCTCCATCTTTCTAATCATTCCTCTGCCTGCTCCCTGCTTTCACTGCATATCACAATATTATCTGCGAACATCATCGTCCAAGGGGATTCCAGTTTAACCTCATCCGTCAGCCTATCCATTACCACTGCAAACAGGAAGGGGCTCAGAGCTGATCCTGTATATGTTGTCATATATCTCTTGTTAAGCCTTTGCCACCTTTACCTTTGCCCTACGTCGCATCTCAATGTATTCCTTCCACCTCTCCTCAGTCATCTCCATGTCCCACTTCTTCTTCGATAATCTCTTTCCTTGGATGACTTCCTGTATTTTGGGGTTCCACCACGAAGTCTCCTTCTCCCCTTTCCTATCAGGAGCCACCCAAAGTACTCTCCTGCCTCTCTGAGTACTTTGGCAGTATTATTCCAGTCTTCCGGGAGCTCTTCCTGTCCATCTCGAGCCTGTCTCACCTCTTTCTGAAAGGCCACACGACATTATTCCTTCCTCACCTTCCACCACTTGATTCTCTGCTCTACCTTTGTCTTCTTAATATTCCTCCCTGCTCCCAGAGTCATCCTACACACAACCATCCTATGCTGTTGAGCTACATTCTCTTCCACCATAACCTTACAATTAGTAACCTCCTTCAGATTACATCGTCTGCACAAAATATAATCTACCTGCGTGCTCCTAACTCTGTCTTGTAGGTGACTCGATGTTCCCGTCTCTTCTGGAAATAAATGCTCAGCAATTCCATTCTTTCTGCGAAGTCCACCACCAATATGACCTTCAAAGTTCCTTTGCTGAATACCGTACTTACCCATCACTTCTTCATCGCCCCTGTTTCCTTCGCCAACATGTCCATTGAAATATGAAACAATCACAACTCTCTCTCTCTCTGTGATACTCAGGACTACTTTGTCTAGTTCCTTCCAAAATTTCTCTTTCAACTCGAGGTCACATCCTACCTGTGGGGCATAGCCGGTAATCAAATTATACACAATACCCTCAATTTCAAATTTCAGACTCATCCCTCAATCTGATACCTTTAAAATGACCCCTACTCAATTTTTCTTCCCATCTACTCCATCGTAAAAATAATTTAAACCCTGCTCCTAAACTTCTTACCTTACTACCTTTCCACCTGGTCTCTTGGATGCACAATTTATCACCCTTTCTCCTAATCATCATGTCAACTAACTCCCTAGCTTTTCCAGTCATAGTCCCAAGATTCAAAGTCCTCACACACAGTTGCAGGGACTGTGCATGCCTCTTCTTCTTCTACCGACTAAGTCGCTCTCCTCCTCTTTTTTGTCTTTGACCTACATTACCTGAATTTCTCCCTATGCCTTGCAGATTAACAGTGTCGGGGGCGGGGGGTAGTTAGCCCGGGCCACGACCTATCCGTTGTGGAAGTCATTCGATGAACGCTCATATTTGTTTGGCACAGTTTTACACCGGATGCCCTTCCTGTGCCCTTCTGCATTTATCCGGGCTTTGGACCGGCCTACAGCACGCATGGGAATTGTGAACCCCTTCGGGCTGCAGATGGACAAAAACAAGCAATCAAATATACAAAGTCAGCACATAAGATATACAATTCACACACTACCTCGTCTATGTTAAAGTTAAAGTCAGATAAAAGCAATCAAATAAACACAGTCACATAAGCCACATAAGGTACACAAATCACATACAACCTCTGTGAAAATATAAGGGATATGACAATTCAAAAGATATGTGGATGTTAGGGATTAGGTAAGGTTTTTCGCGTGCTAGGCTAGGCTAACTTGGGCTGAGCAGCTTCAACGTGAATGATACGGCTCATATTTGGGAACTAACATAAGACTTGTTAAATTTCCTATAAATCCTCACATCCCTCGTTGTACCTGTTGTTTAAATTGTACATGTTATGAAGTTACACACGTTCGATGTTTCGTCAACACAACGGTTTGATCGCAAACGCTACTCGTTTTTAGCCAGCTAAGCTAAGGTGGTGTGGGCCTATAAGCAAGTTTAAATTGGTATAATTAAGTAATACTTAACCTTTACCAAATATTTGATTACATACGTTACTTGAGCTCGGCTACGCTGCGCAGCTTCAACGCAAATGAATACGGCTCCAATTTGGGTACTAAGATTATACAGATGATGATTTTAGTCCATTGAAGTCGTCACCAAGGGCATCCCACGTCGAGTACTCACAACATTCGATCCAAATTCAGGAGGATTTAGTTATTGAACGGTCGTGCAGGTTGGAGCTTCGTGGATTTGTTGTCACCAGTTCAGGAACCGGAAGCCAATTTATCATGTCTTTCACATACCGCAAAAGAACAGAAAGCCTGCTTAGATTAGTAATGTCTGTGGTCTCGTCGAGTTGAAGGCTGAATTTTTTCCAGGCCTGAAATCAGATCTGCGACTACTTGAGGCAAGATGTCATTACTCATGTCCTCTATTCTGTCGCTAATGGTGTCATTTGAAAGAGGAATTTGGGATAATCTACCTTCGGCCACTGTTCCGAGTATCAGACTCGCCATCTTTAACCCAGCTGGTTTTACAAGTGTTTCACCAATGGTGTGTGGCTTGCCCTGCTTTGAAATCAGGTACACAACGTCATATGATGCTGTGAGGATTGGTTTGTTAATTATTTGTTATTGGTTTGTTACAAATCCAAGAGCAGGTAGAGTGGCCTTATCATTGAATCTGGCTCTCTTCACCTTGAATTCAGAAAGCGTTGTGTTCTTATATTCCCCATCTCCATGCAGCTTTTCAAAGTGTTCCTTTAGTTTTGCCCGTGCAACTTGGCATTGCAAATAATGCAGATAGGACGCTGACTCCCATCACGTTTCGTGATACATGAGAATCCATATTGTACATATTCGTCCGACCACTTTCTTTTTTTGGTCGACATAGTATGGATTAAAATATGAAGAAAGTAATTACACGATACTACGATGGCATTCACACATTGGATCACTCCTGAGTGCACTAAATTCCTCACAGCACTGATTGGCCAAGCAATGTCACGTGATCATCTGCAGCCAGTGATGACATCACGTATAGAGATGAGTCGGTGTGTCTCGATCTCCATGGCAGAGGCTCCACCGAACCCCTGAGACCAACTCACCGAACCCCTATGGTTCGATCGAACCCAGGTTCGGAACCACTGCTATAGACAATATAACCAATATGGTCAATCTGGAAAATTTAACAACTGCAATTCCTATATTCAGTCTACAAAGAAGTGTGGTATTGACATTATGAGCATTAATGTACATTGTTGCATATTATGGACAGTGTATAATTGACATTTATCAACAGTGTGGCAGACTAATCAGTTGGGTAATGTACAAACTGCTGGCAAGGCGAATACTGTGCTTAAAGTGCGGTTTGTGCATGTGCTGAATTTCTGGTCTCAAGTCAATGTTGGCGGGTGCCAGGGAGGGATAATGATAATGGAGGCAAAACAAAGAGGGACTTGAGCATCCTAACTGCCTGTGGATGAAACTGTCTATGAGCCTGCTAGTTTTGGTCCGAAGGCTCCGCAGCCTCCTCCCTGATGGCAGCAATTTGAAGAAGCAGTGGGATGGGTGAGTTGGGTCACCTGTGATGCCGGTGGCCTTGCGGGTGAGGCAGGTATGATAAATGTCCAGAAGTGAGGGGAGAGAGACACCGAAGATCTTCTCAGCTGCTCTCACAGTGGTGTTCCTGGATCTTGCAGCAGGAAATAGTGGACTTGCCATAATACATGATGATGCTGCTCCACAGGATGCTCTGGAGCATCCCTCTGTAAAAGAAGCTCATGATGGGGTATATTTTCAAGTTCAGCGGTAGTAAGCAAAGCAAAGCAAATTTATTTGTATCGTGCATTTCATAAACGAGGTAACTCAATGTGCTTTACATGATTAAAGGCATTTGAAAACAAAGATATATAACATTTAAAATGGGATAAAAATAAAAATTACAAAATATCTTAAATAAGACAGTTAAAACCCCACACAGTGCAACTAATATGATCAAAAAGTAGATATATTCTAAAAGCATGAGAAAAAAGAAGAGTTTTTAACCTGGATTTATAAACATTTACACTTGGGGCTGACCTCACCTCTGTTGGCAACTTATTCAATTTCTGTGCATGGATTGAGGACCTAAATCATTTAGTGATTTATAGACCAGTAGCAGAACTTTAAAATCTATTCTAAAACTGACTGGAAGCCAGTGCAAGAACTTCGGGATTGGATTTTTATGCTCTGACCGCTTTGTTTTGGTCAGAACGCGAGCTGCAGCCTTCTGAATGAGCTGCAGCTGTTTAATACTCTTTTTTGCGGGAGTCCAGTCAGGAGACCATTACAGTAGTCAAGTTTACTTGAGATAAAAGCATGGACTAGCTTTTCCTGGTCTGCTTGACACATACAAAACTTCACTCTAGATATGTTCTTCCGATGGTAGAAGGCAGTTTTTGTGATTTATTTGATATGATTATTTAAAGTCAGGTTGAAATCAATCAGAACACCAAGGTTTCGGACTTGGTCTTTGGTTTTTAAAGCTAAAGAGTCCAGGTGTTTACTAACAGCAATTCTCTTTTCTTTATTGACGAAAACAATTGTCTCAGTTTTGTTGTGATTTAGTTGAAGAATATTTTGGCTCATCCAATTATTTATCTGATTTAGACAGTGGCACAATACCTCAATTGAACTGTAGTCATCTGGAGACACTGCTAAATATAACTGTGTGTCATCTCCATAGCATTGGTAGTCAAAATTAAAGTTTTAAAGAGTTTGACCCAAGGGTAGCATATACAGGCTGAACCAGAGAGGTCCAAGAAATGACCCTTGAGGGACCCCATAGGTCATTGCCATTCATGGGGACCGAGCACTTCCAATGGTCACAAAGTAGGTCCTTTCCTCCAGGTGGGACCTATACCATTTAAGGTCCATTCCATTTAGTCCTACCCATGTTTCCAACCTGTTTAGCAGTATATTTTGATCTACCATATCAAAAGCAGAGTAGTAGAGCAGTATGTTGAGCCTTTTTAGCCCATGCTATGGTGTTAGTGGAACAGGACAAAGTCTTCGGAGATGTGTACACCCAGGAATTCGGCTCTGCTCACATGCACTACTGAAGCAACCATCGATGGTTAGTGGGGGATCCACAATGATCTCCTTGGTCTTCTACAGGTTCAGGTACACATTGTTGATGGGGGCCACCACAGTCCTGTCATCTGCAAACTTGATGATGAGGTTGGAGTTGGATGTTAGTGCGCATTGTGGGTCAGCAGAGATGCCAGCTGCTCACTGCTGAGATGGTTGAGTTCATACAGTGCCTCACTCCTGTTGTTAATTCAGCTGGGAGAGATGTAAATGGATGCCAGCAGAACAGCAGTAATTTCCCTCGCCAGGTGGAAGGTCCGCGACTTTCCATTCATCAATTCCATCAGCAAACAGTGCTTACAAACCACTGCAGCGTTGCGGCACCAGGCATCGCCGGTATAAACAAACTCCCGCGCTTCGAGTCTTTCCTCTTTCGCCCTGTCTGCCTGGTAGTAGCTGGCCTAGCTGAACGGCATGGCCCAGGACACTATTGTTGAGCCATGTTTCCATGAAAGCAGACACAGCACGCACTCACACTTTTTGTTGAAGTGGAGAGTAAACGTATTTACAGTAGTCTATTTTTTTGTCCAGCGAGCGTATGTTGGTCAGGGTGATGGAAGGGAGAGCTGGCCAGTGCGGTCTATCTGCTGACCTAGCTCGGACACCTTGAGGATGTCACTGGATGAGAATTTCAGAGGGGCTGGTTTCGTTTTTGCTGGCTCTGAGAACCTGCTTGATGCCATCATACATCCCTTTGATTTTGCCAGTGTCAGATGCAGTCTGGTCCCACTCATCATTGGCATACCACCGTGCAATCTGCTGGACTTTGCTGGGGCCTTCCTGTAGGGTCAGCAGGTTCTGTTTACTTGGGCTACTTTTATTGGCAGACATTGCAGCCCTCTTTGCTTTGACTGCATGTCTTATTGCCACAGCATAAGTTTCAAACCAGTCTGCTGATTTGTTTACTTGCTTTCTGAACATCAAAATTGCTGAGGTGTACACGACGTCCCTCAGGTATTCCATCATTCCTGGGCTTTGTTGCTCTGAGCGTCTGGGGCATTAGCACTGATGAGAGTGACTGGTCTGGTTGCAGTGTGGTTGCTGTAGGTACAGGATTCTCTCTGTTCCCTCTGTCGATGGGATGATGGATCCTAGCAGTTTCTGACTGCAAAGCCAACACCCTGGTCTTGACTGGTGACTTGCCCTGCCATAAGAAAGTGAAGTCCTTTTCTCTCACAGAGCCTGATTCAGGAAGTCTGGTTTCTTGGAGGGAAACAATATCCATCTGCAGTCTGCTTAGCTCCCAGTTGATGACAGCTGCTTTGCAGGTGTCACTCATGTCTTGGAGATTGTTTGAGAAACCTGATGTCATTGTTAAAATGTCCCATGTGCCTAGTTTTGGGTTAGAAAATGTCTTTGCTTTTCTCTTCTGTTAGTCTTCTTGTTGCTTGGTACATAGATGACAATCCGCTTTTAGATTTCCACCTTAAACCCCATGCACCCAGTTAGGTTAATGGACCATGGAAAGGCAGCACCTTACTGGCAGGCAGTAGCTACCCAATGAGGTGCAATGACCTTTCCTACTGTCGGAAGCAACCCCTGCCATCCAACTCTACACCAATCGAGAAGAGGACATAATTGGCAGATTCCTGCTTCCCCTATTTTGGTTAATGCTGTACAGCAAACCTGGAATGTCTTCGACAGTGTGGAAGTGCCTGGGTCGATCTGTATGGAAAACAGACTTTTACCCACGCAGAAGGTCTCCGCCCCCACCAATGTTCCCTCTAATTCTTTACTTGTCCGAGCAAACACACTAAGGCCGTGAGTGCTCCTTTTGACCACCGTAAGCAACAGCACCGTATGCACTGTGGTCAATCAGTGCCATCCATTGAAGTTACATGGCTCATTAAAAGGTTCAGATTACATTCCGATCAGCACATTTTAAAGAACAATTTTGTGATTTTGCCAACGTACACTATAAATGTCTACAAATAAAAAAATACATTACAATACAAAATTGTTAAAATTCCACCTTGGCACAGCCTGATCAAGGATGAAAGCTTTGACAATACAGTGCACAAAAAGCTAATACTATTTTTTAAGTATAGGAGACAACATAACATTAACCTTAAAATGGTTTGGGAGAATCATTCATCTTTCAACATGCATTGCTAAAGATATTCTGCATCTGCAAAAAATAATTCAGTTTCACACCAAGAAAAACAGACAGGGATATCGTTGTGGATTAAAAAATATCAATTAAACAGAGCTGTAAGCGACGTTTCAAATTTATAGTTCATAGGTTTGTTTTGGCTGGCAATGTGTTTTTTTGTTTGTTGACATTTTCATTGTGAGGTTGCAACAACACAAATAAAACTGTTCTTAAAAATGTTCTAATGGAAATGTAAATGCTGCAATCTGAATTTTTTAATGAGCCATGTTACTTTAATGAATGACACTAATCTGACCACATTGCATACCTCTGATATTTTTCTCATAGTGGTCAAAGGGCGCGCTCACGGGCTTAGTGTGTTGGCTCAGACGTATAGAAAAATTAGAGGCAATGTTGACGTCAGCCTATCATCCATCTCGTCACTTGATTCAGGTGTGGGAGATATGTCAATTGGACTCACATAAAGGCATGTTCTAGTAAGGTGGCCTCCCATTTACGGTCTCCCTTTTGATTTCTCTTACTCCCCCCTCCGCTCCCCCCGGTAGATCAGGAGAGACTGGCTGCTTGAAAAGTAGATCTTGGGGTAAAAAAGTCTGGGCACCCTTGCTCAATATCACCATAACAAAAACACCATGTCTTCATGACTCTACTGCTATCCTGGCTTAAACATGGCCCCTATAACATTTATAAACAACCAAAAAGCGCTCTCTGCATGCATTGAAAAAGACCGTCACCCACTACAATGAGATGCCTGTATGTATGAATATACGACAATTCTGTTTTACATAAACCTCACAAATATAAATACTTAGTGTATGTGTGCCTCCTTAGCAGTAAACATGACACCTGTGATAATAAAAAAAACGTATTGCAAAGGGTACACTCAAGCAAAAGGGCTCCAAATTCATACCTCTGCACTTCAAAAGCAGCTACATATATGCACACATAAAAAAACAACACAAAAACCTGTACATAGACATGCACAGACACAATTACACAATAGTAGTCACTACTTTTAACACACTGACTGTGGATCTTGAAAGTAACCAGGCATGCTGACAGTTGAGGTTATTATAAAGCTTTAAAACACAGCAAGGACAAGAAAAAAAAAGAGCTAACATGATCATATAATTGCTATCCAGCCACTTATCCTCATGAGGGTTGCGGGATTGCTGAACCCAATCTCAGTTGTCATCGGCAGGAGGCGGAGTACACCCTGGATTGGTTGCCAGCCAATCACAAGGCACTTTGAGACAGACAACATTCACACTCACAATCACACCTAGGGGCAATTTCTCCAATGAATGCTTGTTTTTGGGATGTGGAAGGAAACTAGAGTGCCTAGAGAAAAGAAAACCCATGCAGGCACAGGAAGAACTTGGAAACTCCATTCAGTCAGAGCCAGGATTTGAACCCGGTTCCTCAGAACTTTAAGGCCAATGTTCATAAAATTGCCATTATGATGAATACTCTCGATGCTGAGGAAGTTGAACAATTACATAAAGTTCTGACAATGGTAAACTGAGTAGCCTGAATTGCTTAAAATAAAAAATATGGAGGAAGTGAGACAATGTAAACAATATTAAATTTGATGAACATTAGAAAAAAAGGTTTGAGAATTGTGTTTTTATGGGAAGAATAATGAAAATATAATCAATTAATCAGGTTTTTCATATGTTTTTTTAATAGAATGAGAAAATCTTGCTCTGAATGTTGAATTTTGCGGTTTCATTGTCAGCTTTATACCGAGTAGAATGTTGAGCTACAGTACAGGTCTGTATTGATGTACTGGTAGCTTAATTTCCACATCTAATTTTATGTTATCAATCTGTTATCATCTTTTATACAGATAAAATTAGCAAAACACAAGTATTATCCCTCCTATCTAAGAATAACAACTGAAGCTTTTTAGGAGACCTTATGTGCCTCTTCTTATCTACTCTTAAAATCCAGTTCCAATGTTTTGGGCAAATTGTGTAAAATATAAATTAAATGCAGAACAAAGCAAAGCAAATCATTTTCAAACTATATTCAATTGAATACATGACAAAGAATATACTTAATGATTAAACTGATTTTTTTGGGGGGGGTATTCCCTCTCATTTTGAATTTGATGCTTGCAACATGTAAAAAAAAAAACAGGGACAGGGGCAACAAAAACTGGGAAAGTTAAGAAATGCTAAAAAAAAAATCCAAACTAACTTTCCACAGGTGAACAGATTAATTGGAAACAGGTGAGTGTCATGGTTGGGTGTAAAAAGATCAAGTGATTATATAACTCAACAGATTAAGAATGATTCTCAACATTCAGGGAATTTAGGTACCATGTTTAATAAAGTTTGGTGCATAATAACATCCAAAAATTCTGAGAATCTGAAAACATTTCTGCACGTAAGCAGCAAGAATGAAAACCAATATTGGATGCGTTGGCGCATTGGAACATTTGATCCCTCAGAGAGCACACCTTTATAAACAGGCATAATTGTGTAAAGGATATTGCCACATGAGCGCAGGAATATTTCTAGAAAACCAGTGTCAGTTCACATACTTCATAGCTACAGCTACAAATGAAAGTTAAAAGTACTATCCAAAGCGAAATCCATATACTTGTATCAACAACGCCCAGAAACTCTGGTGTCTTCTCAGGGCACAAGCTCATCTGACAAAGACTGATGGAAAATGAAAAAGTGTTCTGTGGTCTGATGAGTCTACATTTGAAATTGTTTCTCAAATTCATGGACATCATGTCCTCCAGGTCAAAGATGAGAAGGACCATCTTTTTTTTTTCAATTGCTGTGACGTTCAAAAGCTGGTATCTATGATGATATAGGGGTGATCTAGTGTCCATGGCATGGGTAACTGGCACATCTGTGAAGGCATCATTAATGCTGAAAGGTGCACATAGTTTTGCAGTCTTTTCCAGGGACGTCCCTGCTTATTTCAATGAAACAATCCCAAACCATATTCTGCACATACAGTGAAGAAAAGAATTATTTGAACACCCTGCTGTATTGCAAATTCTCCCACTGAGAAATCATAGAGGGGTCTGAAAATTTCATTGTAGGTGCATGTCCACTGTGAGAGAGATAATCTAAAAAAAAGAAATCCAGAAATCACAATGTATGTTTTTAACGATTTATTTGTGTGATACAGCTGCAAAGTATTTGAACACCTGAGGAAAACAATGTTAATATTTGGTACAGTAGTCTTTGTTTGCAATTACAGAGGTCAAAAATTTCCTGTAGTTGTTCACCAGGTTTGCATACACTGGAGGAGGAATTTTGGCCCACTCCTCCACACAGACCTTCTCGAGATAAGACAGGTTTCTATCTAATCTAGAAAGAAAAATCCAGAAATCACAATGCATGATTTTTTCAACGATTTATTTGTGTGAAGCAGCTGAAAATAAGTATTTGAACACCTGAGAAAACCAATGTTAATATTTTGTTTGACATTTCAGAGGTCACACGTTTCCTGTATTTGTTCACCAGATTTGCACACACTGCAGGGGGGATTTTGGCCCACTCCTCCACACAGATCTTCTCTAGATCAGATAGGTTTCTGGGCTGTCGCTGAGAAACATGGAGTTTCAGCTCCCTCCAAAGATTTTCTATTGGGTTTTGGTATGAAGACTGGCTAGGCCACACCATAACCTTGATATGCTTCTTACGGAGCCACTCCTTGGTTTTCCTGGTTGTGTGCTTCACGTCATTGTCATGTTGAAAGACCCAGCCAAGACCCATCTTCAATGCTCTGACTGAAGGAAAGAGGTTGTTCCCCAAAATCTCACACTACATGGCTGCGCTCATCCTCTCCTTTATAGAGTGCAGTTGTCCAGTCTCATGAGCAGAAAAAACACCCCCAAAGCATGATGCTACCACCCCATGGTTCACAATTGGAATGGTGTTCTTGTGATGGAATTCATCATTCATCTTCCTCCAAACATAGTTAGTGGAATTATGACCAAAAAGTTCCATTTTGGTCTCATCTGACCACAAAACCTTCTCCCATGAGTCCTCTGTATCATCCAAATGGTCATTGGCAAACTTAAGACGGGCCTTGACATGTGCTGGTTTAAGCAGGGGAACCTTGCATGCCATGCATGATTTCAAACCATGACGTCTTAGTGTATTACCAACACTCACCTTGGAAAAGGTGGTCCCAGCTCTTTTCAGGTCATTAACAAAGTCCTGTCGTGTTGTCCTGGGCTGATTCCTCACCTTTCTAAGGATCATTGAGACCCCATGAGCTGGTATCTTGCATGGGACTCCACTCCGATTGAGATTGACCATCATGTTTGGCTTCTTCCATTTTCTAATGATTGCTCCAACAGGGGACCTTTTTTTCACCAAACTGCTTGGCAATTTCTCCGTAGCCCTTTCCAGCCGTGTGGAGTTGTAAAATTTTGTCTCTGGTGTCTTTGGACAGCTCTTTGGTTTTGGCCATGTTACAAGTTCGAGTCTTACTGCTTGTAAGGGGTGGACAGGTGTCTTTATGCAGCTAACGACCTCACAAAGGTGGATCTGATTCAGGATAATACATGGAGTGGAGGTGGACTTTTAAAGGCGGACTAATAGGTCTTTGAAGGTCAGAATTCTAGCTGATGGACAGGTGTTCAATTACTTATTTGTAGCTGTATCACACAACTAAATCGTTAAAAAAATCATAGATTGTGATTTCTGGATTTTTCTTAGATTATTTAGATTTAGATTAGATTATCTCTCTCACAGTGGACATCCTCCTACGATGAAAATTTCAGACCCCTCAGTGATTTCTTGGTGGGAGAACGTGCAAAATAGCACAGGTGTTCAAATACTTATTTTCTTCACTGTATTAAAACAGTGTGGCTTTGTTGTACAAGAGTGCAAGTACGACTGTAAACAGATCTGCCTACAGTCAAAATCTTTCTGTAATTGAAAATGTGTGTATCATGAAGCACAAAATATGACAACAAAGACTCCAGACTGTTGAGCAACTGAAGTTGTTTATAAAGCAAGAATGGGAAATAATTCCACTTACAGCGATTCAACAATTATTCTTCAGAGTTCCCAAATGCTCATTGACTGTTGTAAAAAAACAAATGTGGTAATAGCAGTAAATATGGATTTGTCCGAACTTTTTGAGCATCAAATTCAAAATCAGTGAACATTTGCAAATAACCATTGGAGATTATAGGTCATCGGTTGAAAAAGATTTGCAGATCACTAGACTCTATTTTTATCAACATTTTACAGAACATCCCGACTTCAATGAAATTATAGTTTGTACATCCAATAGAATTCAATGGTGCCTGGCATGTTCGGCACAATGAGGTAGTACATGGAAGTGTCATGATCCTGCCGCTCCAGCACGAGCTGTGCGGGTGTCCGCGCAGGTGCTCTGATTGGAAGGTGCACACCTGCGCCTCATGCAGACTGATGATGCTGTGGATTTATATGACCGCGATGACAACTGGCCGGGCCAGTTCGCATGATCTTCATGTCCCATTCGTGTGCTCCGGTATCCCTAATTGAACCTGTGTGTACCGACCTTCGTCCGTTCTCCGACTAACCTTGTAAGCCTGACTCCTTTGATACTTCTGCCTGCGTTGATTGTTCTCCCGTGTACCGACTCCTGCTGCACCGGACTGCCTGCTCGATCCCCTACCTCTGCATATAATAAACGTGTCTCTTCTTGAACTACCTTGCGTCTTCCGAGTTCCTGCATTTGGGTCCTACTCTCGTTTCTGATGGGACGTGACAGGAAGGTGCACAACTATAAATTCCAAAATGCCTGTATGGCGTTGTGTAAAGTCAGTTTTTCAAATTTGCGTTGCTCTTGAATTTTTGAATCATATCAAGGAGAAATTTCCGATTCTTCTAGAGTTTTTGGGCTGTAAAAAAACAACAACTTTTATTTAAACAAATCCTCATTGAGTTTTTAATATTCAACACAGTCCTCCAAATACACTGTAGTTTCTTCCTGTTACATACTTTGATCTGTTTTTTTTAACATCTGCAAACTACTTTAACATTCCATTACCTTCAACATTTGAACCCACACATTAAGTTTTCATCTGTTTGTATGTGAGTTAAACGCATTATCGGCCTTGAGTGAAGTAATCTTGCTTCATCTAGCGGCCAAGTATATTTTAGTTTTGGTCAGACAGGAATATTTCAAATTCTGAAGCTCTTGGATCTTTTTTCCTTTAATAATATTTTGACCAGACTATCATGTCACAGACTGAGATAACAGACAGTGATGCACTGTCACAGACAGTGCCCAGAAAACTACAAGGCATTTGTGACATACAGTTTGTGCACAAAAATAATACAAATTTTAGGTTTAAAGGTCATTATCCCAGGGTGGCACACTGGACTACCGGTTGGCATAGTTGCCTTACAGTTCTGAGAAGTTGTATTCAAATTTGGGCTCACCTGCGTGGTCTTTGTATGTTTTCCCCATGTCTACATGGGTTTTCTCCAAGGGGTCTGGTTTCTTCTACGTTCCAAAAATATGCATGATAGATTAATTGAAGACTCTAAATTGCCCATACGTGTGAATAATTGTCTATACTTGCCTTGTAATTGGCTGGTGACCAGTTTAGCATGTACCGTGCCTTTTTGCTCAGAATCAAAATGTGACTGAATTCATTCTTTTTCCAAATGCAGAAGCTTGCAGCGCAATTACCAAAGATGCGAGAAGTGAGGGAGGCACCTTCCAGCTGCTTGTGTCCACCAGGTATGTTTCCCATTCTTTGGCGTGGTCTGAAGAAACTGTAACAGTGTAAATCAAAGTTGGATGCAACGGGGGTATTGGAGGGTATCGGAGTTGACATCGGGTGGTCTTGGAGGCTATCGGAGTTGACATCGGGTGGTCCCTGATATCGACATTTAAACGCTCACCTAAGTCTGGAGGTTATATAGGCCGTCCAAAGCAAGAAGCTTGGCTGAACAGATCAGAAGGTCACAAGGAAGACCAACCAAAGAACACAATATTCCTGAAATTGTGATTATACAAATGCAAATGGTTATGCAAGAAATCATGCAGACTCAGGGGATAAAAGGTTTTGCAGCAATTACCTTCTAGATCTCACAAATTTGCTATTTTACCTCCCAGTCCTCCTTGAGATCCAATCATTTTGCTGTATTAATAAACAAGGATCTGGTACAGGCCACACATACAGCAATAATCTTTTTGAGAATACATGTCTGAACAAATTACAGAAACGTGTTGACTAAATGCACTCTGCTTGACAATTGTTTCCAATTTGTATCTAATATGTTACACAACAGAATTACAGAAACTGAGAAATAACCTCTGTTTTAAAATAGCAGTTTTCACCCAGATGTAAGCCATTCAGTAATTAGATACAAAAGGTATTTTTAAATCTGTGTCGTGAATGACATTTTACAGAAAGCTTCAGTCAGTTTCCACTACTGTGTATTGAAAAACTGTGCATGTTTGTGCTCATGTATGAGTCCCGCAACAGGATGGGAACAGCAGCATTTAGTCATCCTAACACATTAGTGCAAATTCTTGTAAATAGGTTGTGAGTGTTTCAACATGATGCGAAGTGGCTGTGGGTCAGCCTGTGAACTCCCATTAATTTAGTGATCAGTTTGTAGCTTCAGAAAAGATTGACCAATAGCTCCAGGTGTGGCAGACTTTCAACGCCAAGACTCCAAGATGGTCTCACACTTTTATGTCTGCTTGTGACTTTTGGTGCCTTCCCAGATATACAATAACAACTGTGGGGGTTGTTGTGTCTCAAAAGGTTTAATAGGGCTATCTATCTATCTACATGCACACATAGTCACTGATGATATTGTGGTACACACGCCTGATTGTGGTGCGGGCAGCGTGGGATCGATTCCCGCTCATTGATCGTGTCGATATCTGCCCTGCAGATGACTGGTGACCAGTTCAGGGTGCAGTCTGTCCCTTTCACCCGAAGCTAATTCGGATAGGCTACAGCTCTCCTGTGACGCTTGTGAGGATAAGCTTCTTGGATAATATATATATATATATATATATGTATATATATATATATATATATATTTCATCAATAGTATGGCATCGTTGGGTCTGTCTATACCTTAAGTCCACCATTTAGAGTTAAAGAGAGTTTGTTAAGTAAAAATAATTACTAATTATTCATAGTGGTTTGCAAACTATAAATTAGTCACAACTATGACTGTCAAATAATTTTTAAAAAGTGAAAAGTGAAGTGCTTTGCAATAAGTCATCCTAAAGTACCTTGATTGAAAAAATAAACTAAAAGACTAAATATACTAAACAGTTCTTATGTGATACAATGAACTGTAGGAAGTGCTACCCACCTGGCCCCTGTCAGTCTTTGCCAAGCACACACTCTGTTCACATGGATGCCATACTTTTGATTCTTGGCATTGCCTGGTGACTGAGAGGGCAGAACTGCGGTGCCTTGATGGAGACAGGATCCTCAATGAATAAATTGAGTGTAAAGGGAAGAAGTAGTCCCAGTGACAGATGATCAAAACTTGTAACATCATCTAGGACTATAAATATAGTTGCATGAAAAAACACACCAGTTGTGGGTACAATACCACACATTCAATATTCCTCAAGACATATTGTAATACATATTGATGTGGTATTTTACTTGGGAGAAAAATACTCATTTGGATCATCACCAAACTTAAATTTCCTAATTTTGTCTACAAGATGAGTATATTTTTCACAGACAAATTGAGGACAAGTGGAAATCGAAACCGGTGGCACGGTGGTGCAGCTGTAGAGCGTTATCCCCACAGTTCAAATCCCGGCCTTCCCATGTGTGGCATTTGCTAGTCCTCCCCATGCTTGTGCGGATTTCTCCGGGCACTCCAGTTTCCTCCCACGTCCCCAAAACAGGCATTATTTGGAGACTAAATTGCCCCAAGGTGTGATTATGAGTGCGACTGTTGTTTGTCTCCATGGGCCCTGAAATTGGATGGCAACCAGTTCAGGATGTAGCCTACCTCCTGCCCTTGATAGTCAAATGTTTACCATAACCATAAAACACAACTATGGGCAACATATAGTACATGACGCTTTAAAAGGATGCATAGGACTTACCAAGCCCATTGCTTAGAGCTGAGTGGGCCTCATACTGATATCAACAGTATGAGTGTGCTGTCTATGTCGGTCTCCAAATGGTTTTGGGTGGCAGTGATTGCATTGTCTTTATTCAGCTGTCAGTTCCCATCTTTTTTAACCAGCTAGCTGTACAGACAGAAAAATTACCGGTAGATAGATTTGACTTTTGTTTGACATTAGGACAGATTATTGTCGGACAAGATTGATCACAATGATCATATGACTGGATTACTAAAACTGTGCTGTGTATTTGTCACCCCACACTGGCATTCCAGCTATTGGCGCCATAATGTCAGTCCCTGACTATAATATAGTATATAAATTAGATGGTATCCCATCTGGCCATCTATCCATTTTCTGCACCACTTCTCTCGATGAGGGTTGAGGGAAGCTGGAATGAATATGAATATTAATACGTATACTGTATATTTGCTGGAGACCAAGTAGTGTAGTGGTTAATTTGACTGTACATTCGGTAGTTCGTCATCAGTTTAAGCACAATGTGTGAATGTGAGTGTCAATAATTGAGCAGTCCTTGGTGTGATCTTCTTTTCGTCAACTGTCAAGTGGGAGAGACTCCAGCTACCCTCAACCCTCAGTATAAGTCATATAGGTAATTTATGGTAGTATGAAGTGGGGGCTAAAGAACAATATGAACTACATTCAACATGCTATTATTATTATTATTATTATTATTTTATGCTAAGAGAGGTAAGCAATAGTAAATGAATATATTAAATATTATAAACCTGGATAGACCCTTCCATAAGTCTGTAGGTTAAAATCCACCAGGTAGTCATTTTCCTTATTTAATGATTTGTGCCTCAAATATACCATATTTATCCATCCATCCATCCATCCATCCATCCATCCATCCATCCATCCATCCTCTTCACCACTTATCCTCATGAGGGTCGCGGGAGTGCTGGAGCCCCTCCCAGCTGTCAACGGGCAGGACGCAGGGTATACCCTGAACTCTTTGCCAGCAAATCTCAGGGCACATAGAGACAGAAAACAGTCGCGCTCACAATCACACCTAGGGGCAATTTAGAGTTTCCAACGAATACATGTTTTTTGGATGTGCCAGGATATCGGAGTGCCCAAAGTAAAGCCATGCAGGCAAGGGGAGGACATGCAGTCCTCAGAAGTGCGAGGCCAAAGCTCTACGGATGCTCCCCCGTGCCCCCATAGGATATTTATATTTAAAGTGCCACTGACACCTAAAACAGGAAAATTAGTATGTTGTTAACAAAAAAAAAAAAACACACCCAAAAAAAAGTAAACAAAAAAAAAAAAACAGCCGGAAAGGACTCATCCATTTGTTCACAGCATGTCAGAATGTTGCC
Organism: Syngnathoides biaculeatus; assembly: GCF_019802595.1. Classification (NCBI taxonomy): domain Eukaryota; kingdom Metazoa; phylum Chordata; class Actinopteri; order Syngnathiformes; family Syngnathidae; genus Syngnathoides; species Syngnathoides biaculeatus. The sequence goes on from NC_084651.1 coordinate 27,131,116, forward strand.
GTATAAGGATTTTTTTCATCTCCCGCCACGAAAAACCTCTCGAGGGCATCGGGTTGAAGAAGATGAAGCTGGAAGTTACGTATTTTGCAGGCACCTACAGCAGCGAAGTCAAGTGTCTTTACCTCTTGTACCGGTGGGAAATTACCTGTTTTATCTGCGTTTTAGCCAAAATGCTGGCTCATTGTGTTGCTGGATTTTGCTCGAACACTCAGGAGGAGGGATTTACTCGTTTCTAAAAGACCCGATTCATTGTGAAAGATGGATTGCACATGTGCAAAGGATAAGAGCTTTGTGGGTTCCAAATGACAGGTAGGTGTGTATAGAGCTATTTAAAAAAAATGCATGCAGTCATACCTGGGGGCAGGGAGGAGAAAAGGAGCTTTCTCCTCACCAGCCACCAGTTGTGTGGGTACCGCTGACATATTTACTTCGCCAGGCACGGGTCCTCCTGACTACGCTACATACACAAGACTTTTAAAAGGGTTAGGAAATCGAACAAGTATGGGCCACTCATTTTGGACATTTAATCGGGTTCCTCGTCTGTCTTTCAGAGAGTCTGTTTTTAGTGAGAAGTGATCCACATATTGTCTCAATATGGCTCAAAATGATACAGTAAAATGGCCCAGGTCGCTTCACTCGCTTCTGAGAAATTGCTCTTGTTCATCTGCCATACCATTTGGCACAGTGTGTTATCTATGGTGACTGCCCAAGTGTGAAATCTGCAAATGAGGTCACAGACAATATGGCTGCCACTGGGATATCGAGTCAAACTTTCGCAAATTTGCGCTTTAATAAAATGCTCCCAGCTCACTTTTTCCGACTCGTATTATCAGCAAAGTGATTAATATTATATGTAGGTTTGATTACAATACCTATTTTAAAATGTATATTTTAGTGTCAGTGGCACTTTAAATATATGAACATATACAGTACATATTAGATCAATTGTCTATGGTTTCACTGTAGATTTACAGCAGGTGTTCGTTTTATTCACCGTGTGATGCTATTTTTATCCACATTCAGAAGAACCCTGAGGAAATCTGATTCTATGTTGTATGTTTGTCTGCAATGAAGAAATGTGCTTGTGTCAGCCATTGCCCTGTATTATTGTGAGTGCTGGTGGTCAATAGGCAAGAATGAGGGGTAGGAACTAATTGTAATTTTATTCCTGACGAACAGGAAGTTGACTTCCAAAGTTTACCTGAGGGATGTTCAGAGATGTCGGAAAGAGAAAATAAAGACCAAAAATGCATGGTATCTGATTTTTCATCCTACATTTCCTCCTGTCTGGGCAGGATGGCATAGTGCAGATTAGGTTACCTATACTCACGTTCCATTCACAGTCACATAAACCAACATAATCATGTTGTATATATACATATGATATATATTAGTATTACGAGCCAGGAGGATTATGTAATGCATTGTTTACTGCCGTTGCAATACGTAGCAGAAATCCTCTTGATATTAACTCATTCATTACAGCTCCATATAGTTCCACCAAATAAAATACATATCCATCCATTATTTCTATTTAATATCAAAAATGGAAACTGTCTGAACTTTAGAGGACATCAGCTCTCGCTCCTCAAAGTTAACATTATCTGCAAAACTCATCTTGTGAGGGAATAATTAATAAATAAATTAACATTAATAAATGTTCTAAGTCTCACTTACACCGTGAGTTATGTAGATGTTTCATGCACATCAAATGATAAACATTTTTATACCTATCGCTGTATTTCTTTGCCAGATACATGCTGATCATCTTTAAATGAAAGGTGAGAGAAGTTTATTTATTGATGAAGAAATGCAGATTGGAAAGTACATTTTAATTCATGCAATGCTAATAAAGATTACAGCAGTTGTTTTTTCCAAATAGTAGTCAGAATACGTATACTGTATTCTAAAACAATCACATCCACACCCTAGTATGAATGTTAAATTACAATGAAAACTGGATGTAATGTATTTAAAAAGACACTTTGATAATATATTGATTATTGGTTTAATAATAGGCTCGCATCACCGATGGTGTAGTAATACACAAGCCTGGCTTTGATGAAGAGGATAAATAGTATAAAATGAATGTTGAGTAAAATTGATTAGTTGATCCCTGGTTGTCTCATTTCATGACGCAACTCCCAGTTTAGGGCATTGCAAGATTTTCACAATTAATTAATTTTTTGACATGCACAGACAGCCCTCATGAAATACAAACAACATTGCCGCATTTGATTCCATTATCCCTTCACCATTTTAGTTACTGTTAAATCCTCTCACTCCCATCAAGTTACTGTAAAAAGGGTTTTGGAAACAACAAAAAAAAAATGATTGGACTAACTCAACATTATTAATTATGGATGAAGATTTTAAATTTTGATCCAAATTTTAGAAAAATACCTCCTGGATCGGTCACATTACCATAGTAGAGATGTACGTCCCAATAATCCACAGGTGTCAAACTTAAGGCCCAGGGGCATGATCCAGCCCGCCACATGATTTAATGTGGCCTGCGAAAGTAAATCATGCGTGTTAACTTCTGTGATTCTTGTTCAAATCTGTACAGAAATTTTTAACTGTCATATGATAAATGACACACATTGAGATACAGAAAGCATTTTTTTTTATCTCACCAAACATCAATAATAGTTGAAAACATAATTATACTTGATTTCTGACATCAAAACTAGTTCATAAATTTGATTTGTAAATATGATGAGGCAGAATTTTCTTTTATATATTTTCACTCATATTGGCACTCACAGGGAAACCCGAACTAGAATGTGGTTTGTGATGAAAAAAAGAGTTTGACACGCCTGCAAGGAGCTAAATTGTGTGGCGCGTCACGCCCCTGGTAGGATCACCCTCGGCAAAGAGATTCTTGCCACCCGTACAATGGGGTTTACCCAGAAGACAAAAGCGCAAAAAATTCCCTCTAACACCATAACAATCATGGAGATTCGGGTGAAGACTGGGGCCAAGCTGTCAACCAGTCACCTGGTAGTGAGTTGACTCTGATGGTGGGGGAAGATATTGGTCTAACCTGGCAGGCCCAAATGTATTGCGAAGGTGTGCTGGTAATATCTGGCGGAGTCCTCTTTCAGAAGGAGTTTAAAGAATTTTGCTCATATATGGGAGGACTTGAGTCAGAGTGATGTATGTTTCATGCTCCCATTGCTGAGATGGCCGGCAGGAGCTGTGGCTGTTAGGTGGTCATTGCCTGTCATGGGGCCAATCTTCTGACCCGATATTAGACACCAATGGTATAAGGTATGCTGTCAAGGTGAAGAAGGGCCTTTTGTGCATGTGGAGCTCCCAGTGGATCTGTCAGGTACTGGAATTGAGTACTGCTGAAACAAATACTCAGGCGTGGAAGAAGTTTGTTGAGGCCATGTAGAAAGACTTGAGGATGGCTTAAAAATAATTGTGGACCACCATCCGTAGTCTCAGAAGGGGGAAGCACTCCCACATCAACACAGTGTATAGTGAGAATGTGTTGAAGATGGATATAAGGCGAAGCCCTCAATTTACCCGTTGAGCTATGTTCCTTCTCAATTTATCTGTTGAGCTATGTTCCTTTCCTCACCTGTGGTCACGAGCTCTGGGCCATGACTGAAAGACCAAGATCCCGGACACAAGCAGCCAAAATGAGTTTCCTCCATAGGGTGTCCGTCCTTTCCCTTAGGGATAGGGTGAGAAGCGCAGTCATCTGGGAGGGGCTCAGATTAGAGCCGCTGCTCCTCCGCATTGAGAGGAGCCACATGTGGTGGCTCAGGCATCTCATTGGGAGGCCTCCTGGGCACCTGCCTATCTGGTGAGGTGTTCTAGGCACACCCCACTGGGAAGAGGTCCCGAGGAAGACCCAGGACAAGCTGGAGAGACTGTCTCCAGGATGGCCTTGGAATACCTCAGGATCCCCCCGAAACAGCTGGACAAAGTGGCTGGGAGAAGAAACTCTGGGGGTCCCTGCGAAAGCTTCTGCCACTACCACCCAACCTCGGATAAAGGGATGGGTTGATGGATTTCAGCAAGAATCATGAAAGTTGTTGCAAATGATTTGCTTTTTCGGGCCACATACATTTCTGTGGCGGGCCACATTTGCCACCTGGGCCTGGAGATTGACAGCTTTTATATAGGATAAGAAATCTGGAAATCCAGGAGGGTCTCAAAGTTAATGCATCCTGGATATATCCCTGGTGACGTCTTTCAGACATGTAGAAATGGAGGAAAGTCCGAGTACACTTTGGATTGACTAGATCAGCTGTCCTGAGAACGTCTTGGGATCTTCCGGTAGAGTTGGATGAATTGACTTGGGAGGTTGAAGTTAGGGCTTCTCTGTGTAAGTTGTTACCCCAGTGACCTGACCCTTGATAAGATGATGAAGATGGATGGATCCACAAATATTCAGGAATAATGACATAGTTGTAGGAATAGTTGAAGCTAAAACTGAACAGCAATGACAGACTTCTATACAAGAGGCTTCCTCTAACCTATGCAGCTGACACAGGGCCAGGGTTCCCAGGGTCATCGTGTTGGTTATTTAAGGGGTCCACCAAGTTCACCTTGCCATGTGTGCTGACAGGAAGAGAGAACAGCAGATCCCCTTTCTTTACTCATGATAGGTTTACAGTGCAGCTGCCAGTGTGTGGCCGTAATTGGAGGAATGCGGCAGCCAAAGATGGGGAGAAGCGACAGGACAGTTATGAGTTACGGAGACAAAGAAGGTCATTGAAGAACTAAAAATGATAAAGAAAATTTAAGCCTGACTTCCATCAATGAATACACTACACTATATAATACAACGCAGATTTAATTGCATCAAAATTTGTGTAGGGTTTTCGAATATTTAAAAATAATTGGAGAAAAATTGATAAATTCATCCGTACTGTACCCTGTTTTGGTTTTACTCTGCTGGAAGTGGCAATTATAATGGGCAGACACTTTGCTTGTCAATGATCGGTTGACAGAAAATGGAGTTTTTTAGAGTCAGAAATTGAAATCTTCAAGTTTCCAAAAATCTCCAAACATGAGCCCAATCTGTTGTGACCTAAAATTTGTTCAAATTAGCAAACCGAGTTTCCATTGAAATTAATTGTACAGTACTTGGAAACAACTCCCCCCCCCCACACAAACGATTAGCATGATGAAACACGCATTACTGTCCTTACAAAAATTTAACAATCTTAACTGTGATACATCTCCAAGCAGATGTTAATCACTGTAAAATTGATTCATCCATACATTTTCTTCGCCGCTTATCCCAACTAGGGTCGCAGGGAGTGCTGGAGCCTATCCCAGCTGTCAATGGGCAGGAGGCAGGGTACACTCTGAACTGGTTGCCAGCCAATCGCAGGGCACATAGAGACAAACAGCTGCACTCACAATCACACCTAGGGGCAATTTAGAGTGCCCAATTAATGTTGCATGTTTTTGGAATATGGGATGAAACCGGAGTGCCCGGAGGAAACCCACGCAGGCACGGGGAGAACATGCAATCTCCACACAGGCGGATCCAGGATTGAACCTGGGATCTCAGAACTGTGAGGCCAACGCTTTACCAACTGAGCCACCGTGCCACACTGTATTTTTTATGTGGTTAAAAAAAATACCAAAAAAAAAAACCAAGAAAACATCTTTTAAAACACTCCAAACTTTAGTCTAGTTGGAATAAACCTCACAGATGCTCATTCCACACTTTTTTTTTTTTGCTGTTGTTCATTAAGTCACATAAGTATAAAATTAACTCAACCACTAATGGTAAATCTTAACACACATACAACTTGAGCTTGACTTGCTGCTGGCTAACTCGCGAACCGTAGCCAATGTTACTACCTCTTCATTCACTGGTCTTTAAGATGTAAAGTTATTGTTGTTTTCGGCAAAGTGTACTTTTGCTGGTATTTTCAGGTTTTTGGTCATTTTTGGCACAGTGAAATAGGTTGAGGATCACTAAAAGTATATGTGCTGTAAATACTGTAATAATCAGCAATATTGGGCACTTTTAAAGTGGATGTATGGATGGAGGGACAAAAATCAGTTTCTTTGATCACACTTTTATGAGGAATTCAGAATTTAATCCAAAATCTGATCAGGACATGTTTCACATGTAGACTGGACGATGTTCGAGGAGGTGAATTGCAGTAGATTGATGAGGAAAATACACCATCTGTTTTCTTCATAAAAAAAATTTGTTGTGAGTGTTCCGTCACCCAGTCTCTTGCTTACACTATTGGAGCACTCTTAAACATGGCACACCATTAAATTAGTTTTAATCTTGTTTGGAGTGTGTTCACAGCCAACTTAATTTCCTTTTTCACACAGTTATGGGCACTGTCTCAAATAAAAATGTGAGGAAAAGCTAATTAAGAGTTAAGACACACAAAGTTTGTCTTACAAAGAGCACAAATCTGAATCAGAAATTAGTCATGCAAATATTTGTCCTCTGTCTCACTCATCTGATGGGTGGATGTTTAGACAACTATAATTCAGAATAAAAACAAAGTTTTTGAGCTGACCAGAAGCATTTTTGCTGTACCTAAAAAGCATAATTGTGAATCCTTTAAGGTAAAATTAAACAAAATTGAATCTGATATTCCTTAGTCCACACCACTTACCATAGTCCAATTAGTGACCTTATGAGCTAAAGCGTTCCAAATGGAGACCAGCTGTCTTCGCTCACTGGGCTGCAGCCCTGCAAACTTTCAAACTTAGTGACAGAACCATTCTGTTTTGTTGGGTTTTAAAAAGGACCACAGCAGGTCGCTGTCATGGGCATGGGGCTGGATCCAAATGCAGGACGCTGATGTTTAGGGTGGTTTTATTCCAGGCAGAGGTCATACACAGATAAGCAGTCCGAAAAAGGCAGAGGTCCAAAAACACGTGGCAACAGGGAAGGTCCAAAAACATGAAAACAAGGTTGGATTACTACTAGGCAAAAAACAAGACTTGACTTAGCTCTGGTGGCTCAGGAACGCTGGCCGTGACAATGAGGCTAATACATAAGAGCATTGTATACTCACACAGACGACTACAGTCTCAAACACAACGAACCGGCAAATGAGAGTGACAAACTCAAGGCTTATATGCCTGGCCTAATTAGTGTCTATACAGTGCAGGTGTAGGGGTGCTACCGGAGGCTTGGCCATGCCCCTGACAGTCACAAAGGATGAGTAGAATGGAGAGAAACTGTAATTTCTTGAGTATAATGTGTCCTGTAGTATAATTCCCGCCCCCAAAGTTGACCTAAAAAACCCTATTACCAATGTACAATGTGTACCACCAATTTGCTGCTACCCAAATGCTCAGAATATCAGGAATGAGTTGTATTTGTATTTTGTTAGGTTTTTACTTGTATTGTTTTTTTAAAAAAAACTGTCCGTACAACAATCCTTAATAATAATCATTGTGCATGTGTTCATATAGCAGTAATATAATCTCGGGACAGGCCACAGGACATGCTTGTCCTGGTCCCTGTAATTGACTCCTCTGTACAGGGCACTTAACCACGCGTCCTGAAGTCACGTCACCCCACTGTTGCTAACCTCAGACAAACATTAGACAAAATGGCGTCGCAGGAAGAAAAGTCGAGAGCGAAATTGTCCGATTTACCATCTGATTTTTCACTCGAATCCTTACCGAATAGTGAAATATCATTGAAGAGCAGACAGCAGGGCTTCATGTATTTCAGCGAGGGGTATTTCAATGGTATTTCCATGTATATCGACGGAGAAACCATTGATATTAGCGGGAGATCTTTCCGGAGTCAGAGGAAGACCGAGAAGCCACATAATATAATATACTATAACCCAAAGACGAATTCGTCATTGACAGTTTCCTATTTTCGTGTTACCTATCACACTTGTGTGCAGAATCTGTATGTGTATCTGTATAGCCGTTTGTGAACCGCCGTATGAAGGAAAAGAAGAAGGCGAGGCTTGATTTACGAGTTGTTTCTCTCGTTTTCTTTGTGTAACGTCACGCGCTCCCCTCAATAATTACTTTTGAATTAGTGCCGAACCTACGTAAGTCCCGACCGAGTACGACAATCACTACTTTAGTGTCCTCAAACATCCTTCCTTCAGTCTTGGTGTCTCGGTGCACGTCAAAGGCTTTTAGGACTCGCTAGTCCGGTTTAGCTTAGCTCGCTAGCCGCACGTTTGTGCAGTCAGGTCCTCGCAAAGTATCGCTCAACACAGATCAAGTGTGTCAATCATTCATACGTAGCTATGTTATGGAAGCGAAGAACTGCTAATTCATTTATATGAGACGTATTGAAAATCAAAAATAGGGCTTACCTTCGTGCAAACATATATGTTCCGGTTGATTTTAGATGGATTCAGTTGATCATGCGGTCTTCCACAAAGTTTGATCCATCGAAGACATTTTTCGTACTCGGTCTTCGGTTTTGGAAAGGGTACAAATTGAACTCCACCAACGAGCCTATCAGGATACCTGTCGTCACTATTACAAAGTCCGTGACTACACCTCTTAACCATATCTATTGTTAAGGATCCCTAAGACGTGATAAAACGCAAACAAAAGCTATACTAGACCATGCGACTTTGTCTGAGGTAATGGCGGACGCCAAATATGGTTTAGGCAGATTTCTGGCCTCTGACTGGTCAGCGACGCGGCTTACGCAATTTCTACGGAGGGGTCAATTGTCAGAACAGAATCCCTCAACCAAGCAAAATAAATGCCCAATGATGGCACAAAATTTTATTAATACTGTTGATAACACATTTTACAGTCTTAAAAATATAAACTGTTTAACTTCAATATTTTTAGCATTAAATAGCATAAAACGGTTGTGCATAGTGCAGTTTATCTACTACATTACACATCACTGGCCAAGACTTCAAAAGAAACATCTGATTCATCTCGAATCGGAAAAAGATCCATAGAAGCTACCTTTGGTGGATCGCTGTGAAGCAGCAACTTTTCTGTCACATAACACACCAGACACCTTTGCCAGCTGTTCCAATCTTCTTGGACCCGTTTCTTCACTTGCTTACCGCACTCAACATTGCTCTGGATTGCTGGCCCAAGTATTTGAAGTCATCCACCCTCACTATCTCTTCTCCTTGTAGCCTCACTCTTCCCCTCCACCCCTCTCATTCATGCACTTATATTCTGTTTTTCTTCAGCTAATCTTCATTCGTCTCCTTTCCAATGCATGCCTCCATCTTTCTAATTGTTCCTCCACCTGCTCCCTGCCTTCACTGGATATCACAATATCATCTGCAAACATCATGATCCAATGAGACTCCAGTCTCACCTCATCTGTTAGCCTATCCATTACCATAGCGAACAGGAAGGTGCTCAGACCCGTATCCCTGATGGAATCCCACCTTCACCTTAAATTCTTCTGTTACGCCTACAACACACCTCACCACTGTTCTGCTGGCCTCATACATATGCTGTACTATTCCAACATATTTCTCTGCCACACCAGACTTCCGCATGCAGTACCACTCTTCTGTTTCTCTAGATTCACAAAGACACAATGTAGCGCTTTATGACCTCTGTACTTTTCAGTTAGCGTTCTCAAGGCAAATAATGCATCTGTGGTACTCTTTCTAGCTATGAAATCATACTGTTGCTCGCAAATACTGACTTCTGTCCCAAGTCTACCCTCTACTACTCTTTCCCATAACTTAATTGTTGTGTGGCTCATCACCTTTATTCCTCTATAGTTGCCATAGCTCTGAAAGTAACCTTTGTTCTTAAAAATGGGAACTAGCACAGTTTTCCTCCATTTGTCAGGCATCTTTTCGCCAACTAATATCCTATTGAATAAGTTGGTCAAAAACTCCACAGCCGACTCTCCAAATTGCTTCCATACCTCCACCGGTATGTTATCAGGACCAACTGCCTTTCCATTTTTCATACTTTGTAGTGCCTTTCAAACTTCCCCCTTGTTAATCTTTCCACTTCCTGGTCCTTCGCACGTGTCCCTTCTACTTTTCCTTCTCTATTATTTTCTTCATTCATCAACTTCTCTAAGTATTCTTTACATCTATTCAGCACACTAGTCAACAGATTTCTATGTCTATCCGTAATCACCCTTACCTGCTGCACAACCTTCCCATTTACATCCCTCTGTCTGGCCAACCTGTAGAGATCCTTTTCTCCTTCTTTTGTTTCCAACCTGGTGTATATGTCGTCATATGCCTCTTGTTTAGCCTTCGCTCCCTCTACCTTTGGCCTACGTCGCATTTCAATACATTCCTTTCATCTCTCCTCAGTCCTCTCACTTCTTCTTTGCTAATCTCTTACCTACTATCACTTCCTGTATTTTGGGGTTCCACTACCAGGTCTCCTTCTCCCCTTCCCTCCCAGAAGACACACCAAGTACTCTCCTGCCTTTTTCTCTGATCACCTTGTCTGTAGTAGTCCAGTCTTCCAGGAGCTCCTCCTGTCCATTGAGAGCCTGACTCACCCCTTTCCTGAAGGCCGCACAACATTCTTCCTTTCTCATCTTCCACCACCTGGTTCTCTGCTCTACCTTCGTCTTTTTAATTTTCCTACCAACCACCAGAGTCGTCGTAAACACCACCATCCTGTGTTGTCGAGCTAAACTTTCCCTACCCCTACTTTACAGTCAGTAACCTCTTTCAGATTACATCGTCTGCACAGAATATAATCCACCTGCGTGCTTCTCCCGCCGCTCTTGTAGGTCACTATATGTTCCTACCTCTTCTGGAAAAAAGTGTTCACTCCTGCCATTTCCATCCTTTTTGCAAAGTCCACCACCATCTGTCCCTCAAAGTTCCTTCCCTGAATGCCATACCTACCCATCACTTCTTCATCCCCCCTGTTTCCTTCACCATCATGTCCATTACAATCTACACCAATCACAACTCTTTCTCTGTCTAGAATGCTCAGAACTACTTTGTCTAGTTCCTCCCAAAATTTCTCTTTCAACTCTCGGTCACATCCTACCTTTGGGGTTTAGCCGCGGATCACATTATACATAACACCCTCAATTTCACATTTCAGCCTCATCACTCTATCTGATACTCCTTTCACCTCCAAGACATTCTTAGCCAGCTCTTCCTTTAAAATGACCACTACTCAATTTTTCTTCCCATCTACTCCATGGTAAAAATTATTTAAACCCTGCTCCTAAACTTCTTGCCTTACTACCTTTCCACCTGGTCTCTTAGATGCACAATTTATCACCCTTTCTCCTAATCATCATGTCAACCAACTCCTGAACTTTTCCTGTCATAGTCTCAACATTCAAAGTCCCTACATTCAGTTGTAGGCTCTGTGCCTTCCTCTTCTTCTTCTGCTGAATAAGATGCTTTCCTCCTCTACTTTGTCTCTGACCCACAGTAGCTGAATTTCCACTGACACCCTGCAGTGCTGGGGGTGGGCATTTCTAACCCAGGCCATGATTTGTTTAATGAACGCTCATATGTTTTTGGGACAGTTTTACGATGAATGCTCTTCCTGACGCAATTCTCTGCATTTATCCAGGCTCTGGACCAGCCTACACATTGCACTGGCTTGTAACACCCCCCCCCCCCCCCACAGGGCTGCAGATAGTCAAATAAAGACAATCAATTAACAAACTCAACACACGAGGTACACAATTCACATACTCCCTACGCTAAGTTAAAGTGAAGGTCCAAACACATATGAAGATAGAAGAAAAAGAGAGATAAAAGAGATTCAAACCACAATGTCCCTGCAGTGTATCACACAGCAAGAGTGAAGAAAGATGAAGTTGAGGTTTGTGTCCACTTGTCCAGCATCCTCTAAGTCCTCACAGTCCTCATTGAGGTCTTCCTTGTTGTAGTCCAATGTAGGCATGCTCCACACAGGGAGGGCTGGGAATTAACCCGGGTCATCAGAACTGTGAGGTCAACACTTTCTAGCTGCTCCACCATGCCACCCAAGATATTAAATTAAAAATTTAATTTAAAAAAAATGTAAAATTATTTTCACCCCTGCTAATTTCCATTTTTTTTTGCATATCAATTACACCCAAAGGTATCAAAATCCATCCATTCATCCATCCATTTTCTTGGCCGCTTATCCTCACAAGTGTCTCAGGGAGTACTGGAAACTATCCCAGATGTAAACGGGCAGGGTACACCCTGAACTGGTTGCCAAACAATTGCAGAGCACATAGAGACAAACAGCCGCACTCACAATCACAAATAGGGGCAATTTAGAGTGTCCAATTAATGTTGCATGTGTTTGAGATGTGGGAGGAAACAGAGAGCAAGTGTTGTGTTCACGTGATTGCGGCCCATGGCACAATGCAAGAAAAAAAAATGTGAAGTTGAATGAGCACAAGGCATAGTCCCAAAAGTGGGGACGGATACACAAAGATTCATGTCGGGGGATAAACGCTGACCCTCAAAGCCTAAAAAACAAAGCTGTTAAAAATGTAAAATAGTCCCACAAAATAAAAATAAAGACAAAAGTAAGAGATAAATATGTAAGTCGAGGAAGAATAGCAGTAAGAGTTCATCATTCGGACTCAGGTTTTTTTTTTATGTTTCAATTAGACAACGAATAGTATGATGTACAAACAATGAAACAATCCAATTCACTTGTAACAAATACATTTAAATACGAGAAAGTAAATAAAATTAAAATTAAAAACTATAAAGACAAAAATTCTTGTTGCTCAATTTAAATTAGTTCAGATGGATAAGTAAATTGTCTGATTATTAATAAATTTGAGACTTTAGTCATCGACTTCAATTAAGAATAATTTTTTTTACTTACGGTTGAGCATCCATTCTATAACAGCAAAATAACAGAACTCCTCGTCCTGATAGAGTTTTGGTTTTTTTTCCCCACACGTGAATTAAAGAAGACAGGATGTGGCGATATATTAACCTCCACGAAACTGGGCTGACCTGATGTGGAGCAGACCTCGAATCCCGAAAAGGGGTGCTCAAGCCGGGGAAGTCACGGGAAGGCTTTAAAAAGAAATTAGACACCTTCAGAAGACTGACAGGTAAATTTATTTTGTCGGGAAAAAGAATTGTTTATGGTAAAGAGGCAAGGTGATGGCGATTGGTGGAAAAATATAAAATGGGGAAAAAAAAAAAAAAAAAAAAAAAAAAAAAAAATCACAATCACTATAACATTTGGGTTATTTCTACGACATTATCAGCAAAGTATAAAGGATTGGGGGAAAATGTGAGTAAATATTGTCACGACCCATCGGAACGAAGGTAGGACCCAAATGCAGAATTCGGCAGATGCAAGGTAGTTCGGGGAAAAACGTTTATTATTAAATGGTCGAGGATCGGCAGGCAGTCAGGTGCAGCAGCGGTATTTGGGACGTCGGGCGTAGAGAGCAGGTGAGCGAGCAGGCAGGAGTCGGTACACGGGAGATCGATCAAGGAAGGCAGAAGCGTCAAAGGATTCAGGCTTACGGGGTTGGTCGGAGAACAGGCGAAGGTCGGTACACACGGATTGTCAATCAGGGATACGAGAGTGCTGGAACACGACATGAAGCTCAACGATCTGGCGGAGCACCAGTTGTCATTGGGGTCCTATATATACACGGGATAATCAGCCTGCATGAGGCGCAGGTGTGTGCCTCCCAATTAGCCCTAGCGCGCGGGCACCCGCACAGCCCGGGCTCGAGCGGCAGGATGATTACAAATATAAATAATAGACTGTTCAGAATATTTAAATGAGGGCCCTCTACAGTCAGCGACTTGCAGTCTTCACTTCTTAGCCGATTAAACATCACGGCTTCTATTGGGTCATAAACGTGACCTCAAAACAGGAAGTTCAAGCTGAGACACTGGTGAAATATTTACAATTTACAGTGTTCTGGTTGTGTTCATGTTTTGTTTCCTTTGTTTCTTTTTTTGTTTCTTTCTTTTCATTTTCTCTCTCTCCTTTTTTCCATTTATTCATGCTGTTACTGCGTTTGAATGGAGGGGTAATAACTTTGGAAGTGATATTTAAATCATGATGGAATACCAAGTCTCTCCAATAAGGATAGCGTCTTAAAATGTAAAGGGTGTATTTAATTCAATATAAATGAGTAAAATACTGAGCAAAATGAAAAAAGATAGGATTGATGTACTACTCTTGCAGGATACCCATTCAATCGATACAGAGCACCCTAAACTTAATTGACAGGGCTTTAATCAGGTTTATTCATCATCATATAAAACAGGACACAGACGTGGGGTCGCTACACTTACAGTGTATAATGAATTGTGATTATTGAAAACATATCAGAAATCATAGATAAAGAAGGAAGAAGATATAATGTGGTTGTGGGGAGGTTGAAAGGGGCAGAAATTACTTTTATAAATATGTTTGCACCTCCAGGTGCAACATGGGAATTTTATAGACAAATCTTTGATTTAATGATTACAAAAGCCCAAGGAATTGTGATTTGTGGTGGCAATTTTAACCTGAGATTTAATCAAAAATGGGATGTATCAAGATTAAGTCAACCACAAAACAACATCATATCCAAAAAAAAGTGGAAAAGATTGCAAGAGATTGGCATTTGTGATGTATGGAGGGAGTTAAACCCCACGGCCAGAGAATACACCTTTTATTCTGCACCACATAAAACAAATAACGAGAATTGATTATTTCTTTATGTATTGTAAAGATATTGGTTTTGTAAAGTCCTGTAAAATTGGGTTATTGGATCTCTCAGACCACACACCAGTTTATTTGGACTTAAATTGAAAAAAAAAAATCATTAAAAACCTGTTTTATTGGAAGCTTAATTTAAATATTCCTAAAGGTAAAATGAAAGAAGAACTCCAAGAAGACATCAAATTATACCTGTCAGAGAATGATAATGGGGAAGTCTCCCCTCTCATGATTTAGGATGCACGTAAAGCTGTCTTGAGAGGGAAGATCATTGCTAACCTGGCACTTCACAAAAAGTTAAAACAACAAAAATTGAATAAACTAGTAAAAGAATTGGAAGACCTGGGAAAAAAAACATAAAAAAGACATCTCAGACAAGACAATGTAAATTAGTCAGAGAATGAAGGAAATAAAAAAACAGGAGGCGGGGTCGCCAGCCAATTGCAGGGCACATAGAGACAAACAACCGCACTCACAATCACACCTAGGGGCAATTTAGAGGGTCCAATTACTGTTGCATGTTTTTGGGGTGTGGGAGGAAACCGCAGTGCACAGAGAAAACCCACGCAGGCACAGGGAGAACATGCAAACTCCACACAGGCAGCGGCGCGGTTGAACCCGGGTCCTCAGTACTGTGAGGCCAACGCTTTCCAGCTGAACCACCGTGCCGCCCCTCGCATTCATGATGCTACTAAAGGTTGCAATCCAAAGCCGTGTAAGTTGTTAAAGAAACAAACCACATGATGATGGTATGAATGAAACCCGGTGACACCTTGGCCACCTTCTATAAGGGGTTGAAGGGTTTGCAAAAAAATGTCATCCTCCCAGCCCCCAATTTGAGGTACTCCTACTTGGTCTGCAGGGCAAATGAGTTATCTGCTTCCAGGTGATCTAGTGGGAGTTCACTCATTTGATGATTCCAAATCCCAGTTATTGAAATCCTGGTCGACAGATGATCAGATGGGAAGCGTCTGAGGGCATCTTGCGATGTTGTCCTGGAGATAGGATTAGGAGATAGCTTTGCTGCAAAGGGATAGGCTCATATCATCGTGTCATTCTTTATTCCCCTGCATGATCAAAGGCAGGGGTGTTAAACTTATTTTTGTTGCAGGCCATAATGTAGTTACAGTTTACCTCAGAGGGCCGTAATGATCTTATAATCGCCTAATTTTTATTCGCCTGATCATATTTACAGACAAAATTTATGAACTAGTTTTGGAATCAGAAATCACGGGTGATGGGTTTTTAAACCATTGTTAATGTTTGGTAACACTAAATGGCTTATAATATTGTGTTATTTAAATGACAATTAGAAATGTTGGGACAGATTTTCACTAGAATCATTAAGTTCACAGAAGTTTTGCCTTTGAGAGCCACATAAAATCATGTGGTGGACCGGATCTGGCCACCGAGCCTTGAGTTTGACACCAGTGATCTAAGGCATCATGCCTGTCAGCCATAAGAATAATTTTTTTGCCTTGGCGTAATAAATCTCTACTACCAAAAGCTTTTTACAAATGTTTTTTCATCTAGTCTTCTCGCTTATCTGCCATTATGCTTGCCTCTTCTCATTACCTCCTTCTCTCACCTCCTTTTTCTTCCTCTTTTTCAATCTGACAGATTGATGTTCACCTTACTTTATTGACTTTGTTTTTTAACGGTTATAACAGCTGCACGGTATCCTTATTGTAGCATTTTTCATTGCCCTAATACCTGTAAAGTTTCACAATAAATACGTTCAATAGTCAATGGTAATTAAACCACTTTCTCAGTAAAATCAAAGAGGCCAACAGAACACAAAACTAACAGATGTCCAGGCATCATTGGTTGGTCATTGTGGATTATCATTTAAATACCTAGATAAGTGATGACTTTAATCTTCCACAAGCAAGTCCAAAATTACAAAGACAAAACTGTTTATAAATCAATGGACTTATAACTGTTCAAATGTTCATTCGTTATGAGTCCATCCCTTCAAAATCTCATACAATCTCACAGATTTCATCACACGGGGGCATTTTGAGTTCATAAATAAGGAAAAACTCATACTTGAGAGCTACTATCTTCATAGTAATGTTCTTGCATCAGAAATGATGTCAAACCTAAGCTAACGTTATCATCATCATTTAACTTTTAAGGCATAAAAAGATGCACAGAAGGTTGACACTTCTTCCCCATTTTGTTTCGAGTTACTGCTCGCCAGTAAGCACAGTTACATAAATGTGTGGACTGTTCCAACTCCAAGCACTCTTTGGACTATGCTAATATGTTTGGGCCCTTAACTTTTGTCTGTATGAAGTATCTACTCTATTTGCAACTCATTAAAGTCTTGTGCACCAGCGAAACTTTTGCAAACTTGCGGACTACCACACAGTGTAATTATTAAGAAGCTGATTAAGGTGCATGGCAGAAAGCCATGTGATGAGAGAGCCATTCATAAACCAGCCGAATGGCATATGACCAGACTGAGCCAATCATACTGTAAGCGTCTGTTTGAGAAGGGAGAAAGACACAGCTACTTGATCAAACTGAGCAAATTCTGAAGTGTAAGGAAAAACATTTTCATGAAATGTTCTCAAACAATTGGAATTTAATTACATAGTTTCTGACAGTAATATAAAGGGTTATGATTTCTTACATTTTGTAATTAAACTACATAATCTTATTACATGTCATTTGTTAATCCACAAAATTATCCGAATTAATATGACACTTGTGACTGTGAGAAATAACCTTTTCACTAATACTGAAGGTAATATTACGACTTTCAACAAATTCAATCCTCTTGAGAGTCAGTGGATTTATAATTGTCTGAAAGGGAAGTCTCCACTGCGTTAGGCTTAACGACAGCAAAATTAATTTATGTCCAAACAAAGTGGCTTCTCTCATTACCTTTAAATGGTAAAAAGTAATGGAAACTCACAGTCTCACATGGAGACCTTTGTGTGGGTGATGTGTTATCACAGTGATCTGTGCATGAACGGGACATTGTCACTGCACTTGGCACCAGACAGTGTCTGTGGGGACCTCTGTCGAATAAAAAGTGACTTGAGCAGTGGGATCATTTCATTTATTAATTTTCATACCACTTATCGTCATGCAGGTAATGGGCGTGCTGGAGCCTTTCCCAGCTATCTTTGATCAAGAGGTGAGGTACACCCTGAACTGGTTGACAGCCGATCGGATGGGACTATAGAGAAACCAGAATTTGCACTCACATTCACATCTATGGACAATTTAGTGTCCTCAATCAACCTACCATGCTTGTTTTTGGGATATTGGAGAAAATTGTGGTATCCAGAGAAAACCCACGCCGACATGGGGAGAAAATGTACATTCCACACAGATGAGGCTGGATTTGAACCCGGGTCCTCAGAACTGGGAGGAAGTTGTTCAGTTAGACACCATGCCATGGGATTATTTAAAAAATATTGATATTAATTAATAGTAATAAAGTGTTCAATGGATCGATTTCTGCAATTATTCAGAGGGTTTGATGCCCACTGTTCAGATTATGAATAGAATACATCTGACATTGACCACACGTCAACGGAGCTCAGTATTTTTTTTTTGAGGGGGGCTCTGTTCAGCTGTTAGGTCAAGGACAATGCAGTATCTTTATCCTTTTTATAACAAAAATGTTTAAAAGTGTCACAGTGGAGTTTTTAAGATTCTGCTGTGGTGTCTTAACATTATAATGGGTGTTGTGAAATAAAGTCGATCAGTCGAAGAGAACAAGGTTTACAGAGGAGACATAGAAAAGAAGACAACAAAAGACAAAGCACTAATTATAGACAACAGGAGAAAAGTAAATATTTATATATCTAGAATTATGACTCATCAGACGTGTGTTATACGTGAGAGTAGTGCGACACCCTCTCAGGGAAGGACAGTACAAGGTCGGACAAAACAAGGACAGGAGAGAATGCATGCAGGACAAGGGTTGTGAGCCCAGCTGTACAACTGAGGAGTAGCTATGTAAATCATAAACATCTATCGGACGAGAGTGTGACTGAGGGGATACCCAGGTAATAGCCCCACACCCAGCAAAAAAGTTATTTCCAATTACCTGCAGATTGATGGACATGAACTGACACTGTTTCGCGTGCACAATGACTGACAGAAGTGTCCTGTAAGTGCTGTGACTGCACTACATAGGCTGAGGACCTCAACCAATAAATCGAGGATCGTACATGTGCCCCGATCAAATATACCATAATTGTATGAGACCAAAGTCACTGATGGAGTTGTGGTACACACGCCTGACTTTGTTGCAGGCAGCATGGAATCAATTCCCACTTAGTGATGGTGTTGATATTTGCCCTGAGATGGACTAGTGACCAGTTCAAGGTGTAGTCCACCTTTCGCCAGAGGCTAGCAAAGATTGGCTCCAGTTCTCCCGTGACCCTTGTGAGAATAAACAGATTGGATAATGGATAGATGCAAGTTTTAGAGCATCTACTCCACTAACTGGACATGATCTCAGTCGGCATAAGTTTAAACTGATTTGCTGAATTGCAACAAATTGTCACTCTGTTTAATCTGTTTCTAAGGGGTCAGCCTCACTGCGCCAATAGAGCCTTCTTGGTGCTAGATTGGGAAATGTGCAGTAATAGTAATATTTGGACCACACAACCAGATTAATGTAAACTAAAATGATCAGCAATGATGGCTGTTTTCCTTGCAAATTTGAGTGTGAAATTAAGTGATCTGTGAAGCATTCAAGACATTGTAATGCAAAATGTTAAATAATTTCATTAGTGGAAAATTGAATTGCTGAATGTTAAATACTGTAAGGGCTGATGCATCTGCTCTCAGTCACTCTTGAGCTGGCCAGAAAACTAAGACTCCAGGTAATATTATGTCTGCCTGTTAAAACGTCATCCTCTCCAGTAACTAGGAAATGGTCTCATCTCTTTTGCCCACATTTAACATCAACGCTGGGATAAGGAGGGAAACATTGATTTGCCGTCTCCATTCTACATTGGACAGCAAAGCTGTTTTTTGGACATCTGACACAACTTAACTATTGGAAACAGAAATATAATGAAACATTTGTAGATTTGAGTAAAAGCTGACTTTGTGCTATGCATCCATCCGATGCAGTACTACTGTACGTAGTATATTGGCAGTTGGGGAACTCCGAAGTGTGGCTATCCCACTGTTATTGAATTTCTGCAGAAACTAGTCCATGGATATATTTGGTTGCTGGAAGAGCGCTCCACATATTTGGCTATACCCACAACCTGGAATATGGGGGAAGAATTGTGCCGAAAATTGCTTCAATGTTGATCTTTAAGTGTTGTATTCTTGTGAGATGAAGTGTTATGAAACAGAAATTGTTAGTCTTTTTGTATGACTGGATATAATGTAGTTATACAAAGCTGTAAACTTAACGGATTCATTTATATTAAACAGATTTATTAGCCTACCTCTTATAATAACGAGAAGGGAGCATCAAGTGCTAGTGTGCCTCTAAATGATAAGAACAATATCATCAATTAAAAGTAATAATAATAAATTACACATTTTTATTTTACATTAGAAGTCCAATCACTCAACATTAGACTCAGAAATTATATGCACTGAAGATTTTTTTTTGCCCAGGGTGAATGGACTGATCCCAGACTGTCAAAGGGTCATATGAACCTCTGAATCTGTCCATAAAATGGCCACTGATGTCAGGTTTAAGAGTCTAACTCTATGCTAAAAAAGAGGCGACCAGACAAGTCTTCAAGTTTTACTTGCTGCAAGGCGAACGACCAGAGCCTCTCCCTGCTACCAATCAACTCCAACTCAGGTCCCAGTGCATTTTTTTTTTAATACACATAGGTCACATGATGTGTGTGTGTGTTGTGGCCACATTAAGGTATCATAAATAAATGATAAAGTCTTGTATAAACCACACCTCTACTTTGCCACTATGCGATGGGGTTTGAAGATTGTGTAATAGGTTGCTCCTCCACAAATGCTCAGACCTCCATCATTGCATTTGCCACTGGATTTCGACAGGTGCTCATTAGCTCTGAGACCTGACGATCAAATTCTTGCTTTCCAAATCTAACTGTGCTGGCTGGAACTTGGTAGCTGCCTTGCTGCTCCCACTTCTCCGTCAGCCTGCTGGTGGGGGAGGTTCATCTTTGCAGCAGCATTGTTGAGATGGTGACAGGTCTTATCTGCATCATCATCCCTCCTGAAGAGTTTTCATTTGAACCTCTGGTCAACTGCTTCCACAAAGCAAAATGTCTGTGTGATATCTGTGTACAAATGGTGTACGTCCATGAGTTTCACAGGCTCCATCAAGTTCACATCACTTTGTACATTTGCAATGACCTTCTGGAACTATCATGCCAAAAGAATCACCTTTGATTCAGTAACATATCTGAGACAAAGAAAAAAAGGTTTTGCAAGATTAATAACAAAAATGTAAATTGTTATTGTAAAGATATTTCATAATATTACTAATAGTAGTAACACTTGCAAGTAATGATCATTTGTTTGATAACTAAACTATAGGCTAGAATTAGTTAGTGACACTGAAGAAGCCAAACAGGAGCATAAAAACACTATAAAAATCAAACCATATACTGTCCATACTTTTCACAACTCATCTCTGTCGTGACTTCCTCAAAGGGCTTCAAAATATCACAGAGCTGGGCTGGGCAACCCTGAACTGGTTGCTAGCCAATCACCGGGCACATGGAGACAGACAAGTTGCACTTACAATCGCCCCTGGGGACAATTTCCCTCCATCCATCCATCCATCAATCCATCCATCCATCCATCCATCCATCCATCCATCCATCCATCCATCCATCCATCCATCCAATTTTCTTAGCCGCTTATCCTCAAGAGGGTTGTGGGAATGCTAGACCCTATCCCAGCTGTCAATGGGCAGGAGGCAGAGTACCCCTGAATTGGTTTCCTGCCAATCGCAGGGCACATAGAGACAAACAACTGCACTCACAATCAGACCTGTGTGCAATTTAGTGTTCAATTAATGCATGTTTTTGGGATGTGGGAGGAAACCGGAGTGCCCAGAGAAAACCCACGCAGGCATGGGGAGAACATGCAAACTCTGCACAGGCGGGGCTGGGATTTGAACCCTGGTCCTAAGAACTGTGAGGCCAATGCTCTCCAGCTGCACCACCATGCTGCCCCCAAGTTTAATATTTAGGAATTACATGCGCATAACCATGCCCACATCCTCAACACAGCTCTGACTTGCCAAAATTACCAGCGAGCCAGCAGTGCAGTCAGGAGACACACAAAACAGCCTATGTAATAGCAATAAAAGTGGTCCAAATTCACTAATCGTTCCTCCTTCAATGGCGCGAGTTTCGTAAATCTGAAAAAATGCCTATGTCTCGTTTTGAAAACAAACTCTTCAAATGTAAGTCACTCGTGTCTCCTACTCCTTCTGAAACAATAAATAAATAACCCTTTCTAATCAGGGGCTCTAAGAAACCTCGCCGTGGAATGTCATTGATGTCTGCTAAGTATTAGGCACACCCTTTTAACAGATACGATGTTCCCTCGTTTAACGCTGGGGGTACGTTCCAATAAATATACCACCTTCAGTAAAGTCTGTGGATCGGAAGTGGATTTTTTTTCTCTTTTTTTTTTAATTCTGTTTTTTTTCATTGACAGGATTTTTTTTTTTTTCATTTACAGTCCACTACTGTATTCTAGAATGAAACTAAAGAGCAAAACCCGTATCAGGCCAAAACATTTATTTGAGAAATAAATATTTGAACATCCCTCTATTCATTTCTTCCCGCTTTATCCAGCAGCGGGTATAAGTGTTTTTCTATTAAAAGAAAACTATTATAGTTTTTAGAAATAAGAAAATACATTTAATCAAATAATCAATTAATCAAAATATGGTGGCACAGTAGTTCAACTGGAAAGCATTGGCCTCACAGTTCTGAGGTTCTGGGTTCGATCCCGACCCCAAAATGTGTGGAGTTCGCACGTTCTCCCCGTGCCTGCATGGGTTTTCTTCGGCACTCCAGTTTCCTCCCACATCCCAAAAACATGCAACATCAATTGGACACTCTAAATTCGCCCTAGGTGTGATTGTGAGTGCAGCTGTTTGTCTCTCTGTGCCCTGCGATTGGCTGGCAACCAGTATATGGTGTACCCTGCCTCCTCCTGCCCGTTGACAGCTGGGATAGGCTCCAGCACTCCCGTGACCCTTGTGATGATAAGCGGCAAAGAAAATGGATGGCTGGATGATCAATATATGAGATTGAAGAGACAAGAAATTATTTAAAGCGACTCAGGCATATTTTGCAGTTCCTATTATTGCTATTGCTATATATATATACATATACACACACACACACCCATACTGTATTGAAAAGCAGTCCTGAGTGAAATGTGTCATGCAAAGTACGTGGTAGGATGTTGGCTCCCACTTGTCCCACATTCCCTGGACTTGTCTGGTCCATTCCATCTTCAGTCTTTTGGGAATTTAAACAGACTAACGCTCTCTCCAGTCACAATGGAACCTCCTGGAGCTGCACACCGTTCTGGCCACTAATCTTGTCTTGAAAAAAATGACATGCTTTGCTGGATTACTATTGGATGAGCTAGTTAACAAAGCTTCAATCATCAAAACAAAACATCTTAGCATCTGCTGATGTCACACGTCAAACCGGAAGGGTCAGCATTGTTGTTTAAGTCAACAGGTTTGAAAGTGAAAAGTGTGATGTAATTGTGTCTGATGACTATGGTAGTTTTAATGTCAAAATAACGTATATTTTTTTAAAATTCATGACAGATCCATATTTCAGCCAATCCTTCTCATGTTCACTGATGCCCCTCAGTCAATTCTTCACATCTAATTTTATAATGCAGTCTTTAGGTCTCTAATAACGTGGTTTATGCAAATACCCCATAACTGTTTAAGGATCCCACTTTCAATGATTGTGTTTCTCTTTAAATGTTGTGTTAGATTTTTGGTAGAGCAAGACTGCGTTGGATTACAGTTGGTGTATTTCCACATAGTATTTGACTTCTTTGCTTTATGTTGTCTTATAAAGAAGTTAGCATGTCAGGTCTCTGATGTGAGTAGAAGAATGTAGCAGGAGCTCTATGGCTTTTCCAGAAATCCTCAAAGTGATGCTAAAAGTTGAAGAAGTGAGACATTAAAGTTACTCGATTGAAGCTCTCAGGTTGCGTTGTTATTTGATACCCCAGTAGCTGCCTCTTTGGACTCAACTAAAAATGGAAAGTTGAGTTCTCTTATGGCCCCGTCACACCATGACGTTCTGGCCAGCGTCCTATAGCGTTTGAGGAAATGTTGGTAGTCGCCCATGGTCGCCGGGATAGCTCCAGAGTAGCGTTGTTTCCACGCCAGTGAACGTCAATGAAAAAAAGTTTTGAACATGCACAAAAGTTCTCATCGAGACCAGCGTTCATCAACGTTTAATTTTATACGCTGCAGAACGTTCAAGAACATCCGTGGAACATTTTACTAAGGTTCGCCGAGCGTTCCACGCGTTTGTCTATCGTTAGTCAGTTGTAACTTTAGCTTTACTTGTTTGTTACTTAATCGTTTGCTTTGCAGTGAACGACTCACTGGCAACGTGTCAACGCCCACTGAACAATCCCCCAGCTCACACAGCGTGTAACCAAAGTGAAACAAACGTCGTTTGGTGTCCATTGAGTGTCATTCGAGCGTTTCCCGAACTGCCATGCATATGGGTATATAAACCGATGGTTTGTAAAAGCAAGGTCCATTTAATATTAAGTTGCAGTAGAGAGCACCTAATATGGAAGATCCAGAAAGCAGCAGTTCGTTTTCACGGAAAAACTCCACCAGACTATCCTCAACAGCCCGGTCCAGGATCCTGCAATCCTTTCTCTGCTTCTTTTGTCTCTTTGTCGGACCGTCCTCACTGGGGTTTGCAAGGTGTTTAGGGTACGCAGGGGGTGTCACATTGTGCGTGACTTCGCGGACATGCTCTTCCTCCTGCTGTTGTAATTCATCCAAACACATTGCTCGTGATGAAAGATGCTTAGCTTTCTCATTAGCATCGCTAGTTGCTGAAGTCCGCGCCCTAACTTTTTTTCTTCTCGGCGGCATAATGCTCACTGTTATAACTCACGACAACAACTGAAGTGACTATGAACTTTCCAATGTTTTAGTGCCACTGTAAAAATTACACGCCAGCAAAACGATTTTCTGTCGTTATTCACCCATTGGTCACATGCTCAACACACTCGTCTTACGTTGACAAATCGCTTGTCATGCCCCAATGACACGTTTGCATACGCTAATGGTTTTTATTTGGTCGCTGTTACACGATTTTCGTGCGTTAGACACGCTTTTCGTGCGTTAGACACTCGTTAATCACACGCCACATGTGTCATCCGCGTTTGAGAACACTGAAAAATAGAATGATTGAAATGTTCAGAGGACGTTGACCAGAACGTCATGGTGTGACGGAGCCTTTACACAACACAATTCCTCACTGTGGTCTTTGAGAAGATATTTGTGCTGTGGTCATTTGCAAGGCACGTCATACATCTGTGTCAGCCCTGACCACTAATCCGAGTGAAAAGATAAAAATGTTTGCTGCTCAGCTGTCTGTGTACCAATCCCCATTCTTACCTTTACACTTATCAGTTGTGTTCATAATGGAACACAATCTTCTAAGAATAGTTTAATGATTGCTTCACAGAACTTTGAGTTCTCCCTGTTATGCCATGTGAAAAGGTGGACAAATGCCTGCTTTACTTGGGTCAGTTTTTAAAAGCAATGCTAGGGAGAACCTGTAAACAAATCTGTGACATACTTCTGTTTAAAAATAACTTTGAGTAAGTTAATTTTTCACCTATATGTCCATGCTGCCAAACTGTTGCTTTCAAATTGGTAGATTGGTGGTGCTAAAATACAAGATGTCCATTCAAAAATGTGCACAATAATCAAATGAATGTGGGGTTAAGTTTGGATTGGATGTGGTGTTACTGTTCTGCACTTTGATCATACATAAGTAAGACAAGTCAAACAAAGATGGGGGATGACTTAATCATTTTCAGAGACCTGACTCAGAGACCACAAACCCCAACAATTATCTGTGCTCAAAGATATAGGTGGATGGTCCCTGGAAAGTAATAAATCCAAACCAGTCAACAACAGTACAATACAGTATATTTGGACCGTTGGCCGATATCTATGCAATTTATTCATTTTATTTTATTTTTTAAATGACAAACATTACCATTAATACTATTTCTACAACTTAATCAGGAAAAAAATGCTGGCAATTAACGCTAACTACCGCTGAAGACTGTTTATAAGTCATAAGGGATGTGTTATATTTCATGCCATGAGAGAAATACAATGTGCACACACTACAAGTCCAATTTATTTGTCTCAAACTATACAGACTAATGTAGACTTACTGTGGCAACATTTTGTACCAGGGCCACAGATACAGGCTTTTACAAGTCAAAGCCCAAAAGATTTTAAGGCTTGAAGCTTAGTGAAAAGCAGTTGTGCCAAAAATAGTACAATGCTGTATTTAATGAAAGAACAAGTAGTTTTCCCAAAATAAACCCACAACGCTGCACATTGGATTGGATGAAGGGACTAGTATTTCAGGACAGGGGTCAAACCTGTTGCTGGCTCACCTCTGAGTTGTCTGTGTGTGTTTTTATGAAAAGGCAGATGATGACAAAGAGCATCTGTGCAAAATTACTTTCCCAGCTGGGAAGGAAAGTGCACTTCACTAGTTAAGGAGGAGGAAAGGGAAGGGAAACAAGTAAAAACAGATGAGCGATCCCCTTGTGAACGAGGGAGACAGTTGGTTTGTTCATGAGCTATTACCCAGGCATTTGATGTCCTTTACATAATGAGGGTTAGTTATTTATGGTGCAGGAGGAGGTAGTGATGCTTTTTACTGAACGGCCTCCTCAGCAGGTCAGTGGTCTAATGTTTGTTTAAGCAGTCTGGTGGTTTATTTGCCCGAAGAAAGTTGACAGTTTGACATGATGTTCTCCCAGCATGCATCTCATATTTACATGGGGCACTTCCCACTACAACCACGCCATGAGACTATTTGCTTTACAGATGAGGGTGTTTTTCTTTCTATAGTGCCACTTTCCCTGTTTACATTGTGCACTGTATTATAAATGCAGAGTGACTCAAGTCTCAAGGCGTTTGTGATTTGATCATCTTAAATACAGAATAACTTCTGAGAAAGGGATCATGGTTATTGTGTCAATTTAGGCTACAATACTTACATAAATCTCTACTTGATTAGTTAGGTTTAGTTTAATCATTGCATTTGGAGTCTGTTTGATCTAAGGCTCTGCTTATATAATATTGTGAGACACGTTCTACAGTGACGGCACGGTGGAGCGTCTGCCTCACAGTTCTGGGTACCGGGGCAAAAAATGCCGGGCCCACCTATGTGGAGTTTGCGTGTACTCCCCGTGCCTGTGCGAGTTTTCTCCAGGCACTCAAGTTTTCTCCCATGTCCCAAAAAGATGCATTAATTGGAGACTCTAAATTGCCCTTATCTGAGATTGTGAGTGTACTGTTTTTTGTCTCCATGCTCCCTGCAGTTGGCTGGCAACCAGTTCAGGGTGTGCCCCGTCTCCTGCCTGAAGTTAGCTGGGATGGCCCCAGCGCTCTGGCAACACTTGTGAGGATAAGCCGTTCACAAAATGGATGGATGGAGGTTCTACTGTGAATTTTCTGTTTTTCCATGTAGTACCAGAAACATGTAAAAGGTCGAAAGCCAGCAGCATGTAGTGTGTGCAACACTTCAGCACAAGATCAACTCTCCATGCCCCTTCGTGATGCATGCATTTGTTATGACATTAGCACACACCAAATTATGAAACGCAGCACCACAAAAGTTCCGTGAAAGCTCATTGCGGACATGGCAATATCCCACAGCATTAAATACTGCCTGAAAGGATGGGCCAACAAACTCCAGGATAAGATGTCAATTATCCGTGAAGGGAGTGAGACAGCGGTGACTGACTTCTACAAAAATAATAAATTTGGTTCTTCCTCTGCCTGTGCTTCAGTCATTTTAAATTGAATGTGTGAGAATTGTTGTCAGATTACATTTACCTTAGCATGGATAGCAAAGCAAAGCAAATGTATTTACATTGCGCATTTCATACACAGGCGGCATGGTGGTACCTCTAATAATAGAAGGGTTTGTGCGTTCCAATGATCCTCGGATCCTTTTCAGCGGCATTATGACCCTGGCAGAGTCACCCAAGGAAAACAGACACTAGGTGATAGACCGGACAAAGTACGGCTCCGAAAACCTCTTTGCAGATTACAATGATTGGACAATGTTTTAACGTCACGCTAACATTAGTCACTGGGTGGGGGTCCATAGAGAATGCCTGCTGGCCGGACCTGCACTCATGGGGACTGGCAGAATAGCCCAAAAAAGTAAAGTAGGTCCCCCTTCCCATGGGCATGGGTGAGGCCAAGGCGGCCGGGTACATAGTGAATTCAGTGGCAGCCAAATGCCAAGATTTTGGTGGTCTGATTCCCAGCTAAAAAACCTGGCTCTGTGGACATGGAATGTCACCTTTCATGCAGGAAAGAAGCCTGAGCTGGTGTCCAAGGTCAAGAAGTTTTAGTTATATATAGTCTGACTCGCCACACACACAGCCTGGGTCTGGCACCAGTGACAGTGTAGACAACCTCATGTTGTTTACTTGATAGAAATATTAGCAGGGTTCAACCACCATCAAAAAACTTTGTACATTGCATTTGCATCCCATTTGCTTGTACTCATCGATTACAATGAGTGGTGAAAGATTTCAACGGCTAATATTAGTTGCTCCGATTGTGAGTCAGTTGTTCAGTGGCCAAAATGGCCACCACAACACCCCTTCCCGCAGAGCTGTGTCCAACAAGGAACTGACTAGGTGAAAGGCCTTGCATTTGTTCCCAAGGTTCTACGCTGGTGAGCTGAAGTACAACAATATGCAAACACTGCCTTTGAAGTTTAACATTTTTTGTGTGTTTTATGATAAGTGATCGAAAATTTATAAAATGTTACAAAGACAGTGTATCCCTCTTTTTTTTTTTTTTTAAAGAGACTTAGAACAGTTGCCATGGCCAGAACACGCCGCTGAACCCAAATGCACGACTCATGAGGCTTAGGAGCAGTTTGGGAAGTGTCTTTATTCAGTCCAAAGTCAAAACACCAGTAGACATTCCACAGAGGCAGCAGTAGCAGATTTGGCAGGCTTAAGAGGTAGGTCAAGAACGAGGCGGGGTTTGGTACAGGGAATAGCAAGAGCAAAGACAAGGAGTTGTGGGAACGTGACATGGGATCAAGGACCTGGAAAAGACCAGACCGTACCCGTGGCCATATAAATATGTGAGACTTAATTACGGAGACGAGGTGCCGATGCGCGCATCTGCTGTTTGGAGCAAGTGCACGCCGCTCAGGGACCGGCACAGCCATAATAGGACCGGCACAGCCATGACAATAGTCTTCTAAACCTTTTCATTTAAAGCATATATTGTTTATACCCTCATAATGACATCTGAGACTTTTACTTTGTCTTAGTGAGACTTGCTATTTACGTCTATTTAAAAAAATATATATTTTTAATCATATTAATTTTAACATGTATAGGGTACTAGACTTTTACATTAACATAAAATAAATAGAAATAGTTAATTCACTGTTAATAATTTCTTTGTAGTCATGCCCTCCATGTAAGAGAAAGTAAGCATTTTAGGTCCAAGCAGAGCAAAAACTGTCACACATCCTGTAGTCATCTGTGTACAGCAAAAATTTTGAGATCAATATACGCTCAATTTGATTTCAAGAAGTCATAACTTAAATTTTCTACAGATGTGCATTGTGTGTGTGTTCGTGTGTGTGTGTTGGGTCTGGCTTTGCAGCACTTGATCTAACAGGCAGATGTCCAGAAAGATTGCATGCAAAGAGAGAGAACAATTTCATGGTAGAAAGGAGAGGGAAAAATACTGACGAGAGCATTAGAAATGAAAGTATATTTTAAGGAGGAAGAGAACATTACTTTTGAACAGGATGCAAATCATAATCTCTATTCATAAATTCCATATGCATACACAGTAGCGGTTTTGCTTAAATTAAGATATTTTGTTATCATATTGCTATGGGGTGGGAGAAGGGGGGTCATAATGAGGTTAGAGCTGAGGGAAGTCTAGAAATGGCCACTGGTGTTGAGATGAAGAAATCTGAGAAAGTCTTGTCAATCATGACTCTGCCAAGATGGAAAAAAAATGAAATTTTTGTGGCTACGTCTGGTTTCCTCATTTAAGGTTCCTACAAATGAAGCCTGACTACATTGTGTGATTGAACCTTTCATTTTGTTTGTCTTTGCTGTGAACATACTATCCTTCATCAGACATTACTGTTTATTTTGCTTGGTTGTTTTGGGAGAGGAATGAGACACTCCACAGGCTCACAGAGTATTGGACCAGAGGGTTTACCAGATTAATTACAATGTTCATCTTTGTGCCTCAATTACTCATTTACCATAACGGTGATATAAAAGGGTCTAGCTAAATGCATTACTGTGGGACAGGCAAAAGATTTATGATGTCATATACTGTAGCTTTAATTCATTTCAGGCTCATTTTTTTATGAACTATTATTTGCTTATTCAGTTTGCTTCAGGCAGCACGGTGCATCAGCTGGAAAGCGTTGGCCTCACATTTCTGAGGTCGGGTTCAATCCCCGGACCAACTGTGTGGAGTTTGCATGTTCTCCCGTGCCTGCATGAGTTTTCTCCAGGCACTCCCGAGTTTCCTCCTACAACCCAAAAACACGCAACATTAATTGGACACTCTGAATTACCCCTCGGTGTGATTGTGAGTGTGGCTGCTTGTTTCGATGTACCCTGCGATTGGCTGGCAACAAGTTCAGGGTGTCCCTTGCCTCCTGCCCATTGACAGCTGGGATAGTCTCCAACACTCCCCGTGACCCTTGTGACCATAAGCGGCTCAGAAAATGGATGTAAGGATGGATGATATTTGCTTCAATTTCCATCCTTTAATGTTCTTCTTGTTATCCATCCATCTAGAGATCCATCCATTTTCTTCTTCTGATTATTATTATTTAGTTTTGTGGTTTTAAGACAATTCTTTTTAATAATTTTCATCACGTTTTCTCCGATGTGCTGCTCCCCACTCTATTTTAGATTTAGCTGTCTGAAATTATGGTGCAATCCACAAAATGTAACTCATAAACTGTTTCAGACACTCAGACGTTCAAATACACAGCTTTATTGAATTTATTCCTGCCATTTATATTCACTTCTCTCTGCGGTCCCATTTTACAGAGTGTACGCGTAAATTCAATCTATGATCTCAGTATGCGCTCTTCTCTAACCCAAGGTGGTGATTATGTCCACTTATTCGAAATCAAACAAGGAAGTTCCAGTTCGTAAGTTACCAGTTTGCATAAAGCGGTTACGGGGATAACTTTACTTCTCTCATAACGCCATGTAATTTAGATTTGCCTATAATCTCATGGTTATAGTAGGTTTCAAAGAAATACAAAATGGCAAATGTTTCTAGAGTATGACAACAATACTATACTTTGTTGGATATGTTAAATCAGGGTTTCTCACCTTGTCATAAATTTGGACCCAGATTCTCCCAAGGTTAAGGTTATTCAAATCAATCTGTGAGCCACTCACAAGAGCAACTGAAAACAGAAGATAATAATCATTTTAAACATGAATCCAAATACAGTACTCCTATCCAAAATATGCAAAAAACTTTTTCAATGTATGTTTTATGGCTCCAACTCACAATTATTTTATTAATTGGTTGATAATTGAATTTGTCAATGTTTTAATTAATCTAATAATTGGATACAAAATGCCCACCACTTTCTTCAAAATTACAACATTATTTCAAATTGACAAATCAGAAAATACACAAAATGATTATGATTCACTTCATGGTTTGATCAGTAACATGTTAGAAATGGTAAAAAATGTTGATCATTGAAGAAAATGTTTGCCAATGTCTTCTTTTGAGAAATCACAATTGTAGTTACAGTATTCGCTTTCATAGAGGACGTCAGATATCTGAGAATATTTACTGATGAGTAGCTGAAAGTCTGAGGATTTGGAAAATTTTAAGTCTCAAAACAATTAAGTGACAATTAAAATAGTTGATAATTGGTTACTTGTCAAAAAATTCCTGAAGTGTTACAGCTCTAGCTTTTTTTACTTGCTGCCCACAAACCTCAGAGAACTGTGTTCTTGTGTCATAAAATGGATCTTAAAATGAACTTTGGCGGTACTAATTTGTCAAAACAAGATTATCCTAGTAAACAATGCTCAACGCTTGTCACGTCCTTCAGAGGACCCTACACTAGAATTAAGGGCTACTGACACGTAAAGCATGATTTTTAGTATGTTTTTAATGAAAAAAAAAGGCAGCCGGAATGGACCCATCTGTTTTTTCACCACACGACATGATGTTGTCGTTTATGGATTTTTACATCTCTTGCCATCTCGAGGCATTTGTGTTGGAGGACAACCAGGAAGTGACATTTTTTACAGTAGCGGGGTCAAGTGTTTATATTGCTTTATACCTATTGTACCAGTGAAAAATTACTTGTTTTTTTTCATCGTGTTAGCCAAAATGCCGGCTCATCGAATTGCTGGATTTTGCTCGAACACTCAGGAGGATGCGTTCACGCTTTACACTTTTCCAAAACACCCGGTTCGTCGTGAAAAATGGATTGCATGGGTGCAAAGGACAAGAGCTTTTTGGGTTCTAAATGACAGGTAGGTGTGTACAGAGTAATTAAAAAAAATAATAGTTGGCGGGGACTAATTTGTCTCACAGTTTATAGCATATGTTTCATGTGAATTTAGAATAAATCCTCCTGGTAAAACCGGCAACATGTATTGCATTTAACACAGTTTAATCACACACACAATACAATACAATACAAAACAACAAAAATAGAAGTACAAAGACAGTTTAATCGCATGGACACCAAGCTAACTAGGCGTATAGTCATCAAAGACGAACAACTTCTCTGAAAGCACCAATAATAAAAATCTCTGTCCGCGTCTGACAACGTAATCCTTCCCTCTTAACATAACAAAAGATCCGCGTCATATCAGTTGTGTCCCTTTACTTCTTCGATAGCAGCCAAATGAATAAAAAGCGCAGTCTGTGTCCAACAACGTAATCCTTCTCTCAGAACGTAACATCCATCCATGTCCCGCCGGGGTCGGCATTGTTCATTGCCGCCAGGGTGGGGGTTAGCCCTGACGCTGAGGTGGATAGGTGGGAAGGTGGTTTGGCTGCATGCAGGAGGATAAAAGAGCCCCCCCCCACGGGCCACCAGTGTCTGGTCACCCGCGAAGTACTTACTTCAACCAGCATGGGTCGTCCTGAGTATGCGACATACACAAGACTTGTAAAAGAGTTAGGAAATCGAAAAATTACACGCCCATAATTTTGAATATTTCATCGGGTTCGTCATTCGTCTGTCGGCGAGTCTGTTGTTAGCTAAAAGTGATCTGCATATCATCTAAATGTAGCTCAAAACGATAAGGTGAAAGTGCCCAGGTCACTTCACTCGATTCTGAGATGTTCTCTTTGTCAAAATGAGCTTCAGTCTCAGAAGGGGCGTCATAAATATCTGAAATCCCATAGCATGTGGCACAGCGTCTTCTCAATGGGGACTGTCCCAGTGTGACATCTGCAAATGACGTTGCAGGCAATATGGCTGCCACTGGGTTGTCAAGTGAGACTTCCGCAACTTTGTATATGAATGACACGCTCTCCGCTCATTTTTTTTTTTTTGTATAGTCATTGACGTGAATAATATTATATATAGTTTTCATATCAATATCTATTTCAAAAAATATATATATGGATGTCAGTAGCCCTTGAACCAATGTACACCACTGTAAGTTAAGATTGCAGTTTGCATCTCAACATAAATTCTGTGTTTTTTTAGATATTGTTTTTATCAATCATGTCTGTGTGTCTATGTGAGATTCATTTGTTATGGGCAGTGGGGGGTTTGCTCCCAGCTAACTAATGTCTACAATGACAGCACCCATTGTAAGCCTGGCCATATGACATTTTAGTGTGTCAAACTATTTCCTGCTGAATACAAGCAAACTTAGATTTGATGGTGTTCTCCCTGTCCCCGCGGGGGTTTTCTCAGGACACTCCTGTTTCCCAAAAACATGCAACATTAATTGCACACTCTAAATTTCCCCTAGGTGTGATTGTGAGTGCGACTGTTTGTCTCTATGTGCCCTGCGATTGGTTGGCAACCAGTTCAGGGTGTACCCTGCCTCCTGCGCGTTGACAACTGGGATAGGCTCCAGCATTCCTTGCCAAACCTTGTGAGAACAAGCGGCTACGTAAATGGATGGATCTCTCTCTCTCTCTCTCTGTCTCTCTCGATATATATATATATATATATATATATATATACTTGCAGCAAGCAAAAAATGTGATGTGCATGCCTTTCCACTCCTCTTACTGAACTCACCTGAGAGTACATCTAGCTACTACAGTCATACCAACACAGCCATGTAAGCCATACTTCATGCACGTCACTCTGTTTGCTTCCTTCAAAAAAGCTGTCTGTCTTGTGAAAGGTCACCTGATCCAACCAGGCATTTTGAATAGTAAAAACTCTGTGCTGTTGGATCGTGCAATGTCATAATACTATGTTTCATCACAGTGGCTGTCTGTCATGGTACTAGAGTGGTCTCAAGTAAATAAATAAAGAAGATTCTGATTATGATGCCCCCGTGACTGTAGGCTTAATTACACTTTATAAAAAACTATTTCAATTACTTTTTGATATTTACGCAGTATTTCATAATCAATCAAAAACAAGTAACAAAACATATGATGTTTTGGGGGTGCTGGAATGGATGAATGGCATTTCAATTAATTTAAATGGGGAAAATGTATTTGGTGTACAAGCAAATTACAAGCTTGGTCACAGAAATAATTAAACTCACAAGTCATGGTACCAATATTCTGAAACTTTTATTTACACTAAAACCTTCAATATTAATTCCACATAAAACTCTTTTTTTTTTGTGGTCAAGCGGTGCTTTCCCAAATGTTGCAAGCTACCTAAAATGTAAAACCCTGTTTAAAAGTAGTAGTTTACAGTAGTCTGCACCAATTTTACAGATGTTACCAACAGTGCATGCAGTCTGCAAGCGTAAACATCTTTTTTTTTAGTGACCGCTTTTTGGGTATCTCGGTAAATCAGGCCCCGAGATTTAGCAACAACTTATTCATCAAGTTATGGAAACAACAATACTGTTTAGATGAAGTGAATTGTCAAAAGCATGGAAACATCCATGTACATGACATGAACAAAAGGTGGCATAAGGGCAAGTGTGCAATGAGAACAATGCAAATGCTATTGTTTTAACTCCTGCAAAAAAACAGAAAAAAAAACAGCGTGGGTTCAGCTTGGTGAATTTGTTATTTTAACCTTGGCTGGGCGGCTATTTTTCATGGCAAATTAAGTGTTCTGGGCAGGGGGTTCAAATAGAGGTAGGTTTTTCCTCTCGTGATGCTCAGTCTGCAGCTAAAGGGTGGCTGATGGGAGCGCCTGGATAGGGCCCCCACCTTTGGAGGTGTCACACGCTCACCCATTTTTATGAGTTCACGACATTGTTGATTGATTGAGCAAGGGCTAGGATTGCAAATGTTTTGTATCATACATGTTTTGTATCTCTTGTCTTGACTTAGATAAATAAATCTTACACCAATACAGTGGTGTTGGCTGTCTAAAAATGCATATTGCCAACATCAAGATGTACCAATATCACCATATTAGAGCATCACTTACTGTAACAATGGCAGTGGGAGGGAGGTTCTTTTAAAGATGCAGTCAATGGTGCCATTTTACTTTCTTTATGTTTTATATTTCATTCTGACGAGTGAGTCTGGTATTTGTAAAAATGTACACCACAGTCCTTTAAAAAAATGAGTTTACATTTCAAATAATCCAATGAGTGTGTTTTAAAAATGAGAGGGCCATTCCAGGATATGAAAGTTTTGGAAATAAGCCCCCAATAACCATTTTAACCAAACGCCACTTTACATTGCATTATTGTTTTAAGAATAAATCCAATCTGTCCATCACAAACTGATAGTAATTGATAATGGAAGACTTCATAAAATTATTACCATTTTAAGTTAGAGCATTCAGTTAATGAAACACGAAGCATGTTATTTTTATTTACTTTTGTGCTAGGATCAATTGTGGAAAAATTAGGGATTTATTCTTGCTGGTTTATTGTTCTTTGTTCTATATGTTGTACCAGGGCAGCACCATCTGCCAGAGAAAAATTCCTTTGGTATTTTTTTTGACACTTGGGAAAATAAAGCTGATTCTGATTCTGAAAAAAATAATCAGAATAATTTACATTATAAAAATAATGATTAATAAACATTTATTGATTTCAAAACTTTGTATTTATTACTCTACAAAAACATAACTATTAATGAACAACCAGAAATTAAATTGGGAACAAATAAAATAATAATATAGTTGAACAACTGTAATTTAATAAAAACACCAGGTGTTGCTGCTCTGTGTGGCTGGA
The DNA here is from genome assembly GCF_019802595.1 of Syngnathoides biaculeatus. Classification (NCBI taxonomy): domain Eukaryota; kingdom Metazoa; phylum Chordata; class Actinopteri; order Syngnathiformes; family Syngnathidae; genus Syngnathoides; species Syngnathoides biaculeatus. The sequence continues at coordinate 27,167,338 of NC_084651.1, forward strand.
CTTCCTAGGGCAGTGTCGTACATGCATGGAGATACACACCTGAAAGCTCAAGTGTCATCAAACGGATGATTTTTGGTATATTATTAATGAAAAACCCACAGCCAATATGGTCCCATGTGTTTTTCCACAAAACATGATTTTGACGTGTACAGCTTTTTATAACTCCCGCCATGGAAATCCTCTCGAGGGATTTGTTTTCGAGAAGAAGCAGGAAGTGACATACAGGACAGAGGCACCTCCGAGTGAACTCGTTTGTTTCCATTAGTTTTACCTCCGGGAAGGTTCCTCGTTGTTCCTTCGTGTTAGCCAAAATGCCGGCTCTTTGCATTGCTGGACATTGCTTGAACACTCGGGAGAATGGAATTACCCTTGATAAGTTTGAAAGAGACCCTGTTTGTTGTGAAAAATGGATTGCAGCTTCGTGGGTTCCAAATAATATAGGTGTTTATACAGCTCCAAAAAAAAAAAAAATAGTTTGGGGCGGACCACGTAATCGGTCTCTCTCATAACGTAGCAAAAGATCCGCAAATGAAATGTGTTGATGTGCGCGTCGCCCAGCCAACAAAGTCTCGATAGTGTTCATCGAGTACTGCGGCGACTTTGAACATGCCCCAAAAACAACATAGCGAGGGTCCACCTCCTCCTTATATGCCACCACGGGCACCGAAACTCAGCCACACCGGCTGAGGCGACGCTTTCGGTGGTCACAGCTTCTGCGAAGGCTGCGCGTCGGGCTTTGCAACGGAGGCGGGTCTGAAGAACCCAGCCAAGAATGCGTTATTAAGTCGCGTGCACGCATAAAGCGCCCTGGCTCGACTCTGACTAAAGCAGCACCACTCGGCTCTGTCATAAGCCACACCGGCCGGCTGTGATGAGCCGCGATGGCTCATCTCCGCCACGGGAGTGGATCGGACGGGATATGGTTTGGCCGTGATCGGATATCATTTGAATATGGACCGAAACAATAGTGTAATATTGCCCTGAGGGCTCAAAACAATCGTGTAATATTGCCCCGGTAACTTCACTCGGTTGTGTGGTGTTGTCCTTTTCGAAAAGAACTTCGGTGTCAGAAGGGGCGTCGGAAAAATACGAATATCTCTGTTGTTCAGCTTCCGTAATAGCAGGCACTGCGCGTTTTCAACGCCGGAAGTGACGATGACTTCAAGGACAGATGACGCGACTAATATGCCGACCACTTGGATGTCGAGGGACACTCAGTTGCGCAACTTTGTGCTCTCCGGTCACTTTTTTTTTTCCGTATAGACATTGAAGTGAATACTGTTATATGTATTTTTAATGCAGCCCTATGGGGGCACAAACCAGTGCAATCTCCAAAGCCCGGATAAATGTAGAGGGTTGCATCAGGAAGGGCATCCGGCGTAAAAACTGTGCCAAACAAATATGAGCGTTCATCTAAAGAATCCCATACCGGATCGGTCGTTAACAACACCTGCCCCCGGCACTGCTAACCTGCAGGGCGTCGGTGGAAATTCAGCTACTGTGGGTCGAAGACAAAGAAGAGGAGGAAACCAGATCCATCGTCAGAATAAAAAGAGGAATGCGCAGAGCCTACAACTGAGTGTAGGGACTTTGAATGTTGGGACTATGACAGGAAAAGCTCAGGAGTTGGTCGACATGATGATTAGGAGAAAGGTTGATATTCTGTGCATCCAAGAGAGCAGGTGGAAAGGTAGTAAGGCAAGAAGTTTAGGAGCAGGGTTTAAATTATTCTACCACGGAGTAGATGGGAAGAGAAATGGAGTAGCGGTTATTTTAAAGGAAGAGCTGGCTAAGAATGTCTTGGAGGTGAAAAGAGTATTAGATCGAGTGATGAGACTAAAATTTGAAATTGAGGGTGTTATGTATAATGTGGTTAGCGGCTATGCCCGACAGGTAGGATGTGACCGAGAGTTGAAAGAGAAATTCTGGAAGGAACTAGATGAAGTAGTTCTGAGCAGATTGTAATGGACATATTGGTTAAGGAAATAGGGGCGATAAAGAAGTGATGGGTAAGTACAGCATCCAGGAAAGGAACTTTGAGGGACAGATGGTGGTGGACTTTGCGAAAAGGATGGAGATGGCTGTAGTGAACACTTATTTCCAGAAGAGGGAGGAACATAAAGTGACCTGCAAGAGCGGAGGTAGAAGCACACAGGTGGATTATATTTTGTGCAGATGATGTAATCTGAAGGATATTACTGACTGTAAAGTAGTGGTAGAGGAGACTGTAGCTCAACAGCATAGGATGGTAGTGTGTAGGATGACTCTGGTGGTGGGTAGGAAGATTAAGAAGACAAAGGTAGAGCAGGTGGTAGGGTGCTGAGGATGGAGCTGCCAGGCAAAAGAGCGAGAGGAAGACCAAAGAGAAGGTTTATGGATGTGGTGAGGGAAGACATGAGGGGAGTTTACCAACGGGACAAGCCGAAAGGAAAAGAAGAAGAAGAAGAAGACAGCTTCAAATAAGTATTTGAACACCTGAGAAAACCAATGTTAATGATTGGTACAGTAGCCCTTGTTTGCAATCACAGAGGTCAAACATTTCCTGTAGTTGTTCACAAGGTTTGCACACACTGCAGGAGGGATTTTAGCCCACTCCTCTACACAGATCTGCTCTAGATCAAACAGGGTTCTGGGCTGGCTGAGAAACACAGAGTTTCAGCTCCCTCCAAAGATTTTCTATTCGGTTTGGTTCTGGAGAAAGGGGAGGCCATGCCAGAACATTGACATGTTTCTATCGGAGCCACTCCTTAGTTTTCTTGGCTGTGTGGTTCGGGTCATTGTCATGTTGAAAGACCCAGGCATGACCCATCGTCAATGGTCTGACTGAGGGAAAGATGTTATCCCCCAAAATCTCACAATACATGGTCGCGATCATCCTCTCCTTTATATAGTGCACTCGTCCTGTCCCATGTGCAGAAAAACACCCACAAAGCATGATGCTACCATCCCCATGCTTCACAGTAGGGATGGTGTTCTTGGGATGGAACTCACAATTCGTCTTCCTCCAAACATGGTTCGTGGAATTATGACCAAAAAGTTCCATTTTGGTTTCATCTGACCACAAAACCTTCTCCCATGACTCCTCTGTATCATCCAAATTGTCATTGGCATACTTAAGACGGGCCTTGACATGTGCTGGTTTAAGCAGTGGAACCTTCCATGCCATGCATGATTTCAAACCATGACATGGTGAACTGCCAACAATCACCTTGGAAACGCTGGTACTAGCTCTTTACAGGTCATTGACCAAGTCTTGTCATGTCGTCCTGGGCTGATTCCTCACCGTTCTAAGGCTCATTGAGACTCCATGAGGTGATATCTTGCATGGGGCTCCACTCCAATTGAAATTGACCATCATGTTTAGCTTCTTCCATTTTGTAATAATTGCTCCAACAGTGGACCTTTTTTCACCAAGCTGCTTGGCAATTTCTCCGTAGCCCTTTTCAGCCGTGTGGAGTCGTACCATGTTGTCTCTGGTGTCTTTGGACAGGTCTATGATCTTGGCCATGTTATAAGTTTGAGTCTTACTGATTGTATGGGGTGGACCGGTGTCTTTATGCAGCTAATGACCTCACACAGTTGCATCTGATTCAGGATCATACATGGAGTGGAGGTGGACTTTTAAAGGCGGATTCACGGGTCTTTGAGGGTCAGAATTCAAGCTGATAGGTGTTCAAATACGTATTTGCAGCTGTATCACACAAATAAATCGTTAAAAAAAATCATACATTGTGATTTCTGGATTTTCTTTTTAGATTAGGTGGCATGGTGGATCAGTTGGCCTCACAGTTCTGAGGTCCCGGTTGAATCCCGGACTGGCCTGTGTGGAGTTTGCATGTTCTCCCGTGCCTGGGTGGGTTTGCTCTGGGCACTCCGGGGTCCTCCCACATTCCAAAAACATGTAACATTCATTGGACACTCTAAATTGCCCCTAGGTGTGATTGTGAGTATGTCTGTTTGTCTCAATGTACCCTGCGATTGGCTGGCAACCAGTTCAGGTTGTACCCCGCCTCCTGCCCGTTGACAGCTGGGATAGGCTCTAGCACTCCCAGCGACCCTTGTGAGGATAAGCGGTGATGTAATGAAAATTAGTTAAAGTAAAACAGAATATATGTGCGTGAATGACCAAGGTGGAGGGGGAAGAGTGAGCCTACAGGGAGAAGAGATAGCGAGGGGGGAGGACTTCAAATATTTAGGGTCAACAATCCAGAGCAATGGTGAGTGTGGTAAGGAAGTGAAGAAACGGGTCCAAGCAGGTTGGAACAGGTAAAGAGTAGTGGAGGCAGTATGGTTTCATGTCTAGAAAAAGTACCACAGATGCATTATTTGCCTTGAGGATGCTTGTGGAAAAGTACAGAGAAAGTCAGAAGGAGCTACATTGTGTCTTTGTGGATCTAGAGAAAGCCTATGACAGACTACCAAGAGAGGACGTGAAGAAACAGGTACAAGTGGGGTGGAACAGTTGGTGGAAGGTGTCTGGTGTGTTATGTGACAGAAGAGTCTCTGCTAGGATGAAGGGCAAACTTTAAAAAACAGTGGTGAGGCCGGCCATGATGTACGGATTAGAGACACTGGCACTGAAGAAACAACAGGAAGCAGAACTGGAGGTATCAGAAATGAAGATGTTGAGGTTCTCACTCAGAGTGAGCATGTTGGACAGGATTAGAAATGAGCTCATGAGAAGGACAGCCAAAGTTCGATGTTTTGCTGACAAAACCTACATTTTGATGCATCACTCAATCCTACTCTGTAGTCAATTAATGTTCCAGTTCAAATGTACATTGTAGTCACTACTCAATAAATCGAGTAATTTAATGAGGTTTTGTCCCTGAAAAGGCCTGAAATGCATTGGGCAGATATTTTGGTCCTGTACCTAACCCTGTCCTCCCATGAAGCACTCACTTTCAACTCCCACCTCAGACGTCCACTACCCCACCCACAATTTTAGAGGAATTGTTCCAAAACCCACCGGATGCGCTTGATTCAATCTTGATGATTTTACAAGATGGAGCAGATGAATTGCAAATGCTGTCTCTCTGTTTCCACTGCTCTCTCATTGACTTCACATAATTCTGCTACTTCCTTTTGTTGATGACATCAAGCAAAGGAAGTTCAACCTGGATGACATAGAGCTTTTTGCCACAGAAGACTTTTGAAGGTTATTTAACAGTGTAGGGGCCCCTCTTGGATTACAGTGTGGGAGGTGGGTGCATCCTTGCCAAAGAAGCCAAGAAGAGGTCTTTTCCAGGTCCATTGTTGTGACAGTCTTTTTCTTTATTTTCCTTCCCCATTGTTATGATTTCCATATAGTGTAGTTCTTTTGTGTATTAGACTCTCTCGCATACTCCTGACACATATATGTTTTCTTTTTTTTCCACCAGAAATGTTTTCTTCTTTGCATGTAACCCTACCTTCTGATAGTTTCTGGTCACTGAGTTCTGTACCTGTAAAGCAAAAAGACCTTTTGTGTTCAACTAATCCTTGCCCATGACAGTTCACAGTGTATAAAAGTAAAACCTGAATAACTCACTGTGGATGAATGCAACCCCACCATTAAGTCATTGAAAGAGTGGCCTGCGCGACAGGCTCAAAGACCTTTCAAAAAGACCTGACTTTATATTTGTAGGGGTTAGGGGAAGGAGTGAGTCAGGAAAATGTACCTTAGCATCTTGTAACACTTATGGTTTGGCCAAATTATTTAATCATGGTGAGGACTCGTGGCTTTCCGACCTATAATGAAGTCATTTGTGTATGAGAACTAAAGTATTACCATGGAGATCGAGGTCAGGTGGTGGGATTTGTGTGGGGTGGGATGGAGGGAGAGGTGGAGGGTGGCGACGATAGGTATACATTTTGTAACACCAAAGTAATAGCTAAGACTCACCAAACGTATAAAAAAAAAGACAGAAGTGAGTGATGAAGTTTATATTGGGCTCGAAAGGGGTCTTTTGGAAAAAGGTTGATACTGCATCCCATAATATTCACAAGGATTCAACGTGCATACTGTATAGAGGGTTCATTCTTTAGTATATTATTGGTTTTCGTTTACTACACAGAAATTATTGGTGTTATTTCTGCTTAATAACGTGGAATTTGGCAGGTGTAGTATAGTAAAGATGAAAACAGAAATAGATGCAGGGATAATCCCATGGTGCGATTCCGCAATATTCGTGCATTGAAATTCAGAAAGTCGCATAAAAATTTGATTTACGCGAAAAATTATCACATTGACATATCTCATTTAATAGAGAGGTTAAAATAATCTGACATGTTGCATGTTTTTGGGATGTGGGAGGAAACTGGAGTGGCTGGAGAAAACCTACGCAGACACAGAGAGAACGTGCAAACTTCGCACAGGCGGGGCCGGGATCGAACCTAGGACCTCAGAACTGTGAGGCCAACGCTTTCCAGTAGATCCACCGTGCCATCACAATGTATACCCTGTCTCAAAAATACTTTGCAAATGAATGTGTCTCATCCTTAAGCACCGTATAATATTCCTTAAAGTATGGAGGAAATTAACAGAGACCTTCAAATTTGACAGCATTGATAATGTGAGAATGGAAACTATCATGACAGATTTGCTGTTCAAGTTTACAATGTGAAGTCCCACTAATTACCATGGATCATTTATGGAAGCTTGTTCTCTGTCCAGACTAAAAAGTTTTATTTTTATCAATGCTTTTACCTTCTCCTGTGAATGGATTAAGAGATTAATGATTTAGTCAGACTAATAGTGCCTTTTCTGGCAAATTTACAATGTCATCCTTTAAGTGTTACAGAAAAGGTAAGGTATTTCTATTTATCAAGAATGATTTTTGTGGTCTGAACCCTGCTGGGGAAAACAATCAATTACAAGTATTTGTAATCACCAGAAAAACTGTGTTTATATTGTGTTTATTTTCTAAAAAGTTTTTTTGACGTTTGAGTCATAATTTGGATGCGCTAGTTTGTTGAGTGCCTGTGCCCTACGTATATACCCATAATAAAATGTTGAAAAAATCAAATGGGCTGGGTGACATAGGTCTGTGGGTGCAAATTTGATTCATAATGCAAACAGATATGAAAGGTAATTTACCAAGTGGGTGCACCCAGGAACGCGTCTATCCAATTTTGAAAATTGTGCATTTTTTCTTTTCCTTTCAGTTTGTGATTTCATTTTGTACATTCTGGGAGTGATATAATGACACCTTTACATATGAATGAGAAGATTGTCGCTTTACCGACTTTTTGCTTTGACTTGAGGTATTAGCGCTTTATAGAGGCAATGAGCTCAACTCGAGACACTTTACAATAAGCTGTATTTTGGCAAATAGTGAACAAATAATCAAAAAAGATGCGTCAAACTGTTTAATGGCACTCCTAGTTGAATTTTACTAAGCAAAAAACATAATTACACCATGTGCATTTAAACAACGTAAAAGCCTGAAGAAAGGCTATAGTAGCTTTATGGTAATTCTTATTAGCATCTAAAGTTTTGCGCTTTAACCCTTTAAGCTTAGATAAGCTAAGATTGACCAAAAACGATTCGGCAACAAGCTGTAGGCAAAAATATGATAGTACTCACTGTGACTTATCCTCTGCGTAGGACAACTAGAATTGGTGTCATACTGATGAGGTCGGAGAAGAATTAGACGTGTTTATGAATCACACTTGAGTTCAAGGAACGACACACTGAGCTGTAACATGACTGAGAAAGGCAAGGACTGACTGCCCTGACCTAAATTGAAATTCATATTAATGGGTCAATGAGCAGAATACGTCTTTCTCAACTCAACTGGAAACTGCTGGATTTATGATGTAATTCTGTATGCAATATAGTAAATGCATACTATTCAATGGAAAAACTGTTCTAAGCACTTCCTCCTGATTCGGCTAAATGGCGCAGGGCATCAGAAACATAGCAACTATATGGTCTGTAATGCATCTCCAAAACCTTCACTTTTCTGGAAACCAAAAAAATGACATATTTTTTTCAAAGAAGGCAAGACCTTTTCAGATAATGGATGGATGGAAATGCAATATCTGCCAAATTTGGACATGGGAAGTTAAGTTGAGAGAAATTGCCACAAAAGTGGAGAAATGTAACGCAGAAGTTCACACCATTTTTTCAAAACTGTTTCAAAGTAAATGACAAAATGTAGTCTTTATTTTAGTTTGAGCCGCTTTATAAGCAACACTTGACCTTTATACTAGCTTGCAAAAGTATTGGTGACAATAACAGGATTAAAACAGAATTGTTCACATGGAAAAAAAAAACTTTCAAAGAATGAAAAGAGAGCTGAGAGAGCAGATCAGCGGGGGGCAGGAGTCGGGAGACGTGAGCTCGATCAAGGAAGGCAGAAGTGTCAAAGGAGTCAGGCTTACGGGGTCGGTCGGAGAACAGGTGGAGGACGGTACACACAGGAATACGATCAGAGATACGGGAGTGCTGGAACGGGAAATGAACTTCAACGATCTGGCCGAGGACCAGTCGTCATCGGGGTCCTATATATACAGGGGATAATCAGCTCGCATGAGGCGCAGGTGTGTGCCTCCCAATTAGCGCGACCGCTCGGGCACCCGCACAGCCCGGGCTGGAGCGGCAGGATCATGACACCCAATGTCTTAAAGACCAAGTGCCATCCCTATAAACATTCTAAAATAGATATTGTAATGAAAAATACATATAACATTATTCACTTCAATGTCTATCCAAAAAAATAAATGTGAGTGGAGAGCACGTCATCCATGCGCAAAGTTGCAGAAGTGTCATTCTACGATATCCAAGTGGTCGCCATATTGGCTGTCTCTTCTGTCCGTGATGTCATCTGGACATTCTGAGTGAAGTTACCAGGGCAATATTATACTATTGTTTCGAGCCCTTGGAACAATATTACACTATTGTTTCGAGCCATATTCAGATGATATGTAATCACGGCCAAACCAGATCCCCGTCCGATCTTCTTCCACGCAGGAGATGAGCTCTTGCGGATGAGCCGGCCAGTGTGTCTTATGACAGAGCCGAGCCGTCCTGCTTTATGGGGCTGTTCACAGACGCCGCAGTACTGAGCAACACAGTCGAGCCAGGACACATTCTTGGCTGCGTTCTTCAGAGCCGCCCCCGTACCCAAAGCCCGATGCGCAGCCTTCGCAGAAGCAGTGACCGCCGAACGCGACGCCTCAACCGGTGTGGCTGATTTTCTGCGCCATGGTGGCATATAATGGAGCCAAGCTGTGCTGCTTTTAGGGGGATGTTCAAAGCCGCCGCAGTACTTGTTGAACACCCGTGCAATCCATTTTTCACAACAAACCGGGTCTCTTGCAAACTTATGAAGGGTAAATCCATTCTCCCGAGTGTTCAAGCAATGTCCAGCAATGCAATGAGCCGGCATTTTGGCTAACACGAAGGAACAACGACCTACCTTCCCAGAGGTAAAACTAATGGAAACAAACAAGTCCACTAGGAGGCACCTCTGTCCTATACGTCACTTCCTGCTTCTTCTCGAAAACAAATCCCTGAAAGAATTTTCATGGCGGGAGTTACAAAAAGCTGTATACGTCAAAATCATGTTTTGTGGTGAAAAGAACGCATAGGCTCATATTGAGTGACGTTTTTTTTTAATAACATACTAAAAATCATCAATTTCATGACAGGAGGCCTTTAAGTATGTGATGCTGATAAGAGGCATTACATTCTTGGATGCAGATATAATTCAGCCTTTTTTATCCTTGACAGTTTGATTCATACATTTACATTTGGAGCAATAGTATTGTTCCCGTCACTACAGTATGTAAGTTCTTTCTGAAAATTACATTGATTTATTTAAAATGTATAGGTATAGTTGCACTGAACATTATCTGCCGAGTTGGGCACACCGCAAGCAGCTGCTCTATGCACAAACTTTATCTTTCATTTTTTGCACTTTATTTGATAATTACTGAATGTTTATTTTCCTGATTAAAACCAAAATATCTTTTTGAGGTGGCTGAAACCCTTCCCCGCCCCGCCTATGTGGAGTTTGGATGTTCTCCCCATGCCTGCATGGGATTTCTCCGGGCACTCTGGTTTCCTCCCACATCCCAAAAGCATGCAACATTAATTGGAGACTTTAAATTGCCCTTAGGTATGATGGTGAGTGCGACTGGTGTCCGTCTCCGTGTGCCCTGCGATTGGTTGTGTGTAGCGCCTCTTGCGTGAAGATAGCTGAGATTGGCTAAAGCCCTCTGGCGACTCTTATGAAGATAAGTGGCTCAGAAAATCGATGGAATTGCTCAGTACCATTTTTATCCATTTCAACAGACAGACAAACTAGAACCGCCCAAAAATAACAGTTAAAAGAAACTCTGAAATACACTGGGGGAGTTAAAATGGTGCTGAATACACTTAGGTTTTGGAAAAGATGCGTACCTTTTTAAAATTGATGATGCCACATATGCTGATGACCATTTTCATATGACTTGAGGCATGGGTTAGCATGCATATTTTGTATGGAACAACAAAACTTCTTGTAGTATGATATAATCCACAGCCAATGTTTTGGGTTTATGATAGCAGTATGACACCAAAATTAAGTCTAGCATATTTGATTTTTTTTTCCATGTACAGTAGTTTGACATTTATGACAACTCTCTGACGGTGCACCTCAATGTCGACCAATAGGATTGCATATTGTAAGTAACACTTTGCTTTCCATGCTTGCAGTTGTCAATATATATGTTCATGACCATGAACTAATGGTTACCAAAGCTTTAGAGCATGATTTGAAAGAACACTTGCCAGTTTACATGCCAGTTTTAGTGGCAGCACTAACTTGCTATGCTTCATAACTTTATGTTGAGTGGCTGCAAGTCTTATTATATTAAACGTACGGGAACATACTTCACATCCTTTTTGGATTCACAGCCCATTCCGAGCATGGTGAGAACACCACATTTTTCCTCTTTTTGACCTTTTTTCCCTGACCCTGTTCTTCTTGTTGCTGTGCTAATGGGTGCGTTAAACATTTTCTGGTTCCCACCTCTGACAGTGTTTGATTTGACGAGACAAATCTCAGTGATCGAAAGAGACAGGATGTGGTGCTCCCGAACGTGGTGATGCGGGGTATTGCCAATGTTTGCCCGACATATGTCAAGATTTTATACCAGTAGTCGTGACAAAGTGCAATCATGAAAGTCCAAATCTGTCTTGATGTCAGACCCAGGTGTTAGTCACATACTTCTTTTCCTATCTGGAACCAATACGATGTGTTCTCCAGGATACACCAGCCAATCATATTTCAGTGGCGTGTGTCCTCCAGCCAGTAATATTGGAGCAGGCGTATCCTACCAAGAAACCCTGAGATGGATGTAATTGATGTCATCTATTTACTTCTTAATGCACATGTGCAATATGAATCAGAATACCAGCACATACAACATACTTCAATTTTTGGCCTTTAGCATCAGCATTTAGTGATATTGCGTTCATTTTGTCACTAGATTTTGCTCCCTTTCGGGCTCTTGTTGTGACTAAAAAAGCAATTAGCAGCAAAGACAGCAAATTGTTCTGATTTTATTGGACAATTTGGGAGACTATAAAACTCCCAGTTGTAGTCATAATATGAAATATTCACGACCTTCACATCAAGAGTGCATATGAATTCCGCTAGCAGAAGTCTGTCACTGACTGGTTGGAATGTCATGTCATACAAGTCTAACTGTGTTTGTGTATAATACATGTAAACAGTAAAGAAAGTGAATGAACCAAGAAATCCACAACCAGGGTTATTTTTACAGATTCCTAAAATGTAGGGAAAATGGGTAACTAGCTCTCAAGCTAAGGTTAACACTTCACCCCTCAGCCCCAGACAAAGCTAAAGTTCAAGCAAGCTAAAGTCATTTAATAACTAAATACAGCCAACAATGACTGATGACTGTCTGAGACTGTCCAATGTCTCTGATTTATTTTGTTTTTCATTTTCTATGACACCATAAGCCCAATAACTTGACATACATATTTCAATAATCATAACATGAAATTTTCATGTTTAATTAAGAGATGCCTGTAGTGACAGCACAAAGGAGGCAAGATTTTGGATGCTGGCGTGCTAGATTTGGTTTCCATTTCCCGACACATCCAAAGTGGTGCCTTTACGTAAGTGGAGACAACAGGTGTTAGCAATAGTTAGACAGCATTAATCCTTGGAGAGGGCAAACTTGGCATACATGATATGAGTGCAGTCAAACAACATCCTCCAGTGTTGTGTGTTTATGGCTTTGCATTTTGTTTCATGTTGTGCCCAATCCTTGTTGCACACAGAGCTAGTCATCAGGCGCCACGTTCTATACTATATTTGAACTGTGTTGACTTTGGCCTCCCCACGTTCCTTTGGATCAAGATTCTCTGGGTTTACTCTACTGGGTGAACAGCTCCAGCCAAGAGGATGTGAAGGCCGGTCCAGAATGTAGCAGGAATCTTGTGTTGATGTTTGTTTTTACCAGTCTCTCTTTTAGGAAAAGCTGCATCTTAACTTTTTTCATTTATTAACTTTGGGATTGACTCAACAACCCTCCCCTCTCCAAAATGTAGAGGAAATAGTTACTCACACAACTTTAAAAAATGCACATCTGCACAAGGCTGAAGCTGCCGACAACAGTTCCTTACCTATATGGAAGAACCCCTGAGGTTGAATGCAATCCGTTACGGGATGCTGGTTGCCCTCACATTTAGTTGCAACACCATTTTTTTTATTGGAAATCATGTGAATAGATTAAATTCCTCATCAGCTCTCATTGAGGGAGGGTGTGAAATAATACAAACTCAAGGCCTAGGGCAGGGGTGTTCAATGTGTAAATCCAGTCAATCGCAAGGCAGTTTTGGTCGATCGTGTGATGGTGTGCCCAAAAAAAAAAAGACGTCACCCAATGTTCCATTTGAACTGCAATTGTGTGCAATTGCATACCGCTGATGTGGTCTCTGCACACAGATATTTTGCATTGCTCGCAAAAGATAACATAAAATACAACGTGAATTGAAATTATAACATACAGCTATTCAGTTTGTGGTATTTTGCAAAATGATTCAATTTGTGAGGGATGACTGGTTGCTATATCCAATGGCACAATTCACATACGTATTGTAAAAAATGAAAGGGAGTAGTCACTGGGTTCTTTTAGGCGATGTTTTTCATTTCGGTAGCACACGGAAGTTTCTCTAACAACGACCTGCTGCTCGGCCACACACTTTCCTGCCTAGTTTACTTTACACTGCCCCCTTCCACTCTTAAAGGGGTACACTCAGAATTACAAATGTAAAAGTACTTACACAGTCCATCAATGTGGTTTATAACGACAGCGTCCTTATGCGCCGCCCATTACATTGTTTTAGTTAGCAACACAGTCTGGGCAATGTAGCGCAAAGATGAGCTAGACATGCTGCTGATGTTTACTTTCTATAATAATGGCAAAATTTTAAAAAGAAATTCTGTTACTATAAGATGCCATGAATGTCGGAGTATGTGAATAATAGGAGAAAAAGTGGTGAAATGGGAAGAGATTTTCTCTTTTTCAAGTGAGAAAGGTCTAGTCTGAAGCCAAAGTAGAAAGTGCAGGATGAGATGGTGTGTAATGTTAAAATTCCACCTTGGCACAGCCTGATCCAGGATGAAAGCACAGTCAATACAGTGCACAAAAAGCTAATTCTGTATTTCAAATATACGAGGCAACATAACATTAACACGGATCTGACCACAGTGCATACAACTGATGTTGCTCACAATGGTCAAAAAGCATTCACTGGCTTAGTGGGTTTGCTCACACACGTAAAAAATTAGAGGGAACGTTTCCGTCAGCATATCATCCATCTCGTCACTTGATTCAGGTGTGGCAGATACATCGATCGCACGCACAAAGAGGCGCATTCTAGTTAAATGGCCTCTTATTTTTGGTCTCTCTTTTGCTCCCCCCCATCAGTAGATCGTGAGAGTGAGGCTGCTTGAAAAGTAGATCTTAAAAAAATCTGGGAACCCCTGGCCTCGGGGGTCAGAGCTGGCCAACTACATCATTTAATGTGGTCTGTAAGCACAAATCATTTGCGACAAACATCTTGATAAAAAATCTGTGCAAAATGTAAAATTCTCAATTGTAATAATTTTTTTTTTTTTTTGTTACCAAACCCCATTTTGCAGAAACTTCAGTAACAGACAACACAAACAAAACATAAACAAAACAAACGATTGACCTTGAATTTTGATTTCAAAAGTAGATATCCATCAATTTGTTGTACACCCTTTATGTAATGGACAATGAAACATTTATATGGTTTCACTATGATAATGGCTCTGAGAAAACTGTCCCAACATTGTGTCCAGTGACAACTCTGTCACGACGAGGCTCGAGGGCGGACCCAAATGCACGACTCCAGAGGCAAGCTGGTAGAGTACAAAAGCCTTTATTCAGTCCAAGGTCTATAATCAGCAAGTCAGTCCGTAAGAGCAGCAGTAGCTGAAGAGGCAGGCTTACTTGGATGGTCCGGGGACAGGCGAGGGTCGGTACACGGCAGGTCAGGTATACAGGAGAACGTTTGAACCAGGCAGAAGTATCAAGGGAGTCAGGCTTACGGTGTGAGTCGGAGAACAGGCGAAGGTCGGTACACACAGGTTGTCGATCAGGGATACGAGAGAGTTGGAACGGGATATGAAGCTCAACGATCTGGCGGCAGACTAGTTGTCTCCCGTGTCCTATAAGTACCGGGTGTACTCAGCCCAAACCAGGATGCAGGTGTGTGCCGACTAATTGGCTGACTACACCCAGCCTGGGGAGGACGCCAGGAGCATGACAAACTCTGACATATTATTGATGTCATTATCATTATACATATTATTATATAATGCCATTTTACAAGCGACTTCACAGTCCTCACAGCAAATTCCACACAGTTCCTCTGTCTGGAGTTTGCATGTTTTCCCTATGTATGTGGGAGTTTTCTCCGGGGACACGGGTTTCCTTCCACATTCCAAAAACATGCATGGTCTGTTAACTGAAGACTGTAAATTACCCTTCCTTGTGTGTGTGAATGGTTGTTTGTGCCCTTTTGTGCCCCAGTTCAGGGTGTAACCCACCTCTCATCCAGAGTCAGATGTGATAAGTGCCAGTGCACAGGATAACTTATGGAAAATTGATTGATTATACAAAATATATTTTTGCCTAGTGCTCTGTGATATGGGTGAAATGTAATCCTGATGTAGTATTTTTTGCTAGAATTACATGAAATTAATGGCAGTTTTCTTTTGAAATTTCTAATTTTTTATTTAAAAAAAATATTGAAAAAGCATTAATAAAAATACAAGAAAACCTCACCTCCTAAATACTCTGCGTAAGAATACCGTTACCTAATATCTGGTAGTGCAACCAGTTTTTAAGGAATGTTCACTGTTGTGGTGTACATTGTACAGTAATGTTTTTTAGATGCATGTCATTTAGCGATACTGTTAAAGAGTATTTGCACATGATGAAGTTGGTTCATTAGTGCAGTTACATACAGTGAAGAAAATGCGTATTTGAACACCCTGTTATATTGCAAGTTCTCCCACTTAGAAATCGTGGAGGGATCTGAATTTTTATCGTAGGTGCACGTCCACTGCGAGAGAGATAATCTATAAAGAAAAATCCCAAAATCACAATGTATGTTTTTTTTAACAATTTATTTGTGTGATACAGCTCCAAATAAGTATTTGAATACCTGACTATCAGCTAGAATTACCCTCAAAGACCTGTTAGTCCGTCTTTAAAAGTCCACCTCCACTCCATGTATTATCCTGAATCAGATGCACCTGTGGCTTATGGCCATGCTACCCTGAGAACGCCCGCTCTCGTCAGATCTCGGAAGCTAAGGGGGTTTGCCCCTGGTCAGTAATTTGATAGGAGACATCCTGGGAATACCAAGTGCTGTAAGCTTCTCTCCCTGGCTAAATGCAGAAGGGTTGCGTCTGGAAGGGCATCCGGTGTAAAACAAATATGCGTTCATCTAAGATGACACGCTGTGGCGACACCAAACAGGACAGGCCGAAAAGAAAAAAAGAAGAAGAAGATACACCTGTGTGAGGTCGTTAGCTGCATAAAGACACCTGTGCACCCAATACAATCAGTAACACTCAAACTTGTAATATGGCCAAGACCAAAGAGCTGTCCAAAGACACCAGAGACAAAATTGTACAACTCCACACGGCTGGAAAGGGCTATGAAGAAATTGCCACGCAGCTTGGTGAAAAAAAGTCCACTGTTGGAGCAATCATTAGAAAATGGAAGAAGCTAAACATGACGGTCAATCTCAATCGGAGTGGAGCCCCATGCAAGATATCACCTCTTGGGATCTCAGTGATCCTTAGAAAGTTGAGTAATCAGCCCAGGACTTGGTCAATGACCTGAAAAGAGCTGGGACCACTGTTTCCAAGGTGACTGTTGCTAATACACTAAAATGTAATGGTTTGAAATCATGGAAGGCACGGAAGTTTCCCCTGTTTAAACCAGCACATCTCAAGGCCCGTCTTAAGTTTGTAAATGACCATTTAGATGATACAGAGGAATAATGGGAAAAAACTTTGTGGTCAGATGAGACCAAAATGGAACTTTTTGGTCATAATTCCACTAACCGTTTTTGAAGGAAGACAGATGATGAGTTCCATCCCAACAACACAATCCCTACTGTGATGTATGGGAGTGGTAGCATCATGCTTTGGGGGTGTTTTTCTGCACATGGGACAGGACGACTGCACTATATTCAGGACAGGATAACTGCGGCCATGAATTGTGAGATTTTGGGGAACAACCTCTTTCCCTCAGTCACAGTAATGAAGAATGGTTTGGCTGGGTCATGACAATGACCCGAAGCACACAGCCAGGAAAACCAAGGAGAGGCCCCGTAAGAAGCATATTAAGGTTCTGGCGTCGCCTAGCCAGTCTCCAGACCTAAACCCAATAGAAAATCTTTGGAGGGAGCTGAAAATCCGTGTTTCTCAGCAACAGTCCAGAAACCTGTCTGATCTAGGGATGATCTGTGTTGAGGAATGGGGCAAAATCCCTCCTGCACTTTGTGGAAACCTGGTGAACAACTTCAGTAAATATTTGACCTCTGTAATTGCAAACAAAGGTTACTGTACCAAGTATTAACATTGGTTTTCTCAGGTGTTCAAATACTTATTTGCAGCTGTATCACACAAATAAATCATTAAAAACATACATTGTGATTTCTGAATTTTTCTTTTTAGATTATCTCTCTCACAGTGGACATGCACCTACGATGAAAATTTCCGAGCCCTGCATGATTTCTAAGTGGGAGAATTTGCAATAAAGCAGGGTGTTCAAATACTTATTTTCTTCACTGTAACCCTTTACTCATACATTTTATTTTCCTACAATGTTAATGTATGGGCCGTGAAAAAAACACAAAAATTGGGCTGCTTACTCTCCAATTGACACGATTCTTAAATCTCCCTAGGAGTGAGATTTGACGTAATTTGCACAGAGCGAGATGGTGTCTGTCATATACAGATGCTGCACAGACTTTGTTTATTGAACTCAGCTCACAAGTGATCACCATAAGACTAACAGTCCCGTCTTAGAAATCACAGTCATGTTCTAGACAGGACACAGCCCTCTGTTCTATGATTGGCTCTTGCAATGCGAAAGAACATGTTACGCATTTGTAACATGGTTGGGGTTGGGCTGGGTGAAGATGGGGTATGACTATTTAATTTACACTCAATCCGATTGTTACACTAAAGTAACAGTTGGATTAAGTATTTGTTGATTGATCATGACAGGATTGGGATGGTTAGATTGTTTCAGTTTTTTTAACCCAAAACCCAAGATGTCAAAACTTTGCTTTTTGAAAGTGCCTTTTCCTTAAAGCTATGAAGTAATCAATAAAAAAAATAATTAACACATACAGTATGTTTACATTGCTTCTACTCGCCTACAGGGAATGTACATTTATACATCTTTTCACTCTCACCGTGTATAAATTTGCGAGAATCAACAAAGAAAACCACAACCAGGGTTCATTTTCCACATACCTGCGAAGAAGGGAAAATGGGGAAACAGCTCTGAAGTCGAGGTATTTCATCACTTCACCCCTCTGTCCCAGACAAAGCTTGAGTTTCAGCAAGCTAAAGTTATTTAAAAACTTGAAAACAACCAACAATAATTGATGACTTAAGCATCAAAATGCAACTTGAAAATTTATCAATAGCAAGCTGAACATTGGTCAGATTCCTCTTCTGTATCTAGCCCGCTACATGACATTGGCACAATTTGGCTGCTTTGCAACAATTGTTCTGGCTTCGTTCAAGTTGGTATCCCACTTTTTATTGTTATCACATACTCTTGTCACAACTGTCAACACAACACCATCCTGAAATAACGTTCGATCACACCTAGTACTCCTGCCTGTCTCTCTGATCACCTTGGCTGTTATGGTTCAGTCTTCTGCAAGTGCCTCCTGTCCACTGAGACCCAGTCTCACCTCGTCCCGAAAAGCAACACAACATTCTTCCTTTCTCAGCTTTCACAAAATGGTTCTCTGATTTGTCTTTGTCTTCTTCCTCTTCCTCCCCACCAACCGTCATCTGCACAAGACGCAATTCACCTGCATGCGTAGGTCACACTATATTCCTGCCTCTTCTCAAAGAAAATGTTTACTACAGCCATGTCTAGACTTATTGCAAAGTCTACGACCATTTCTCCCTCCAAGTTCGTTTCTTTGAAACCAAACATACCCATCACGTCTTCATTACCCCGTTTCCTTCACCAACATGTTCACGACCGTACCGTATAGACTATAGATTTTCTGCATTCATTCCATACTCACAATGTCAAAGGTTTTTTGATTCATGCTTCAATGATTGAAACCCAAAATCTTCAGTACTTCGAAGAATATTTTTTTTTCCCTCTGACTCAGTTTATGATGAGATCACCAAAATTCTAAATGCTGCTTCCCCTCTCTCTCTTCTTTACAGGACCTCCAGTAAGTAGACAAGACACCTTGTGTGATCCATGTGGGGTAAAGTAACTGAATATCTGTCTGTGTGGTTGGGTGCGAAATGGGTGAACTTACTACTCAATCTCATAATAAGCCTGTAATAAATATCTATCATACATATATATACTGTCTCATTGCCGTTGACCCTTTTATGAGATTTCATTGCTAATGTGAAAATTTATGTAATTGTTTATCTCCCATCTTCTACCTTCTCGCTTACGGAGATAGCTGTTGCTTATGCCCATTGAGGAAGATCAACAATCTTGTATGAGTGAGCAGAAAAATGTTTTCCAGCAGAGTCAGTGATTGTGTTTACACAGATCAAGAGTAAAATTATAAAACTATACAGTAATGCAGTAACTTATGAGTTTAATTTGTTCCATGACTTCTTTCACATAACACAATCACTATTACAAATAGTGATTGTAATAGTGAAAATAGTGTAGTATTATTACACATTACTACTACATTAGTATTATTGTAGTAGTAATAGTGTGAAAATAGTGGAAAGAGTGAAATGGTGATAATGCATGGGGCTCCACTCTGATCGTGATTGACCATCATGTTTAGCTTCTTCCATTTTCTAATTATTGCGCCAACAGTCGACGTTTTTTCACCAAGCTGCTTGGCAATTTTTCGAGAGCCCTTTGAGCCATGTGGAGTTGTACAATTTTGTCTCTGGTGTCTTTGGACAGCTCTTTGGTCTCGGCCATGTTACAAGTTTGAGTCTTACTGTATGGGGCGGACAGTTGTCTTTATGCAGCTAACGACCTCACACAGGTGCATCTGATTCAGGATAATACATGGAGTGTAGGTGGACTTTTAAAGGCAGACTATCAGGTCTTTGAGGGTCTGAATTCTAGCTGATAGACAAGTATTCAAATACTCATTTGCAGTTGTATCATACAAATAAATTGTTAAAAAAATCATACATTGTGATTTCTGGATTTCTCTTTTTAGATTATCTCTCTCACCGTGGACATGCACCTACGATGAAAATTTCAGACCCCTACATGATTTCTAAGTGAGAGAACTTGCAATATAGCAGGGTGTTCAAATACTTATGTTGTTTACTGTAAGTGTGTTAACATCCCACATTGTGTAAAGTTTGTACAGAGTGCCTCTACCCGCTCGCGGTTCCGGTTATAGACCAGTGCAATGTCAATGTCAATGTGCAAAGGGAGCTGTTTAAAGTGATGAATCGTGCAGTCTATAAAACATAAAAAAATACATGTGAAAAAAATATATTACTAATAATACTATTGATTGGATCAGCAGGACGTGAGTGAGTGTCCTAACATGGGACATGGCAGAAAAATAGAAGGTTCGCTGATCAAGAATTTAATGACTTAATTGCCAGAGGGAGAAAAAAACTGTTCGAATGCTTGCTACTTTTGACTTGCATTGATCTGTAAGCGCTTTCCCAATGGAAAGCGCTGGAAGAACTGGTGGCCAAGATGTGGAGGATCCGAAAGGATTCTACCTGCTCTGGACCTAGTTCGCGTTGCGTGCAAGTCCTCAATAGTGTGTAGCGTGGTGCCGACAATCCGTTCAGCGGTTTTGATTGTCCGGTACCATCTGGGTTTGTTCTTTTTTGTGGCGGCGCCAAACCAGAGTGTGATGGAGGTACACAGTACTGACTGGATGACCAATGTGTAGAACTATATCAGCAATTCTTATGACAGGCTGTGCTTCCTCAGAAGCTGCAAGAAGTACATCTTTTGCTGGGCTTTTTTGAGGATGGAGTTGGTATTTGTCCCCCACTTCACGTCCTCTGAGACTGTAATTCCCAAGAACTTCAAGGTCTCGACGGTTGACACAAGACAGTTAGACAGTGTTAGGAGCAGCTGCAGTGAAGGATGCCTCCTGAAGTCCACAATGATGTCCACAATCTTTAGAGTGTTCAACGCCAAAAGATCCAGGCTCACCACTTCCTGTTGATACGCAGACTCGTTGCCGTCTTTGATGAGGCTGATGACATCTGTGTCATCTGTGAACTTCAGGAGTTTGACCGTCGGTTGGCACGAGGTGCAGTCGTTCGTGTAGCGCGTGAAAAGCAGAGGGGAGAGGATACTGCTGAGCGCGGCTGTTTGTCTCTATGTGCCCTGCGATTGGCTGGCAACCAGTTCAGGGTGTACCCTGCCTCCTACACTTCACAACTGGGATAGGCTCCGGCGAAGTTGTAGGGGGTTGGCCTCAAAGTTCTGAGGTCCGGAGATTCGAATCAAGACCACCGCCTGTGCGGAGTTTGCATGTTCTCCCTGTGCCCGTGTGGGTTTTTTTTTCCTGGAACTCGGGTTTCCTCCTACTTCCCCAAAACATGCATTAGTTGGAGACTCTAAATTGCCCCAGGTGTGATGGTGAGTGTGACTGTTGTCTGTCTCCATGTCCCCTCCAACTGGCTGGCAACCAGTTCAGGGTGTACCCTGCCTCCTGCCCGATGACAGCTGGGATTGGCTCCAGCACTTCCGCGACCCTCGTGAGGATAAGCAATGCAGAAAATGGATTCATGGATATATATACTTCTTATATGACCTTCTGAAATTTCAATAGACATCGATGATATATCTGTTTACGCAACTGTAAACAGTAAATGTTGTCGCAGACCTTTATTTTGAGACACAGTATGGGTAAAGCAAGCTCCACCGGGCGAGCACCAGTGAGCGACGGGTCCACAAGCAAACTCTGGCCGAGCTCTGGCGAGCACGCTCCGGGGAGTGGTGGGGCGGTGAGCGAGCTCCCCGAGCCCTGGCGCCGGAGCTCGCTTGTCAGATTCCACGTCATTCTGCCCGAAGAACCATCCGAATAGTCAATATTATTTACAGCAGGAACTTGCTCACGGCCCCCCCACTCACCGGAGCTCACTCGCAGCCCCGCTGCTCGGCGAAGCTGGCTCGTCAGACTCTTCATTCCCGTCCGAAGAACCATCCAAATATTCAACATTATTTACAGCCACAGGTCCTAATCTGTATGGAGGTATTCCGGCGAGCGACCTCCGGTGAGTGGCTGGGCTGTGACCGAGCTCCCTGAGCCCCGGCGACACAGGTTGAAATCTGTATGGACGTATTCCTCCGTCTTCCTGATCAACCAACACTGCTATTTCTTCATCAGATGAGGATAAATCTCAGAAATCAGCGCTGGCCATAATGGTGTCCCACGTAATCGAGCCTTTGGTGCAAAACCTCATATCACGTCATCATCATGTGGCTCGCCAAAATGCCAACGCCCCTGAAAATTCGTAATTGTTGATAAAAAATCTTATCAAACAGCATTAAATTAGAGAGAATTGATATTACATTGTCAAGATACAGTACATGTTACATGACCTATTGGAAACATTGTGGATTCAGACCACCAGAATTTCCCTATAAAGACATGTTTGATGGAACATGTTGAGAGTTCACAGGTGTGTATCACTTTCCTTCGTGAACCAGCATTGCTTTAATCCAGGGATGCTTAATGCGTCGATCGCGATTTACCGGACGATTGCGAGGCAGTCTTGGTCGATCACGGGACCGTGTGCCAAAAAAAAAAAAAAAAAAAAAACATCAGCCAATGTTCCCTTTAAATTGCGTGCCTTCACAAATCCAATGCATTACAATACAATACAATACAATACAATTGAGATTATAACATACACCTATTCAGTTTGTGGCATTTTGCAATGAGTGAGAGATGACTGGTTGTTACATCCAATGGCACAATTCACGTAAGTATTGTAATAAATGAAAAGAAGAAGCAACTGGTTTCTTTTAGGCAGCAGACGGAACTTTCTCTAACAACTACCGGTGCTCCGCTACACTCTATTTTCCTTGTTTACCGTACACCCGACCCCACACTCCTCCGCGCTCTTAAAGACGTACACTCATAATTGCAAATGTTACAGTACTTACGCAGCCCATCAATGTGTTTTGTAATGACAGCAGCCACAGCCTGGGCAACGTACAGCAAAAGACGAGGTAGACGTACTGCTTATGTTTACTTTCGATGTGAATGGAGAAAGTTAAAAAATAAATACTATAACTATAAGATGCCATGAATGTCGGAGAATGTCAATAATCAGGGAAAAAATGGTTAAACTGGACGGGATTTTCTCTTTTCCGAGTGGGAAAGGTCTGGGCTGAAGCCAAAATAGAAAGTGCAGGATGATATGGTGTGTAATTTTAAAATTCCACCTTGGCACAGCCTGATCCAGGATGAAAGCACAGACAATACAGTGCAAAAAAAGCCAATTCTGTATTTTAAATATAGGAGGCAACATAACATTAAGCTTAAAACGGTTTGGGAACAGCATCTCCCCCCATCAGTAGCTCGCGAAAGGCTGTCTGCATGAAATGTAGATCATGGGGTAAAAAAGTCTGGGCACCCCTGCTTTAGTTGCTTGTTGGTAATTTTCAAGAGATCCTGTTTTGAATTCCCTCCAATTAGTATTAAATCCTCCCCTCGACCTCTTTGTAAAGACAGCATTGATTTGTGTTCCACTGGCAAAGAATAGCCACTTTTCTGTTCACAATGTGGAAACCGTTGAAAGCAATTGTATTCCAGCTCCTTTTGTTGTTTTAAATGGAAGCTCCTTTGCTCACTTGGGATGTATCCACAGTAGGAATATATTCAAGTGAGCTGGCGTCTGTTAGTTTAAATGAGTTAAGGGCTCATTGTGCGGGAACATTTGGGCATTTAGAAAAATAGAAAAAACACACACACAAAAAAAACAATCTCTGGATGCATAATAATTGTTCTTGAAACAAATTTTTGATGAACAAAGTAGTGGACTGCAAGTAACTCTGAGCCAGAATATGTTTTATTGTGATTTTAACATTATGCACTTCTTTACATTAGTTAATTTGATCTAGCTCAGAATGTTTACTTCATTTGTTTGATTCACTCCTTTTTTTGTACCATTATTTCTTTCACTCCCTTCTCAGGGTCCTCCTGGAAGAGCAGGCTTTCCGGTAACTTATCTTTTTTTAACATTTCTTTGTGTGTCTTTACCTTTGCATGACTGGGTAGCAATCACTTCTGATCCCTCCAGTCACTCTCTGCTTAGTAGCATAGATTCTATTTTAAAAATATATTTTCTTGGCGTAACACATAGCGAATGCTGGTTAGACCTGGTGTTGGTGTTTTGGTGGACCAACACACCCAGTCAATCTAAAAGAGGGCCGCTTGGTCTGTTGGGGGCATGATCACAGCCAGGTCCAATCAAAGTGCTTCCTCTCATCCCCTTTAAATGTAGCACCCTAGAAATAGTACATTCGTGGTCTTTGACATAGCAGAAGAAGAAACTGAGTTGCTTGAGCCTGGGAGGTTGAAACACACAGAGTGCATTTATTCAAAATTGCAAGCAGACTTCTGCAGATGGAGGGTGGAAGGAGATCACAAATATCGGGACTCTGAGTTATGCTCCTGTACACTATCCTCCATCTCTGTGCAAGCCAGGGGGCTGGTTTAAAAAATAAATTAATAAATGAAAACAAATAATGATGAGGGGCTTTAGAGCATTGGCCTCATAGTTCTGGGCACCAGGGTTCAATTCCTGGCCCCACCTGTGTGGAGTTAAGATATTCTCCGCAGGCCTGCATGGGTTTTCTCTGGACTCTAAATTGCACCTAGTTGTGATTGTGAGTGCTGTTTGACTCAATGTGCCCTGCAATTGCCTGGCAACCAGTTCAGGGTCCTGCTGCCCATTGACAGTTGGGATAGGCTTCAGCACTCCCCATGACCCTTGTGAGGATAAGCGCAGAAGAAAATGGATGAATGGATGTTTAAGAGTATCTGCTGCCCACTGTTCACATATTTATGAATTAATTATAACACACTTGACACCATCAAATTCACCCAAATAACAATAGACCAGCAGTCTAATTTCTGTACTGGGCTTACAGGAGATGTGGTCCAAGCAGGCCTAGGTTTGACTTTCTGCCACCAAAATGTTACACAGCATGTCAAGGACACACCCTCGCTACATTGAAATGCCAAGTTTGGTGCAGATCGGTCTGCCAAATTTACAAACACGTGTAGCGAACCTTGCACTTGCTCGAAAATCCAGATACATCTTTTTTCCACACATTTGCAGTCTTGAAAATAGAGTCCAAAGCACACGTTGTTGCAACCGTACTTGTGCTAATAAGACTGGAGGTTTATGAATAATGTGCACAAATATCATGCAGCATTAATATAAAAGGCTCTTTTCTTTTTTAAACATGACAAACACTACATTAAAATAATTTTTTGTCATGCCATTCTATAGTGTAAAAACTGCATCTGTCAGATTAATGTTATGTGTTGAGGAGCAATTTATAGTATTTCTTTTAAAAAGATGTGCATCAAATTCCGCCTCTACCTCTGAGTGCAGTGCCGTTTTTTCATGCACCCTTCTTAATAAAAAGAAGATGATGGCGCTCTGAGTCACCAAGTATTGTTTCATTAACCTTCTAAAAAAATATATAATTTCAAATGATCAGTACGTTTGGCACTGTTGAGGTACTTGCCAATATATTCAGCAACAGAGGTGGAATGAAGAGACCTAGAAATGTGAGAAAATAAATAAAATTTGGCATCCATACAGCAGCAGTCATTGGGTGTGTTGATATGTGATGAATCCAATTTGCTCTGAAATTAAAAAAAAACAATAAATCCACCCATCCATTTTCAGAGCCAATTATGCTCACAAGGGTCACGAGAGTGCTGAACCCTATCCCAGCTATCATCAGGCCACAGCTGGGGTAATCCTTGAACTGGTTTCCGGTCAATCACAACGCACATACAAACAAACAAGCAGTCACACACATTCACACTTACAAGCAATTTAGTGTCTTCAGTCAACCTACCACGCATGTTTTGGGGATTTGGGAGGAAACCAGAGCACCTGAAGAAAATCTACGCAGGCACGGGGAGAACATGCAAACTCCACATGGTCAAGGCCGGGATTTGAACCCTGACTGTTTTGACTGGTGCAGTTGACGTAATTACAAACACATGGAAAATGTTACACTGTTGCAGGCGCATAGGTTTTGTTATTTTATCCCGCAGTGATAAAGTAAATATGAGCTATTTGTCGTAAAATTCAGATGGAAATTTTTGACAGTCAAAAAAAGATGAATCGGAGCAGTTGCTGATTTGAGCACACGTATACTTCTTCTTTTTTTTTCAGTTTGTCCCTTTAGGGGTTGCCGCAGCGTGTCATCTTTTTCCATCAAAGCCTGCCTCGTGCATCCTCCTCTCTAACACCTCATGATCATCAATCATCATCAATCGACCTTTTCTTTAGTCTTCCTCTCATGCTTACCTCTTCTACTCTACCTTCCCTCCCATTTTCTTCATTCATTAACTTCTCAAAGTACTATTTCCATCTACTTAGCACACTACTACTACACTAGTCAACATATTTCCATCACTATCCTTAATCACCTTCACTTGCTGCATATCCTTCCCATCTCTATCCCTCTGTCTGGCCAACCTGTCGATATCCTTTTCTCCTTCTTTCGTATCCAACCTGAGTACATGTTGTGATATGCCACTTGTTTACCCTTTGCCACCTCTACCTTTGCCCTACGACACGTCAATGTAATCCATACACCTCTCCTCAGTCCTCTCTGTGTCCCAGTTCTTCTTCGCTAATCTCTGTCATTGGATGACTTCCTGTAATTTGGGGTTCCACCACCAAGTCTCCTTCTCCCTTTTCCTACCAGAAGACAACCCAAGTACTCTCTTGCCTACCTCTCTGAATACCTTGGTAGTAGTATTCCAGTCTTCTGGGAGCTCTTTTTGACAATCTAGAGCCTGTCTCACCTCTTTCCGAAAGGCCAAACAACATTGTTCCTTTCTCAACTTCCACCACCTGATTCTCTGCTCTACCTTAGTCTTATTAATCTTCCTACACACTACCAGAGTCATCCTACACACAACCATCCAATGCTGTCAAGCCACACACTCCCCCACCACTACTTTACAGTCAGTATCCTCCTTCAGATTACATTGTCTGAAATATAATCCACCTGCATGCTTCTACCTCTGCCCTTGTAGATCACTATATGTTCCTGTCTCTTCTGGAAATAAGTGTTCACCACTGCCAATTCCATCCTTTTTGCGAAGTCCACAACCATCTGTCCCTCAAATTTCTTTTGCTGAATGCCATACTTACCCATCACTTCTTCATCACCCCTTTTTCCTTCGCCAACATGTCCATTGAAATCTGCACCAATCACATCTCTCTCTCTGTCTGGGACGCTCAGGACTACTTCGTCTAGTTCCTTCCAAAATTTCTCATTCAACTCGAGGTCACATCCTACCTGTGGGGCATAGCCGCGAATCAAATTATACACAATACCCTCAATTTCAAGTTTTATCACTCGATCTGATACTCTTTTCACCTCCTAGACATTCTTAGCCAGCTCTTCCTTTAAAATAACCCCTACTCCATTTTGCTTCCCATCTAGTCCAATATAAAATAATTTAAACACTGGACCTAAACTTTTAGCCTTACTCCCGTTCCAGTTGCTCTCTTGGATGCACAATATATCAACCTTTCTCCTAATCATCATGTCAACTAACTCCTGAGCTTTTCCTGTCATAGTCCCAACATTCAAAGTCCCTACACACAGGTGTATGGTCTGTGCATTTCTCTTTTTCTTCTCCCAACTAAGCTGCTTTCCTCCTCTTTTTTGTCTTCAACCTACATAATCTGAATTTCTCCCTACGCCTTGCAGATTAACATTTCCAGGTGCAGGTGTAGGTAGCCTGGGCCACGACCTAACCATTATGGAATTTGTATGATAAATGTTCATATATGTTTGGCACAGTTTTATGCCGGATGCCCTTCCTGACGCAACACTCTGCATTTATTTGGGCTTGGGACCAGCCGACAGGTAGCAAAATATTGTGCTACCCAAAGGGCTGTAGATAGTCAAAAAGAATAAGCAATCAAATAAACAAAGTCAGCAAACAAGATACACAAAGTCACACACTCCCTAATCTATGTTAATGTTAAGGTCAAATGAAAGTTATCCCATAAAAACTGTCAGCACATAATGTACACAAATCACATACTATCTGTGTGAAAATATAAAGAATATGGCGATTTAAAGGATATGTGGATGGAAGGGATTCAAACCACGATGCCCATCACTCTAGTTGTTGAAGGTTTAGTCAATGTTCAATGTTTGGTCCTTGTTGTATACTCTACAAAGGTAATGTTGTTAGCGCGCTAGGCAAACTTGGGCCGAACAGCTTCAACATGAACAATACAGCACCAATATGGGTTCTAAGATGTACTAAGACTTGTTAAATTTCCTATAAGTCCTCACAGCTCTCATCATACAAGTTCTGAAATTACTCACGTTCAATGTTTCTTCAACATCCACGAATTGATCACAAATGCGTTTCGTTGTTAGCAAGCTAAGCTCAGGAATACTAGGCCGATAAGCAAGTTTAAGTTGACGTTTCAACTCGCCCAACTTCTTAAGAGTACTCACTATCCTCGTTGTATACGATATATAGGTTTTGCAGGACGTGTACATACTAGCGTTTGATGTTTTCATCCTCAGTAAATATTAGAAAATAAACGTGTTTTGTTGTTAGCGGTCAAAGCAAGGGTAATTTAGGCCGAGCAGCTTTGACACGAATGATACGGCTCCGATTTGGATACTAAGATTTTAGTCCACTGAAATCGTCGCCAGGAGCGTCCTACGTCGAGTTTTCACAACATTCGGTCCAGATTCTATAATAATACTGTAATATGAAAACATTTTTGGGACATTATCACCCAGCTTCAATCTGAATAGAACTTACTTAATATCTAATCCATTGAAGATTTACTGGTTGAGAATAAAATATAATAATCTAAGTTTGCCTGTAGTTTAATATATGTTATTTGTTGTTTGTGTGTCAAAAAGAAACTGGTACAGCAATCAATACAGATGTTTTTAAAGTGTCATTGAAGAATTGTAGAGTTATATTACTATTATGTTTCAGTTTTCAGTGGAACAATTAATGATCATCAAAATCTATTCCAAGATGTTGGTCAACTTCCTCATTTTCTGGATGCTTGAAGTTGCATCCAACCATCCATTTTCTACTGTCAATCCTGCCTTATCCAACTGTCATTTTGGCCAAAAAATTGGGGTTATTCCCTGGACTGGCTAGACCGATCGCCCATCCATAAGAATAATGGATGAACAATTAAACTTTATTACATTATATAATGTCTCAAGGGGAAATTGAATTTACACTCTGCTGCATATTACTCATACCACATGAGAACCAGATCACACACATGAAGGCTTACAAGTCCAGCTTCACAAACATTAAGGAGCTCACAAACAGCACAAACACCCTTTTGAGCGAGAGTCACATTTCTGAAGGAAACCTGTTTTGACAAAGTCTAGTCCACCAAAGGCTTTTCTAAAAATAACAAAAACATTTTATATGATTAAACTTAACTTCAGCTGAAGGGCTTGGTAGTTATAGCCATACCGATACTTTTATAGTGTTTCACTGTGTACCGGTCATTGAAAAGTACTACGATACCTCAATGTCAAAAATAACACAATGTCAGATGTTTTCAGATCGTGTACTTAAAGAGTGAGACAGACAAAGCGTAGTGCCGGCATCAGTCTATTAGCCTGTACAACACTCGGTGCCTTTTGATCCAGTGTGTGACATGTAGAGAAAGACCAAAAAAAAAAAACGAAATGGGAACAAAAGATGAGGCATGGAATTAAATCTACAAGCATTTGTGTTAACAGAGCCGAAAGAGAGGTTTAAACCTGTGTCTGAAGCTTGCTATAAAATAATTCATCCTTGAGGAGTGATAAATGAGACATATTTAAACAACTAGCCTTCAAATACTGTATACGTCAAATGAGTGTGAATTATTTTGTGACAAATAAACTTGTTTCAGCAAAGTAATTAATTTCTGACACAAATTCAAATACTAAATATCATATGCCGAAGGATATACTACACAGTACTAGGCATTAAATAATACATATGTGGGCAGATTTCACACAAACGACACCTCTGTGCTTTACTGAGCACACTTTTGACTTTTTTTCAATTAGGCACATGATGAACTGTAGAAACAATAAGAGAGGAAATGAGAAATGTGTGCTTACTGTACTTTATTGTTTTTTTTTTAAGTGACTAGTTCCAGTGACTATGTATTTCAGTGAGGATGAGATTTCTTCAAGGAAAAATGATTGGTTACACGTTACTTGGAAAGACATTAAATCAGTTTTTTGGGGAATTTTAAAAACAGAAACCCAGAACTTTTTTGTTATTTTGGAATGCTACTTTTTTTTTTTTTTTTACTCACAAAACGTGCTGCCTGCTCATATGAAAATGTTCCACATACATTTTCACATTCAGAAACACAGACAAATCCAAAAAGAAAAGAAACGGATCCAATTAACAATTTCTCACAATAATTATTAATAATGACTTAACAAGTAGTGGCATAGTGGGTCCCACTGAAGGCCCTGGAGCTCAATGGTTAGAGCACTGGTTTGATAAACCAGCAGTTGTGGGTTCGTATCCCACTGGGGCCTCCACTCCCTCAGAAGGCTTGCCTTCAGGAAGGGCATTTGGCATAAAAATTGTGTCAAACGTGTGTGCGTTCATCTGAGATGACACGCTGAAAGAAAGTTACTTTTTACTCATAGTTCTGAGGACCGGGGTTTTCAATCCTGGACCCATCTGTGTGGATTTTGCATGTTCTCTCCGTGCCTACGTGGGTATTCTCCAGGCATTCCAGTTTCCTCCCACATCCCCAAAACATGCATTTAGGGTGAATGTTATCCTTAAATTCCCCATAGGTGTACATGTGAGTGTGAATAATTGATTATGTATATGTGCCCTCTGATTGGCTGGCAACCACTGTATGGCATAGAGACCCGAGTGAGCAATAAGAGGTATGGAAAATGGATGAATGGATGGACGCACACAGACACACTCATAGACACGCATATGTGTGGCCCAATGGTCATGAATTCCACGACTCCAAAAAGTCTGAGCACAATCAGCTGCCATGTGCGTATGTCACAATCCAAGTTTATTTATAGAGGAATAAATCATAACGGAGCCCTCTCTATATATTTTTCTTATCGCATTGGCACTGTTTTTATAGACCCAATATCTGTAATATTGCTTACTGACTTGGATAATATTTGGAAGTGTAAGTTAAAATGCTAATTGTAATTATAAATAAAATGCTAGTCATTAAGAATATTTGATAATTTATATTTCCCTGCATTTTAGTGTGGTCTGGTGACAATACCTTTTTTCTGAGACTATTTCTTGAAAAATTACTTAGATAACTTGTATCACAAAGCCATGATAAACAATTTGTACAGTGATGCACGTTTTACCCAATGTTATGGATTAAATTTTCACCTTTTGAATGGATTGCTTTATTTTTCATTTGATTGATATTCAAAATAAGACTCAGCTTTGATTTAACAGTGCTTTGGATGTTTACCTTCTCATTCTCAAGTTAGTTGACTAAATTAATGTAAGATTCTTTGTAAATATTTTTGTTCTATAAACATTTGTCTAGCTCGCAACCCACAAGCTACATCTGGGATAGCATTCAAATAGCCTACATTTGATGTGCAGAAACATTTGATTAATTTCAATCAGATTGGCCCCCAGAGTAAGCATAAATAATCGTTAAGATAAGGTTCACAGTGTTTGCCATTCTGAGAGAGAGAGAGAGAGAGAGAGAGAATGTGAGTGCAAATTGTTATTTCTACGTGCTCAATGATTGGCTGACAACCAGTTCAGGGGGTACCACACCTACTGCCTACAGTTAGCTGGGATAGGTTCCGGCATACCCGTGACCCAAGGGAGGACAAGCAGTGTAGAAAATGTACAGATGGAGAAACACTATGTGAAACATTACAGTAAAATTCATCCATCCATCCCTTATCTGAGCTGCTCATTCTCACAAGGAACACGCCAGTCCTGGAGCCTAACCCAGCTATCTTCGTGCAGGAAGCAGGGTACACCCTGAACTGGTTGTCAGCCAAATTGCAGGGCACATAGAGACAAACAACTTGTCACACTCACAATATTGGGGCAAGTCAGAGTCTCCAATTGATGCATGTTTCTCCTCAAATCTGTCGGCAACCGTGCCCGTCAGTAAAATTAATTCACTGCTAATTCAAAGTTCCTTGGATTTCTTTGTATGAAGTTTACAGTAGCAGAAAGATCTATCGTGACAGCTCTCTCAGTTAACTAAATGGCTTGTGGCTCTGCCTTTCGTGGCTCATGTAAAGCCCTATCGTCTATTAATATACAACTTTTTTTAATCTGAGACATATTGTCTTTGATTAAAAAAAAACAACATGTAGAACCGTGAGGCCTGAAATCAGTTCATGTTGACGTTTTTGGAACATTATAAAAAAAAAAAAAAAAAACTTTAAACAACTTGCGACCGTTGTCTGTCTCTATGTGCCCTGCGATTGGCTGGCAACAAGTTCAGTGTGTACCCCACCTCCTGCTCGATGATGCCTGGGATAGGCTACGGCACTCCAGCAACCCTCATGAGAATAACTGGCTCAGAAAATGTATGGATGCTATTACATTTTTTTTCGGGTTTATACACTCGGCGGACCGGTGGTGCCACTGTAGAGCGTTGGCCTCACAGTTTTGAGGACCGCTGTTCAAATCCCCATCCTCACGTGTGGAGTTTGCATGTTCCCCCCCTGCCTGTGTGGGTTTTCTCCAGGCACTCCGGTTTCCTCACACATGCCAAAATCAAGCACTAATTGGAGACTCTATATTGCCCTTGGTTGTGATTGTGAGTGCAAATGGTTGTTTGTTTATATATGTGATTGCCGGCAACCAGTTTAGTTTGTATCTTACCTCCTGCCCAAATTTAGATAGCTGGGATAAGCTCCAGGACTCATGTAACCCTTGTGAGGATAAGCAGCTAATAAAACCCTAACCCCCCAATGGCTTTGTCTTCCATTACTAGTCCTATTTTTATTCATTCATTCTATTTTCTTTTTTTTTTTTTGCATACCCGAAACCATGTCCATGTCTCTAACACTAGCTCCTCTGTCTTCTGTGTCTCTCTTCACAACATTTTGCATGTGATTGCTGTGTTTGATCCCAGAGCTTTAAAGGAGAAGCAGGGGAGATAGTATGCTTCGGGCACTAGATTTTTTTGTGGCTGTCAGATTTTAATGTCATTTGCTAGCTTTCCTCCTGTCTTTAGTTCACAAAAACTTAAATAGTTAAAATAATGAATGAGCAAATGGGCTATGGCGGCCTTATTGTTGGTGATGCTGGTGAGAAGTGTGTAGGTGAATTCTGTGAAGAGCTAGCACCTGATTTGTACTCGAGACTGATGTCTGAAGATAAAAGGCGAACAAATAAATCATGGAGTAGATATTCAGTAAATAGTTTTCCTCCCCTGGTAGAATAATCTCAACTATTTACAGCATGAAATACTATAGTAACTAGCCACGAAAGGGTCTCGGAGTTTTTATTTAAACATCCGCGTGCTGCATGTAAAGACTAGATACTTTCAGTTTAATATTGTAAAATAAATACACTCATCCATCCATCTTCTGAGCCGCTTATCCTCACGAGGGTTGTGGGAGTGCTGAAGCCTATCCCAGCTGTCATCGGGCAGGAGGTGGGGTACACCCTTAACTGGTCACCAGCCAATCGCAGGGCACATAAAAACAAACAACCATAAGCACTCGCAATCACACCTAGGGGTAATTTAAAGTCTCCAATTAATGCATGTTTTTGGGATGTGGGAGGAAACCTGAGAGCCTGGAGAAAACCCACAAAGCTATGGGGAGAACATGCAAAGCCAAGAGGGAGGCTGAGATTTGATCCACGGTCCTCAGAACTGTGAGGCCAACACTCTACAGCAGTGTCACTGTGCGGCCAAAATGGATATAAGAATTGAGACTAAATAATAAATTTTTACTTGAGGATTACAGAACAAGGTACGATTATTTTACATCAGTGTTCAAGAAAATAAGTATTTGAACACACTGCTATATTGCAAGTTCTCTAGGTGGGAGAAAATGCAAAATAGCATGGTGTTCAAATACTTATTTTCTTCACTGTAGTTGCGGTTGAGTGTCAAGACTGTTGTGCTTAATAATTAAAATACTGTCGGCAGAGCTTGGTAAACTGCAACACAATGTTTACAGCACAGGTTGTGTAATTTATTAAAAACTGTGAACTCATATATACCTACTCCTGCATTTGAGATGTTCGGAAAAAAATAAAAATTCTGCTACTATTGTCTACTATTTGAAAGGTATAAATCAGGGGCTCAACCTCTGTTTAACTAGGGGCAAAGCCTGGCTGAGGATGGGAGTAGCCTCAGTGCACATGTACGTGCGTGCAATTTTAATTGGAAATTAAGGAAAAAAAAGCCCTCCACTCTCCTCAAATATCTTTTTTATCTTTTCACAGAAAATAAGAGGATAACAAGGATGCTGGCGTAAACAAGTTGTGTGCAAAACATTGAAAAATGTTTCTCTGCTTGCATCAAGCTTTGTTTATGTCACACCGCAAAAGGCACTCTGATTGTCAAGCACACAAGTACCCAAAAGTGCCATTCAGAGGGCCGCGCTAACATTAAACTTTGATTTTAAGGTGAGGGCCACAAAATATCATCTCACGGGCTGCTAACAGCTCATGGGCCACCAGTTTGTGACCACTGCCTTTAAGTGCTGGACACAAATGTTTCCACATGAATAACTGTGGGTTTTTGCCTCCTAGATGACAGTTGACTCCCTTGCAGGTTGGTAATTATAATTATCAGACAAAGCTGGAATGAAACGAGACAGCTATTTGAGCCGTATTTTATTATTGAGTGACACTGAAGACAAGATTTGCATAGTAAACAGCTTGTATTTTAAAGTATATTAAAAACAAAATACACCTAAATGTCTTCTTCTTCTTTTCCTTTCGGCTTGTCCCGTTAGGGGTCGCTACAGCGTGTCATCTTTTGCCATCTTAGCCTATCTCCTGCATCTTCCTCTCTAACCCCAACTGCCCTCATGTCTTCCCTCACCACATCCATAAACCTTCTCTTTGGTCTTCCTCTCGCTCTTTTGCCTGGGAGCTCCATCCTCAGCATCCTTCTACCAATATACTCACTCTCTCGCCTCTGAACATGTCCAAACCATCGAAGTCTGCTCTCTCGAATCTTGTCTCCAAAACATCCAGCTTTGGCTGTCCCTCTAATGAGCTCATTTCTAATCCTATCCAACCTGGTCACTCCGAGCGAGAACCTCAACATCTTCATTTCTGCCACCTCCAGTTCAGCTTCCTGTTGTTTCTTCAGTGCCACTGTCTCTAATCCGTACATCATGGCCGGCCTCACCACTGTTTTGTAAACTTTGCCCTTCATCCTAGCAGACACTCTTCTGTCACATAACACACCAGACACCTTTCGCCAGCTGTTCCAACCTGCTTGGACCCGTTTCTTCACTTTCTGACCACACTCTCCATTGCTCTGTATTGTTGACCCCAAGTATTTGAAGTCGTCGACCCTCGCTATCTCTTCTCCCTGTAGCCTCACTCTTCCTCCTCCACTTTTCTCATTCACGCACATATATTCTGTTTTACTTCGGCTAATCTTCATTCCTCTCCTTTCCAGTGCATGTCTCCATCTTTCCAATTGTTCCTCTGCATGCTCCCTGCTTTCACTGCATATGACAATATCATCTGCGAACATCATGGTCCAAGGGGATTCCAGTCTAACCTCATCTGTCAGCCTATCCATTACCACTGCAAATAGGAAGGGGCTCAGAGCTGATCCCTGATGCAGTCCCACCTCCACCTTAAATTCCTCTCTCACACCTAAGGCACACCTCACCATTGTTCTGCTGCCATCATACATATCCTGTACTATTTTAACATACTTCTCTGCCACACCAGACTTACGCATGCAGTACCACAGTTCCTCTCTTGGTACTCTGTCATAGGCTTTCTCTAGGTCCACAAAGACGCAATGTAGCTCCTTCTGACCTTCTCTGTACTTTTCCACGAGCATCCTCAAGGCAAATAATGCATCTGTGGTACTCTTTCTAGGCATGAAACCATACTGTTGCTCGCAGATACTTACTTCTGTCCTGAGTCTAGCCTCCACTACTCTTTCCCATAACTTCATTGTGTGGCTCATCAACTTTATTCCTCTATAGTTCCCACAGCTCTGAACATCCCCTTTGTTCTTAAAAATGGGAACTACAACACTTTTCCTCCATTCTTCAGGCATCTTTTCGCCCGCTAGTATTCTGTTGAATAAGTTGGTCAAAAACTCCACAGCCATCTCTCCAAATTGCTTCCATACCTCTACCGGTATGTCATCAGGACCAACTGCCTTTCCAGTTTTCATCCTTTGTAGTGCCTTTCTGACTTCCCCCTTAGTAATCATTTCCACTTCCTGGTCCTTCACTCTTGCCTCTTCAACTCTTCCTTCTCTCTCATTTTCTTCATTCATCAACTTCTCAAAGTATTCTTTCCATCTATTTAGTACACTACCGGCACCAGTCAACATATTTCCATCTCTATCCTTAATCACCCTGACCTGCTGCACATCCTTCCCATCTCTATCCCTCTGTCTGGCCAACCTGTAGAGATCCTTTTCTCCTTCTTTCGTGTCCAACCTGGTGTACATGTCTTCATATGCCTCTTGTTTAGCCTTTGCCACCTCTACCTTTGCCCTACGTCGCATCTCGATGTACTCCTTTCGCCTCTCCTCAGTCCTCTCAGTATCCCACTTCTTCTTCGCTAATCTCTTTCCTTGTATGACTCCCTGTATTATGGGGTTCCACCACCAAGTCTCCTTCTCCCCTTTCCTACCAGATGACACACCAAGTACTCTCCTGCCTGTCTCTCTGATCACCTTGGCTGTCGTCGTCCAGTCTTCCGGGAGCTTCGGTTGTCCATCGAGAGCCTGTCTCACCTCTTTCCGGAAGGCCGCACAACATTCTTCCTTTCTCAGCTTCCACCACATGGTTCTCTGCTCTACCTTTGTCTTCTTAATCTTCCTACCCACCACCAGAGTCATCCTACACACTACCATCCTATGCTGTCGAGCTACACTCTCCCCTACCACTACTTTACAGTCAGTAACCTCCTTCAGATTACATCGTCTGCACAAAATATAATCTACCTGCGTGGTTCTACCTCCGCTCTTGTAGGTCACTATGTGTTCCTCCCTCTTCTGGAAATAAGTGTTCACTACAGCCATCTCCATCCTTTTTGCAAAGTCCACCACCATCTGCCCTTCAAAGTTCCTTTCCTGGATGCCGTACTTACCCATCACTTCTTCATCGCCCCTGTTTCCTTTACCAATATGTCCATTACAATCTGCACCAATCACAACTCTCTCGCTGTCTGGGATGCTCAGAACTACTTCATCTAGTTCCTTCCAGAATTTCTCTTTCAACTCAAGGTCACATCCTACCTGTGGTGCATAGCCGCTAACCACATTATACATAACACCCTCAATTTCAAATTTTAGTCTCATCACTCGATCTGATACTCTTTTCACCTCCAAGACATTCTTAGCCAGCTCTTCCTTTAAAATAACCCCTACTCCATTTCTCTTCCCATCTACTCCGTGGTAGAATAATTTAAACCCTGCTCCCAAACTTCTAGCCTTACTACCTTTCCACCTGCTCTCTTGGATGCACAGAATATCAACCTTTCTCCTAATCATCATGTCAACCAACTCCTGTGCTTTTCCTGTCATAGTCCCAACATTCAAAGTCCCTACACTCAGTTGTAGGCTCTGTGCATTCCTCTTTTTCTTCTGACGCTGGATCCGGTTTCCTCCTCTTCTTTGTCTTCGACCCACAGTAGCTGAATTTCCACCGACGCCCTGCAGGTTAGCAGTGCCGGGGGCGGGCATTGTTAACCCGGGCCACGACCGATCCGGTATGGGATTCTTTAGATGAACGCTCATATTTGTTTGGCACAGTTTTTACGCCGGATGCCCTTCCTGACGGAACCCTCTGCATTTATCCGGGCTTGGGACCGGCCTACAGATTGCACTGGTTTGTGCCCCCATAGGGCTGCATTAAATACACCTAAATGTATACCTTAGATATTGCATAATTTACCATATATAGTGTGTTCTTGCTGCAAGGTGGCTCACATCCCATGGCCTCACTATTACATGGATTTTTTTTTTTTTTTGTGTATATATTTTTTGTTTTTACAGTGCAGCAGTCTTTTTAATTTATTTATTTTTTTACAGTGTATGTTCGCTATGATGATTCACTGAGGGAAAACCCATATTGCGTGCTGCATCCTGATTGGTTAAGGGACTGTAGACCATCGTCAACCACCCCAAGTACCAGACCGCCACCCATGGGTAGTCAGCAGCCCCCGCGGTGTTTCAGCATACCCTGGATTGTGCCTAGGTTGTGCTGTGGTGGTGGTCCCAGTACTTAGGGTCCCCCTAGTCATTGGGGAAAAAAAATCTTCCACAACATTAAAACACATATGAAACCCATCATGGTCTCTAAGCCAAGAAGAGATACTGAAGTGCAGGGACCCTTTATCCGATTGATCAGTGTACCTATATGCGCCCCAGAGTGTGCACTTTTGCACAAAGCTAAGTGAGCCAGTTGCACAGTCACAGAAAATTGAGTGATATTAATGAAATTTGTTCCAAAGCCAATTCCACCACAATGATGTGGGAACATTTTGGATTAAAGCCTGATAAACGCAGCCATCCTCCTCACAGAAATAAGATGATAAATCAAATTTGTATTAAGTCACAACAAAGACGTGTTGTCTTAAAAGCTCAACGTGACGAAATCCATCTTCAACACAATCATTCCAGACAGTTTCCTCAATTGAGACCAAAAATAACACGGTACGATATTTTCCATTTCACGTCCTTTTACAAATATGGAACACTTTGCCCAACAATCCAAATACAAATGTGATAGCATACTATATTTGATGGATGTGTGCATAAATTCTATCAAAAATAGCATTACTTACTATTGTAATAGATGTGGCCATTGAACATGTTGATAATGGCTGCAGAATTTTGAAAAGTAGTACAACTGTTGAATCAAAACAGGTTGCTTTGATTTACTTATTGTAGTTACCAAGGCGACCCGATCCCCCACCCTTAGTACCAGGGACGGCTTTCGGTCGCCACAGCATTTCATCGCAGCTTCAGTTCTCAAACATAATTGAAGGTGGCTTGTGTATTTATAAGAATATTGTGGCCCAGAAGTAAAAAAGAGCGCCAACAACAATCCGTAGCTATGTTTTTCACCTGGAAACACACACCTGCAACAAGATGCTTCAGCGGAAAAAGACATTACAAGAGAACCACGCCAGGAAGAAAAGCCACGCCCATAGGAACTGTAAAATATGCCTGAGTCACTATTAATAATTTCTAGTGTGTCCAACCTCATAGATTGATCATTAAATTGGAATTACTTTTTTTCTAAAAACTACGCAGGGAGTCCTCTGGTTACGAACACATCCCGTTCCTATGCTGAAATCTAACTCGAATTTCGCTGCAAGTCGGATTTCACCATTAAAGACATAATTACGTCAAAACACTTGGCATAAAAAAAAAACAAATACATTGAAATAAAAAAAAAAAAAAACAAGATGCTGCACTTACCATTACTGCTGAAAGGTGGATGGAGCAGTAGAAGGGGAGGCTCTGCTTTGGTATTACGAATGAACCTGGTCCTGAATCCATAACATAAATAGCCTCTCCATCACAGCAAGTATCAAAGAACATTGTTTTGTGATCATAGTAACCGACATAGGGACGGAACCCTTTCTCATGCGCTAAAATACTGGCTTTGTCTTTAATAATTGTCACCACGGTCGACCAACTGAAGCCTTGGTCTTTACCGATGTTCGCCGGTGTCTGTAATTTCTCTGATCTTTCTCTGATCTTGTTTTCCATGGTGGGAGATTTTCTTTTGCATGCAGAACCATTGCTAAAAGACACAGCTTTCTTCTTTGGGGCCATAATTTCTAAAAGAAGAGGGTAAAAAATGTGAAGATACTCCCAGAGCACAAACACAGACAAGCACTTTGCACATTAGCGAGAAAAAATGGCGGATGGGGGACCGGTGTTGTAAAGTTGAAACATTTTAGGTCGAGACTGTTTTAATTGAGGACTACCTGTATTTTTTCTTTATCTAGAACAATGCTTATAAAGCGTAACAAAATGGATGGTGTGGTGGTTTACATAATTCACCTACAGGACTGCGAGTTAGGTTACGAGGTTCCGCACGGGCTTTATTGATGGTTACACTTCCGGTGTTAGTGCGGGTAGAGGGTTCCCGCCGTAATGGGTTCACTCTGTTGATGTCTGCATTAAAACGAGGTTTGCTCCTGTGTTCAACACTCTACCTCCGACTCCTTTTCTTCTGCGCTACACTGAACCAAACATGGCAACCGCCTTCCTCAAATTGCCGGGGTTTGGGGAGAAGTCTGCGACAGCGTGATTCGCGCAAACGGAGGCTCAATTCGCCCTCCACGGGATCTCGGATGATACCGCGCGCTATTACCATGTTGTCTCAGCCTTCGGGAGCTTAAAGGCATGGCAAAATCCTGTTCTCCAAGGTCGACCTGGTGCGCGGTTTTCAGCAGGTCCCCGTGCACCCCTCAGACATTCCCAAGACAGCTGTAGTCACACTGTTTGGCCTGTTTGAGTTTCTGAGGATGCCGTTTGGACTCACAAACGCGGGCCACTCTTTCCAACGGTTAATAGATTCAGTCCTCAGAGACTTGCCCTTTGTGTTCGTCTATTTGGACGATATCCTCCTCGCCAGCTCCTCGGAGGAAGAACATCTGAAGCACCTCCGGGACCTCTTTGTGAGACTCAAGCGGCATGGCCTGATCATCAACTGGGCGAAGTGTGTTTTCAGGGTGCCCTCCATCCAGTTCCTCGGGCACCTCATCGACAAAAACGATGCCGCCCCCTTCCGTCAAAGGTGGAGGCCGTCTCCGCTTTTTCCCAAGCTCGCTCGGCTTGGGGGCTCCGGGATTATCTGGGAATGGTGACTTTTTTATCACTGGTTCATCCGCCGGGCGGCCCACACCATGCGTCCGCTATATGAGGCTCTTTAAGGGCAAGGCCCCCAACCAGGGGCCATGAAGGCCGCACTGAGCTGTGCCCCTATGCTGGCCCACCTGTTCCCCTAGCCCCCGTCGCTCTCACTACAGATGCGTCGGACTACGCCGTTGGGGCCGTATTTGAACAGTGGGTTGGTGATGCCTGGCAACCGCTTGCCTTTTTCAGCCATCAACTGGTCCCTAGGGAACGTATATGCAGCATATTCGATAGGGAGCTCCTCGGCCTCTGGCTGGCGATCCGCCACTTCCGTTCCCTACTGGAAGGCTGTGAGTTCACGGCATATGTAGACCACGAACCCCTCATTTTCGCCATGTCCAAGGTGGCCCAGCCGTGGTCCGCCCGTCAGCAACGCCAACTGTCATTCATCTCGGAGTACACTACGGACATCCAACACATCGGTGGCAAATCCATCATGGTCGCGGACTGCATCTCCAGGGCAGTCGTCGGGACTGTGCATCTGGGTCTTGACTACTCCCGTATGAGCGCTAACCAGGCCTCGGACCACGGGGTGCAGACCTGGATCACCTCATGTGTGGCCTGTCAGCGTGCTAAGGTGCATCACCACGCAAAACCCCCTGGAGTCCTTTGCTGTCCCCGAGAGGAGGTTTGACCACGTCAACGTCGACTTGGTGGGTCCGCTTCCTCGCTCCCACGGTTTCACCTACTTGCTCACCATGGTGGAAAGGCCGACCCGCTCGGCCGAAGTCGTTCCCCTCACCTCAATGACGTCGTCAGACGTGGCCCGGGCATTCATCGGGACGTGGATTGTGTGCTTCGGGACCCTGTCCGACCTCTGGAACGCACTCGCTGAGAGTTTTGGTGTCAAGCTGCACCACACTACCGCCTATCCCCCCGGGCGAACAGCCTCTGCGAGCGGTTCTACCGCTCCATGACAGCAGCCCTGCGAGCCAGCTTGACGGACGGCAAATGGTTGGAGAAGCTTCCGTGGGTCATGCTCGGCCTCAAGGAAGGACTGATGTCCTCGTCGTTTGGGGTTGGCCTTCCCCCCGTGCTGGCGGCGGCCCCCTTTGCCCTGCCTCCCTCACCTGCCGGGGTGACCTCAACCCCGTCAGGGCCCTGGCCCCTTGACTCAATGGACTGTGTGGCCCCGCTCCCCCTTGGCCCCTGCAGTGCACACCCGCTGGGGTCGGGCCATCGTCCCTCCACGGCACAGGGATTTTGACTATGGGTGAATTCTGGGGGGGCTTGTGTGGTGGTTTACATAATACACCTACGGGACCTCAAGTTAGGTTACGAGGTTCTGCACGGACGTTATTGGTGGTTACACTTCCGATGTTAGTGTGGGTAGAGAGTTCCCGCCATAATGGGTTCACTCTGTTGATTTCTGCATTAAAATGAGGTTTGCTCCTGTGTTAAACACTCCGCCTCCGACTCCTTTTCTTCGAAGCTCCAATAGGACATTTATTTATTTATTCCTTGAATAAATGTTTTGGCATCAAAAAGGTTTTGATTTTTGGTTTCATTCTCAAATAAAATAGTGTATTGTACAAAGGTTTGAACTTTGAAAATGTTTAAATGAGCAATGTGATCAAATGTTCATGTTAAAGTTTATAGACTGTGTGGTTAGGGCCTTAAAGTCTTAAAACATATTTAAGAAATGAAAAAAATACAGTAAATAAAAAAACATTGTAAACAAATAATACTGTAAATTAAAAAACAACCTGTAAACCATAAAAAACTTTAAATGAAAAAAAAAGTCCTGAAAACAAAAAAATAAATCCATCTGAGCCGCTTATCCTCCCAAGGGTCATGAGAGTGCTGGAGCCTATCCCAGCTGTCACCGGGCAGGAGGCAGGGTGCACTCTGAACTGGTTTCCAGCCAATCATAGGCCACACAGAGACAGACAACAGTCACACTCAAAGTCACATCTAGAGGCAATTTTGAGCTTCCAATTAATGTTGCATGTTTTGGGGATGTGGGAGGAAACTGGAGTGCCTGGAAAAAACCCTCGTAGGCATGGGAAAAACATGCAAACTCCACACAGGCGGAGCCGGAATTTGAACCCCAGTCCTCAGATATGTGAGGCCAATGCTGTACAGCTGCATCACCATGCCGCAAAAAAATATATATATATCATGAACCAAAAACATAAAAGTATATAAAATATATTTTTTAAATCCTAATACAGGGATTTCACTTAGTGTGGGTAGTTTTTGGAAGGTAACCCTTGTGTTAAACAAGGGAACATTGTCATAGAAATGGAAGGAAGAAACCAATCTGATATTTCCACTGTAAACAATGCACTGTCTAGGTAATAGCTAGAATTGCCCACTTGTGGCAAATAAATATGTATGACCAGCTCTGGAAAATAGTAATATTAAAGGCTTCACTCTTTTCTGTGACTCCCTGTCCACAATTTGATACACCATCAATTTGACACATGGTATATTTGCCAAAGAAACTGTCACGTTCCCATTACCCTCAGAAAGTTATTTACATACGAGTCAAGACTCGACTATGCACCAAGAAATTCCTGTAGATTGTTTGAGCGCATAAACGGAGAATGCAATATGTATGATTCCATCAACTGTATCTTCCTTTGAGGAGCACTGGCATTCCAAAAGTTCTTATATGCGATCCATCCATCCATCCATTTTCTGAGCCGCTTATCAACACGAGAGTCGCAGGACTGCTGGATCCTATCCCAACTGTCATCGGGCAGGTGTCGTGGTTGACCCTGAATTGGTTGCCAGCCAGTCGCATCTTATGTCTTCATAAATCACTAAATGTTTTTGCAATCTAATCTAATCTGGCATTGATCTTTTTTTTTTTTTAAAGAAGGAATATTACGGCAGTCCCCACCTAACATTTTGTCCCCAACAGACCATTTCCATACAAAACAATATTTCGACAGACAAGAGAAAAAACTAATGATTGAGATTCGATTTACTATTACATTCAGTATACATTAGTTGTTTAAATCAGTTGGAGCTTGTGCTTGTTTCTCTTCACCGAGCCAGTCCTGTCTTGGAGTAATGGGAGACAATTATACCTGAAGTACTTATAGTATATCCTGTCGACTCCATAATTCACTTTTGGTTGGTCATTGCAGAAAATCCTACTTCACAAAGATAGGATGTTGGAAACGGAAGCAAGGTAGTCAATTTTTTGTCAATTTAAAAGACTCATTTGAGAGCTTGTCTGCATACAGCACATAGAGCAGGCTTGGGTAAGTGAGATAACCTCCTGTAGCAATGCAGATTTCCCCC
This sequence comes from Syngnathoides biaculeatus, assembly GCF_019802595.1. Lineage (NCBI taxonomy): Eukaryota > Metazoa > Chordata > Actinopteri > Syngnathiformes > Syngnathidae > Syngnathoides > Syngnathoides biaculeatus. The sequence continues at coordinate 27,211,674 of NC_084651.1, forward strand.
GACTCTTGTGAGTATAAGCGGCTCAAATAAAAGATGGGTATAATTTTTTTTAGCAGGATGGGGGAGTATGGGGCAGAAAAAGTTAACATAATCTCCAAAAACTCAGTATTGTCAAAAATATTACATTTATAGTCAAAACTAATTCAAATTAAATTCGCAAAAATCTAAATTTGCCACTGGAGGACAAAATAATGTACTGCCCTGGCAAACATTTTACTTATTTCAAGGGAAAAATTAGCTTGAAACAAATGAAATTGTTTAAAAACAAGGTAATGAGTAGAAAGGTGGACAACTAGTCAGCACATCTGCCTCACAGTTCTGAGGACCCAGGTTCAATCCCGGACCTGCTTGTGTGGAGTTTGCATGTTCTCCCCGTGCCTGCATGGGTTTTCTCTGGGCACTCCGGTTTCCTCCCACATCAAAAAAAAAACATGCAACATTAATTGGACACTCTAATTTACCCCTAGGTGTGATTGTGAATGCGGCTGTTTGTCTCAATGTGCCTTGCGACTAGCTGGCAACTAGTTCAGGGTGTACCCCACCTCCTGCCCGTTGACAGCTGGGTTAGGCTCTAGCACTCCCCGCAACCCTAGTGAGGATAAACGGCAAAGATGGATATATGTATATATATATATATATATATATATATATATATATATATATATATATATATATACTCATATTGTATTCATACTTTTATAAAAAGGTCTGCGCTTTTGTGACAATAAACCAGACTTTTATAATTTATGGAAAAAAGACAAGACGAGTGGTTTGTCAGGTGTAGGCACAGGTACCCCAGTTTCAAAATAATACTTCTTTCAAACTCTGATGATTAATCAAATATTTTTTGTTCTTTGTCTCTGTGCGTCCTGGTACCAAATATCCCATGGACACTGTGTGTCCTCAGCCCAGTGACTGCCGCAATAATGGGTAGAGCTTGGTTCGGGTTTGAAGTATTTTTCTGTCAAATGCACAGTAACAGGTCTGATTATTCACCTCAGTCATGTTAAAGGAAGACCCTCCCCAAATTTCATATGTACAATAAACCCTCCAATGTGAACTAATATTATTATTACATATATTTTGGACATTAATTGAAAAAAAAATTGAAAATAAAGAACATTTTTTAAATCCAAGCAAAATCTGGATATGTGCCAGCTTTCACCGCCAAACGCAAAAGAAACATCCTTGACTCCGCCCCTGATGTCGCCAGTGCTTAGCATTACAGACCATTCGTTCTAGCTAAGCCAAGATGCCGATGTGTTGTGCAACAAAACTGAGAAAACACACCCAAATTTCTCCTTCTTTAACCTCCCATGGGGTTAACCTGACAGGATAAAGCTGTGGCTGTCACAGTTGAGGCTCGTTCACCAGTAGGGGAAATTTGCACGCATCTAATCATTACTGGTTATTAGCTGCTTAGTTATAGCCTCTCATGCTGGTACTGTATAAGCAACAACATATTTTATGAGGCTGTACGGTGGCGCAGCTTTTCAATCCGCGTGTGGAGTTTGCATGTTCTCCCCGTGTCTACGTCTGTGTAAACTTGCCTCCTGCCCGTTGACAGTTGGGATAGGCTCCAGCATTCCTGCGACAATCGGGCAGCTAAGAAAATGGATGGATGGAAATATACGTGTAAGCACACACCTCTTCCCGATTACGATTTATGATGATGCGCGCATGCAAACCTCACTACCCCCACCCCTCCTGCCATCCCCGCCGCCGGTCAAACGTGAGAAGCTGAGTGCTTAAAAAGTACAACTTGGGGAAGGAAAAAAAAATGTCTGGCCACGCCTGCCGTATAATCTCTACATCAAAACCAACTCCTCAGAACAGCATCAAATCACCACAGTCCATATGATGGGACTGTTATGGTTTGTCGTCAACACCACGCTCCTCCCAACATGTCGACCTCAACCTGTGTGCATTCTGGCTGAAACGCTTGAACATTGTACGTTGTTATTTTTGTTTTGTTTGCTCAATGGTGGGAGTAGTAATAGCACGGTGCATCGACTCATTGTTATACTAGCTTTGTTGGCTCTGAGCACACAACACTTCCTGGTTACTATTTACAGCCATCCGCGCGTGCAACCACCGTTTGTTCGCGAGAAGCTGACTGCTTGAAAAGTACAATTTGGGGGGAAAAAAAGTCTGGCCACGCTTGCTGTATAATCTCTACATCTAAGCCAACTCCTCAGAAAAGGATCAAATCTCCGCGGACCATATGATAGGAGTGTTATTGTTCCTAATTAGTGCCACGCCCCCTCTATAACACGTCAAATGCTGGATGTGTGTATTCTGCCTCAAGCGCATAGACTTGAACATTGTACGTCATGCTATTTTTGTTTTATTTTTTTGTAATTATTTGTCACAAAAATCGGCCACAAAATGCCAGACACTAGACATTCTCTGTGCGGTGAAACGTATCCATTAGGGGGTCAGAACAGGAAGCACTGCAGGCATGGCAAACGCTGAGTGGGTGTCAATTTTCCACCCAGGGTCATTGGAATGTGAGCGAGAGAGGAATTTCGATAATACTTTTCCAATTTAGAGATGTTTCTTGGTGAAATCTGCAGATAACTCTGGCATTCATCTACTAACTTTTAATGTGTGCTCCCATTCCTATTAGTTTCGACAAAGTCTTCCTTTAAACTGCACTTAAGATGCTGATCAAATATCCTTTGGTGCATGCGGCACCTTGAGCTTGAATTTGGAGATGTAGAAATATGGCAAAACAAGTTTGAGATGCAGTTACTGAATTCACTGTTTTAGCCAGCAGGCTTGCAAAGCAGTGTTCAATTTGGTTCAGCCACATTTTTTTGCGATAAACCAGGTTTGCTAGTAAAAAAAAAATAAAGAATGCCCCACAATCAAGACTGACAGTAGAAAGCAATCGCAGATCATGTAGACCTAAAGCATTTTTCTCATTTGCTGCAGTAAGAAATGATGACTGGATAAAAAGTAGACCGGGAGAAAAATTATGACCAAATATAAAGGATTTTTTCAAAGCATTATACACTGACATTCACTTTTTTATGGTGACATTTTCATTTTCACGGAAAAAAAAAGTATAGTTTTGCGCACTTGCATTTTCAGCTAGTAAAACTTGTGTGTGATATATTTGCTCTAAGTGGTCTCTTTTGGTGGTCTTTTTTTTAAATGTGTTTCTGACTTTGATCTTAATTTCACTCCACACATCAAAGAGTGAAACAGCAATTCAAGTGACCTAAGATTTTTTATGTGTGCCTGTACAGTACATATTCACTTGTCTCATCTGCTGGAAGTTGTGTAAATTTAAAGTGGTCAAAGAAAAGTGTTTGGACTTTTCCAAAATATATCTGAGCATGACAAAGAGATTTGCATTTGATAGATGTTTATCAAACCTTACCTTGTAATAGGGTTGCCTTTGGGATGAAATATATTAATTAGGGAAAGTGCTGTTTACCCAAGTTTATCCAGAAGGATCCATTTTAAGAAACAGCTAGTACAGCTGGGATTTGTGAAGGTGTAAATACATGAGCTCCTCTAATCTCAAATATTGTGATAGTAGAACGATATCATAATCAACAGAGAAAAATAACCGAGATACAGCTTTTAATCAATGGATTAATCATCTGCCACCGTATGAATGTGCATTGTGTTCTGTATTCTGATTTGCTAAGGGAAACCCCACATTGTGTTCTGCATCCACATTGGCTAATGAACAGCAGACCATTGTCAACTGCTCTTAGTACCAGGACTGCTGCTGCAGGAGTGGCTGACACGCCCCACGGCGTTTCAGTGCACAATGCGGGGGCTCAGTGCCTGCGTTTTGCCTGCATTGTGCTGCAGAGGCTGTCCCGGCACATGGGGTGGGCAATCGAGGTGCTCCTGTGGCGGTACTCAAGCCCCGCTGCCAGCCGAGCAAACTCGAGGTCAGTGCAGTTTGCTGAAGTTTATTGGCCGTGGTTGTCAAGCAATCCAATGTTAGTCGAGCCTCCTTATCTTTCTCAACACTGACTTCTGGTTCTTCCTCTTCAGCACTAAAGAGCCACACTATTAGGATCGAACAATTATGAAAATTAGGCAAACTGAACACATTCTGTACTGTACTGTACAGGACATTTCAGATGGAGGAGATTGACTTTCATCGAATAGACCTGCCCTGCTATGCACCCCAAGCTACCGATCAAAATGGCGGACGCAGTACGGCCAAAGCATGTTATGAGCGATTCATTTGAGAAAATTCCCAATAGTATTTATGTTTCCTTTCTGCCCATGGGATCAGAAATATCGACGAAGAGTATACAGGAAGGCCTGAATTACTTTCAACAGGGATATATTCATAATGTCAAGGTTTCCCAAATGGGAACGGCAGTTAGTTTCTGCAATGTGTTGCCCATCCATGTGAAAGAATCAACCACCTCATAAAGTCATTGATGAAAGTCCTCCGGATTTTCCAGGAATTCCAGATTTTCACATTTTCATGAAAATAGCTACGGAACATTGAGGAAGAATTGCCCAAAATTAATCCGGATATTAGTTGACAACAGTGAACGAACATGCTTTTGAGTTCGTTGTTTTGCTTTCACGAGCGTAGCCATGTTGAGGCACTAACACTAGTAACAGTAATGCCCCTCCCCTCGCATTCTCTGAAGACGTCGCTTTTGTGTCGTCTTGACATTAATTTACGTGTTTATTTCATAAACGTTAACTAAACAAGCCTTCTACAAAACAACCGGTATTCACTCGGAAACAGGAAATGCAAGTTAACCGTACTGAGCATATACGGATGTTAGGCCGAAAGCGCATGTTCAGAGCTGCTTCACGCTAGCGCTTTTACGTCGAAAGTCATCAACATCATGAGCCATGCCAAAGGAAGTTCAGTGACACCAGGGGTGCTCATTGCGTCAATTGCGAGGTAGTGTGACGGCGTAAAAAAAAAAAAAGACGTTAGACTATCATCCACCTCCTTGCTTGATTCAGGTGTGGCCAATACTTCGAGCGCATCCACATAAAGGCGCGTTCTAGCAAGCCGGCCTCCTATTTACGACAATCGCGGCGATGCGTGCTCCCCCCCCCCTCACAACAACACATCATGATTGGCGACAGGAATGTTTGTTAAAATGTATCGCCAGCTTGTTTTCAAAACATTGCGGGTATGGAACGTTCGTGTTTATTCCTTGACAGGCCAGTGTCTTTAACTTTTCTTCAGATAAAGTTTGTCAGATCAAGAATTTTTATTGATGAAAAATTTGAAATACCGTTTTATATCATGTTCTAAAAAGATCAGTTGAAATTGGAAATGATCATTTCTACGTTTGAAATTTTAGTTTTATTTTTACGTTATGTATTTGTTTTGTATTTGTATTTTATTTTTAATTTACAGTTATGTTATATTAATCCAGTTATTTTCAGGCCATCCCTAATCACACCCGCAACTTTATCTGCGAGCATGACTGACCACACCTGTATATTTTTCAAATGTGAGTGACTGTATATATATATATATATATATATATATATATATTATATATTACTAGATCTATATCTAAGTGAGCAATCTGATGGAGTGTATCAGTACAACCCTAACCCGTTTGCATTTATCTAAATTCCACTTTGGGGTGGGAAAGCACTCCAGATATCCTCCCTGTAATCTCTGTGGATAGCGCTCGTCTCCATTACATGATCCCCAGCCACATCGAAGCACCATATTTCCGATTTAGATATAAGCAGGACTATACACTCGAAATTCAGAGGCTTAAAGTAAACACACGCGCTATTTGTTTGTGGGTAAAGAATCGCGCACTCGCACAAAGTGTCACGGCGTCAGTTCTCAAACATAATCGAAGGTTTGATGTCTGGTTATAAAGATATTATTGCCCAGAAGAGCGCACCAACAATGACCCACAGCTATGTTTTTCACTCGCAAAAAAGACACCCGCACTAAGGTGCTTCAGTGGAAAAAGACGCAACACCAGAGGCAAGCCAGCCGGCCAGAGAAAATCGTTGAACTTGGAGACAAATGGGGGGCTGTGGTTCAATAGCTAGATTGGGTTATCCAGTTTCCAATGGGTCTCTGGTATGAGTGTGGCTGTGACTGTCCACGTGTTGAAGTGTCCTTGGACAAGACATTGAACCCTAATTTGCTCCCTGTAGACCTGGCAGCACCTGCATGGCAGTCGCCGCCCATTAGTGTATGAATGTGTGTGCATGGGTGAATGTGACGCTTTTTAAACCTCTATGGGCACTGTGATATTGTAGATAAACTGCTGTATTATGGTAAATGCAGTCCATTTACCATTACAAAATCTGAACAGGTGAAAGAAGAATACAATGAAAGTGCCAGTCTTTTAGCTGCAATGATAAAGGCACTTACAGTATATTTTCATACATTTTGAGCAGGGGTCAGACATTATAAAAAACATACATATATTTTGTCCTTCAGGGAGCACCAGGAGAACCAGGTCTGTCTATCATTGGACCAAGAGGACCTCCGGTACGTCTCTTATCTCACACTACTGTGGTACACATTTGTATTTTCTTAAAAAATATATATAGGTTATGCTGCATAGCTTCAGTTTCAGAAAAAAAAATTAAGCACATATTGAGAAGAGTGGTCTCTTAATAAATTGTGATTGGACAGATCCGATGTTGCTTAGGCTGCCATCCAAAGAACGCAAATGTATATTTTGTTGTTTGCTGTAACTGAGTGGCCTTGCAATCACTTGACCAGAATGTATGGATTGACTTACCTGTTTAAGTGTAAACAAACTTGCAACCAGAATGTGGACATGCAGTGGATGACACACAAGATTGCCAAGTGGAGTATACTTTGTTGGGGAAATAGAAGTGGAGCAATTCTGTGCCATGCAAGGCTGGAGTGATGAGGGTAACAGTCTGCAGATGCCAGCCTTCTACCACAGGGTATTTGACCAAATCCAGAGCATCGCCAAGAGGAAGCCTGGGTAACTTTGCTTAGTCTAGTGTAGTGTTTTCTTTGAAATTGAGTCATGTTAGTGAAAAAGTCTGTGTAGATTCCTAGTCATCTATGTCATGGTAATCCGCAAAGGTTGTATCAAGGCAAGGGTTTCACACCTTTAATGCAAAAGGCTTCTTCAGTCCCAAATCTAAACGGGGAAAAAAATGTTAGCAGATTTCCTGTGTATACTCTGCTAATGAGCTCATCTATGGGTTTATGACATACTGGTAAGATCCCGAACTTGCTGAAATTGTTTTCTTTTTGGGTGGGGTCTTCAGACAAAAGTTGTATATATTAATATAAAGATGATATTATTTACATCAACATGAATAAAGCCTAAAGACCATCTATTGTCATGTTTGGTGGCTCTTGTGGTGACGTCTCGTGTTAAACAAAAGATATTATAGACATTTAAAGTTTTGTCACAATCTCGTGCTTTGGTTCCATCATTTTTCTGTTTGGACTAAAAATGCATTAATGTATCTTGTTAAAGTTGTTCAAGTATATTGCAGAATTTCGGTGTGGAGTCAACTCCCTCCCCATCCATCCTCCACAAGGGATCTGGTTGCCATCAGGCGCTGGTGGATTGAAGTGCTGGAGTGGCACAAGGAAGGGACTGCTAGTATAGGAGTGGTAAAAGATGATATTTTAAATCCAGTCTGATCCAATCTGATCCTTGTTTTTGTTTGTTGCTGAGGTCGGACCGATTTCCAATCTCAATGGCTCGGGTCACCGCAACAAAATATTTAAAGAAATAATTTTATTGATTCTTGAATGGCGGCACGGTGAAGCAGCTGCAAGCGTTGGGCTCACAGTTCTGAGGACCGCAGTTGAACTCCCGTGCTACTGTTGTCTGTCTCCATGTGCCCTGCGATTGGCTGGCAACCAGTTCAGGGTGTACCCCGCCTCTTGCCCGATGACAGCTGGGATGGGCTCCACCCTTGTGGGGATAAGCGGCTGAAGAAATAGATTGATGGATGGATGATTCTTGAATGGGTGGCATGGTGAATGACTGGTTAGCACATCAGGGTCACAGTTCTGAGGACCTGGGTTCAAATCCATCCTAGCGTGTGTGGAGTTTGCATGATGCCTGTTTGGATTTTCATGGGGCACTCTGGTTTCCCTGCCCTGCTGGCAACCAGCTCAGGGTGTACCCTGCCTCCTGCCTGCCGTTAGCTGGGATAGGCTCCATCATATGGATGAGCACTGTGGACAGATGGACAAATGGAGAGATGGATGATTCTTGATTGACTTACAGTCAAGCCAGTATAAGTGCACATATCACATCTGACGCAAGGAGTAACAGCCTTGGACAGTTGTATTGCTTTTCCTTGACAATCTAAGGCATATGGGATGCCTCTGGGTTATGGAACCCTGGTTTATGGTTTATGTTGGCTGGGTTCCTTATTCAAAACTAAGTGAATGGCTTACTAATGATAAAATGATTGTATGTAATTGTGTGGAAACAGAAAAAAATATATATTTAGGAGGGTTGAATTTTTAATTTGGCCAAGTTTCAAAAGAGGCAAAGCGGCAGTGAAACCAATCAGGGGTCAATGTCAGTTTTCCAGACCTCTGCTCAAATTTACCATTACTGTTAAAGACATTCAACTATTTTACAATGAACTTTATGTTCATTTTTACATGTTGTATATGGAAATGATGACATTAACGTTTTCTCTACTCTGGAGCAAAACCAAAAGGAAAAGCCACCTTAAGTAGAACAGCCATCTGTTTTTGTCATTACAGTCTATATAGGAGTATTTGTGTCCCCACTCTTCCTGGATGGTAATAGGCATCCCTAATGAATAATAGTCCATGCAGGGAGTTCCTCACTGTAGGAGCCAAGTCCAGAACATAGAGGGCCAGACATCTAGTAACACTTGGGAAGTAGTTTAGCACAGGGATGAGGATAACATGAGTGACTGAGAACTAAGGCAAGTGCACAGTTTAAATGCTAAATTGTCTTTCCATGGTAATTTGATATGTATCTGACTGACAAGTTCAGGGTGTACCCAGCCTCCCGCCCGTTGACAGCTGGGATAGGCTCCAGGACTCCCCGTGACCCTTGTGAGGATAAGCGGCAAATAAAATGGATGGATGGATATTTAATGGTGTTTTTCAGGACACTCGGGGTCACTGTGCCTACAGTCAAAATCAAAACACCCCAATATGCAATTAAAAAGAGTAAAAATATATAAAATTACACAAGAATAACTAATAACCATTACAGTGAATAGGGACTGCCTAAAAAGGAACATTTTCAAACTTGTTTTAAAAACTGATACAGTCTGTGTTCCTACTGTCAAGAGGGAGCAAGTTCCAGAGCAGAGGTGCTCAGCGACCGGAGACTCTGGACCTTATGTTGGACAGTCAGGATGGAGGAATGATGAGGATGATGGACGAAGCGCAACTAATACTTCCAGTGGTGCTGTCGGGGAGATCAGATAGATGCTGTATAAAGGAACAATATTATGGTTATGGCCTTGAATGAAAACATAGAAGAATTCTTATCGTCAATGCACTGTTTGATTGGTCGCCGTTGCTGGAGCGCAGGTAAGATGTGATTGGTGGACATTGTTCTGGGGTTCTGGTGATGATCTGGGCAGGAACGTTCAGGACCAGTGAGAGTTTATGAGGAAGAACAAAGAGGAGAAATTGCACTAATCCAGCCACAATATTGTCAGTGATTATTGTATGTTTAATCTGTTCATGTATGCAGGGAGTTTTACTTGATTTCGACCTTTTTCTTTTACTCAATATACATTCATAAGTTCCACTATTTAGTCATGGTTAGTACGTATTCCAAATCTTGATACAATGAGAATTGTCCACTAGAATGTCTTCAATTGTATAATTAGAAGGCTGCTCCTAGTTCCATTTTTATATTTCCATGGAAACAGCTTAGTTTAGAAAACCAACTTTTTGTTTTTCTCTTCAGGGTCAACCTGGGACAAGAGGATTTCCAGGCTTTCCAGTAAGTAAAACACTTTAAAGTAAAAGTAGTAATAATAATAATTATTATTTTTTTTTAAAGTTTTAATAGACCAAGATACATTTTCTGAAAGTGATTTGGAGACATTATACTCAGTTAACTGCTTCCACAATGCATGTCATGCATCAGTAATGTATCATCAGAAGGACCATGCAAAGACACGATCCACTTTTTTGCTTAACATACATTTTATCAATTTATTTTGTTATTGGGCGGCATGGTGGGGCAGCTGGAAAGCGTTGGCTTCTGGGTTCTGAGGACCCGGGTTCAATCCCAGCCCTCCCTGTGTGGAGTTTGCATGTTCTCCTCGTGTCTGCGTGGGTTTTCAGCTCAAAAATATGCAGCATTAATTGGACACTCTAATTTGGCCCTGGGTGTGTTTGTGAGTCCGGCTGTTTGTCTCTATGTGCCCTGCGATTGGCTGGCAACCAGTTCAAGGTGTACCCTGCCTCCTGCCCGTTGACAGCTGGGATAGACTCCAGCACTCCTGCAACCCTTGTGAGGTTACTGTAAGTGGCTTGGAAAATGGATGGATGGATGGATGGATGTGTCACGACCCATCGGAACGGAGGTAGGACCCAAATGCAGGAGTCGGGAGACGGAAGGTAGTTCGGGAAAAACGTTTATTCTTCAATGGTTGGGGATTGGGCAAGCAGTCAGGTGCAGCAGCGGTAGTTGGGAGATCAGGCGTAGAGAGCAGATCAGCGGGCAGGCAGGAGTCGGTACACGGGAGAACGATCAAAGCAGGGAGGAGTATCAAGGGAGTCAGGCTTACAGGGTTGGTCGGAGAACAGGCGAAGGTCGGTACACACAGGTTGACGATCAGGGTTACGGGAATGCTGGAACAGGACATGAACCTCAACGATCTGGCGCCAGACCAGTCGTTCCCCTGGACCTATATACACCGGGGCCAATCCGCCCGGATGAGGCGCAGGTGTGTGCCTCCCAATTAGCGCGACCGCGCGGGCACCCGCACAGCCCGGGTTGGAGCGGCAGGATCATGACAGGATGGATGGATGGATGGATGGATGGATGGATGGATGGATGGATGGATGGATATTTTGTTATTCACTTTTGCACTTTTATTTTTCTGATGAAACGTGTCTTCTTTTATTCCAGGGTCCAATTGGGCTGGATGGCAAGCATGTGCGTTTACCCAAGTCTCTTTTAAAACTCCCGTACACTAAGAAACCAAGGTTCTATAGTGAAAAATTATGTTGTTAAGACAAAAGATATAAATGCCATTTCTGTTCTGTGCATGGTTTGAAAAATGATGTTGAATTATGTTTTTTTGTTGTTTATTTGTTCTGCAAACCAAACTGGATTATCTGTTAAAATGTTATAAAGCAACAAGAACTGAATGTATTTATATCATGTACATGTTTCCAGCTTACAAGTTATACTGCTTTGAAAGGGTTTTAATTCTAATTTTACTGTTCCTGCAGGGACAGAATGGGGCCAAGGGAGACATGGTAAGCATTATTTACAACCATCCAGATAGCTGAAAAACTATTTCACTATAACAGGCGAATGCAAAACAGAATTGAGGCTATACAATTAAAACATCAACAAGGAAAGTTAACATAAGATTGCATTGGTCCTTTTTTTGTTGATTTGCAATTACACTGTTCCTTGTTTTAATAAGGTTGATTTAGCTCTGAAATTACTTTTTGAATGAAGTTTTTTGGAAGCGTAACACTCAAGTTACACACACTGGCATGCCAAAAGTTTTAATAAGGATGAAATCATTTCAAATGTTGATTATTATTATAAATCTCATCATGAGCACCTATTTAGTTGTCCTTTTCTTAAAATACGTCTGTGAGAAGTCAAAAGACATTTGATAGGCTGTCTGGTTAATATTAGACGTACTATTTCCTTCCAAAACTATATTTACTGCTGTTGAGCCTACGGGGTCACCCTTATGGATAACAGTAGGTGTGTCGGGCCCCGGAATTCGTCGCTGTATTCATTAATCAACATGTTGCTGCACACTGAAAGCTCACACCACAGGGCCTGATTCGAATCCAAAGTGAAGGATTTTCCTCATAACAAATTCTGTAATCAGAATGGATCATACAAGAAAGAATTTGTGTCAGGCTTTTTTTAACATTTTGCAATTATTCTTTAAATGTAAACGATACTCAATTTAAGATGATGATGTCTTTTAGGGTCAGCGTGGCCTTAAAGGACTTCCTGTAAGTAACAAAAGTGCAGAATATAAAGCACTTTTGTTCAGATCAACTAGAACAAACTAACCTGTGTTGTTTTCTCACTTAGGGAGAACCTGGACCTAAAGGAGAGAAGGTGAGTTTGTGTGTTCCATTAAGAATGTTGAACATGATCTGGTGTATTATTATTATTGTTGTTGTTGTTATATCACAATAGATTGATCAGGTATCTTTTGGGGGTAGGTTTTGTCTTTTTTTTTGTATGCATAACAGTTACACGTGGATCTATTGACACAAAAAAATAGTGGATTTTGCAAGATTGTAGACAAGACCAGGTGAACAAAAAATGTTTCTGCTCATCATGACATGATGTACTTCTGTGACATCTTCTGTCATGGAAGTACAGCTTACAACACATTCCCAAATGTGAAAAAAGATTGAATTTATCATTAGGTCTTTGCATTTAAGCATTAAGGCTGTCATGGTCCTATCTGTTTATATCGTTTCTGTTTCCTCCAGGGTGTTTGTGGCGACTACACACATCGGGTAAGACAGCACTGTGTTAAAATTTATGACATTAAAACCATCATAGAAATAAAATGATTTCCACATGTGGACTATTGCACAGCTAATAATGTAAGCACGCACACAAAAGCCAAAACAGAAAATGTACTTTGGAAGAGGAGAAACTGAACAGAAGCTGGATATGCGAATGACAAGTAGTTCAGTGATTGCTAACACATGCGAGGAGTTCTGGAGTTATGTGATTGCCATCTCGCGGGTTTGAGAGAAAACATGGCAATTACCACCAGTTTTCTGGAGCATGTGTACATGATAAGGACCTGTGTGAGGGTGTGCCAAGTAAAAAAAAAAAATAATAATGAGGGAGTGAGTTGAGACGGTTGAGTCTACATAAATAAGGGTGTCCAAATTAAATGTATGCAGTGTTTTACACCCAACTCTCCGTACACATGACTGCTGAGGTGCAAAACAGAAATAACGACAGAAATGTGAGCACAGGTAAACTTTCATGCTTTCTGTTGTTTTCATTATAAAAGCAGACAAAACACATTCATGAGGAAGAAACTGAACCTTTGACGGCAACTACAGCGGTAGTTAACTCGGTGTTACATAATGTCACCTAAGGCCTGTTTCCACCAACCAATGCAGATTGTCATGTTTTGTGAAGTGTGTAGGCAAGAGTCAACAAGGAAACATTATACTGCACTGCAAAAAAGCAGTATAACAATGGGCACTCAGCGCGCACCTCAGAAAAAAGGCTGGGCACCTCAGACTGCACCTTGGTCAGCCATGAATGTGCCGATAGGCCCCCAATGTTTACTTACTGAACATCTACTGTAAAAGGGCTGTTCTCATTAAATATAGTGGTACATGTAAACACCATAACGGATTATATCATGTCACCTAAACTGTTGACCTGAAATCTTCAATCGGAATTATTTAAACTGGAATGAAACAAGTCTGCATGCAAACTCGGCTATTAAAGTTCTCTGTTGACCATTCAGTTGAATACCTCTCGCTAAGTGATTCTCAACTCTTGTAACCCTAGGACCCGCATTTCCTACTGCTGTCATGTAGCGACACCCTTTTTTTTTGATTAATAAAGAATATTAGTTGCAGCATGATAGCATGACAACACATGGTTACATGTTCCAAATTCCTTTCCAAGAACCTTATGAAGGAAAAAAATGAAACAAGTAAAATAATCTATCACAATTGCACAAAATACAGCCACAAAATGTCACTTGTCTTGGCAAAAATTAGCTTCTTTTTGGGAAAGTCAACATGTTATTTTACAACTAAATCATACTCAAACTGCAATACACTGAATATTTCACTGGATTTGTTATCCTCATTTTTTTTCTTCTTTTATTTCAAACAGTTCACACTAGTTCATTGGAGGGCATTCATTACTTCAAAACATTCATTGTATGTTATTAACTTCATAGATCTGTAAAACATTTTTTACTTACTACTTTTTTTACTCCTGTACTCTTCCAGAGGTTCACGAGCTACACATTATGGGCCCACAACCCACTTTTGGGTCCTGACCCACTAGTTGAGAATCACTGCTCGAGCTCAACCCTTTAGGTACCATACGGTACCACTTAAATTGGTACCCACTTGAACTGGTAGTTAAGTATGCCAAAGTTAAAGGTCAATATTTGGGTACGCCAGTCGAGTCGGATGGGTGAGCAAAAGATATGTGTGATCTGCTTGGTATTGCTGGTAAGTCTGTTAACACAGTCCCAAACCCAAGCAAGAGAAGTGATTAAATAATTTACAAACACATTTCTTGAAAGGGTTTATCTGAATGTGTCATGCAGTTTGATAGCTAAAGGCACACTCCCTTCTTTACCTTTGGGAAATGGTGAGCTGTCCACATTGCTTTCACTGACTGAAGTGACCACTTCTCTGGCAGAGCCTATTTGTGCAGGATCTTCCCCTGAAAACCTTGGGTGCCTTGCGCTCCAGGCAACCACTGATGTTAAAGGTTTGTGGGTGGCCAAAAACACCGTGATGGATAACTCATTTGGAGGGGAAGTCACCAAGTCGAGCCGCAAAGAGAGGCAGTGCCCTGAAACCAAGGCACTCCTCAAACATTTAATGCTCTTTGCCAAAGACAAAATCAAGTTTATTTTTTTCATCTGTTTTAAATCTACGATATGTATAAGTATTATAAGGGAAATAATATTGATTTGATTGTGTTCCTGGTATATAATAAGCCAATTTTAAAACAAACCTGGACTTTTAAGCTTTTTAAATCCAAATGGTGGGATGGAAAGCAACAAATTGTGAGGGCCAAGAAAGCTTGCCTGCTGTTACACTGGTATGTATTTCCATAGAAACAGTTTTAATCATCAGAATCAGCTTTAATGGTCAAGTATGGAACAACACACAAGGAATTTGTCTCCGGCAGTCAGATTGGATATAAAAATCTACTTGATGGTTGTGTGACTAAGATCACACAAAAATATATGCAGGTTTTATCGCATTAATGCATTGGAAATATATACTGTGTGCGGTGAGAAATGTTTTACTCAAGTAGCTCTACTTTAGTGTTGGGGGAATAAAAAGTTAAAAGCGAGATTATCGCTTTACTGCCATGTCCTCCACTTGTATTTGATAATGCTGATAATCTCAACAGAAGCGACGTATTGTACAGCCCTGTGCTGGACAGTTGGCCACAGTAAGTAGAGATACAGTATACTCTAACTGTACTGATGTACTCTCTTTGTGGCAAGACTGGCGCTTGCCTGATCACTGCTAAACTGCAATCTAGGGGCCTGGCTATATTACATGGTGGCTTCCAAAAATAAGTACACGATTGGGGATGTTTGAGATTTTTAAACAACCCTCCTCTTAACTTTAGGGAGATGCTTTTAAAGTTGCATATACTGTATTAAACATGAGAGAATGCTGAATATTAACTGTCCCCATAGCCATTCCAGGCCTAGAGTTTGCTGTGCCTTTCTACTTTTGACTTTGTTTCTTTTGCCTCCCTTTTATTGTTTGCTTATCACTATCATGTTAGATTCTATCTCTCTTTCTTTCATTCCTCCCTTCAACCTTTCTCCCCTCTTTCCTTTCTGTGGCCTCCTGGTGACCTTTTCCCTGTGACCTTTTTTTTTCACCGTTGGCCACCCGTACATTGTGACTTCCCCTCAGCAGATGTTGCCTATCACCGTCCGCAACATGCCCTCAATAAGTCCTCTAATCCTAAAACGCCTCAAGGTACAATTCTCTCTTCCCCCTACTTCTTGCTTCCCTTGTGTTCTGTCGATGCAACTTGCCTTCAACTATCGCCAAACCTCCCCAATTTTGCTGAAATTAACCAACTGCTATAGTTGCTCCTGCTAAAAAAAATGTTGAAACGTTTTGGAGGCCAAAGGTCTTTTCTGTCCATGTGTTTTCTAATAATAAAAGTACAATATGTATAATATGAATACAATATGGATGTTTTCGAGACAACGTTAGAGAGAACAGACTTCGATGGTTTGGACATGTTCAGAGACGAGAGAGTGATTATATTGTTAGAAGGGTGTTGAGGATGGAGCTGCCAGACAAAAGAGAGCGAGGAATACCAAAGAAAAGGTTGATGGACGTTATGAGGGAGGACATGAGGACAGTGGGTGTTAGAGTAGAAGATGCACGAGATAGGCTTACATGGAAAAAGATGACACGCTGTGGCGACGCCTAACGGGACAAGTTGAAAGGAAAAGAAGAACACGGGTTAACTACCTAACTAGACGTAAAGTCACCAAACTCGAACAACTTCTCCAAAAGCAGCAATTATAAAAATCTCCGTCCATGTCCGAAGACGTAATCCTTCTTTCAGAACGTAACAAAGGATCTGCATCATATCGGTAGTGTCCGTGTTCTTGTCCAATAGCAGCAGGATGAATAAAAAGCTCCGCCAGCATCCAACGATGTAATCCTTCCCTCAGAATATATCATAAGATCCGTCATATCGGTACTGTCCGTGTACTTGTCTGATACCAGCAGGATGAATAAAAAGATCCGTTCGCGTCCGACGACGTAATCCTTCTCTCAGAATGAAATAAAAGATCCGCGTCATGTCGCCGCAGTTAGCAGCAGTTTCACCCGACCCTGGCCCATGCTGTCACACTGCTGGCGGGGAGGAGAGAGGAGTAAAACGTTGCACGAACATTCTTGAACGTTCTGCAGCATTTAAAATTAAACGTTGATGACCACTAGTCTCGGTGAGAACTTTTGTGCATGTTCAAAACTTTTTTCCCGGACCGGCGTTCTCCGCGATTCCCAGCGATCATTGACGTTCACTAGCGTTCAAACAACGCTCTTCTGGCGCTATCCCGGCGACCATGGCCGACTACCAACGTTTCCTCAAACACTATAGAACGCTGACCAGAACGTCATGGTGTGACGGGACCTTTAATGACATGCTCTCTGCTCATTTTTTTTTTCGTATAGACACTGAAGTGAATAATATCATATGTAGTTTTCATAACATCTATTTTAAAATGGATATATGGCTGTCAGTTGACCTTGAAATAAGATGTCCAAAACTGATAAGTGCGTCTTAAAATCTGAATATTTTAATGCAAATTATTCCTTAGGGTCAAGAATGGACCTTCAGCCTGGCTTTTTAAATGCTTGCTATGCCCCCGAGCTAACCTCCCATAATATGCAACCCCCTGCTGCAGGATTTGTGTTGCAGTGTGAAGTTGTTGTGTTGGCATGGGAATTGTGACGATTTCCATTCCATCAAGGCAGGTTGTAACTGAATGTCTCTCAGCAGGGTGACCCAGGAGCGCAGGGCCCCCCAGGACCACCAGGGCCACCTGGTCTTCCTGGGAGCCCAGGTCAGAACGGAGCCAATGGCTCACCGGTGAGTAGAGAATTACAAACCTCTGCTAAAAGTCATTTATTATTGTTGTATTGTTGTTCATTGTTATGTGTGCTTGCTTTTTTGTTTGTGGCATATGTGAGGACCCTAAAAGAACAACAATATCAACTGCCTAAATCCATGTTGCTATCTTGACAAAGTGAAGAAAATGGGCATTTGAACACTCTGCTATATTGCAAGTTCTCCCCCTGAGAAATCATGGAGGGGTCTGACATTTTCATCATAGGTGCATGTCCACTGTGAGAGAGATAATCGAAAACAAAAAATCCAGAAATCACAATGTATGATTTTTTTTAGTGATTTATTTGTGTGATACAGCTGCAAATAATTATTTGAACACCTGTCTATCAGCTATAATTCTGACACTCAAAGACCTGTTAGTCAGCCTTTAAAAGTCCAACTCCACTCCATGTGTTATCCTAAATCAAATGCACCTGTTTGAGGTCGTTAGCTGCATAAAGACACCTGTCCGCCCCATACAATCAGTACGACTCAAACTTGTAACATGGTCAAGACCAAAGAGCTGTTCAAAGACACCAGAGAAAAAATTGTACAACTCCACACTGTCACGACCCATCGGTACGGAGGAGGACCCAAATGCAGGACTCCGGAGACGCAGAGTTAGTATGGGAAAAGTGTTTATTTGTTTCCAAGTCGGTGATCAGGCAGACAGTCAAGTGGAACAGCGGTAGTTAGGACATCGGGCATAGAGAGCACGTCCGCGGGCAGGCAGGAGTCGGTACACGGGAGATCGATGAGAGAAGGCAGAAGTATCAAAGACGTCAAGCTTACGGGGTTGGTCGGAGGACAGGCGGAGGTTGGTACACCAGGGTTCATGATCAAGAACACAGGAGTGCAGGAATGGGGCATGAGTTGCGACGATCTGGCGAAGACCAGTCATCCCCTAGGTCCTATAAATACCGGGGTAAATCAGGGAGGATGAGGCGCAGGTGTGCGCCTCCTAATCAGCGCCGGTGTGCAGGGTCCCGCCCAGCCAGGGCTGGACCGGCAGGACTATGACACACACGGCTGGAAAGTGCTACGAAGAAATTGCCAAGCAGCTTGGTGAAAAAAAGGTCCACTGTTGGAGCAAACATGAGAAAATAGAAGAAGCTAAACATGATGGTCAATCTCAATCAGAGTAGAGTCCCATCCAAGATATTACCTCGTGGGGTCTCAATGATCCTTAGAAAGGTGAGGAATCAGCCCAGGACTACATGACAGGACTTGGTCAATGACCTGAAAAGAGCTGGGACCACCCTTTCCAAGGTGACTGTTGGTAATACACTCAGACATCATGGTTTGAAATCATGCATGGCACGGAAGGTTCCCCTGCTTAAACCAGCACATGTCAAGACAGGTCTTCAGTTTACCAATGACCATTTGGATGAAACAGAGGAGTCATGGGAGAAAGTTTTGTGGTCAGATGAGACCAAAATGGAACCTTTTTGGTCATAATTCCACTAACCGTGTTTGAAAGAAAACAAATAATGAGTTCCGTCCCAAGAAAACCATTCCTACTGTGAAGAATGAGAGTGGTAGCATCATGCTTTTGGGGGGGGTTTCTGCAAATGGACAGGACGCCTGCAGTGTATTAAGGAGACTATGACCACGGCCACATATTGTAAGATTTTGGGGAACAACCTCTTTCCCTCAGTTAGAGCACTGAAGATGGGTCGTTGCTGGGTCTTTCAACACGACAATGACCCGAAGCACACAGCCAGGAAAACCAAGGAGGGGCTCCGTAATAAGCATATTAATGTTCTGGTGTGGCTTAGCCAGTCTCCAGACCCAAACCCAATAGAATATCTTTGGAGGTAGCTAAATCTCCAAGAAACCTGTCTGATCTAGAGAAGATCTGTGTGGAGGAGTGGGCCAAAATCGCTCCTGTGCGCAGTGTGTGCAAACCTGGTGAACAACTACAGCAAACGTTTGACCTCTGTAATTGCAAACAAAGACTACTGTACCAAATATTAACATTGGTTTTCTCGGGTGTTCAAATACTTATTTGCAGCTGTATCACACAAATAAATTGTTAAAAAACTCATACATTGCGATTTCTGGATCTATCTCTCTGACAGTGGACATGCACCTACGATGAAAATTTCAGACGCTCCATGATTTCTAAGTTTATTGGAGAACTTGCAATATAGCAGGGTGTTAAAATACTTATTTTCTTCACTGTATTTGTCAAATAATTATTTGCATTCAGGGAAAGCCAGGGGAACCAGGAAAACCTGGAAAAGACCCAAGAGTGAGCTTTGATTCTTTCCACTGCTTCCCACAAGTTCATTTTTCGTAGAGATGGAATCGAGAGCTACACTAACTATGGAATGTTTGTATTTATTCTGCAGCTCTTACCAGGACTGAAGGTAAAAGATGAAAAAACATAAAAAAGCTCATCAGGTTACAGTAAAACAATTCAGCCACTTCTCTGTACAGCTGTTATTACTGCATTTGTTACAGTTGAGGTTTGTTTAAATGAATAAAATACATCAACATAATGGTGTTTTTAGGGCGAACAAGGTTTACCAGGACAGAAGGTGAGCTTCTTTGAGAATTTTCATCAAAAATACTCCGTGTGTACATTTGTATTGATAAAATTAAAACAAGAGTTGGTAACATATATCTATATATAATTCCACAGGGTGATCGAGGGGATGTTGGTCCAAAGGGTCCTGACGGCCTAAAGGTACATAGTTTACCTTATTTTTATCTTTGGGGTGGAATATTAAGCACCACTCAGAGAATGAATATTTAGATAATTGTCACTTAAAACTGGTGACTAATTAACTACAGCCTTCGCACCGAATACCAAAGGGATAATGTCTCATCTATACCCTGACTTTTTGTAATCAGAATCAAAATTGAATTAGACAAGTTTTTGATTTCAAATGGTAGAGGTGACAATCCCCCAAAAGTATACATAACCCTAGCCCTAAAACATGCACTAACTGGAGACTCTAAATTGCCCCTAGATGTGATTGTGAATCTGGCTGTTGTCTGTCTTTATGTGCCCTGTGATTGGCTGACAACCATTTCAGGGTGTAACCCGCCTCCTGCCCGATGACAGCTGGGATAGACTCTAGCACTTTTGTGAGGATAAGCGGCTCAGAAAATGGATGGATGGATGGATATATATTTATATACACTATATCATAAATGAACAAGAGCGGCACTACTGGAAAGCGTTGGGCTCACAGTTCTGAGGTCCCGGGTTCAATTCCGGACCCGCCTGTGTGGCGTTTGCATTTTCTCCGGGCACTCTGGTTTCCTCCCACAACCCAAAAACATGCAATATTAATTGGACACTCTAAATTGACCCTAGATGTGATTGTGATTGCGGCTGTTTGTCTTGATGTGCCCTGCGATTGGCTGGCAACCAGTTCAGGGGGTCCCTTGCCTCCTGCCTGTTCACAACTGCGATAGTCTCCAACACTCCCCGTGACCCTACCAACATACAAACAAAGCAATAATGCATTGGAATGTTTGATTAAAAAATAGTATGCTGCCATTGTCACAAGCTAAAGTCTAAGGCATTCTGACTTTGAAAAGCATGGGGCATCTGAATGATGAATTGTTACATTAATTAACTGTTCAAGAGTCAAAAACATGGAAGAGGGAAGTGGCTTTTCAAAACATAAACTTTGTTCCAACCTTGTTTTGGTCCGTAACCTTTCTAAAGTTCCTTGGTGTTCCTTGTCCTTTTTCTCAGATGTTCTGTTTGAAAGATTTCAGAGACATAAAAATGAAATTATTTAAGTCTCTCAAATGTTTTATGCAAGATTTTTCATGCATTTGTTTGCCTGACATAATATTACATACTGAAAGTATCTGGTGATGCTCAAGAATCTAATGAGTTCTTTTTAGCGATCATAATCACCAAAACCTTAAAATCATACTGTATCGCAGGTGGACCTGGAGCCAGTGCTCGTTCAACAGTATCGGGGTAATATGACCAACTTTCCAATATTAGTCACGGGTCTTCATTTTGTAACTGAAGGCTTGAAATGCTAGACATGGGAAGACCAGAAAGCAAGTTGTAAGTGAAAATAGTCAAGTTGGGATGTAATAAATTCATTAGCTATGGTGTCTCATTGATAAAATAAGCCGTATCTTAGCAATATTGCAATGATTCATTTGAAATTGTTTTTCAGTTAATTGTTTTCATTCTGTCATCATGACTGATGAAAAACAGATTCTATAGTAGTGTACAGTAGTGTACTGGTTTCAGTTTGAGTACAGAATACATTTAGGCTTCTGATGTGTGAGCCACTGAGTTCATTATGAGTGATCTGGTACTGACTTTGTTGTTCCATCCCCTCATCAGGGAGATGAAGGGAAGAGGGTTTTTGCAGCAGAGAAGGGGAAGTAGGTAACGTAGGAGCCAAGCATGTAGTTATGAGTGTTAGAGTATAATAGGCTGCAATGCTTTAATCACGCATGACTGGTTGACATGACATCTGTAAATGCATTACATAGATGTATATAAGAAATACTTGCCAAATTATCATCATAATCATAAAATGAAGGTATTCTTGCTTTTAGTTCTACATTTTAGTAAACAACAACAGAATAGACTTTAGTGTTTTAATCTCAAAGGAATTTCCAGTAGATTACCCATGGAACCAAATGACATTTTCCCTTGAAAATGAATAATCGAGCAATACTGTCTTGTCTACAGTGGGCATATATTGCACTGTATACAGGTGGCCTAGTGTAGCATCTACTCATTTTACGACTTACCGTTTTGTTGAGAGTTGTGTGATTGATTTTTATTCAAATTTTGTGTTTGTAATTGTCAGGTTCACCAATCAGACATTCATTAAACAGGACAAAAAAGGAAGCAAAGACACCAGTTCAAGTCTCGCGAGGAGAGAGGAGAGGAACTGTCTCGTACAATTCACCACTGCACTCTCTGATTATCCACTCCTCAGCACCTCTATTTATTTAGTTTTAAGACGCCTCTTATTTACATGGATGTTACAAAAAGGAGACGGAAAGCAAAACAGTTGTACTGGGATTTGAACCCTGGTCTTCAGAACTGTGAGGCAGACCCTTTAACCAGTTGACCATCATGCCATACTCTTTAAAACTGTAGTTGGCTATTTCGTAAACAGTATAAATGTGGCACACCAGGCACCACACTGTGTGCCAGAGGTGGATTAGATAGGTGTTCGTAATTTAGTTGTCTTCCACAGCCAGGCAGGTCTGCAGGTAGGTGAGCATTTTCAGTCGACTTCGGTTTCCGCCAATAAAAACAGCTGCTTTCATGGCCTTTAAATGTAGTACACAGTCTTGAACGCAAACGGACGAGGACGATGCATAATTGTACCAATCTGTGTGTGAATAGGTCATTTTCACTGCTCTAGCCATGGTGACACAATGTGAGTGAATATACAGACTGACCTGGTCTTAACCAGTGGTGACTGAAATACGTCAGTGGAGCTCACTATTTGTCTGCCTGTGCCGCGATCAAATTGATAAAAATTGCATTAGACCAGAGGTCAGCCTTTCATCAGTATTTAGACATGATCCAAGCAGATGTACACTTAGAAATTGTCACTCTGGACATGGCACTCTGCTGTGCCGCAATGTGCAGCTTGACACTGGATGATCTGTCAAATTGGACACACAGCAAGCCTTGCACTTGCAGGCAAATCAGGATTCACCTGTGCTTTTGTCCTACCAAAGCTGTGCATTCTACAAAAACTCTGTAGTGCCCCCTGTTGTAAACAGGGATCCCTCGGAAGGACTTCTAAATTGAACTAAAGTCTTAGTGATATAAATTGTGTAGGTGACAAGTGAGGACACTTTTCTGGATGTGATTTAACCTGCCAGACCCCACTTGCTGTGTCGGATCATAATAGAATGTAACTAGCCATATTGTATCAGGCTTGTACTTGTCATATGGCATAATGTGCTGTGATTTAACACAACAAAACGGCTACCCATCTTGCCTTTAGAATTGTTTCAAAATGAGGCAAAACACAACAAAATGCCCACTAAACAAGGCGGAATGCGATAAAACATAAAAGGACAGTGAAGTAGGAAGAAAATGCATGTGATTGCTTTCACTCTACTTGACAGTAGTTTCATACAATTACATACTGTCAGGTTTGGTGGATTCACCTTATTTTACTACCCCAACAAGGGGTAGTCATCCGCACTGATTGACAAAGCAATTTTTTTGACAGTTTAAAAATGTCTGTGCATCCCTGGTAACCACAGCCTGTCATGTTCACCTGTGTTGTCTTACGTACAAGTTGTTTTGTTAATGATTGCTTGAAACAGCACTACTGTATGTCACTGGGGACATAGTGTAAACACATCTTAACTGTGGGGGGAAAAGGGATACGATAGTTATTATATTTTTCCCAGAGATCAGAGTTTGCCCATAGATCATAATGATTAGAACCTGATTGTTTTGTTGAGCAACTTTTATGGTATACAGGTAGAGCATCATAAACAACTTGAGGATGTCTGGGGAAAAGACCAGATAATTGCCTTGGATTAAGTTTTGTTCTTTCACCACCTAACAATCATCCATCCATTTTACAAGCTGCATATCCTCACAAGGGTCAAGGGAGTGGTGTAGCCTCTCCCACCTAACTGCAGGCAAAAGGCAGACTACACCCTGAACTGGTCATCAGTCAGTCACAGGGAATCGACACCATCACTGAGCGGTAAAGGAAATGATCCCACCCTGGCCGCACCAAAGTCAGGCGTGTGCCCGACTACACCATCACTGTCTCTACCTTGTATCATATAAAATGATAATTTATTCATTTATTTCTACAGAGGATGAGGTGTGATTCTCAGTGTGCAAGGGAAACCTGTATCCATTATTTTTATTGGTCATAGGGTTTTATGGAGCCGTACTTTGTCTGGTCCCTCACCTAGACACTGTTTGCCATGGGTGACCCTATCAGGGGCGTGAAGCCCCAGACAACTTAAACCGTCATCACCACAAAAAGGAGATGGCTTGAGGAGGCAAGCATCACAGGTGTTTATCACAAAAGGGCCATTGCTAGGTAGTTCCACCACAAGTTAAGAAGAGTTGTCCTTTCAGCGGTTAGCTGTTGTTCTGAGCAGTTGATGTCGTTGCTCTTCAACCACAGCCAACGGCTCATCCTTTAGGCAGTGTTTGCTAATTCTTTGATAGTCTTGGTGCCCTGTCGCCTGATGGCAACTTCCCTTCATGTAATTTGCTGTTTTACACACACACTTTATCAATGGGGTCCTCCCTGGGAATGCTCAATTTAATTATGTAGGCTTGCAAATATGTATTAGACAAGAGGATGTGAGCTGGTCCCAGGGTGGTTGTTGTGATCTTCAGCGGGATGATGATCCTCTGGTATGATTTGGGTCAATTCAGTGGGCACAGAATAGGGGTTGAGGAACTCGTCCTGAGATTGTCCCATTCCTGTACAAACAATGGCAGGTGTCAATCCACGTCATGTTTGTTGAATGGTTGCGTATTGATGGACACCCTCTTGTTCTCAACTTCATCGGCTGGACACGCGAGGAACTGATTATGTCCATGTGTACAGTATTTACAGTCAGTGAAGCTGGTCCCACTACAAACTGGAATGATGAATGAATGTTGTGGGTGTTGTATCATCTCCAAAAGGGGGCCACTGCAAAAAAAGTTTTGGAACCATTCAGCTGTTTGAGTATCTTGATATTTACATTAGCCCCTCAAATTTGCATGAAGCTTTCTTATTTATACATATTAAACTGCATTTTTTTTTCATCTGACTTCATCCATCTTTGTTTTTGTAATGCATGACTTTTGTACCAGTTAAGATATCTTCTTTTTCTTCCTTTTCTGTCTTTTTAATGCTCCACGTTAATTACATCTCTGCTGTAAAGGGTGAACCAGGCTTCCCAGGCACCCCTGGGTCAAAGGTAATGTCGATATCAAACTGTTTTCAGTCGGAATTATACATTTTCATACACGCTGAGTAGGTCACAGCTATTTGCTATTTGTCTTTGACTGCAAAGGGCCAGACTGGTACCCCTGGTATCCCGGGAAAGAGGGGCTACAGGGTAGGCTTGGCATGGAAAAAGCATGTCTGTGGTTGTGTTTCAGTTATTTTTGTGCTGTAATGGCACATTTGTGTATATATACAGTAGTGTTCAAAATAATAGTAGTCCAGCGTGACTAACCAGATTAATCCATGTTTTCAGTATATATTTTATTTATTTATTTAGTGCTACATCATACAAGTTATCTGTAGTTGCAGTAGATTCTCTGAAAACCAACAGGTCCCAGCATTTATAATATACACACTCTGAAGGCTGTGCAATTGGGCAATTTGTTGAAAGGGGTGTGTTAAAAAACCAACAGTGTGCCATTCAGTGAGGTCATCAATTTTGTGAAAAACAGGTGTGAATCACGTGGCCCTTATTTAAGAATAAAGCCAGCACCTGCACAACATGCATTTCACCTTGAAAGCCTGCGGACAATGGGTCCATCAACACATTGTTCATGCCTAAAAATGGAGAGCAAAACTGGAGACACATGGGAGAAAATGGAAGACAATCATCATAAAGAATCGCAGAATAACCAGAATGACAAAGGCTCAGCAAATGATCAGCTCCAGGATGATGAAATACAGTCTGGAGTTACCCGTAAGTACTGTGGCAGTGAGAAGATGCCTGTGTGAAGATCATCTGTTTACAAGAATCCCCCACAAAGTTCCTCTATTTAAAAAAATGCATGTGCAAGAGAGGCTACAATTTGCCAAACAACACATCGACTAGCCTAAAGAGAAATGAAGGAACATTTTGTGGACTGATGAGACCAAAATAGTTATTTTTAGGTCCAGGGGCCACAGACAGTTTGTGAGATGACCCACAAAAGCCACTTCACACAAATTCATCCCACACTACCCACTGAAGACAGTGAAGCACGCCAGTGCAAGCATCATGATAAGGGCATGTTTCTCCTACTCTGGTCTTGAGCCTATTTATCACATATCAGGGATCATGGATGAGTTAGCACTTTTCAAAATACCTGAAGAGGTCATGTTGGCTTGAAATGGGTGTTTCAACTAGACAATGAAGCTAAACACACCAGTAAACATGCCAAGTATTGGTTCCAGGCCAACAAAGGTAATGTGAGGGAGTGGGTAGCCCAATCCCCGGACCTTAATCCAATCGAAAAGTTGTGGGGTGACATAAAAAATGCTGTTTCTGAAGCAAAACCATGATATGTAAATTAATTGTGTAATGTTGTTAAGGAATGTTGGAGTGGAATAACAGCTGAAAGATGTCACAAGTTCTTGGACTCTCTGCCACACAGATGTGAAGCAGTTATGAAAAAAACTGATTATCCAAGTAAATATTAGTTTAGTGAGTCAAAGGATTGATAAATCCTAGAAACAAAAAAAGTTTATGGAAAACAGTTCTGCGTTTGTAAAGTCAACAGCAGACTGCTATTTTTTTAACACACCCCTTTCAACATATTGCCCATTACACAGCCTTAAGAGCGTTTGTATCATGAATGCTGGGTCTTGTTGGTTTTCTGAGAATCTCCTGCACCAACTGGCAACTTGTCTGACATATAGCAATAACAAATACACTAAAAAATGCTGATTAATCTGATTAGTCATATAGGACTGCTATATAGTATTTAGAAAATTACATGTTTTTCTGTCTTTGACCGCCTAAAATCTTCATTTTAAAGGAGATCTATGACACTTTTTTTTCATAATACTAAATATTTGCAATGTGCCTTAACAAATATCTGACATTCCATGAAAATACACAAATGGTAAAGTATTAAATCCCACTTAATATCTGCTAACACTCAGTCTTGTACATATCGGGAGTTGAACTTCTATTATGCTGATAAGGAACCAACAGTGATGGGAATAACACCGTTTAAATAAACAGCATTACTAACACCTTTACTTTTTTTCAGTAATGGGTAATCTAACTCATTATTCTGACTGTCAGTATAATGCCGTTACCATTATCAAGACCCGTTACTGCACGTTATTGAAGACGGCCAATATAAAACATAAAAGCTATCATCAGACTTCGCGCACACAGACACAGGACTCAGGTGCAAGTGTGTGTCTTGTCGTGTGCAGAGTGTTGCAGAGTGACAAGGGAGGGGAGGGTGAGATAATTGCCTTAGCAATGATGATTGAGTAAGGGACAATAAGTTTACTTCTTCAGCCAATCAGAGAATTGAACGTTTCCAATGGCGATCTTAAGCTCTGCCCCCTTAGCCATGTCCCACAAGCTTCCAAAATGGTGATTGAACAGAACATGTTTGAAGTCGATTCTCTATCACGTATTCCAGATGATACTGGGGTATCTTTTTTGCCAAATGCATCAGACTTGTCCAAGAGAGTTCGACAGAGAGGTCTCAACTATTTCACGTAAGGATATGTACATGGACTGATAAGTCAATCAAACTCAGAGAAGATGGTTATCCCTCACTTACCTTCGAACATACAGCCTTGTGTTTGTTGATATTGTTCACATTTAGTTATAGGTGCGATCTTTTGCAAGCCTTAATCCATTGTAGGCACTTTTTTACTTTTGCTGGTAACTAGTTACTTTACTTTTTCTTATTCAAAGAAACGTGCCCAACACTGAGAACAAGCCAGGTCACCTGACAAAACAAGTGGCTGGCTAGTGTTGCCAACTCCAGACCCCGAACAACTTAAAAAATTATAATTAGCAACAAATCTTCAGACATTTTACTGTCATAGAAGAATTATGAATATGACAATAATATAATTTCTCTCGAGCACATTTTTATCCCTTTGCTGACAGATAAATGAGTGGTACTTGCACAAAGCCACCACTGACTATCCATACTTCCATTCATTTTCTTAGCCATTTATCTTCACAAGGGTCGAGGGGAGTGCTGGAGCCTATACCAGCTGTCAACAGCAGAAGGCGGGGAACACCCTGAACTGGTTTCCTGCCAATCGTAGGGCACATTGACACAAACAGCCGCACTCACAATCACACCTAGATTTAGAGTGTCCAATAAATGTTGCATGTATTTGGGATGTGGGAGGAAACCGGAGTGCCCGGAGAAAACCTACGCAGGCATGGGAGAACATACAAACTCCACACAGGCAGGTCTGGGATTGAACCCCAGGACCTAAGAACTGCGAGCCCAACCCTTTCCAGTTGATACACCGTGCCATCCACCAGTTACTAATTGAAACATATCCATCCAATGATGTGAGAACCAATTGAAATTCAATTGAGTTGTTCAGGCAGCCTTTCATTACAAAGTTTCCAAATTACTTGTCAATTATCGTTGTTGTGTGATGGATCTTCTTTTTCTTTCGACTTGTCCTGTTGGAGTCACCACAGCATGCCATCTTTTTCCATCTAAGCCTATCTCGTGCATCCTACTCTCGAACACCCACTGTCCTCATGTCGTCCCTCACAACATCCAACAACCTTTTCTTTGGTCTTCCTCTCCTGCCTGGCTCTCAGTCTTCTGGGAGCGCTTCCTGTCCATCTAGAGCCTGTCTCACCTCTTTCCAGAAGGCCACACAACGTTCTTCCTATCTCAACTTCCACCACTTGATTCTCTGCTCTACCTCTGTCTTCTTAGTCTTCCTACCCATTATCAGAGTCATCCTACACACCACCATCCTCTGCTGTCGAGCTACACTCTCCCCACCACAACTTTACAGTCGGTAACCTCCTTCAGATTACATGGTCTGCACAAAATGTAATACATCTGTGTGCTTCTTCCTCCACTCTTGTAGGTCACTCTATGCTCCACTCTCTTCTGGAAATAAGTGTTCACTACTGATAATTCCATCCTTTTTGAAAAGTCTACCACCATCTGATCCTCAAAGTTCCTTTGCTGAATGTCGTACTTACCCATCACTTCTTCATCGCCCCTGTTTACTTCGCCAAAATGACCTATCACAATTCTCTTTCTCTCTGGGATGCTCAGGACTACTTCGTGTAGTTCCTTCCAGAGTTTCTCTTTCAACTCAAGGTCACATCCTACCTGTGGGGCATAGCCGCTAATCACATTATAATACCCTCAATTTCAAATTTCAGCCTCATCACTCGATCTGATACTCTTTTCACCTCAAAGACATTCTTAGCCAACTCTTCTTTTAAAATAAAAATAATTTAAACCCTGCACATACACTTTGAGCCTTACACCCTTTCTACTTACTCTCTTGGATGCACACTATATCAACCTTTCTTGGAATCATCATGTCAATTAACTCCTGAGCTTTTCCTGTCATAGTCCCAACATTCAAAATCGCTATACACAGCTGTAGGGTTTGTGCATTCCTCTTCTTCTTCTTCCTCCGTCTAAGCCGCTTTCCTCTTTTTTGTTTTCAACCTACATTATCTGCATTTCTACCGACGCCTTGTAGATAAAAATTTGTGGGTACAGGTGTAGGAAGCCCGGGCCACGACCTCACTGTTGTAGAATTCGTGTTGTGTGATGGATAAGATCCATAAAAACAAAAAGTAACTACCCCCACATCTTCAGTTGACCCGAGCATTCAGGTATGCGCTGCTTATAAAAAGAGAATGCTGGTAACACTATTTGTTAATGCTGTTTTGCACTAACACAGCAACTCTTCTTAGATTTTCCTCGACATGATTGTGGCTCTCTCTTGTCTGATAGCTGGACTCTAGCCATGGTTTGCTCCTCCTCCTCTTCCTCTCCCTCTTCCTCCTCTTCCTCCTCTTCTTTCTTTTTTCTTCTTCTTTCTTTGTCTTTTTTTTCCTTTCTGCATGTCCCAATAGGGGTCGCCACAGCGTGTCATCTTTTTCGATCTGAGCCAATCTCCTGCATCTTTCTTTCTAACCCCAGCTGCCCTCATGTCTTCCCTTCACAACATACATCAACCTTCTCTTTGGTCTTCCTCTCACGCTTTTGCCCGGCAGCTCCATCCTCAGCACCCTTCTACCAATATACTTACTCTCTCGCCTCTGGACATGTCAATACCATCGAAGTCTGCTCTCTTGAACATTGTCTCCAAAACATCCAACTTTGGCTGTCCCTCAACTGAGCTCATTTCTAATCCTATTCATCCTGATCACTCCTAGAGAGAACCTCAACATCTTCATTTCTGCCACCTCCAGTTCTGCTTCCTGTTGTCTTTTCGGTGCCACCGTCTCTAATCCGTACATCATGGTTGGCCTCACCACTGTTTTGTAAACTTTGTCCTTCACCCTAGCGGAGACTTTTTGTCACATAACACACCAGACACCTTCCGCCAGGTGTTCCAACCTGCTTGGACCCGTTTCTTCAATTCCTTACCACACTCACCATTGCTCTGGATTGTTGACCCGAAGTATTTAGTCGTCCACCCTCGCTAGCTCTTCTGACTGGTGCCTCACTCTGCCCCCTCTGCCCCTCTCTTTCACACACATATATTCTGTTTTACTTTGGCTAATCTTCATTCCTCTCCTTGTCAGTGCATGCCTCCATCATTCTAATTGTTCCTCCGCTTGCTCCCTGCTTTCACTGCATATCATGATATCAACTTCGAACATTATGGTCTAAGGGGATTCCAGTCTAACCTCATCTGTCAGCCTATCCATTACCATAGCAAACAGGAAGGGATTCGGAGCTGATCCCTGATGCACTCCCACCTCCACCTTAAATTCTTCTGTCACCCCTACAGCACACCTCACCATTGTTCCGCTGTTGTCATAAATGCCGTGTACTAATTCCAGCATATTTCTCAAGATCCAAAAAACACAATATATCTCCTTCTGACCTTCTCTGTACTTTTCCTCTAGCATCCTCAATGCAAATAATGCATCTGTGATACTCTTTCTAGGCAGGAAGCCATACTGTTGCTCGCAGATACTTACTTCTGTCCTGAGTCTAGCCTCCACCACTGTTTCCCATAATTTCATTGTTCTTTTTTCTTAAAAATGGGAATGAGCACACTTTTCCTTCACTCTTCAGGCATCTTCTCACCCACTAGTATTCTGTTGAATAAGTTGGTAAAAAACTCCACAGTAACGTCTCCAAATTGCTTCCATACCTCCACAGGTATGTCATTAGGACCCACTGCCTTTCCATTTTTCATCCTTCGTAGTGCTTTTCCTGGTCCTTAACATTTGCCTCGTCTACTCTTCCTTCGCTCTCATTTTCTGCATTCAGCAACCTCTCAAAGTATTCTTTCCATCGATTTAGCACACTACTCGCACCAGTCAACACATTCCCATCTCTATCCGTAAACACCCTTACTGCTGCACATCCTTCCCATCCCTCTCTCTGGCCAACCTGTAGAGATCCTTTTCTCTTTCTTTCGTCTCCAACCTGGTGTACATGTCGTCATACATGTCAGTGCCTTTGCCACCTCTACCTTTGCCCTACATCGCATCTCAATGTATTCCTTTCATCTCAACTCAGTCCTCTCAGTGTCCCACTTCTTGTTTGCTAATCTCTTTCCTCGTATGACTTCCTGTATTTGGGGGTTACCCCACCAAGTCTCCTTCTCCTCTTTTCTACCAGAAGACACACCAAGTACTCTCCTGCCTGTCTCCCTGATCACCTTGGCTGTAGTAGTCCAGCCTTCCGAGAGCTCCTCCTGTCCATCGAGAGCCTGTCTCAACTCTTTCCGAAAGGCCGTGCAACATTCTTCCTTTCTCAACTTCCACCACATGGTTCTCTGCTCTACCTTTGTCTTAATCTTCCTACCCACCACCAAAGTCATCCTCCACACCACCATCTTATGCTGTCGAGCTACACTCTCCCCTACCACTACTTTACAGTCAGTAATCTCCTTCAGATTACATCGTCTGCACAAAATATAATCCACATGTGTGTTTCAATCTCTGCTCTTGTATGACACTCTATGTTCCTCCCACTTCTGTGTTCACTACAGCTATTCCCATCCTTTTTGTAAAGTCCACTACCAACTGTCCCTCAAAGTTCCTTTCCTGGGTGCCGTACTTACCCATCACTTCTTCATCACCCCAGTTTCACCAACATGTCCATAACACTCTGGACCACTCACAACTATATCTCTGTCTGGGATGCTCATAACTACTTCATTTAGTTTCTTCCAGAATTTCTCTTTCATCTCTAGGTCACATTCTACCTGTGGGGCATAGGCGTTAATCACATTATATATAACACCCTCTATTTTGAGTTTCAGCCTCATCACTCGATCTGATAGACTTTTCACCTCCAAGACATTCTTAGCTCACTCTTCCTATAAAATAACCCTACTCCATTTCTCTTCCCATGTACTCCATTGTAATTTAATTTAAACCGTGCTCCTAAACTTCAAGCCTTACTACCTTTCCACCTGCTCTCTTGGATGCCCAATATTGGGGCACAAGCCAGTGCAACCTGGACTTGTACCTGTGTCTTGGAGGTGAAAAGAGATCAAGTTACAAGCCTGAAACTTGAAATTGAGAGTGTTATGTATCATGGGTAGTATGTTACCTAGAGTTGAAAGAGAAATTCTGGAAGGAACTAGATGAAGTAGTTTTGAGCGTCCCAGTCACAGAGAGAGTTGTGATTGGTACAGACTTAAATGGATATGTTGGTGAAGGAAATGGGGGTGACGAAGAACTGATGGGTAAGTACAGCATCCAGGAATGGAACTTTGAGGGACAGATGTGGTGGGTGTTTCAAAAAGGATGGAAATGGCAGTAGTGAATATTTTTTCCAGAAGAGGCAGGAATATAGGGTGACCCACAAGAGCGGACGAAGAAGCACACAGATGCATTACATTTTGTGCAGACTATGTAATCTGACGGAGATTACTGACTTTAAGGTAGTGGTAGGGGAGAGTGTAGCTTGACAGCATAGGATGGTGGTGTGTAGGATGACTCTGATGGTGGGACAAGCCAAAAGGAAAGAAGAAGACACAATGCAAACTCTTCATGCATTTACAACTCAAAAAAATGACAGTTGTGAGACTATGCATAACCACAATGTTTGACAAATTTCTTATGCAAGATGAGAATCCTTGACTTTAAAATCTCACTTCTCCAAAACTTTCATCAATAATATTGTTTTGATCATTTGTCATCACTTGGTTCGCAGAACTGACAACACTAAACCCAACTAGTTACAAGCATGTAATGATAAGAATTCTCCTGAATTTATTTTGATAATAGATCAACAGATTGTTGGAAAACTCTCCACCCGACTTCATTTCATCCAGCCAATCTTAATATCATGAAGAAAGAAGTACTTTGGAACCTTGAAGACTCAACACAATCATTAATAACTAAAACTTTTTGTAGTGAATACCTTGAATACCCTAGAGAGGCCCCGTAGCTCAGTGGTTAGAGCACTTGTTTGGTAAACCAGGGGTTGTGGGTTTGTATCCCACTGGGCCTCCACTCCCTGAGAAGGGTTGCGCAAGGAAGGGCATCCGGCGTAAAAATTGTGCCAAACATATATGTCATCTGAGATGACACGCTGTGGCAACCCCGAAAGGGACAAGCCGAAAGAAGCCACCTTGAATACTGTAGACAATGCATATATGGAGATTTTACACTGATTAGAAGGCCAATTATTCTAAATGAAGTGGTCTTAATCCAGAATTTGATTTTTAACAGGGAGAAAAGGGAGAGGCTATTACTTCAACATTTGGAATTAAAGGAGAACCCGGTTCACCAGGAGTGCCAGGCCTAATGGGAACTAAGGTTGTATATTCCGGTAATTAATTAATTGGAAATTAAAATGGATTTAATATGATACATTGCTTACAGGGTGAAAAGGGTGATCAAGGAAAGCAGGTGAGATCATAAATCTTTCTGAAAGGGCTTGAAAAGGAATTTGTAGAGTAGATAAAGAACCAAAATGAATATTAACTGTTGTCTCTCTCGTTATCTTGTAGGGAGAAGCAGGCCCTGAAGGCCCAGCTGGACCAAGAGTGAGTCATGTTAGAATCACAACTTTGTGTACCAATCACCATTATGTCAGTGATGAAATGTATATATCTTTATCTCATTTGTAGGGCCCGCCAGGACCAACTGGGGAACCAGGAAAGGCTGAACTTCATAACAATGAAAATGTATGCTACTTTTATTGCATATTTGCGCAATCCAATTAATTAGTCTGTAACATTACATGTAATTTCACAGGATATTCGCAACATACATCTTATGGTAAGGGGCTTACTCATCAATCAATGCATATGTGAATAAACAGTCCAATGTAAAATGTATGTATAATGGCCTCTTCCATCCAACTCCTAGGGCCCCCCTGGATTACCTGGACCTCCAGGGCCTCCGGGATTCACTGGGGCAAAAGTAAGAAATGTTTTTAAAATAGAATTGGCAACAAAGGAAATCAAACAGACTCTTTCTCCATTCGGCAACTGTAATCATATTTAATGCCAATACAATGCGGCTCCTCAGGAAAAAGGTTATTGGTACAAATTTGTGTCCCATCAAACCATGGGAGTTGCATTTGTGTGCTCTTTATATACATCCATGGGTTCTTTCTGGGTATTCCCAGCTTCTCCCCACAGTTAAAAGCATGTTCAGAAGTATTAGGAATAAGATTTTGCCTTTCGACACAGTCGCAATGAAGAGGAATGAAAACAATCAATAAGTAATTGAATTAAAACTTAAAACTCTCTCCTTGTGTCACTTTTGTGATCTGGTCAAGGTATAGAATAACCTCAGTCACCTGGTTTAAGCTATTTGATATTTTGCTTAGTTGTCATCTACATTTTGTATCATTAGGGGGAAGTTGGCCTCCCAGGTCCCCCGGGGCTTGATGGAGAGAAGGTAAGACATTTATATAAATATTCCTGAACTGATATGCAACTGGGTGGACCCTGCAGCAGAGGCATAGCATAGAAACAGTTAACACTTAAAGTCTTTATTATTTAGAACAAAATGTGCAACTGACAAGTAAGCATATTATGCTCACACAAAGAACAAAAACTGGAGGCACAAAATGCTATTTACGTGTAGGAGAAATTACATTCACCATTCAGAAATGGATGGATGAAGTGAAAAAATAAAAATGAATAAACAAAACTCTCATGACCAATAAAAATAAAATGGTAATATACAAAGTACAACATTAAAAATAATGAACATAAAGTGGTAAACAGTGACTAAAGAAGGAAAGAGTATAGCAAGACAGAATACCAAAAAATACCAGAACATTTTGGGAGGAGCAAGATTGTGAAAAATGTCCTATGAGCAAGAACTTCAATTATGGGGGTGAGACATAATGACGTACAGCAAAGACAAAAAAACAATCTGGCGTCTTCCTTGTGTGGCTATTCAGAAGCAGATTTACAATAGCTCCCAAGTCCTCATCTGACGGATTGAATCCTCCCTACATCGCCAAGGGGAAACAAAGAAAATAACAGGAAAGAGCTGACTGACAGAAAAAATACGCACAACTCAGAGTGGGTCATGACAATTTTTTTTAACAGTACGGTAAATTTGTGTCGTGTAGAATGTCATGCATGTTTAATGCTTCATACATTCCTCACTAAGAATTGATGTATGGTAAAAGATTAAATAATCATTGTCCTGAATTCAACTCCAGGGGCCCAGAGGGATACCTGGAGAGCCTGGTCCTATGGGCCCAGTTGGTCCTGAAGGTCC
This sequence comes from Syngnathoides biaculeatus, assembly GCF_019802595.1. Taxonomy (NCBI): domain Eukaryota; kingdom Metazoa; phylum Chordata; class Actinopteri; order Syngnathiformes; family Syngnathidae; genus Syngnathoides; species Syngnathoides biaculeatus. The sequence goes on from NC_084651.1 coordinate 27,247,787, forward strand.
CAAAGGAGAGGGTGGTATAATGGGTTTCCCAGGACTAAAGGGAGACAAGGGAGACATGGGTACAACTGGATCACCAGTGAGTGACAGTATTAAGCACAAACCAAACCTAGTCACTCAACTACCAACGGGTTCTTTGAGCTAAGCCTTGGAGTCACATCAATCATTAGAGGAGGTCTTCATTTTTCAACCTCTCCGTTATTTACCAAATTAAACACTCACTAGCTTGGAAGAAACCCCAGGATTCTTTGCAATTTTATGGCTATTTATTATGGCCTGAAATCAATGTATTCTCTACTTTTTCTCATTTTTTGAAACACAAATTAAGGAATTTGAAATGCATTGCATTTTACTGGTTTGTGGGCAGCATTGCGTCCATGAAAATTACATCCCTTTCCAGCTAAGAAAAGTGACACTTTTTAAAAATTTGTTGAAAAAATACTTCCATCAACTCAACTGAGCCAGCCATTCCAATTAGTAATGATGACATGTGCAAGTGTCTGACATCCTTTCATCATTAATGTGAGCTAGATCTAATAATTGCTGGCATGAAATGATAATGGATATCAGATAATTTACTGCAGTGCCATTGTCTTATTTCCCAATTCCTCGTGTCTAAGTGTACAGTACAGTGTATCGAAAAGAAAATCAAGATAATCTCATCAAATCTTGAATTGAAATGATCTGCCGCTGTCGTTATATCTATCTAACCTTCTTTACATTGAAGGGTTTAGATGGCCCTACTGGTGAAAAGGGTGCCATAGGGGCCCCTGGCCCAATTGGATTACCTGGCGCAATGGTACGCAATGGTGCCCGTTCCTTTGATTGCGATTTTATATATATATATATATATATATATATATATATATATATATATATATATATATATATATATATATAGTGAAGAAAATAAGTATTTGAACACCCTGCCTTATTGCAAGTTCTCCCACTTAGAAATCATGGAGGGGTCTGAATTTTTCATCGGAGGTGCATGTCCACTGTGAGAGAGATAATCTAAAAAGAAAAATCCAGAATTCACAACATATTTTTAACAATTTATTTGTGTGATACAGCTGAAAATAAGTATTTGAACACCTGAGAAAACATTTTTTAATTACAAAGGCGATGTTCAGAACTGTGGAAACTCCAGAGGAATAAAGGTGATGAGCCACACAATGAAGTTTTTTGAAAGATTAGTGGAGGCTAGACTCAGGACAGAAGTATCTGCGAGTAACAGTATGGTTTTATGCCAAGAAAGAGTACCACAGATGCACTATTTGCCTTGAGAATCCTCGTGGAAAAGTACAGAGGAGGTCAGAAGGAGCTACATTGTATCTTTCTAGACCTAGAGAAAGCCTATGACAGAGTACCCAAAGAGAAACTGTGGTACTGCATGCGCAAGTCTGATGTGGTGGAGAAATATGTTAGAATCATACAGGACATGTATAAGGGCAGCCAAACAGCGGTGAGATGTGCCGTTGGTGTGTCAGAGGAATTTAAGGTGGAGGTGTACTGCATCAGGGTTCCGGACTGAGCCCCTTCCTATTTGCGGTAGGAATAGATAGGCTGACCGATGAGGTTAGATTGGAATCCCACTTGGACCATGATGTTCGCGGATGATATTGTAATCTGAAGTGAAAGCAGGGAACAGGGGGAGGAACAGTTAGATAGATGGAGGTACGCACTGGAAAGGAGGGGAATTAAGATTAGCCAAAGTAAAACAGAATATACGTGCGTGAATGAGAGGGGCAGAGGAGGAAGAGTGAAGCTCCAGGGAGAAGAGATAGCCAAGGTGGACGACTTCAAATACTTGGGGTAAGAAATATAGAGCAATGGAGAGTGTGGTAAGGAAGTGAAGAAACGGGTCCAAGCGGCGTGGAACAGTTGGCAGAAGATGTCTGGTGTTCTATGCGACAGAAGAGTATCCGCTGATGATGTATGGATTAGAGATAGTGGCACTGAAGAGACAATTGGAAGCAAAGCTGGAGATGGCAGAAATGAAGATGTTGATGTTCTCTCTAGGAGTGAGCAGGTTGGATAGGATTAGAAATGAGCTCATTAGAGGGACAGCCAAAGTTGGATGTTTTAGAGACAAGGTTAGAGAGAACAGACTTCAATGGTTTGGACATGTTCAGAGGTGAGAGAATTAGTATGATGGTAGAAGAGTGATGAGGATGGAGCTACCAAGCAAAAGAGTGAGAGCCAGACCAAAGAAAAGGTTGATGGATGTTGTGAGGGAGGACATGAGGACAGTGGGTTTTAGAGAGGAAGCTGCATGAGATGGAAAAAGATGACACGCTGTGGCGACCCCTAACGGGACAAGCCAAAAGAAAAAGAAAAAAGGTGTTCAAGTACTTATTTGCAGCTGTATCATACAAATATATCATTAAAAAAATCATACATTGTGATTTTTCGATTTTTGTTTTTAGATTATCTCTCTCACGGTGGACATGCACCTACGGTGAAAATTTCAGACGCTCCATGATTTCTAAGTGGGAGAACTTGCAATATAGCAGGGTGTTCAGATATTTATTTTCTTCACTGATAAAAAGAGAAAGCAAGAGACAGAGAGAGAGAGATTGTGTGTGTGTGTGTGTGTGTGTGTGTGTGTGTGGTGGTGTGTGTGTGTGTGTGTGTGTGTGTGTGTGTGTCTAGATGTGTCATTTATTCTTTTTTTTTCTCAGGGCATGAAAGGTGAGCCTGCAGCAGGAGGAAGGTCAGAGCTGGTACGTTAGTTTTGACCACAGTATTGTATGAAAATACTTTTTTAAAGTAAGCTTTTATCGTAACCTCTAACTTAACTATTTTCTTTTTTTTTTGTTTTTTGTTTAGCTCTATGGTCCTCCAGGTCCCCCAGGACCATCAGGACCAGTTGGCCCAGCAGTGAGACAAAATTCTACTAAACCAAACTATAATTAAACAAGAAGCTTTAAACCAAGTAAAACAAAATTATTGTATGTGCAAATGCATAGGTCATTTTATTTTTTCTCATGACATTAAATTCATAAGGTTTTTTAATGATGGTTACCTGTAATACATATGGCAATGTCAATGCAACTTTGACTTTAGACTTTTGTAAAGATGATCACCATTAGATGAAATCAGATTTTTTTTTTCATCTTTTCTAGGGATTGCAAGGGCCTTCTGGGCCAAAGGTGAAGTACATATACTTTGTGTGTGTGTGTGTGAGCATATATATATATATGAATAAAATATGGACCAGCTGAAAAGCATTGCCCTCATAGTTCTGAGGACCTGGGTTCAATACCAGCCCCTCTCTGTGTGGGGTTTGCATGTTCTCCCTGTGCCTGTGTGAGTTCTTTCCGGGTTAAGGTTAGGGTTCTTTCCTCCCACATCCCAAAAACATGCAACAATAATTGGATACTCTAAGTTGTCCCTAGGTGTTATTGTGAGCGTGACTGTTTGTCTCTATGTTCCCTGTGATTGGCTGGAAGCCAGTTCAGGGTCTACCCCACCTCCTGCCCGTTGATAGCTGGGATAGGCTCCAACACTCCCACGACCCTTGTAAGGATGAGCGAAGAAGATGGATGGATGGATGGATGGATATATATATATATACACACACACATATAGGTGGTTTCGTGAAAGAGTCTGCCTCACTGTTATGAGTCAAATCCCGTCCCAGCCTGTGTGGCGTTTGCATGTTCTCCCGGCGCCTGCATGGTACTCCGCCTGGCAACTGGTTGAGGGTGTCCACTGATTCCCGCCCAAAGATAGCTCAGACAGGCTCCACCACTCCATTGTGAGATTGACCGGCTCAAAAAATGGATGGACAGATGGATACACACACACACACACATACAATTTGGACCTCAGAGTTTGAGCGACTCTTGAGTCACACAAATTGGACTTCAACCAAAACATCATTCTAAAAAATGCCTGTGTCTACGACGCAATTGTTGGAATCCGAACACCCGAGTAAAGCTGAAACCATGTTGACTGGATATCCGAGCATTGCCGAATGCACATGGTGAGATGCCGAAACAACCCACTTCCCACTTTGAGTCAAGCAGGCAGTCATAGTGTGACCAACCAAATTCTCGAGTGCTTCTCAAGATTTTTTTTTCCAGTTTTCTTTGGCACCATGCCAAAGAAAGTCAGTGGTGCTACCAGCAGCAAATGAAAAGGAGAAGTTGTGCGAACCACAGTGGATATAAGGAAGCTAATAAACGCCAAGTACAAAAATGGGGTGTGTTTTTCTTACGGCTGTTGCTATCGTATGGCTCAACTATTGCGACTATACTAAAGAATAAGCGTAATAAAAGGCAGCTAGTGTTGTCAAATAAAAGACTAGCATTACAAAGCAAAGGCCACAGATAATAGAAGAAGGGGAAAGCTACTCGAGAATTACTGAGTCAAATCATGGAGAATGTCTACGACTGAACACTTACTCTTTCCCCCTCGAGTCCCTCCAGTGCCATCACACCGCCACCAAAAAGGTAAATGATACACATTAAAGTTCCTTAAAGTTTGTGCAAGGGATTATTATTATTAATATTATTATTAAGTTATTTACATTATTTCCTATGCGAAAAAAAATTGGAGGTCAAACAAAGAACGAATCATGTTCAAATTTCAAGGTTCTACTGTGTACATATCCATGCATCCATTTTCTGAGCCTCTAATCCTCACAAAGGTTGCGAGAGTGCTGGAGCCTATCCTCGTTATCATCGGTCTACTGATACTGATGAGATGGGGTACATTCGGAATTGGTTGCCAGCCAATGTAAGGGTTTATAGAGAAAGACAACATTCACACTCACAATCATACCTAAGGGCAATTTAGAGCCTCCAATTAATGCATGTTTTTGGGATGTTGGAGGAAATCGCAGTACAAACCGGAGAAAACCCACTCAGGCACAGTGAGAACATACAAACTCCACACAGGCAGGGTCGGGATTTAAACCCCATTCCTCAGAACTGTGAAGCCAACACTCTTACCAGTTGTTCCACCATGCCGCCCTTTGTGTGTGGGTGTGAGAGAAACAGATGAAGGATAAATTTCTAAGATTGTTGTTTTTTTAACCTATCACAGGGAGAGCCAGGGCTCGGCCTCAGGGGAGAAAAGGGAGCAATAGGTCAGAAGGGTGACAAGGGAGACAGAGGTCATCTTGGACTGCCTGTAAGTGCCCAATGACTTTTGAAAGTTTTCACACATTTTTTGAATACATTAGTGTTGAAATTTCTTAACCTAACTTAACTATTAATTTGTCACTGAGGTTTTTGAATGATACTAAAATTACATTCAACACAATTTCATATTTATTTTAAATGTGGCATGGGAATAAAGGCTACGACTAGATAATGTAGTACTAAAATGAGAATGTGCTCGGACTTTGTTGTTATGGGCTGCCAAGTATTATGTTTTACAGTACCGTAATTTCTCGAGTATAATGTGTCCTGAATCCTGAATTATAACGCGTACCACCAAAGTTGACCTAAAAAATCAGGAAAACCCTTCTACCAATGTACAATGCACACCAGCTGTGACCCATATGCTCAAAATATTAGGAATTATCTGTATTTCTATTTTGTTAGGTTTGTACTTTTATTGTTTTTTTTTTAAACTTTCTGTACAACGATCATTAATAATAATCATTGTGCATGTGCTTATGTAACGGTAATATATAACGCAGGACAGGCCACAGGACACACTTGTCCTGGCCCCTGTAATCGTCAGAACAGAATCCCTCAACCAACTAAAATAAATGCTCAATGATGGCACAGCATTTTGATACTGCTGATAACACATATTACAGTCTTCAATAAATAAACTATTTCACACTGTTTAACTTAAACCTTTTCTTGCATTAAGTATTTGTGCATAAAACGTTTGTGCATGTTGCAGTTTATCCTCTACATAACACATCCTCGGCCAAGACTTCAAAAGAAGCATCTGACTCATCTCCAATCTGAAAAATGTCTATTGTGGCTAACTTTGGTGGATCACTGTCGAACTCATCATTGATGACTTGGTACAGTTCCGGTTCCTCTTGCATTGCATCATGAACATTCCATCTTGCTCCCACTGCATGTTATCCTCTGTGCCATCAATGGCGTTTGTGAGGAAACATTTTTCAGGGTTCTTACGGGTCAGGGAATTTCTGAAATATCATTGGAAGAAACGTTGACTTTTCCAGGTCTTGGAAAGTCCGATAAATAAAAAAATATTTGGCTTTGGTCAGGGAATGTCACGGGATTTCCAGTCAATGTGACTTGAGGGGCATGATCACACTTGGAAATCTCACAGTCGAGCACGAAAAATCACGCATGTAAAATTTAGAATAGAAATACATAGACATTCTCAGCGAACATGAAAACCAATCCAGGGCAGTGAACCACAGGCTGACTTTTTTTTTTCTCCTCAACATGGAAGCACAAGGTCTCCTGGTAGTTTACCTGACGCCGCCCCCCATCGGCTCTTAAAGGGGTACACTCATAATTACAAACACCGTCCACCCACACAGTCGGGATAACGTTGATCAAAGTGAGTTAAACACGCTGCTTTTGTTTACTCTCGATAATAATGGTAAAAGTAAAATAAAAAACAAGCGAGATTTAATGCCCTGATTTATGCAAGTTGGATTACACTGTGGTACAGTAAATATAGATTACAAGATCTAGTATTCCAAGTTACAACACGAAGAATTTGTATGCATCTAGACTTTTATACGCTTTCAAACTCTTCTGTGTAAATATTGTTGGAGGCCGCTTTTTTCTTCCGGGTGTTCGTTTAATTTCAGATAGTGAGAATGTTGGTTATCCAAATAAAATCTGGAGATGATGAACAGTTTCTTCGAAGAATTTACTGACAGAATATTCCGGGCACTTATGAGTTACAGACAATGGCTGTAGAAAGCAGATCAGAAGTGCGAAGATACAGAGAAAGCACACATCCTTTGTCTTGTCAGAAGGGCGGACTTATGGGTGGTATCAAACCTGCGGGATTGGGGCTTTCCACTTAGACAAAGGGTTCCTGTCTCAACCGGTTCTAGCTGGCAATGGATTATTACAACGTGTCCAGTATGCAATTCATCAAGGTTAGCCTACATGCAGAGATGTGCTCAAGGACACATCTGGCTACAGAGCTCCAGTGAGGACATGAGGAAATTCTGCTGTCATGACGAAATATGGGCATATCACAGACTTCAATATCAACGACTTATTCACCAGATACATATGTATATTCAGCTGTCCAAGATAGGGAAGCGAATTAACAGTCAATTGGAGAAAACTTCGACTTCGGCATTATAAAGGATCCTCTACGTCAAGTGTCTCTAAAATATTTCCGCGTACCTTTGTTTATTATCATCTTCTAAATTTTTCACGGTATCGGACAAAACTCTGTGTGTCATGCTATCAGACATATTTTCGTTTAGTCTTAACAGAATTAACATTCAACAATGCTTTGTTTGACTGGCAGTATGGCGGCATCAATGAAAATCACGTGATTTTATGACATAGGCGCATTCCCCCTATTTACGTAATATTTCACAAACAAACCAGAATGTGTAATAGTTACCACCTTGGGACAGACTTTCATATTTATCATTTTGAAAAGAAAGTGCAGGCTTTTAAGTAGAACAAAATATTTTCATCCGATTTTCAGTACAACTTTGTTAAGCTGCATACCATCTCAACAGAAACCTCAGAGAACATGATTCTTCAAGTACTTAATTCCCAAATGGAAAGACTAACACTGAGAAAATATAGACCATGAAAAAATTTGACACTTTTCAAATATTGCCATATTTTTTTTTATTTCATTATTTATACATACACATATTATATGGTCTGGGACGTAGGCAAGTTTGAAGCCCAAGGCCTGCTTGCATAAAGCCTTTGTAACTGAAGATTACTCTTACCTTACAACACAGCAGATAAGAAACCACTTACAAGTGTGCTTTACTGCCATGCTGTAGTGATAGGATAAGCAAACTCAAAGGCGAATGGCTTTGTAAAAGCATGCACATGTCCCTGTTGAATACACGCTAAGCCAATAAGCTTATCAACAATACTTTTACATGCTTCTAATTATAGTTTATGTTTTTAATAAGCATAAATTTCACAGTCATTATGATGCATCTTCTACATTGTTAAGCTTTACAACTTATTTAATTTGCAACACATGATCATATAGCTGAAATATTGCTGTCTGCCACAACCAGTCAGTCCAATATTAGTCATGGAATTTTGTATTGAGTAACTGGAAAGTCAAGGAAAATTCATGGAATTTTGATTCTCTTGAAGTGTACAAACCCTGATTTTTTTAATCCCAAGAGTTTTGGTTCAGCAGCGCACCCACTTACCCTCCATTCAACTACAATCTGTAGCAGCTTTCCTATGGTGTCTAGTGGCTATCAAAACAACGTGACCTCAAACTACGTAGAAAACGAGCTTAACGGGCACATTTAAAAAAAATAAGCAATCATTTCAATTGTGTGCGGTCTCTCGCTTTTTTTTTATGTACTCATTACAGCCTTACTACGAAGTTTGACCTCACATTGGTTTGATAACAACCTGAAGCCACTGAGCTCTTTGTTTTGACTGCCACACTGCAGCGATGACACATTTCTTTTAAAAGTGGCTGCACAACTAGTCGGTGTAGTCAACATTTTTTGTTTTAGTTTAAAGGTCAAGTGTCATCCCTATAAACATTCTAAAATAGATATTGAAATGAAAATGTCATGATCCTGCCGCTCCAGCCCGGGCTGTGTGGGTGTCCGCGGTTGCTCTGATTGGGAGGTGCACACCTGCGCCTCATGCAGCCTGATTATGCTATGTATTTATATGACCCCGATGACAACTGGCCTGCGCCAGTTCGTTGATCTTCATGTCCCGTTCGTGTGCTCCGGTATCCCTGATCGAACCTTTGTGTACCGACCTTCGCCTGTTCTCCGACCAACCTTGTAAGCCTGACTCCTTCGTTACTTCTGCCTGCTTTGATTGTTCTCCTGTGTACCGACTCCTGACTGTCCGCTCACCTGCTCTCTTCGCCCGACGTCCCAACTACCGCTGCTGCACCGGACTGCCTGCTCGAACCGCGACCTCGGCATATAATAAACGTTTCTCCTTGAACTACCTGGCATCGCCCGAGTCCTGCATTTGGGTTCTCTCACGTCCCATCGGAACGAGATGATTTTGTCCTGATTTTGACGTATACAGCTTTTTGTAACTCCCACTATGAATATCCTCTCGAGGGATTTGTTTTCGAGAAGAAGCAGGAAGTGACATACAGGACAGAGGCGCCCCCTAATGGACTCGTTTGTTTCCATTAGTTTTACCTCCGGGAAGGGAGCTCGTTGTTCCTTCGTGTTAGCCAAAATGCCGGCTCATTGCATTGCTGGATATTGCTTGAACACTCGGGAGAATGGAATTACCCTTCATAAGTTTTAAAGAGACCCTTGTTCGTTGTGAAAAATGGATTGTGCGGGTGCAGAGGACGAGAGCTTCGTGGCTTCCAAATAACAGCTAGGTGTGTATACAACTCCAAAAAAAAATTTGTTTGGGGCGGACCACGTAATCGGTCTCTCTCATAACGTCGTAAAAGATCCACGTATGAAATGTGTCGATGTTCGCGTCGCCCAGCCAACAATGTCTTGATAGTGTTCATCGAGTACTGCGGCGACTTTGAACATACCCCTAAAAGCAACATAGCTAGGCTCCACCTCCTCCTTTGTGTGGTCTTGTCCTTATCGAAAAAAGCTTCGGTGTCAGAAGTGGCGTCGGAAAAATGCGAATATCTCTGTTGTTCGGCTTCCATAGTAGCAGGAACTGCGCGTTTTCAACGGCGGAAGTGACGATGACGTCCAGGACAGAGGACGCGACCAATATGGCGACCACTTGGATATCGAGGGACACTCAGTTGCGCAATTTTGTGCATGGATGACGCGCTCTCCGCTCACTTTTTTTTTTCATATAGACATTGAAGTGAATACTGTTTTATGTATTTTTCATTACAATATCAATTTTAGAATGTTTATAGGGATGACACCTGGGCTTTAAGTTAAAACAAACTCAGGGACAGTCGTTTCTAATCTTTGGTGCAGTAGCAACAAATAGCCTATGCTAACGATCGTAAAATGTGAAGCCGAGGAGGTAAGACAGCTCAGGTTGGGGACACACATTACCATAACATATGTAAATGTGTAAAATAAGGCATCGAATATCATATCGAAATGTATATGTATAGCTTTTTTTAACCACTCTGTGTACTTGTATGCAACCATACAATGTGATTGTATTTTTTTATTTTTAATCCATACCTAAAAATAATGCACTCTCTTAACTTTTTGAAAATATTTTGGGAAAAAATTGCGCATTGTTTTGGAGAAATTATAGTAATTACTGTTGGACTGTCTCATAATGAGATGGAATAATCAATTGTTAATTTGGATATCCATTCTCAACTTTTGCTTCAAAACCTTACATTGCTATGTTGCATGCAGTTAATCTTGGGAAATAAAACCTCTGCAATATGTGTAAAACATTTCAATGAATGCGCATGATTTAGAAAATATCATGAGAGCCCCTTGCGAAAGTGTTTGACCCCCTTGAACTTTTCAAGCTTTCACACCATTTCAGGCTTCAAATATAAAAATATATATATATAAAATAATTTTTTTGTGTCAAGAGTCAACAACAAGTGGGACACAATCGTGAAGTGGATGTCGTATTACAGATTTATGTGCTGCTCTGTGATAGTCTCAGGGTTCTCTTTAAAGTGCAGAGAGCATCATGAAGACCAAGGAACACACCAGACAGGTCCGAGATACAGTTGTGGAGAAGTTTAAAGCCGGATTTGGATACAAAAAGATTTCCCAAGCTTTAAATATCTCAAGGGGCACTGTGCAAGAATATTGAAATGGAAGGAGTATCAGACCACTGCAAATCTACCAAAACCCGGCCGTTCCTCTAAACTTTTATCTTGAGCAAGGAGAAGACTGATCAGAGATGCAGCCAAGAGGCCCATGACCACTCTGGATGAACTGCAGATATCTACAGCTGAGGTGGTAGAGTCTGTCCATAGGACAACAATCAATTTTATATTCCACAAATCTGGCCTTTATGGAAGAGCGGCAAAAAGAAAGCCATTTTTCAAAGATATCCATAAAAAGTCTCATTTAAAGTTTGCCACAAGCCACCTGGGAGACACACCAAACGTGGAAGAAGGTGTTCTGATCAGATGAAACCAAAATTGAACTTTTTGGCCACAAAGCAAAATGATGTGTTTGGCGTAAAAGCACCACAGCTCATCAACCTGAACACAGCGTTCCCACTGTCATACATGGTGGTGGCAACCTCATGGTTTGGGCGTCCTTTTTTTCAGGAGGGACAGGGAACATGGTTAAAATTGATGGGAAGATGAATGGACCCAAATACAGGACCGTTCTAGAAGAAAACCTGTTGGAGTCTGCAAAAGACCTGAGACTGGAACGGAGATTTATTTTCCAACAGGACAATGATCCAAAACATGAAGCCAAATCTACAATGGAATTGTTCACAAATAAATGTATCCAGCTGTTAGAATGGCCAAGTCAAAGTCCAGACCTAATTCCAATTGAGAATCGGTGGGCAGAGCTGATGCCTGCTCTTCACAAATGCTCTCCATCCAACCTCACTGAGCTCAAGCTGTTGTGCAAGGAAGAATGGACAAGAATTTCAGTCTCTCGATGTGCAAAACTAATAGAGACATACCCCAAGCGACTTGCAGCTGTAATTGCAGCAAAAAGTGGCACTACCAAGTATTAATGCAAGGGGGCCGAATAATATTACATGTTCCACTTTTCAGGTTTTTAATTTTAAAAAAGTTTAATATATCCAATAAATTTAGTTCCACTTCATGATTGTATCCCACTTGTTGTTTATTCTTGACAAAAAACATTACATTTTATATCTTTATATTTGAAGCCTGGAATGTGGCATAAGGTTGAAAAGTTCAAGGGGGTTGAATACTTTCACAAGGCACTGTGCACTTACAGGTTTTATTTCTCTTATTTCACATGCATTAAATGACAGACTACAAAGTTTTTACGTACTGTTTACTGTCAGTGATATTTATCATAAATATAGCTACAACTCCCATTGTGAAACCTGTTTTGGGTATTATGTAATTTCAATTCTGGGAATTTTTTTGCCATGAATTTATTGTGAGGAAACACCTTATATTATTTTACTTTGAAGTTCAACTGCTGTATGACTGGTCACCCGAGTCACTCCTACTCACAGTCACTCTCTTATAAGCCCTATTGTCATACACATCACACATTCATTTATTTTTTTTGTCACCATCTGAATGTCTTGTTGAAGTCACTTAAGTCACAGCTTCACTCACCCCACCACCTCCCCAATTTCATTCCCCACCCCATTTTCTTCCCTCCATCTTCCCTATCACCTCTGCTCTTTAACTGTGTACAACACTATCCAGGGGGCTCATGGGTTAGACGGCAGACCTGGTCCAGTGGTGAGTGACGCAAAAGTCATATTCCCACCCCTTTCTCTCCTTCCTTCACCTTGTCTTCCTCTTCCACCCCTTGATAGCTCACTTGATGTCCGCTATGTCCGCTTGTCTTCTATGCTTGCTTTCTCGCTTATTGTATTTGTATTGTCTCAGGTATAGCTGCAGGAGGTTTAGTCAGGAGAAGACTGTTCAGGGTGCGGTTAGGAGGACTGAACTTGTGTTATTTAAATTTGGACTGCAACACAATGGCAATTATATAAATACCACATGCACACATACAGATATATATTATTGGGAAGACTAGGTTTCGTGGAGCGAAACACCAATGTTGTAACACAACCTAAGTCAAATCCTACGTTGATAATTTGCAACTCATTGCAGTATACGCGCCATTATTACACATCAAACTCATCCAATACCATATTGGACCCTCCTATGTGCACCTCACAAACAATTTGTCCACCTGCAATGAAATCTCATTTTGAACACAATCTGTGCATTCTTTTTGAGCTCAAATTGACAATCAGTTTATCCCACTGGAAATACTGGCAATATAATTTATCCATTAATGAATAACATAAAACTCAGAATAAAATATAAATCCTTCATCAAGTATCATTACCTAGGGCCCTCGCCCGAGCACTGTTGACTCCCAATACATGCACATGGCAGCGTGCTCAACTTCAGTGAAGCAGATAATTTGTATAACTCTAAGATATAACCAAGGATATTCTTCTACACATTAGTGACAATATGAATTTTACATCGTCAGGATGTTCACATTTTAGAGAATCCACTGTATACAGTATATCTTTTGCTACTTATAATGTTGCCGAGTGTTGCTTCAAAATTCTGATTTTGACAGTGTAACACCTTCAATGCCGACTCAACAGTCTTTTGCCTGATTTTTTTTTTTTTTTTTTAAACAGCCAGATTGTGAAGATGAGCATGTGGAGACGCCCATGCTGCATGCTAAGATATAACACAATTGTTTTTGGACACCTTTCATACAAGTGCCGACTGAATGACCCAATGTTTTCCTCTTGAATTCTGACTGCTTTAGATAGAACTGCAGCTGTTAACATGTGATTCTTTCCCCCAACTTTTTAACAGTCTGGACAGTAGTTCAACAAGCTTAATGTATTAATTATATTATATGTTTTGTGATGCAAAATTACTCTTCACTTCCTTATTGAATTTTTTTTCTAAATATGTTAGGTATATTACATTTCATAAAAGCTTGTTGATATGCTGATCAGAAATTTGTATTTAAATGCTATCTTCTCCCCTATAATGTCAGTCTTTTTCTGTTTTAAAGGGTCTGATAGGACCAGCAGGGATACCAGGACCAGCAGGACCAAAGGGAGAGAGAGTGAGTTTCGAGTATGACCTGAAATTTCTTTTCAGAGACATTAGACTGGAAATTCTGTCATTGTAGGGTGAGAGTGGAGACGGAGGACTACCAGGACCAATTGGCCCGCAAGGCATTCCTGTAAGTCCAGAAAATGTGTATTTTTTCCATCTAAAACAAAAACCCAATTTGAATTAAGTTGGGAGGTTGTGTGAAACAAAAACTGATGAACTTTTTTTTTTTTTTTAGCAAATAATCATTAACTTGGAATTTTATTTCTGCAATACATTCCAAAAAAAGATGGGACAGGTGGCATTAAAGACAAAGAAAGTTGAGGAATCCTCATCAAACACCTTTTTAGAACATCCCACAGGTGAAGAGGATATTTGGAAGCAGGTGGGTGCCATGATTGGTTAGAAAAGGAGTTTCCCTGAATTGCTTAGTCATTCACAAGCAAAGATGGGGTGAGGTTCACCTCATTGTGAACAAGTGCATGACAAAAGATTTGAACAGATGAAGAACAATGTACCTACATAGAATTGCAAGGAATTTAGGGATTTTATCATCTGCAGACCATAATATTACCAAAAGGTTCAGAGAATCTGGGCAAATCACTGCAATTAAGCGGTGAGGCCGAAAATCAACATTGAATGCCCATGACCTTCTATCATTCAGGTGGCAAAAAAATGGCATTAATCTGTAATCCTACATCCACAAGTGCATCTTAAAACCCTACTATGCAAACCAAAAGCCTTTAATCAACAACACCCTGAAACACTCCTGGCTTCCCTGGACCTGAGCTCATCTAAGATGGACTGATACAAAGTGAAAATGTTCTGTGGTCCAACTAGTCCACAATTTATTTTGCTTTTGGAAATTGTGGATGTCCTGTCCTCCCAAAAAAAAAATCTAGACTCTTTTGGAAGTAAAGTTCAAAAGCCAGCATCTGCGATGTTACAGGGCTGTGTTAGTACCAATGTCATTGGTAATTTACACATTGAAGTGAAAGCACCATTAATGCTGAAAGGTACATGCAGGTTTTGGAGAAACTTGCTGCTGCCATCCAAGCAACTTCTTTTTCATGGACACCACTGCTTATTTCATCAAGACAATGCCAAACCACATTCTGCACATGTCAGAACAGTATGGCTTTTTAGTACAAGAGTGCAGGTAAATATTCTGGCCGGGCTTCAATTCAAATGCCTCAACAATTGAAAATGGACTGCTGTCCATCAAACAAGAATGAGAAAGAATTCCACCCACAAAGCTTCAAGAATTAATGTCCTCAGATTCCAAATGGATTGTTGTTAAAAGAAAAGGTGATGTGAGACACTGGTAATAATGAGCCTGTCCCAGCTTTTGGGGAATGTGTTGCAGCCATAAAATTCTAGGTTATTGTTCATCGGCTAAAAAAAATAAAGTTTATCAGTTTGAACATTAAATATATTGTCTTTCAAGTGTATTCAATTAAATATCAGTTGAACATGACTCGTAAATCATTGTAGTCTTTTATTTGTTTAGCATATTGTCCCAACTTAATTGGAATTGGGTTTGTAAATCTTTATATCAACTGTTTGCATTTTCATGATGCAATGTATAGATTAATGAAACAGTGACTAAAGAATTCAAACTAATATGCAGTCAATACATAAAATCTCCCAAACACATGGGGAAATTGTCTCATGAATCAGTGAAACTATGACTGAACCATTTGGAAATGGTATTGTTACTGTCTGGGCTAGTTAAGGTAAAGGAAGGTAAGGCAAGGCATGGAGAACCCAAGTGGGGGAAAACAGGGATTCAAGGCAGGAAGTCGCAAAAAATATTTGATTTGAAAATAAAATGGCAAACAGTTCAGGGACCAAATAATCAAAGTAACAAAGTATTTGTTAAGTAAACCTAAACTAGACAAGACGTGGCACAGAGAGATTGACGAGACAAGAAACACAGAGACAAGACATGAGTAGGTGGAAGAAGCTGATCGGTCAACACAAGGGAGGAGATGGTCTGAGTGCTCCCGGTGCTGAAAAGTCTTCTTGTGATTAATGCGCATGTGCGTATATTTTGTAAACTTCCGGCCAGTCTGAAACATCCCCATCCATGCTTCAATGTGTGCCACTCGACAACTTGTCGCCGAGTGTTCATGTTCGCTATGGACATCTCAGAAAGACGAACACAGTGAACGTACGGATATGTGTATACTTTTGTTTTAAGGTTAGGTTAGGGTTAGGGTTAGGATATAACGTGTGTTAGCTCCCTCTATGTAGAAGAAGGGGACCTGTGAGAGTGGGGGATTTCCCAGTAAGCGTCTGCTAGGTACCCAGAATTCCCCTGTTAGTAACGCATGCGCATTAATCACAAGAGGACTTTTCAGCACGGGGGAGCGCTCAGACCACAACACCGGGAAGTCGACATGGGGGCCTGCAGTTGCCTCTTCAGCCTGGCACCATTGAGGCCCGGTAGGAGTGGGTACAAGAGGGGCAGAGTGCACAGGAACTCGGGAAGGTGAATTAGGAAACACGGATGGTAAAGAACGTGGTGATGACAATGGCAAAGAATGAGGTGATTCGGGGCTGGTTTGGATTGATGTGACTTAGGCGCGTAATTAGGTGAGGAAACTAGAGAAACTGACTTTGGTGGAATGAAACAGGAGGACAATAATTTACTTTTACTTGGAAGCCTCTGGTGGCCACCACACAGTGGTCACGGATAAATGGCCCAAACGGGTGCCCCAGAAAAGGTAAAAACTAAAGAGGACTTTGTCATGATCCTGGATTCCAGCCAGGGCTGGGCGTGGCCGTCTAATCGGAAGGGTCACACCTGCGCCTCATGACCTCCGATTAGACCCAGTACATATAGGACCCTGGGGACGACAGAGACTCTGCTAGATCGTTGCCTCTCATGCCTCGTTCCCGCACTACCGTACTCCTGACGTCTACCTCCCGTGTACCGACCAACGCCTGTCTCCCGACCTACCCCGTAAGTCTGCCGTTACTGATCTTGCTGCTTGTTTGGACTGACTCCCTGGGAACCGACATTGGAACGAATAAAGGCTTATTCCGCACTGCTTACCTCTCACCTGAGTCGTGCATTTGGGTCCACCCCCGAGTCTCGTCCGTGACAGAACGATCTAGCCAAGAACATGGACCCACCTGACTCTGAAGCCATTCGCCGTGCGCTGCAAGTGCAGGGCAAACGCCTGGGTGAGCAAGAGGCTGCTCTCCAGGGTATGACTCACCAGATCCAGGAGCTCTGCACCCAGCTGCAACCGTGGCTAGCCTCCCAAGCTAGCGCGGCCGCTCCTGTGCCTCCCCGTGCCACCATCACTCTGCTCTCTCGACCAGAGCGGTTCTCAGGCGACTCCGGTAACGTCAAGCCCTTCCTGGTGCAGTGCGATCTCCACTTTGAGCTGCAAGCTTCCGCTTTTCCCACGGACCGCTCCCGGATCGCCTTCGGCATTTCCCACATGACAGGGAGGGCGGAGGCATGGGCCACCGCCGAGTGGAGCCGTAACTCGGAGACCTGCCGCTCATGGGCGAGCTTCGTCTGCGCGCTCACCCAGGTGTTCCAGTATGCGGCTCCGGAACGCCAGGCGGCGTCGTCACTCATGACTATTCGCCAGGGGCGTCGCCGCGTGTCCGACTACGCCATTGAGTTCCGGATTCGGGCTGCCGAGAGCCGCTGGAATGAGGAAGCCCTCCATGACGCGTTTTACGAGGGACTGTCCCCACAGATCCGTGGTCACCTCGTGGCCATGGACCAGGGCATTCTGACATCAGGATCGCTACTCCGGTGAGTGTGCGGTACACCGCGACGGGGTCAGCGAGGTCCCTTCTTCACCTCACCTTGGGAACGGACTCCCGTTCATGCTCTGTGACGGCTTTCATAGATTCTGGGTCGGAAGCAAACTTGATAAATCCCCGCGTGGTCGAGGAGCTGGGGGCGGGGCAACCTTCCCCACGCAACGGTTTCGTCACGCCTATGCCGCTAACGGCAAGTTCCTTTGTCGGGTTACACATCGTACTCAGACGCTACGTATGAGCTTTCCGGACGCTCACTCGGAGCGAATTAGCTTTCATGTCTTCGACGCACGTAGTAGCGACATCATCTTGGGCAGTCCGTGGCTCAAAGAACATAATCCACACATAGATTGGACCACGGGTCAGATCAAGACTTGGGGTGAGGACTGTCTCAGTCGTTGTTTCGCTATCCGGAGAGACAGGGGTATTCAAGTCGCGCCGGTTCGGCGAACAGAACCTGGTACCGCCCTGGACCTGACCGCAGTGCCCTCCTGCTATCATGACCTACGGGAGGTCTTCTCTGAATCTAAGGCAAAGTCTCTACCGCCACATCGGTCATACGACTGCACGATTGAACTCCTGCCAGGCACCTTTCCTACCAGAGGGAAACTGTTCTCTTTAACTGGACCAGAGCATCAAGCCATGAGGGACTACATCGAGGACTCGCTGGCAGCCGGACTAATTCGCCCCTCATCTTCACCAGCCGGTGCGGGGTTTTTTTTTTTGTCAAGAAGAAGGACTCCACGCTGCGACCCTGCATCGACTACCGAGGACTGAACGACATCACAGTCAAGAACAGGTACCCTTTGCCGCTTATCTCTACAGCATTCGAACTCCTCCAGGGAGCCCAGATCTTCACCAAGCTCGACTTGCGCAGCGCTTACCATCTGGTGCGGATTCGGGAAGGGGATGAGTGGAAGACGGCGTTCAACACCCCCACAGGGCACTATGAGTATCTTGTGATGCCCTTTGGACTGACAAACGCTCCGGCCGTCTTTCAGAACTTCATTAACGATGTGCTCCGGGAGTTCCTGAACAGATCAGTCTTTGTTTACCTGGATGACATTCTCATCTTTTCAGCAGACCTAGCCTCTCACATTCAACAAGTCCGAGAGGTGCTCCGGCGTCTGCAGCAGCACCAATTATACGTGAATATGGATAAGTGTGAGTTCCATCAGGCATCCGTGTCCTTCCTGGGCTTCGTCCTGGCTGAGGGAGAGATACGGATGGATCCCGGGAAGGTCGACGCGGTGCTGCGGTGGCCTACCCCCACCAACAGGAGGGACGTGCAGAGGTTCTTGGGATTTGCCAATTTCTATAGGAAATTCATAAGGAACTTCAGTTCCGTGGCCGCTCCTCTGCATTCGCTCACTTCGCCAAATACCACCTTCGACTGGTCCGGGACCTGCCAGGAGGCCTTCGGCAGGCTCAAGGCAAGTTTCACTACTGCGCCTGTTCTCATTATTCCGGATCCCGATAACCAGTTTGTGGTGGAGGTGGATGCATTGAATTCAGGAATCGGAGCAGTCTTGTCGCAGAGGAGTCCCAGGGATGGAAGGATTCACCCGTGCGCGTTCCTGTCTAAAAAGTTGACCCCGGCAGAGAGGAACTACGACGTGGGAGATAAGGAACTGCTGGCGGTCAAGAGCGCGTTGGAGGAGTGGCGGCACTGGCTGGAGGGCTCGCAAGTACCGTTCGTTGTCTTCACGGACCATAAGAACCTTGAATACCTGAAGTCCGCGAAGAGGTTGAACGCCCGTCAGGCCAGGTGGGCTCTATTTTTCACCCGCTTCCACTTTAAGGTGTTTTACCGCCCAGGCTCCAAAAACGGCAAGCCGGATGCACTCTCGCGGATCCACGATGGAGGGCGCACCGATTCAGACGCCGCTACTATCCTGCCAGCGGGGTGCTTCGTGTCCGGGTTCACCTGGTCGATCGAGTCGCGGGTGAAGGAGGCCCTGGAAGAGACACCGCCACCCGCGGATTGTCCGTCGGGCCGTCTTTTCGTCATTCCATCTCTGCGGGGAGACGTCATCAACTGGGCCCATACCAACAAGACGGTCTGCCACCCGGGTATGGCGAAGACACGGTCAGTGGTCAAACAGAGGTTCTGGTGGCCTAACCTCAGCAAGGATGTAAGGGAGTTCGTCAACGCCTGCCCGGTGTGTGCTGCCAATAAAATTTCCCGCTTACGGCCCGTTGGTGAGTTGCAACCCCTGTCCATCCCCTTTCGTCCGTGGTCACACATCGCGATGGACTTCGTTACCGGCCTGCCGCCTTCACAAGGGAACACAGTGGTGCTGTCCATAGTGGATCGTTTCTCCAAGATGGTCCACTTCGTGCCGCTCCCGAAGATCCCGTCGGCCAAGCAGACAGCCCAGTTGGTATTAGACGAGGTCGTCCGTTACCACGGTCTACCCCAGGACATCGTTTCGGACAGGGGTCCGCAATTCAGCGCCCGTTTCTGGAAGGAGTTCTGCAACCTCATCGGCGCTTCAGCAAGTCGGACATCGAGTCATCACCCAGAGTCTAATGGCCAGACTGAGAGGATTAACCAGGAATTAGAGACCGGTCTTCGATGTCTGGTATCCAGGGACCAGAGAACGTGGAGCCAGCACATCAAGTGGGTGGAGTATGCCCACAATTCCCTACCCTCCGCTTCAACAGGTATGGCTCCACTCCATGTCGTGCATGGGTATCCTCCGTCCCTGTTTCCTCCACTGGTCACAGAATCCACAGTTCCGTCGGCCCTGGCCGTGGTGCGACGCTGCAAACGGACCTGGGAAGCAGCTCGGAGGACACTGCTGCGCATGAGCAGCGCCTACAAGGCCGCAGCAGACCGCAAGAGGAGGGCCGCACCAGAGCTCAGAGTGGGACAGCGAGTGTGGCTCTCCACCAAAGATCTCCCGCTGCGGACGGAATCCCGCAAACTTGCTCCCAGGTTCGTTGGCCCGTTCCCTGTTTCCAAGGTTATTAACCCGGTCGCCGTCTCGTTGAAACTGCCCAGGTCGATGAGGGTGCACCCTACGTTCCACGTCAGCAGACTTCGCCCGAATCGCACGTCGTCGCTGGCTCCTCCGCTCAAGTCCCCCCCGCCCCCTGCATGGTCGACGGTGGGTTGGTGTACACCGTGCGCCGGTTGCTGTCTTCCCGCCGCAGAAGGAGGGGGGTCCAGTACCTGGTGGACTGGGAGGGATATGGCCCGGAGGAGCGCTCATGGATCCCCTCCCGCTTCGTCGTGGACCGCTCCCTCATCAGGGACTTTCACGCGGCTCACCCTGATGCGCCTGGGCCGTCCAGAGCCGGCCGTTGAGGGGGGGGGGTGCTGTCATGATCCTGGATTCCAGCCAGGGCTGGGCGTGGCCGTCTAATCGGAAGGGTCACACCTGCGCCTCATGACTTCCGATTAGACCCAGTACATATAGGACCCGGGGGACGACAGAGACTCTGCTAGATCGTTGCCTCTCATGCCTCGTTCCCGCACTACCGTACTCCTGACGTCTACCTCCCGTGTACCGACCAAGGCCTGTCTCCCGACCTACCCCGTAAGCCTGCCGTTACTGCTCTTGCTGCTTGTTTGGACTGACTCCCTGGTAACCGACATTGGAACGAATACAGGCTTATTCCGCACTGCTTACCTCTCACCTGAGTCGTGCATTTGGGTCCACCCCCGAGTCTCGTCCGTGACAGACTTGGGCTTGGGCTTACACTCATTGGGGCTAGAGAAGGAGAGACATGACAAAAACTGACATGGACTTTTAAAACTTGGGGAGGAACCAAAAAACATATCTTCATAGGTTAGCTGGTTAACTAAATCAAGGTCATCTTCATAATCAGAAAAATCAGAATCTGCAAAAACACGTGGAGGTAAAATGGTCAGGTATGATGAATAACTACAAAAAGAGGACACAAGTGAAAAGGACAGAATGGCAGGGCTTAGTCGAGGAGGGCAGGTTTGGTTGGCAGGCTGAAAAGTTCTGGGAGTCATACTGGCGGCATGACAGGCAACGCCATGTTCTTCCCACTGGGTCATGTCTTGCTTGGTTCATTCTGTCATGGTCAGGGCTAGTGAAGTCGAGGAAGGCAAGGCAAGGTGTGGAGGACCCAAGTCCAGGGAACCAGGGACGCAAGGTCTGAATCCAAGAATCACAAAAAATATTTAATTTAAAAAGAATATGGTAAACTAAACAGTCCAACAACTAAATAAGCTAACAAAGTACAGTGGTGCCTTGAGATACGAGTTGAATTTGTCCTGTGATTGGGCTCTTATTTCAAGATGCTCTTTTGGCAAAGTGGATTTCCCCATTGAAATTAAAGTCATTGCCATTCATCTGTTCCAGGCCCCAAAATGCCATCCCATTTTTTATTTTCCACATCTTTACATAAGAAAAGTGCATTTTTAAATAAATGTTGTATTGTATAATAACAGAAAAGAACATGTAATGAAAGGAACTGCTTTTATAAAGTGTATTACGATGGAGATGAGACGACTTTTGGTAACAGAAGACACTGGTGGAGGTTGAGGGTGGAGAAAGCAGATGGAGAATGTTTGTGGAGGAGGTGGTTTCTCAGTCACTTTTGCTCAATCTCTTCTTTACACTATTTCTGAACTTAATTGCAACAAGTTTGTTTTTCTTTCACCTTTTGCTGAACTTAATTTGTATCGTTTCACTTAGCTACTGTTACTTCACCCTTAATGAACATAATTACTACTGTATTTTTGTACAGTTTTGCTTAATTATGTTTGGGTCTATTCTCTTGCATAACTTTGGCCTTTTTTGCGACGCATTCTTCTGTGTCAACAAATGGCCATTTAAAAAAATACCTGTCCAAGGAGGTTTGGTTGTGCCTCTTTTTCTGAAATGGGCACGTGTCATTACATACCACCAAAGCACGAGCAGTTGCAACATTTTCCGGATGTTTCTTCATCACAAAGTTTGAAACTTTCTCCCACATTGCCAACACTTTCTCCATTTCAGTGGTCGAGATAACTTCCTCCTCTCTCTCCTCGTCAAAACTCTCACTCTGCACCTCTTATGCTGCTCCATTTGTTGCTCCTTTAATTCCTCCATCATCAGCGCCTCCTCAGCTCTGTATCTTCAAAATAATTTTCATCCCCTTGGCTGGGGTTATCGACTTGTTGGATTCCTTCTGCTTAAGAATTGTACATATTGAAATACAGTATCTGTTATTCTGAGTGCACCTCTTTAAGAGTGGAGAGGGGTGCGGTGTAAAGTAAGCTAGGCGGGCGAGTGTGTGGCAGAACAGCAGCTAGTTCCTAGAGCGTTCGGTGTGTGCTGTCAAAGTGTTAAAAAAAGTAACTAATACCCAGTCGTGACTCCTTTTCCTCATTGCTCTTTATCGAGGGCTCATAACTCTTTGCGAAGTCGCTCATTCGTACACCCTGTTCGTGTTTTTCTATTATTTCACATTCATCGACATCATCTTCATCTTCTTTTCACCGCTTTCCTGAGCAATTGCTTTCTCTTCACTTGGACTAAATGCAAAATAACAAAATACAAGCACAGCTGCACAGAGATGCTACCGAGTTGAGGTGCACACACAGAAAGACTGAGTGAAGCTCGAAAACCTGAGTGGAACCTGTTCGTTTCAGCCTCCTAATGATCGCAGCCCAATCTACCGGCAGTTATTCATACGTCAATTCCTGGCTCTTATGACAAAGCAAAAAATTGTCTCGGCAGCAGGTCGTATCTTAAAAAACTCTTATGTCAAGTTAGTTTCATGTCAAGGTACCACTGTATACCTTACATAAACCTAAACTAAACAAGACATGGCACAGGGAGATAATGGCATGGGCATGGACAGACATGACTTATACAACACAAAGGACCGACAAGAACTGAATGAAACCAGGGAGCTAAATACATGTTGATAAGACAACGAGAAACACCAGGACAAGACACGAGTAGTTGGAGGAAGTTGATTGGTCAACACAAGGGAGGAGGGTGTACATGAACAGGTGGACATAGCAATTAAAATGAGGACACGAGACATGGAACATGAAACCAACCAAACCAAAATCGAGACCATGGCATGTATGTCTTGAGCAAACAATACAATGCTCATCACCAAAATCATATTTTGGGGCTCTTTTTCATTGAACTTGGGCCTTAGACAAGGTGGAAAGACGTATAGATGGTTTGAAATTGAAGTTATTGTTACCACAAAACCGTCAGCCTTCACCTAAAAAGCACAAAACAATGACAGGAAAAGCCTACTAATACATCCATCCATCTATTTTCTGAGCTGCTTATCCTCACAAGGGGAGTGCTGGAGCCGATCCCAGCTGACTTGGGGCATGGGGCCGGGTACATCCAGAACTGGAACAATCACAGGGCACATAGAAACAACCCTTTGTGTTCACAATCACACTGAAGGGCAATTTAGAGTCTCCAATTAATGCATGTTTTGGGGATGTGGGAGGAAACCGGAGTGCTTGGAAAAAAAAACACACAGGCACAGGGAGAACATACAAACTCCATACAGGGAGGGCTGGGATTGAACCTGCTTTGCAGCTGACCCACAGTACCGCCATATGTATATATATATATATATATATATATATATATATATATATATATATATATATACATATATGAAGAGAGAGAGACAGAATTATTTTTTTAGCTTTTCTTACCTTGTTCATGTCTCAGAACACCAGGTACTCCAACGTATTCCAACTAGGGTGTCAACCCCGGTCGGCAGAAATGTGAGCCTAACACTCTCACTTTGAGTCGTACCACCGTGCCACACCTACTAGAACATCTGAAATTTATTTGGCGTTAATTACACGCAAATTAAATAGTGGTAAGTGTGTACTGACTCCCATTTAACACGAGTTTAAAGGTCAAGTGTCATCCCTATAAACATTCTAAAACAGATATTGTAATGAAAAATACAGAAAACATTATTCACTTTAATGTCTATACAAAAAAAAAATTAATACGAGCGGAAAGCGCATCATCCATGCGCAAATTTGCGGAAGTGTCATTTGACAACATCCAAGTGGTCGCCATATTGGCTGCATCTCCTGTCCTTGACATCATCCCGGAGATTCGCCATTGAAGACACGGTATGGCCCCTACTGTGGGAGATGACACACCCCTTCTGTCACGGAAGCTCTTTTCGAAGAAGAGAAAATCACACAACCGAGTAAAGTTACCGGGGCAATATTACCCTATTGTTTCAAGCCATATTCAGATGATATGCAATCACGGCCAAACCCCTTCCCCATCCGATCCACTTCCACGGCGGAGATGAGACATCGCAGGCTGGTGCTGCGACGAGCCACCCCGGCCAGCCGGCTCCTTGTCGGCAAGGCTGAACCGGTCGCTGGCCTTGTCGTTCCTCGCGGCTGAGTGCGCCATAAACAATTGTTTATCACTGCTGCCACTGTTGCGGTGTTGTTCATCGCGGATGACGGCTACAGGTTATTGTCACATTAATGCTGGAAAGTATTGAGATCATTCATCGTGGTCTCATTTTTTTATATTACAAAGTTATTGTATATGAATGGGGGTGTGCAGATGTTTTATTTACACTGTATATGTGCCCTGCTGCTGACCAGTCCTCGGTTTAACCTGGTTTTTGACCTAAGTCAGAAAGAATAACCTCCAGCTCACCCTTGATCCGAAGATATACAGTATTGAAAATGGATGAATTTGGGGTTATTATTAGCTGTAAACCATAGCACTGGTCAACAACAAATTTAGTGTCTAAACTTTTACTCACCAGCCACACAAAGGAATACTTGGAGGCATATGATGGAGCATAAAAATTGTTGCATTTTTAAAAGATGGAGATTTCTTCCTGTACCATAGCCTAAAAACTAAAAGTACGTGCCTCGACTTTTTTGGCATCTGATTCAAAGTGGATCTCTGTCTCCATTCGGGATCTAAGTTTATCAAGAGTCACTCTCTTTTTATCAGGCCATGAAATATTTGAGAAATCTGTCTTTACATACACACACACGTCTGTATGTGTATATGTGTGTGTGTGTCATTATCAAAGCCGGTTATCCTCACAAGGGTTGCGGGAAAGCTGGAGGCTATCCCAGCTAGCTTTGGGTGATAGGTGGACTACACCGTGAACTGGTCGCCAGTCAGTCGCAGGGCAGGCAGATGAATAAAATGAATGAATGAATAGAAATTTTGAAAACTAAAAAAATCTTTATAAAATTAATTCGAATTTACAATTTTTTTACAACAAGGTTAAGAGAAAACATAGCACAATCCCTCTTAATTCCTAGTATGTAGATGACTCTAAACGTAATGAGATGGCAAGTCTTACTACAGCTCATCAGTGTAATTTTGCCTGCATGCAATTTCAGAACCAGCATGCCAATTTTAGGTTTAATCAGCGTAAAAACTTCATGGAACAGATTTTGCTTTTTTCAAATTATTCCCAGTGTCATATGTTGATGTAGGCTACAGGTTTGATTCTTTTCAAATCCTTTGCAGTTAAGGATTCAGGTTTATACATCTGGGAGTAAGGAAATATCCCAAAAAGTGACTATACAGTCAAATACAACTTTGCCTAATAATTCTACACGCGGTGTGCTGTATTTATTGCTGCCAGAATTGAATTAGAATTGAATTGAATTGCTTTTTGACTTTGAAACGGAAATTTACTTTGACAAATTTTCCTTTTCTTTATATATTTACTTATTTCAGAATTATTTTTTGTTTCCCTTTTCAGGGTTTCGCAGGACCACAAGGACTCAAAGGCAATCGGGTAAGAAATAATAATATACAACTTTGTAAATATTGTAGCCAGTGTGAATACTGTATTAAACTTACATAGACGAAAGTGGTAAAAACAGATTGGTCGGATACCAGAAATTTCCTTTTACTCTGTGATGATGAATAGTGAATGTTAACACAAGATGAACTTAAAATTAACTTGACTTGATCATATCTAAGACTGTGATGTAATGAGCCTGAAGAGTACTTCTCCTGTCACTGTGATCAATACAAATTGCAGTTTGGTCTTCCATTTTGGAGAGGAACATTCAGTCTTGTTGAGATAAAGTAAAGTATTTGCCCAATTCCTGATTTTATGCGTTTCTGTCACACTGAAATATTTTCGATCATCAAACCAATTTTAATACCTTGCAAACAGAAAAACAAGTTGATACAAAATCCAGCTTCCAAATTATCAATTTAATGATAAAGACAAAAAAATACAAACCTATCTGGCCACATATCTTAACGCTCAAAAGCATGTGGTCTGCGCATTCCACCCAATAATGTTGATATTACCAATAGTGCTCAGCCAATGATGAAAATTACTTCAAGACTACCACAACAACTTAGCTAGAAGGTCACAAAATAACCCACAATGACATATAAAAAAAAAAAGTGCACACCTCTGGGCACAGTTAAGGTTAATGTTCATGAGTCAAATTCCAAGGCAAAAAACAGGTCTGATGAAATAAACATAAAGGCATGTCTCACATTTTCTAAAGATGATCTGAATGAACCCCAATAACTGAGGAGTGATGAAACAAATGTCCAACTTTAGCCAAAAACCCTCCAGTATTAATTGCGCAAAGGAGAGCAGATGAAAATTCCTCCACAGCAATCCGAAAGACTTGTCACCAGATATTGTAAACATATTTTCAGCTGTTGTTGCCAAGGGTGGAACAACCTGTTAATAAGCTTCGGGGCATTTCATTTTTCAAAAAGGTATGGATTCACATTATCGTGACCATATAGTCGGACTCACCTCCACACACAGCCTGGGCTCTGGTACAAGTCCTCTTGAGAAATGTTGGATTCTTTTCCTCTCTGAAGTTGCCCCTGGTTCAGCATCTGTACATCGGGGTTCATCTCAGGGCACAAGAGGGTAGTCTCCCTCCACATTTGGGTGGTGATATGAGTCTTGTCTGTTGTTTGTGCCCATGCACCAAACAGAAGTTCAGAGTACCCACCATTTTTGAGTCTTTAAAGGGGATGTGAGAGATTGCTTCCACTGGGGACTCCATCGTTCTGCTGAGGGACTTCAATGCCCCTGTAGGCAATGATAATGAGACCTGGAAGGGCGGGATTGGGAGGAATGTTCCCCAATCAGAACCCAAGTGGCGTTCTGTTTTTGGACTGCTGTGCTCATCACGGATTGTCCATAACGAACACCATGTTCACGTATGAAGGTGTCCACACTTGTACTCATCGGACTTGTGATCGCATGTCTTGGACACTTGGGTGAAGATAGGGGCAGACCTGTCAACTAATCACCACCTGATGGTGAGTTGAATCCAATAGTGGGGGAAGATGCCGGTCCGACATGGCAGGCCCAAATGTATCGTGAGGGTCTGCTGTGAACCTTTGGCAGAAACGAGAAGAAATTTCAACTCACACTTCAGACCGAATTTTGCACATGTTCCGTTGGAGGAACATCAAGTGCAAGTGGACCACATTCCTTCCTCCATTACTGAGGCAGGTGACCAGAGCTGTGGAACTGTGGTGGCAGTATTCCTCAAAACTGTCGGTGGAAGAAACTAACAGTGATTAATGCAATCAGGCTGAAAAAGGAATCCCAAAAGGCATTTTTGGCCTGTGCGACTCCTGATGCAGCTAATGAGTTTTGTTAGGCCAAGCGGAATACAGTTTTGGTGTTTGCTGAATCAAAATCTCAGGCTTGGGGGGAGTTCGGTAAGGCCATGGAGAAAGACTTCTGGATGGCTTTGAGGAAATTCGGGTCAACTATTCGGTGTCTTGGTGGAAGCAGTGCACCATCAACATTGTGTTTAGTGGGGATAGGGTGCTGCTGACCTTGACTATGGATGTTGTAAGTCACTGGGGAGAATGCTTTGAAAATCTCCTCAATTCCACTAACACGCTTTCCCATGAGGAAAAATGGTCCGGGTTCTTCAAGGCGGGCTTTCCTATCCCTGAGGTTGAGGTCACTGAGGTGGTTAACAAGTTACTCAGTGGCAAGGCCCCAGGGATGGATGAGATTCGCTTGAATTCCGAAAGGCTCTGGATGTAGGGCTTTCCTGGTTTAGACGTCCATGCAAAATCATGTGGACATCAGGGAAAGGGCCTCTTGATTGACGGACTGGGATGGCGGTCCACCTTTTTAATAAGGGGACTGGAGTATGTGTTCGAACTGTAGGGTGTCTTCCCTGTACATTCTATGCGGTGGAGAGGAGGGTCTGTCAGGAAGTCGAATCTCAAATTCAAGAAGACCAGTGGAGCTTTCGTCCTGGGTCTGGAACAATGGAGAAAATCTATACCCTAGGTAGGGTCCTCGCGGGTGCATGCTAGTTTGCCCAACCAGTCTACATGTGTTTTGTGGACTTGGAGAATTCCTTTGACCGTGTCCCTCACAGATTCCAGTGGTGGGAGCTTCAGGAGTATGGGGTACCAAACCCCCTGATACGGGCTGTTTGGTTCCTGTACATAGGGTGTCAGACTTTGGTCTGCATTGCCAGCAGTAAGTCGGACTCATTTCTAGTGAGGGTTGGCCACCGCCAAGTCTACCCCTTTTCACCGATTCTATTCATCACCTTTATGTAGAGAATTTCTAGGTGCACCCAAGGCATAGAGGAGGTCCAGTTTAGTAGCCTCATTGTTGCATGCACGCTTTTTGCAGATTATGTGGTTCTGTTGTCTTCATCAAAATGTAATCTCCAGTGCTCACTGGAGTGGTTCGCAGCTGAGTGTGAAACGGCTGGGATGAAAATCAGCACCTCCAAATCTGAGATCATGGACCTCAGTCGGAAAAAGCTGGGATGCCGTGTCTAGGTCAGAGATGAGATCCTACCCCAAGTGGAGGAGTTAAAGTATTGGGGGGTCTTGTTCATGAGTGAGGGAAGAAAGCAACAAGAGATCGACAGGCGGATTGGTGAAGCATTTGCAGTGACGCGGACTTTGTGTTGGCCTGTTGTGGGGAAAAAAGGAGCTCAACTGATCAGTGGAGCTCTCAATTTGCCGGTTGATCTATGTTCCTACCCTCACCTATGGTCACGAGCTGTGGGTTGTGACCGGAAGAACAAGATCTGGATACAAGTGCCCGAAATGAGTTTGAGAAACTCAGTCATCCAAGAGGAGCTCAGAGAAGAGCCACTGCTCCTTGCATTGAGGGGAGCCAGATGAGGTGAATGGGGCATCTGATTCAGATGTCTCCCAAACCCCTCCCTGGTGAGGTGTTCCAGGCACATCCAACCAGGAGGAGACCCTGGGGATGACCCAAGACATGCTGAAGGGATTACATCTGTCATCTGACCTGGGAACTTCTCAGGATCCCCCCAGAAGAGCTGGATTAAGTGACTGGGTAGAAGAAACCTGGGCTTCCCTGCAAAATCTACTGCCTCCGCAACCTAACCTCAGATAAGCAGTAGTAATCAATACAAAATCCATGCATTCATCCATTTTCTTAGCTGCTTATCCTCGCAAGAGTCATGGGAGTGCTGGAGCCGATCCCAGCAGTCAACAGGCAGGAGACAGGGTACCACCTGAACTGGATGCCAGCCAAGACAAACAGCCACACTCACAATCACACCTAGTGGCAATTTAGAATGTTCAATCAATGTTGCATGTTTTTGGGATGTGAGAGGAAACCAAAGTGCCCAGACAGGGACAGGGAGAACATGCAAACTCCACACAGGGAGGGCTGGCATTGAACTCGGGTCCTCAGAACTGTGAGACCAACGCATTCCAGCTGCACCACCGTGCCGCCTAATCAATGCCTAATCAATACAAATGTAATTTAGAAACTATTTTATATTCAGTTGGGTTGTCAGTGAGATATTAGTTTTTCTGATGATTTGAACATGTACGTGTGCTCAGTATGCAAAAAAAAAAAAAAAAATCTGAATGGGTGCAAATACGTTTTCACAGCAGTGTTCAAACAATCCATGAAATTTTTTTAAACCACAACTCTTTGTCCAAATGCCTATTGAATAGGTGATGCTGCCCTCAGCAAACAGCAGTGGCAACTATAAAAATCATTTTTCATGTTTTACTTATGATTGATACACCAGAACGTAGAAGCTTTTGAACTGATAATTTTAATACTAAAATGTAAATAATATTGCTGTCCTTGAATTTTCAAATTTAATCTGTGACAAAGAATAAATGAATGTCAGGAAGATATGTATTTCTTGATTAAAATTCAAAATTACAATTCTTTACTGGTGGATTGTTAGAAGGATTGCATTCCGATTTATTTTAGAAGCCCAATAAGCGCACTTAAACTTGGGTATAAAAAAGCTTAATTGAGGTTGATATTCTTCATTCCTAGTGAAAATGGTAAGACGTCATTATTGACAGTCTCAAATGAGTACTTAACAATACTGGATGGACTCCTCTCATTCTTTTTTTTTTTTGGGTATCGGTGGTCTAATAAATGTTCAGCACTGAGTTTTGGACAGCACGATTAGCAATTTTAAAATCTTCAAATGAGAGATTTTTTTTCATTTTTTGCTGAATTATGCTTTTTAATTTACAGTGACTGAATTTGTACCATAAGACATCACTTGTTATGTTGTCCACCATGTGCAATAGAAGATGACTGTGATGCCCTTCCTCTAAAATAATGTTCCTGTTCCTTCCTATTAACATGTTCCTTGTTTAATATTTCCACTCCCATCAATCAAGTCTTCACATTTCATAGCCTTTTTCAACACATTTAACTGACTTCCATTGAATAAAAGAATATAATACAACAAATATGATTTTTCAAAATGGTGAATGAGGACCATTCTGGAAAAAATAGAAACAATTCTGAACGTGGCCATAAGTGACCAACTAGTTGAAAGTGTTGAAGATAAAGCTATGGGATAGTGTAGGTGTTTTTTTACTCTTGTGTTATCTTCCTTTGTATCCACAGGTCTTCCTATCCCCGTTTTGCTTCCCTCCACCTTGCCCATGGCTCTTTTGCTCGCAAGGATTGCCCTCTCTCCCTCTCACAAACCTTGGGCTCCTGCTCCTCCTGCTCCTGCATTCTAATTCACGTCCTGGGTTAATACTTCCTCCTTTTACACTTCCTTTTTGACTACTCCTATTCGTTCTTAACAGTACATTTACCATGCAAGTCTTCATAATTCCACCCCTGACTCTTTTCCCCATTCTCCTTAATGGCAAGCAATGCTCTCGGATCATTGCATGTTTCTGGTTGTATGTTTTTACATTCTTCTGGAACAAGTCAAATGTTACATGGTAAACATCTCAGCTTTAAATGTGATCTTAAAATTGTTGTCCGTGATTCCATTCCCACTTCTTTGTCTCATATTGTGTCCATTGAGATGCTAGAATTTGCATGCCAAAGGATAAAGCAGCAGGCTATAGGATGTTAAAGATGTCAAAACAAAACCTTGGGATACTGTGCACCCAAATTCCTCTTAGTATGTGTACTTACAGTATCGTCAACCTACAATTCTCTAAGTCAAAGCATACACACTAGGTTTGCTTGAAACCTTCTCATAACCCAATTCTTTTCCTACGCCAAGCACATAAATCATAGTGTGAGAGTGTCTTTCAGTAACCTGCGCAAATGCAGTAGTT
Organism: Syngnathoides biaculeatus; assembly: GCF_019802595.1. Classification (NCBI taxonomy): domain Eukaryota; kingdom Metazoa; phylum Chordata; class Actinopteri; order Syngnathiformes; family Syngnathidae; genus Syngnathoides; species Syngnathoides biaculeatus. The sequence continues at coordinate 27,279,943 of NC_084651.1, forward strand.
AAAAGTCAGAGTTACAGTAAATATCCATCCATCCATTCTCAAAGGTGCTTATACTTATACTAGTCAAGAGGGCAGGAACCTATCCCCGCTAACTACGAGCAAACAGCAGATTACACCCTGAACTCATCGCCAGTCACTCAGTTGCACGGCACATATCGACATCATCACTGAGCAGGGATCGACCCCATGCTGTGCCACTACACTGTTAGTCACTTACAGTAAATATTTATATCAAAACATCTTCTCAGGCAGCAATATAAAACAATCTATTCTAAGCATAGTTAAGCAAAGATGCCCTAAACATGTTAGATATCCAGTAGTAATAATCTGATTAGGATTATTTGACTATTGATACAGGCAACTAATCCTATATGTCTCAATAGATATGACAAAAAGATAATAATTTATGAAATGCCACCTGATATTGAGGACCCCATGCATTGTTTTGCACAATACTGTAGGATGATCTTTTTATTGCATGGTCATAGTAGTAGCTACAATAAAAGAACAAACGAGTATCTTTTCCTTTGCTAATTAAAAATATTTTCAGCATTTTGCAGGTAATTCTCTCCACAATGCCTAACTGCCATTTACTATCAAGTGCCAGCTTTGATATGTCATCCATAACTCCCCAACTACCTCTCCACTAAATCACCAATACTATTATCTTCTGAAAATACTCAACAGCACACCAAACCCTTTACTCATTAATGTAAGGTATTTCTCATGTTAAATGTTTAACACCTAGGTCCATAAACCAGATTCTAAAATTTCACCAAAAAGGAGGGCTAAAGCTTATTTGTTTAATAAACTGTTGTTTGCAGGGAGAGAGGGGCAAGAAAGGCAACAGGGGGGCCAAAGGGGATAAGGGAGACCAAGGAGCACCTGGATTAGATGCCCCATGTCCGTTGGTATGTCAGTAATCTGTGTATAACAAAGAGCCAAAAAAAAAGGGTCACTGGTGACAAATCTTATTTTTGGCTCTGGTTTTAAGTGATTCTAATCAACATCAGCCCTCTTTTCTCTTCCTAGGAACAAGACTGACAGGAATAAATTAATGATATGAGCTCGATTTATTTTTTGGGGGGGGGGAGTGGGGGTTAAGACTCCCTTTTTTGTCTCAACAACACTAGCAGTTGAAGACAAACAAACTCAATTCATCTCAACATTTATCATGATTCCAAATTAAGTTATTCTGTTGTCATAATGGGGAACATTTTTTTTTTTTTTTGGTGACAGGATGTTGTATGAGCCCCCATTAGTCTTAGCATAGAATTTTGATGGATATTGTGGTCATGGAATATGAATTATATTGATCAATTCATCAATTTCGAGCCACCTCATGGGGTCGGCAAGTTTGGAAATATCGCCACCTGCGATCGACTGTACTTAATATCATAACATCTCAGGTTTGCACTGGAAAGGTCACGGGAATCACCCGTGTATGCAACAATAATTAGCAGAGCTATGGAGTTATGGCATGTAGTTTGAACTCAAACTTGCTAAAATTGGTCAAACCATCATGTCATTGGGCCCATTGTTAGGCTATTTATCCCGGCATCCACGGGTAGTTCACTGCCCGTTACTTTCCGCAAGAGACACACGAGAGACATTGTGGCGTCAATTTTGGTTGATGATCGTTGGTTAAATTGACACACCCTTTGGGCAAATTTGGCCCCCGTTGGAGATGGAAAATTGATTATTTAATCTGTTTGATTCTTATTCCATAAAAGCAATATCAATCACAATACCATGTTTAAACTAATGGTTGTACATACAATTAAATCTTCTCAAAATCAAATAAGGGTTTAGCAAAACATTTATCATCATGAACATTGACGCACTCATCTCAGTGAACTCTAATCCTGTCAGTCAGGGTTGCCTGCATGTTGAGGTAAACCTGCATCAACATGGCCAGTGGAGAGAAGCGCGAATCATCATGTCCCCAAACAGTAGAGGACAATCACTTAGCTACTGTGGCTTAGGCAACAAAGCTGCTTTTTTTTCAATGGATGATTTCACAAACAGGGTTTCCGAGGCTTTAAAGGAGAGAAAGGTGAACCGGGCTTGCCAGGCCTGGATGGGCTGGATGCCCCTTGTCCTGTGGTATGGTGCTCTCTCTTTCCTCCCCAGCATGCATTTTGCTAACATCAGAGTTGTACATAGCACCATGAACTAAATTCCCTTAGCTTTACTTAGTTATGTACTGTAAGTTTGCATGAAAAGATAAATCATTGTCAAGTAGCTTATCATTGTCTTAAATCACTTACTTCTTCCACTGACCCTCCTTGAAAGATCCATTTCATACAGTATTTCATTTATATTAATTCATATGAAGGAAGTACATTTTATCTACCTTATATCTCCATCACCATTTCATAACATACTAATTATGACTAACACACTACACACCAAATATTTATTCTAAATCAATGACACTCAGAACTTTCATAACAATAAACAGTGTTTTGTCTTTCATTTCTTGCATGGAGCACCAACTCTTTCATGCAACATTACCACAGGTTGTGCAAAGTGCAGTTAAAACTAGATGGAATTATTGGCTAAATGAAAGCAGATGGTTTCCCTCGTATTTTTCATGCATAGACTTGTTTTCACTGTTCAATCTTGTTGGAATGAAATTTTTGTGCAACACTCATAAACTTGACATTGCAGAACCTCCCCAAATTAATTACTGGATGACATCCTGTAGGTTTGGATGTAATGTATTTCATAGTTTTTTATGGCACACTCAGTCATTGACTTTGACTGCACACATCAAACAGACAGTGTACAATATTCCTTTTATTGCCAATTATTTGCTCATTATCTTCACAAGCAAACCTGTTTCTTTAAAAGAAAGGGATGGTAAGCAGCATTCCTCTTGAGCATACTGTGTGTTGTTGTCTGTCAACTGTACAAAGTGATTGGAGCTGGTGTCTAAATACATGAAGTGAAGGAAAAATTTAGCATTGATGGTTATGTGGATGATAGTTGAAGCTTCTCTTGCCTGTAATTTGTTGTTCGGAGTATCCCATCGAGGAGTGCACAAAAAGAAACATTATTAAAAAGTCAAAATTGTGAAGAGCATATACAAAGGATGTACATGGAGTCCTCGGGTTACGAACGAGTTCTGTTCCTATGCTGGTAATGTAACTCGAATTTTGTTATAAGTCAGATTTTACCCTTAAAGTCAGAATTTGAGTCAAAATAATTCGTATAAAATATTTTATGATCTTGGGCTTCGTTTTCATGGTAAAAGATTTTCTTTTGGCTCCAGAAGCATTGCTAAAAGACCCACCTTTCTTTTTGGGGGCCATAATGTCTAAAAAGGGGGACGCAAAATGCAAAGATACACCCGGCACACAAACACGGACAAGCACTATGCACATTAGCTGGACAAAATGTGGAGGGACGGGCGTTGTAAAGTCGAAACATTTTAGGCTTTGACCGTTTTCACCCTAAGACTCCCTGTACTGTAAAAAAATCTCCACTCCAATGTTAGAATGTTCAAAAAACATGTGATTTTTAACTTATCCCATTTAATTTGGGAAAAAAGAGGAAGGGGAAGTCAAATAAAATAACAGATAATGTGATTCTGGCTCTGTTCAGAATTAACCACAAGTCAGCACACATGATACCATTTTGGTTTTACTGGTTATATGTCATGTTTAAAAAAAAACTGAAATGATTTATCGTGGTCTCATTTTTTATTTCACAAAAAAACTTACATTTGGACAGGGGTGTGTCAACTTTATAGCCCCTATATGCGTTTTTCATTGCGCATCAGCCCTTTCACAATTATTTGTGTTGCATAGCATCTGAAAATATTTTTAGCATTGTTGTACAGAGCTAGTTTATAGTTTTTGCTTACTTTTCCAGATGATTGTTCTAAAGGTACATTCCCACTAGTGTTAAATTTCAGTTCAGCTCAGCAAGGTACAATTTGGAACAATAAAACCCTTGGCCCCAAAGATAAGATGTGATTCACCATTGAATTATCCTTCCATCTATTATCTGAGCCACTTATCCCAGAAGGGTCACGATAACCAAAGAATTAAACAAATAAAATGTATAACAAGGTGAAGTGCAGTGGTTTGACAGTACCTGTAGACAAGAACCACACCATTCATTCTATCATAATGCAATGGGTTTTTTTTGTCAGTTCCTGCTTTCTGTTTCATTCCCAACGTAAAAGAGTGCATACAATTCTCTGCTGATCAAGCAATTATGAATAGTGTCTCTAACCTACAACAGGCACAATAGGTAGGGTGTAGAACTGATCATGCCAGATATTAATCTTATCATAGGAAATGGCACATTTGCACCAAGTATTACTGTTCACTTTGATACTTTGTCATTTATTATTTTAAACTTAAATTTAACAAAGACGAATTGCTGTGGAATGACAGCCGCAATAAACTAGTAGCAAGTTTTCTTTCGGCCTGTTCTGTTATGGGACGCCACAGCGAAACGCTCATATTTGTTTGGTACAGTTTTTACGCCGGATGCCCTTCCTGACGTAACCCCTCTCGGGGAGTGGAGGCCTCAGTGGGATACGACAGGCTCAACAAAACTACACGGCCCAATTCCACTGAATTTGGGCTTTTGTTTGATATGTAAATTAATAAAAGAATGGCAGACAATCGAGGTTGCAAGTCCCTTTCAGCATATATTTTACTGAATATTCTACTATAACTAGATATTTAATGTTCAAACTGATGAACACTTTTTTGTTATTGTTATATTGTTAGCTTACAGCCATGCTACCCTGAGAACACCAGATCTCGGAAGCTAAGCGGGTTTGGCCCTGGTTGGATAGGAAACCGCCTGGGAATAGAGCTCATGCACCTATGTCATAAAATCACCTGACATCGCCATATTGCTTGTCAAGCAAAGCATTTTTGCAAGTTAATACTGTTGAGACAAAATGAAAATATGTCAGATAACACGACATCCAGAGTTTTGTCAGATACCGTTAAACATTTAGAAGGTGATAATAAACAAAGTATGTGGAATAATTAGAGACACTTGGCAGAGGACCTATATTTAATCCCGAAGTTGATGTTTTCGTCGCTAAGAAATTGGAATTCACTTCTGCTTGTCTTGGACAACTGGATATACACATCTATCTGGTGATTAAATTGTTGACATTTACACGGAAAAGTTTGAAATCATATAAAAGTCTGGACCCATACAAATACTTCATTGCTGGATCTGTTCTCAATCAGGAATAACTCCCACATAATGATGGACCCACTCAGAGTTTTCAAATAGAAATACCAATATTTCAAGAAATGACCCCTGGTTTTACACAATGATTGGGAAAAAAAAAAATTAGGACAAGGAGGAGTCGTCTCCTCTGTTCACAGAAGCATATTGCAGCCACACATTAACCTCCATAAACCTCTGCAAAAGACGTATTTTTTATAAAATATGCAGTGTTCTCAAATGAGTCAATTCAGCATTATAAATACTTCTTGGTAATTTAAGATTGAGAAGAATTATTCCTACCTGAAATGAAGTGATCGTGACACAGGCATGTTCATTTGGTTGGGCACCATCCATCACGTTTCATTGCTGAAATCCATCGATCTTTTCTGGTCTTTCCAGTTGGTATTCTATAGAATTATCTCTTTGAAGAACTGTCTCGTCTGTTGTGACAACTAACAGCACAACAGGTCTCGGGCATTGTGAATATTCTGCTCCGGTTTAATGTCTCCCACAATGTCGAGCGGCTCTGTTTGACCGGCAATATGGGGCCGTGAAAACGGTGACATCACGTGCACAAGCTTTATACCAGTTGGTGTAAGCTTCTCTCCCTGGCTAAAACGCAGAGGGGTTGCGTCAGGATGGGCATCCGCCGTAAAACTGTGCCAAACAAATATGCTTTTATCTGAGATGACATGCTGTGGCGACCCCTAATGGGACAAGCTGAAAGGTAAAGAAGAAGTTATATTATATTGTTATTGTCTTGTTTGGAATTTGATGACTGCAACACATTCCAAAAATCTGGGACAGGGGCAAAAAAGACTGGGGAAAATTAAGCAAAGATCAAAAACATCTGTTTGAAAAATTATACAGGTGAACACATTAATTGAAAGCAGGAGAGTATTGTGATTGACTATTAAAATAGCATTAACCGAAATGCTCAGCCGTTCCCCAGGAATGAATCTGAATTAAATACCTGTGACCTTCAATATCTCTCAGATGGTACTGCAATAAATACATCATAGTACAGTATATGGCCCTGTGGGCTCAGGAACACTTCAGAAAACTAGTGCGAGTTAACAGTCTGTTGCTCTCGCTACAGATGCAAGTTAAAACTCTACCCTAACCCTCACCCTAACCCTGGCCCTGTTCCTTGAGTAATGGAGATTGTAAATCATAGCAAGCTATGAATGGGGACATACCGGTAGAGGAGGAATGAACTCCAGGAAGGGGTCGTTGTTTGTAGCAACACATGGAGGGGCAATTCTCGGGACTGATTAGCCTGCTCCGTCTGGCTGTTGGTTTGTGTATAATAACCAGAAGACAAGTTAGCTGCTGCTCTCATCGCTTTACCGAATTCCTTCCAGTCAAGATAGAGAACTGGGGTCCTCAGTGAGAGATAATCTCAATGGGATTCCGTGGCGTTTACAACGTGTTAGACAAGGGGGTTAGGAGTTTCAAAGGCTGATGGAAGTTTGGGGAGGGGTACATGATTGATATATATGGACAAGCAATTGATAATAGTGAGTGATCCAGTTACCTTCAGAGGCGTGGTAACAAATTCCAAAGCAATGTGTGATCAAGGGTTGGTTGGGATAGGCAAGGGATACAGCAAACTGGCTGGGGTGGTGTGAAGACTTCCCTCAGGTACCAACGTAGCAGACTGGATTAACTCCTGGGTCTCTCGAATGAGGCTGGCTCACCAGAAGTGCTGCTGGGTGAATTGAATGGTGCACGTGATGTCGCCGGTGAGTTTGGAGTTGTGGGCCCACTGAAGGTCAGAGGATTCTGAATTGGGTACAAACAGCCAGTTCAGAGGCCCAGTCTTGGGGCTTGGGTGTGTCTTTTGAGCTTCCTTAACCACCTGTTCGATCTTCCAGGTGGCTGCGCCATTGAAACATGAGAAAGGGAGGATGGGTTCTGGTTCTGTGGGCAGGAGGGGGATGAGTAAATCCAAGAGTGGGTGTCTAGGTTTGTGATTGTGGGAATCAGAACAGAAGGAGGGATTGAAGTTAAATCTGCTCAGGAAGAGGGTCCAGCCAGCTTTTTGGGGATAAAGGCATTTGGCAGAACAAAAGTAAGATCAGTCCAAATGATAAACCATAATTAAGTCCCCACCAACCAGTGCTTCCGCTGTTCCAGAGCCCATAAAATGGCTAGCAGCTCTCAGCTAGTCCACAGTATTTTATACAGAGGAGGAGAGTGATGTATTTCTTATCAAAGAAAAAAAATCACCCTACTGGAAATGAGGATGGACAAATGACTCTAGAAGTCAGGGAAACGGTAATGTTATCCTCCATCACCTTTTTGTCTGGGTGGGAGAGATTGAAGAGACGGTTGGCGCCAGGCATGAGATTGATAGCACAGTCGTAAGAGAAGTAGGAAAGTAGAGAAACTGCTAGGTCTTTGCTGAACACCAGGGAGAGATGAAGATATTTTTGGGACTAGTGAGAGGTCAACCTTTGTGGCGGATGGTGGTGGGTTTCCAGAGGGTGAGATAGCAGAGACCAGTAGTGTAAATGGCAGTGATGGATATGTGTGTTCATTCTATGGTAGGGTTATTTTGTTTAAGCCAGGAAATTCTGAGGACTAATGGGGTGTCAGGGGAAGCGATGAAGAAAAGAGAAATGTTCTCACAGTGATTCCTGGAAAAAAGCAGGGTGAACGATAAAGTTTGTTGAATGACAGATGATGTTACTCAGCCATCCAGCGCTGTTTCTTTTTTAGAAGACGTAAATGGTTGGAGAGGGATTTGGAGCTGATGTGCTATATTTTCAAAAATAATGTTATAATCAGCCCCGGAATCTCTTTTGGCTACTACGAGTGTGTTACGAGCGGAATCTAGAATCCAGAATGGTCATATGGAAGGAAGAGCTAGAGGAAACTTATTGTTTGGCTCACCTTGGCTCTCTAGTATCGCAGTGAATGTGGTCTTTTGGTCCCAAGGGGCAAATGGCAATGAAATTACCCAATTGACTGCAATAAATGCAGAGCTGCTGGATAGCGTGACCCTGATGTTCCTGGGGTTATCAATTTGCATGGGCTCATCAGGTGGAGTGGGGTGGTGACGAGGGCCCAGTAGGTGGTGGAGAATTCCTTAGATTTAATTAAAAAAGCAGCTACTGGATTAGCGCCCTGAGTGAGCATAAGGCGGCTTCTTTGTCCTCACTGCATCAAAGACCTTTTTAAATTAGAGTGCAAAATAGTCAAACGACTGGACTACCAGGGAGGAGTTGGCCATAACAAGGTGGACTATTTGGCTGCCTTATTGCAGCAGAAATTTTTGGCAAATGTGTACTTGTATTGTTCTGTGATATAACTATGGTTGGAGGTTCAAAACTGGGGAACAAGTAAGACGGAACTGACTTCATGCATCTATGTCCCCAGAGTATGACTCAGGCGGGGTGACATTATCGTCTTTGTAGAGGAGGCGGGGTGGCTCGCAGTCTGCAGGCTTGGAAGGAATACTTATAGGGGGAATCTTGGTTTGCATTTTTAGAAGACCGGTGAGAGACTTGTTGAGTGAAGGGATGTCAGGATTCCATGATTTCTTGAAGCAATTTGCAGTCACTCACATTTGATATCACGCTTGCTCGCCATCGCACTCGCAAATCTGCACAGTCGAGCAAGAAAAATGACGCACATACAATTTGTTGCCAGTCGAAAAAAAATAGATATTGAAAGACGTTGCTTATTTTGTGTAGTCTTGACATTTACTTACGTATTTATTTCATAAACATTGGTCACAAAACAAGCCTGATTTTCAACAATCAGTATTCACCCAGAAACAAGAAATGTAAGTTAACCGTATTAAGCATGTTCAGAAGTGATCCCAAAAGCGCATGTTCCGAGCTGCTTCACATACTGCGAGCACATTTATGTCGAAAGTCATCAATATAATGAGCCATGTCAAAGGAAATTCAGTTACACCAGGGGTGCTCACTGCGTTGATCGTGAGGCAGTTTTGGTTGATCGTGTGACGGCGTGCCCAAAAAAAAAAAAAAAAAAAAAAAGATGTTAGACTATCATCCACCTCGTCGCTTGATTCAGGTGTGGCCAATACGTTGAGCGCACGCACATAAAGGGACATTCTAGCAAGCTGGCCTCATATTTACTGCAGGCATGACAATGCGCGCCTGCACCTGGCCACCCCTGCCCGCCAGTTGATCGCAAGAGGCTGGCTGCTTGAAAAGTAGATCTTGGGGCAAAAAAATTTGGGCACCCTTGAGTTACATTGAAAATATTTCTGGGATATAACACAGGTAATGTTTCAGTATCTAAATATAATAAGTATGACATTGTGATTTACATTGACTTGATCTAAGTTCTAATGTTAGACTAGTGAGTCCATATAATTTTCCCCCGTGGTATCGCGTTATCTTGAAGTTGAAAACATTTCCCCTCTCCATCCTTTAGGAAGATATAGATAATCTACTGCTATCTTTCATCGATGGATTGACAATAGATAGCGCCATTAATTACGCAAGATTACAACAATGTATCATGATGAAATAAAAGGATTTGATTATATGAATATTTAGTTTGGAAATTTAATGTCTATTGACCTCATTAAAAATGTCTGTCTCGCTCTGTGCAGTGTCAATAAATTATGATTACGGTATTAGGTAACAACTACATACTCTGGTATAACAACTCAGTAAATTATTTTAAGGTCTTGAGATTCCATCCCTAATCACACCCGCAACTTTTTATCCGCGGGAATGACTGGTGGATCACATCCGTAAGTTTATATCTGTGGGCACGACTGACCACACCTGTACATTTTTCAAATGTGAGTCACTGGATTTTTCCTCTCGACTGATGTGAGCATCTTGGAGGGTGAGTACATGTTTTAGCCTCGGGGTGGCTGGGTCCATTTGTGACCAGAGTATTCTGTCATGATCGGATAGAGACTGGACCCAAGAGCAGGCGGAGGGTGAGTGGTTGTGGTGAACAGTTTATTGACAGGAAAACGGGGGTGGCTCTTACGGTGTGCTGGCAGATTGTTAAGCCACAGAATATGTGGCAGTGATGAGGACACGTGGCTGGCTTTATGGTGGGGTGGCAGAGATCTACTTTACGAGGGACACAGGGGATACACAAGGAGAAACACAAAGGTCAGAATGATGCAAAGGAATAGACTGGCTTACTAGGAGACTGAGTTACCTTGGTACCCCTGTCGAAGCTGCAATCTGGTGACATTTTCATTTGGCAGGCTTAAATGCAGGTGATGATAGGTGCACAGCCCGGGTGGTGCTTATTACTGTGAAAAGGGAGAGGGAGGCGCAAAACACCACCCTGGCTCCAGCAAAAGCGCAGCAGTTAATGACACAAAAACTCCATTATCAGGGATGGTATGGGAGAGTGTTAGTGGCCATGGCACGGGCAACCCACATATATACGACAATACCATTAATGCTGAAAGCTACATAAATACATGATGTGGAGCAGCATATGTTGTGGTCCAAGCAGTCTTTTTAGCAATTTCTCTTCTGGTTTCAGCAAGACAATGCATAGCACATTCTCCAATTGTTACAACAGTGTAACTTCATTGTAAAAGAGTGCAAGTATTAGACTAGCCTAACAGGGGTCCGACGTTTCTCCCATTGAAAATAGGAGGCATTTCAAGCCCAATATATGACAAGGGAGTTGTTGAAAGGCAAGGGACAGAGGTAAACACGCTCCATGTCCCATCTTTTATTGGAATGTGTAGCAGTCATCAAACTCAAAATGAGTGAAGATTGATTCATCCATCCATTTTCTGAGATGCTTATCCTCACAAGGGTCACAGAAGTGCTGGAGCCTATTACAGCTGTCCTCAGGCTTGGGGTAGGGTACACCCTGAACTGGTTGCCAGCCAATTGCAGGGCACGTAGAGACAGACAACAGTCGCACTCCCAACCACACTTGGAAGGCAATTTAGAGTCTCCAATTAATGTATGTTTTTGGGATGTGGGAGGAAACCAGAGTGCCCGGAGAAAAGCATGGGAGAACATGCAAACTGCACACAGGTGGGACCTGGATTTGAACCTCGGTCCTCAGAACTCTGAGCCCAATATTCTACACCTATTCCACAGTGCCACATGAGTATGTAATATTAAAAAATTGTTCATCAGTTTGAACATTAGGTATCTTTTGAGTTTATGTTGAAACAGGTTTTCAAATTATTTTATTCTATTTTTATTTGCATTTTACACAACATCACAATTTTATTGGAATTGGAGTGGGTAGAAAAATTAATGGCCTTGAGTTCTGTGTTTTCTAAAATACAGGGCTCTATTTTCGTAGACAGACAAAATGCACTTTCACCTAAAAACAAAACTTGCTGTGCAGGTTTCCCAATTTGGCATAGACATCTGCACCAGGCTAGGTGCACTGGCGCAGGATGTATCATAAGAGATCCACTTGGCAGAGTGAAATTTTGATATAAGAAAGTCTGTCTAAAGTTAAAGCTACTGAGACCATGTCAAATTGTTGCCGTCTCAACATTTTACTGTGAGGCTACACACAGAGCCACTGATGTTTGATGTTCCGCTTATTGTCGTGAGCAAAATTATTTCAACAGAACGAAAATGTTTTAGGCATCGTTTGTCTTTCAAGGTGATGGGATAGAACAGCTTTATCCGTCACAGAATTACAGTATATAGACCATACCTGCTACTAGGTGTCTTCTTGTCAGAGATGTTCCTAGAAAAACAGCTAAGACAAGCCTGAGGACTGTAGAGAGTGAACTCAAACCAACCAAGATTGTCTTTTCGTGCACGGGACAGACGGAGGACACACTGTGAGAGTGCACTACCTCAGACTGCCAAAGTGGTAGTCCCTGTCTGCTCTTTTTTATTGCATTCTTGGGTCAAAGGGTTCCATGGTTACACAGTGAAAATGCTGACACAGATGGCTACACCAACAGCACACAAACACTAAGGTACATGTTTCTTCAAGGCCGCCAGAGTGTCCTGATAAACCCACAAGAGAAAAAGCATGTCAATGTATAAAGACAAGTTTATGGCATTTGTATCCTTCTGCGGTAGAAGGGCATTATCTCCTCCCAGTGTTGAGGAGTATCTGCTTAAGATCAGAAAGGAAACATGCTGAGCCCAGGATGGAGACATCGCTTCCCAGTGTTCAGGGGCATCAGCTTGAGGTCGGCAGGGGAGAATCGCCTCCCAGGTGTCACTGGGTCACACTTCAAGACACGCACGCTGCTCACAAAGAGAGCAATTCAGACTAAGACTAACAGAAACAAATGGATGAAACAATCCAAACAGCAACTATAGTAGTAATGATATACATTTATGATAACTACCATAGTAATAACTTCTTTATCACTTATCCATGATGATCTGCGTTAAATTTTCTCCAGGCAATCCGGTTTCCTCCCACATCCCAAAAACATGAATTAAATGTAGACTCTAAATTGCATCGAGGTGTGATTGCGAGTGCGACTGTTGTCTGTCTCCATGTGCCCTGTGGCAACCAGTTCAGGGTGTACCCTGCCTCCTGCCCAATGAGAGCTGGGATTGGGGCTCCAGCACTCCCGCAACCCTCGTGAGGATAAACGGATCAGAAAATGGTTGGATGGATACTATAGTATCTGTTTTAGAACCAGCTTCACATCATGGCTGGTCACATTTGTGAGCATAATTATTTTCTAATGAAGTGTTGATACAGTCTATAACTCAAAGCTATAATTGTAAGCATTGTCAACATAACAAAACAACTGTGTATGTGTGCATATATATATATATTGTACATTTTGCTGGGATTTCAGTTAAAGTCCACCTGCCTCCATTTGTGTACATGCAGATAATAATGTCATCCATATAAGAGACTGACACACACTTGAACGTGCAATGGTTTTGTTTCTTTGACAAACAAGTAGAGAAAAGCATTCCTTATGTCAATATTGACACCTCCCTTGTAAAATCGGCCAATAGTGTTTCAGTCTTCGTTGATCAAATATAGTCCCAGATTTTATTGGAATGTGTACCACTCAAATTCAAAATGAGTGACTATTATACAATATTTAAAAAATAGTTCACCAGTTTGAATATTAAGTATCTTATGAGTATAGTTTGAAATGGATTTTCAAATTATTTTGTCCTGTTTTTATTAATATTTTACACAAAATCTCAACTTTATTGGAAATCGAGTGGGTAGAAAAATTCATGGCTTTATATACTGTCTTTTATAAAATACAGGGCTCTATTTTCGTAGGCAGCCGAAATGCACTTTCACCTAAGACCTGGCGCATCTTGATTTTTATGCAAGTACAAGACTTGCTGTGCATGTTTCCCAATTTGGCATATTCGTCTGCACCAAGCTAGGTGCACTGGTGCAGTGAGGATGTGTCCTTAGAGATGCACTTGGGGAGTGAGATTTTAGTGTAAGAAAGTCCGTCTAAATTTAAGCAAGTTACGGAAACCGTGTCTAACTGTTGCCCCAGGTGATAATGCAATTTTCGTGACTTTGATCAGGGCAGATGAAGACAGACAAACATGTGAGGTCCTCGGATTTGTGTAGAGGATGACTGACTTACAATATTTCAACAGCGAGCATCCAACCCTTTTTAGCATTGTAGAAATAAATCAATTGATAACATTTTATTGTTATTATTAGTGTGATAATTTTGAAATCATTCCATGTACTGGCCGGTAGCTATAGGGGCCAGAGGCGGTTGTAAACAAACAATCGTTGACGGGGTATAGATGCATGAGGTCTGCGAGCATTTAGGATGCTAGTAGTTTTCACCATCTCATTCTACATTTAATAATAGCATCCACTACCCTTCAATGTTCCAGTCACACATGGATCACTGTGGTCTCATCCACATGTAAAGACAACCCCGCGCGAGACTATTGCACCACTTTTAACGGAATGAGACATGCCATTTTGACTGTGCAAAATTGAAGTCAGAAATTACCACGCCCGGATTCAGCCAGAAGTCCCACTTTTAAATGCACTAGGGGCACACTGGTTCACGAAATTACCAAAGGTGCATGTCTAGTTGATATGCTAAGGGTATTGGCACCAATCACAACTTTTAAAAATGTGACCGAACAATATGTAACTATACTGGTCATGAAAACAGTGTCAGAATAAAAGAAATTAGGTATGCCAAACATCCAGATAGAACAACATTATTTGCAACTCCACTCCAAGTTCACTCATTTTGCACATGTAATCTACTTTTCAGTCAAAATTGTTGTATTTCTTGACATTTTCATAAATTCTATGAGTGTTCACCACTTTGTTTTATTTGTTCCAGGGAGATGATGGCCTACCTGTACCAGGTTGTTGGAACAAAGTTAGTAAAAGCTTGACACTTACTTACACCATGTTTCTAACTTCCCTTATGCCATTGTTTGAACTAACATTATGCCTTTTGCTTTCTCCCTGCAGTGATAACGTTGGAATGGCTTGTTTAATTGTACATAGAATATTTATTTTTTTACTTTTACAACCTATTATTAAAAAAAGAAAATAAATGTTTCATACAGATGTTTTTATTTTAATAGATATGACAAAGTATTTGAGTTGATATCTATGCATTTACTTTTTATATATTTGAATAGGAAGAAATTAATTATTACAAGTTATATATGCATGATATTTGTGCATATTATGAGTTGGAAAATGTTTTTTTTTAACTTATTGTAGTGTTCTTTTATTGTAATGGACAAGACCATGCTACACTGACTTGTGTGGCTGGAAAGATTCTTGTAACTATTTGGCATTTGGAAAGTTTTTTTAAAGTCTCATCTTAAAGTCAACAAAATGTTCACGCAGGTTAGAAAGGTGTTTAAAGTCTGCACTCTTATTTAGCGTTGTCATTGTTTTTAATATTAATTTCTGTTCCAAATGTAATTGTACCTTAGAAAAGTTGAAGAGTGGAATTGGGTCAGAACCGGCTGAAACAGAACAAATGTGCCAAATATAAGTTATTAGATCAGATCCATACTAAAATCAAGAACAGTGCTTACAATTGCAAAAATATGGATACATTTGTTTTAATACTTTACCGTATATGCATTTCTATGGTTGTTTCTTCAACAGCATTACCCACATATTGCTCAAAATAATTGTCAATATTGCAGGGAAATTTGCTCAAAATAATAATGGCTATCTTAGTCATTTGCATTGAATGCTGTTATTTTTTTTATTTGTTGCACAATTTGTAGAAAAACCTAATGCACTCTTGTGTTTGATGAGGGTCTTAACTTAGATTTCCTGACCAGTCTGAAATGCATGAGATTTCCTGAATATGTTCTTTTGTAGCGCGAACATTAATGTTCCTGACTTTAACTCATTGTATGTTGTTTTTACCACTATTACATTTCACTTTGTGCTTCATAACTGTACAGCTCTTTATTAACTATAGTTTTTGCTTCTTGTCAGAATTAAACATTGTTTTTCAGAGATTAATACTAATGCACACCTTTAAAGCAAAATGCTGCACCCCATTGCTTCAATCATATGAAAGCCATAATTTGTCCAGGGCAATGGTTTTGTTTTTAATGGATGATTTGATCAACCAGTGTCGTTAAATGTCTGTGCTTACTGAGCTCACCTAATGAATATTACAAGTGACCTAATGTTGGGGGGAAAAATGATGCACTGATTGGTGTGTGCCTTGATCTGTTCTATGGTCTGTTTTGTTTGTGTTTTGCGCTCCCTGAGTAACCCTTTTTGGATCCTTGCCAGCAACTCGATATTCATTGTGTCCCAAGCCAAGTACCCCGCATGAACTCGTGCCTTACTTACAAGCAGGCTTAAATTTTTCTGTAATACTTGGATGTGTTCAAAATGTTATATTCTAAAATGACAATGATCTTTTCAGAAATAAAACCCAACATGTTTGATACTTGCATTTATTAATTACTGATTTGTAACAATATGCTTTTGAATATATTGTGTACGTTGCCAGCCTTAATCTATAACTTTATTTAAAGGAAGAAATGTCTTGCCCTTAATAACAACTGTTGGAATATTTGTGTAACAAAATATTAATCACTGAGCATCAGTTAGCCAGTCAATTGTGATAAGTTTAAGATCGAGTCACTATTCTTAATGTGTAAATAGAGTATACCTTATATACAAGTAGTGTTTGCACATTAATTCCTTGTTCACTAACCTCAAGCTTGTTTGCATTTGCTAATCCACTTTGATATGTAATTGTAGCTGTGAGCACTGCTTGCACTGAATGAGTTGTGTTTTTGAACTGGTTTCAAATAACATGGACAGCTTGCTGTGTGGTGTAATCCAGAGTTAAAAGTTATTTGAAATGATCAAAAACAAAGCAGACACAGCAATTAGTAGTTTAATACTTGTAAAATGTTTTGAAAGTTGTCCATCCATCTATTTTCTTAGCCGCTTATCCTCACAATCGGTCACGGGAGGGCTGGAGCCTATCCCAGCTGTCAACGGGCAGGAGGCAGGGTACACCCTGAACACTAGTTGCCAGCCAATCGCAGGGCACATACAGACAAATGGCCGCAATCACAGTCACACCGAGGGTCAATTTAGAGTGTCCAATTATTGTTGCATGTTTTTGGGATATGGGAGGAAACCGGAGTGCCTGGAGGAAACCCATGCACGGGGAGAACATCCCAACTCCATACAGGCAGGTCCAGGATCGAACCCAGGACCTCAGAACTGTGAGGCCAACGCTTTCCAGCTGATCCAACGTGCCACCTTTGATAGTTGTATACGTCTAAAATAATTAAAAATGTTTACAGTGAAGAAAATAAGTATTTGCACACCCTGGTATAGTGAAGTTTCTCCCACTTAGAAATCATGGAGGGGTCGGAAATTTTCATTGTAGGTGCATGTCCACTGTGAGAGAGATAATCTGAAAAGAAAAATCCAGAAATCACAATGTATGATTTTTTTTAATGATTTATTTGTGTGCTACAGCTGCAAATAAGTATTTGAACACCTGAGAAAACATTTTTTCATAACAAAGGCGATGTTCAGAACTGTGGAAACTCCAGAGGAATAAAGTTGATGAGCCACACAATGAAGTTTTTTGAAAGATTAGTGGAGGCTAGACTCAGGACAGAAGTATCTGCGAGTAACAGTATGGTTTTATGCCTAGAAAGAGTACCACAGATGCACTATTTGCCTTGAGAATGCTCGTGGAAAAGTACAGAGGAGGTCAGAAGGAGCTACATTGTATCTTTCTAGACCTAGAGAAAGCCTATGACAGAGTACCCAAAGAGAAACTGTGGTACTGCATGCGCAAGTCTGATGTCTATTAGCTAGAATTCTGACCCTTAAAGACCTATCAGTCCACCTTTAAAAGTCAACCTCCACTCCATGTATTATCCTGAATCAGATCCACCTGTGTGAGGTTGTTAGCTCCTTAAAGACACCTGTCCACCACATACAATCAGTACGACTCAAACTTGTAACATGGCCAAGACCAAAGAGCTGTCCAAAGACACCAGAGACAAAATTGTACGACTCCACGCGGCTGGAAAAGGCTACAGAGAAATTCCCAAGCAGCTTGGTGAAAAAAGGTCCACTGTTGGAGCAATCATTAGAAAAAGGAAGGAGCGAAACATGACGGTCAATCTCAATTGGAGTGGAGCCCCATGCAAAGATATCATCTCGTGGGGTCTCAATGATCCATAGAAAGGTGAGGAATCAGCCCAGGATGACACGACAGGACTTGGTCAATGACCTGAAAAGAGGTGGGACCACCGTTTCCAAGGTGACTGTTGGTAATTCACTAAAACGTCATGGTTTGAAATCATGCACGGCACGGAAGGTTCCCCTGTTTAAACCAGCACAGCCTGTCTTAAGTTTGCCAATGACCATTTGGATGATACAGAGGAGTCATGGGAGAAAGGTTTTGGTCAGATGAGACCAAAATGGAACTTTTTGGTCCTAATTCCACTAACCGTGTTTGGTGGAAGACGAATGATGAGTTCAATCCAAAGAACACCATCCCTACTGTGAAGCATGGGGGTGGTAGCATCGTGCTTTAGAGATGTGTTAAGGAGAGGATGACAACACCCATGTAAAAAAAACGTTAAAAAAATCACACATTGTGATTTCTGGATTTTTCTTTTTAGATTAACTCTCACAGTGGACATGCACCTACGATGAAAATTTCAGATTTCTCCATGATTTCTAAGTGGAAGAACTTGCAATCTGGTAGGGTGTTCAAATACTTATTTTCTTCACTGTAAAATGTATCCCAATATCCCATACATTGTTTGTTTCTTTCGGCTTGTCCCTTTCGGGGTCTCCACAGCGTGTCATCTCAGATGAACGCACATATGTTTGGCACAATTTTTACGCCGGATGCCCTTCCTGACGCAACCCTTCTTAGGGAGTGGAGGCCCCAGTGGGATATGAACCCACAACCCCTGGTTTTCCAAACCAGCGCCCTAACCACTGAGCTACGGGGCCTCCCAATATCCCATACATAACAGTTGGATTGTACTTTCAAACAGGTTGTATTTTTATATTTTTTTGGTGCTCAATGCAGAAATGTGCAGAGAATACATCTGCAGTCTGCAATTGTGCATGTGTGCAGTTTAGAGGCAACAATGATCCTGACCAATATTCAACATGACTGTGCGCACATTTGTTGTGTACCTGAAACAATCAAAGTTGACACATACACATGCACACACCCGCACACACACACACAACCTCATGCTGATACAGGTGAAACATCAGGCAGCGAAATGTAAGTGCAGTATAGTGTTCCCTCACTATTCACGGGGCTTATGTTCCTTACCCCGCCCCCTCTGCGAATAAAAAAAATCTGCAAATACTGTAATGGATGCAGTATTAAAATACCTATGTATGATATTTTATCATATTTTTGCAACCAAAAGGCGCTCTTAAAAGTCTTAAATTTTACCCAAAATGGACAGCATGCCTTATGTGCACAGTGTACTCCAATATCTATAAATATTGTGTGATTCATCCAATGAAGTACACTTAAAAACAGCAGTTACTTTGTTAGCATGGATTCTAGCATGTGTTTTTGCATGATTGTAAGCTACCATATGATGGTACTCACAAGGGAGTGAGAATAAATTACAGTTACTATCTCTGAACAGAAGAAACTAACATTGTCCCAAAATGGTCCTAAGAGTGTAGCCAGGTCTTTATTCAAGATGTTGTTCACACTCACGGTCTCGCATTAAAACTAAAATGATCACACCACAGCAAACAGAATAGCATAACTAGCAAATAATAAAACAAATTAAAGAATGACTGAAGAAATAATTGACACAGAACATGCACTTTACACACTATTAACATCCTCCTAGCATGTTGGGAGGATGTATAAAGTGTTTAAAGGGCATGTATTTAGGAGAGAATTTAAGCTCTCGAAGTGGAGTTCAAAATGCGGCATATTATGAAAAAAAATTGAGTGCAAAATCCACAAATATGTGGAGCCGCATACAGTGTACCGCAAATGGGAAAGACAAGGGTCACTGATGCTGTACTGGTCCACAAGACTGACTTTGATATGGGCACCGTGGGATCAATTACCGCTCAGGGGTGGTGTCGATTTTTGCGCCATGACTGACTGCTGTCCCCTTCAGGGTGTAGTCCGCCTTTCGCCCATTGTTAGCTGGGATAAGCTATGTGAAGATTGTGAGAATAAGCGGCTTGAAAGATGGAATATGAGATGAATGAAACTTTTCTCACAAATTCAGCAATCTCTCTGTATACCCAGAGGGAATTTGTAATTCCAGTAATTTCCTTTATTTGAATTGATGCCAAAATATGGCTGTCAAATATAAATTACTGTTTTTATTGTTACAAATCTTGCATATGCAAATACATGAGAGAAAGTTTAAGCAAATGTAGATGGTTGGAAATTTACAATGTAAAAGTATTTCTTTCTATATTAAAGACTAAATGAATACTTTCGACTCTATAGGTTTATAGGAAAACTTTACATTAGACACGGGTTGTAACCTTTATGCACCAAGAGTCTTATTGTTTGACTAATGTATTTTCAAAAATATTGTAGGGACAACACCCCTTCCAACTGGCTAAGAAGTAAGACCATCAGAGAGTATCCCATGGGGCCACCAGGAAGAACCTGAAGGTGTTCAGAGATATCTTTTGAGTTTTTTTGTATTAGAAATTGCCATGTCAACATTTTACTGTGAGGCAAGACACAGAGCAAGTGATATTTGATGCTCCACTCACTGTCGTGAGCAAAATTATTTCGAAAAAACTCAAATGTCAAAGGCATCATTTGTCTTTCAAGGTGATGGGATAGAACAGCCTTCACTGTCACACATATGACTAGACCATACCTGCTGCTGGTTTTCTTCTACTATCCATGATGATCTGCGTTACATCTAATCCAAATAAGGCATGCATACTTTAGCACATGCATGTTATCTTGTTTGGTGTGACATTATTACTGAACGGCAGGACAGGACAGATACAGTAAAATGCCATTAAAAAACAACAACACCATAGGAACAGGGGAGAACCTAATGATGATTCCATATGCATGTTATTTGACTCAATGCCTTCTAAAGAAAAATGCAGCTATAATAATATTTAGAAAATTGAATACTATAGGGTGGCATGGTTGTGTATCTGTAGAGCATTGGCTTCGGAGTTCTGAGGACTGAGGTTCAAATTCCGGACCTGCCTGTGTGGAGTTTGCATGTTCTTCTTGTGCCTGCGTGGGTTTTCTCCGGGCACTCCAGTTTCCTCCCACATCCCAAAAACATGCATTGGAGGCTCTAAATTGCTCCTCGGTGTAATTGTTAGTGTGACTGTTGTCTGTCTCCATGTGCCGTGCGATTGGCTGGCAACCAGTTCAGGGTGTTACCTGCCTTCTGCCCAATGAGAGCTGGAATTCGGCTCCAGTACTCCCACGACCCTCGTGAAGATAAGCAGCTCAGAAAGTTGTTGGATGGATCGATACTATAGTATCTGTTTTACAACCAGTTTCACATCATGGTTGGTCACATATGTGTTATTGGTTATTATTTTCTATTGAAGTGTTGACATATTCCATAACTCAAAGCTATAATTGTAAGTAATATAATATACAATATAAACAAAATGACTGTATGTATATAGAAATACATTGAAGCTCTGTATATAGATTGCAAAGTACAAACATACATTACAATGAATCTGATATTTACTTTTCAAATTAAGGAGCATTGTGTGCGGATTCAGTGCTTTTAGTTAGACATCCATCTAGCAGACATGAGTTCTGTTTGATAATTCCCTAATTGTACATTTTGGTGGGATTTGAGTTAAAATCCACCTGCCTTCATTCTTGTACATGCAGATAATCAAACAAAACCATGTCATGTCATCCAGACTGACACACACTTGTAGGTATAAAGGTTTTGTTTCTTTGACAAGGTAGTAGAGCAGGGGTGCCCAAAATTTTTTACCCCAAGATCTACTTTTCAAACAGACAGCCTCTCACGAGCTACCGATGCGGGTGATGATGGTCCCAAACCATTTTAAGGTTAATGTTGCCTCCTATAATTAAAATACAGAATTAACTTTTTGTGCACTCTGTTTTCATCCTGGATCAGGCCGTGCCAAGGTGGAATTTTAAAATTACACACGATCTCAAAACTCACTTTCTACTTTGGCTTCAGACCAGACCTGTCCCACTTGGAAAAGAGAAAATATTTTCCAGTTTAACTACTTTTTTTAATTATACACATACTCCGACAGTCATTGCATCTTAAAACAACAGCATTTCTTGAAAGTGAAACGTTAAAAAACATTATCCTTTAATATCGAAAGTAAACATAAGCAGCATTTCTAGCTCGTCTTTGCTCTACGTTGCCCAGACTGTGTTGCTAACTAAAGCAGTGGAGGTGGACGCTGTCATTTTAAAACACATTGATGGGCTGCGTAAGGACTGTAACATTTGTAATTATGAGTGTATGTCTTTAAGAGTGGGGGGGGGGGTGTAAGCTAAATCTTGGAAAAAGAGAGTGTGGTGGAGCAGCGTTCATTGTTAGACAATGTTCCGTGTGCTGCCTAAAAGAATCGATGCATTGAGCACCCCTGTCGTAGAGAAAAGCATTCCTTATGACAAGATTGACAGCTCCCTTGTAAAATAGGTCAATATTGTTTCAGTCTTCGTTGATCAAATATTAGTTATACCTACCAAAAAAAATTACGTATCCGTTTGAAATATTAAACTTAAGATAGGTTTGATTTTAAATTATTTAGTAACATGGGGCCTCATGTACAAAAGGTGCATCCGCAAAAAAACTTGGCATATATTTCTTTTCATGGCAGAATAATCAAGAATGAAAAAACCGAGGAAATGACCCCTGGCACTCGTGAACTTCGTGGCTGGCATACACACGTTCATGGCGTATGCACGTTTCTGTAGCTGTTGGTGCTTTGACATGATGCTCAGAAACTATTATAATGTATCTACATATCAGAGACACATGAACAATTAACACTGATGAGCTATTAACATCTGGCAACATTTGATTTCAACGATGTAAAAGAGGCAAGTACTCGGAATTTACTTATGAACTAGTATATTTTCTGAATCATTAATGTCGTTGAGGACACCTATTAATTGATCATTGTGATCATTTAAGCGATGATTGTCCTCACAATTGCTTCTTGTGAATCCATCAGTTGCATGGAAAACAAAGAGTCAGAATTTACTTCATTAAAAAATGTACATCGGTTGTACATGAGTTAAATGTGTCAATTTTTATGAGGAGGAGAAGAGGGATAAATTGGCATTTTAATCATGCGCAACTGATGTACATGTTCAAATTAAGGAACGAAAAATTTACTCTTTATCAGGGTACACAGGTGAGGAAAGGACAAGTCGGATGGGCAGCAACAACCGGTTCTTGTTCTTTTCCTTTCAGCATGTCCTGTTAGGGATAGCCACAGCACTTATTCTTTTTCCATGTCTCCTGCATCATCCTCTCTTACACCAACTGCCCTCATGTCTTCCCTCACAACATCCATCAACCTTCTCTTTGGTCTTCCTCTCGCTCTTTTGCCTGGAAGCTCCATCCTCAGCAGCCTTCCACCAATATACTCACTCCCTCACCATTGAACATCTCAAAACCATCGAAGTCTGCTCCCTCTAACCTTGTCTCCAAAACATCTAACAATGGCTGTCCCTGTAATGAGCTCATTTCTAATCCTATCCATCCTGCTTACTCTGAGCGAGGACCTCGACATCTTCATTTCTGCCACCTGCAGTTCTGCATCCTCTTGTTTCTTCAGAGCCACCGTCTGTAATCCATACATCATGGCCGGCCTCACCACTGTTTTATAAACTTTGCCCATCATCCAGTGGATACTCTTCTGTCATAAAGAACGCCAGACACCTTCAGCAAGTTGTTCGAACCTACTTGGACCCGTTTCTTCACTTCCTTACCACACTCACCATTGCTCTGGATTGTTGATCCCAAGTATTTGAAGTCGTCCTCACTATCTATTCTCCCTGGAGCCTCACCCTTCCCCCTCCATCCCTCTCATTCACACACATTTATTCTGTTTTACTTCGGCTAATCTTCATTCCTCTCCTTTCCTGTGCATGCCTCCATCTTTCTTATTGTTCCTCCACCTGCTTCCCACTTTCACTGCAGATCACAATATCATCTGCAAACATCATGGTCCTAGGGGATTTCAGTCTAACCTCATCTATTAGCCTATCCATTACCACAGCAATCAGGAAGGGGCTCAGAGCTGGTCTCTTATACAGTCCCACCTCCACCTTAAATTCTTCTGTAACACCGACAGCACAGCTCACTTCTGTTCTGCTGGCCTCATACATGTCCTGTACTCTTCCAACATATTTCTCCGCCACACCAGACTTCCGGATGCAGTACCACAGTTCCTGTCCTGGTACTCTGTCATGGGCTTTCTCTAGATACACAAAAACACAATGTAGCTCCTTCTGACCTTCTCTGTACTTTTCCACAAGCATCCTCAAGGGAAATAATCCATCTGTGGTAGTCTTTCTAGGCATGAAACCAAACTGTTGTTCGCAGATACTTACTTCTGTCCTGAGACTAGCCTCCACTACTTTTTTTCCAAAACGTCTTTGTGTGGCTCATGAACTTTATTCCTCTCTAGTTCCCTCAGCTCTCCACATCGCCTTTGTTCTTAAAACTGGGAACTACCATACGTTTCCTCTTTTTTGTCGCCCGCTAGTATTCTGTTAAATAAGTTGGTTAAAAACTCCAGTCACCTCTCCAAATTGCTTCCATACCTCCACACGTATGTCCTCAGGAAAAACTGCCTTTCCATTTTTCATCGTCTTTAGTGCCTTTCTAACTTTCCCCTTACTAATCATTGCCACATCCTGGTCCTTCACACTTGCCTCTTCTACTTTTCCTTCTCTCTCATTTTCTTCATTATCAACTTCTCAATGTATTCTTTCCATCTATTTAGCACACTACTGGCACCCGTCAACACATTTCCATCTCTATCGTGATTCGCCCTTACCTGCTGCACATCCTTCCCATCTCTATCCCTGTTTTTAACCAACCTGTACAGATCATTTTCTCCTTCTTTCATGTCCAACCTGGTGTGCATGTTTCTTGTTTAGCCTTCACCATCTCTATCTTTGTCCTACATTGCATCTCAATGTATTCCTTTCATCTCTACTGAGTCCTCTCAGTGTCCCACTTCTTCTTCGCTAACCTTTTTCCTTGTATGACTTCTTGTATTTTGGTGTTCCACCAACATCCTTCTCCCCTTTCCTACCATAAGACACATCAAGTACTCTCCTGCCTGTCTCTCTGATCACCTTGGTTGTTGTGGTCCAGTCTTCCGGGAGCTTCTCCTGTCCACAGAGAGCCTGTTTCACCTCTTTCCGAAAGGCTGCACATCCTTCTTCCTTTCTTAGCTTCAACCACTTGGTTTTCTACTCTACATTTGTCTTGTTAAATTTCCATCCCATCACCACAGTCATCCTACAGACCACCATCCTATGCTGTCGAGCTACACTCTCCCCTACCATGACCTTACAGTCAGTAACCTCCTTCAGATTACATCCTCAGCACATAATGTAATTCATCCGCGTGCTTCTACCCTTGCTCTTCTAGGTCACATAATGTTCCTGCCTCTTCTAGAAAAAGGTGATCACTAATGACATTTCCATCCTGTTTGCAACTTCCACCACCATCTGTCCCTCAAAGTTCCTTTTCTAGATGCCATACTTACCCATCACTTCTTGATTTCATTGGCTTTCTTCACCAAAATGTCCATTAAAATCTTTCTCTTTCAACTTTTGATCACATTACCTGGGGGCATAGCCACTAATCACATCATACATAACACTCTCAATTTGAAGTTTAAGCCTCATCTCTCGATCTGATTCTCTTTTCACCTCCGAGACATTCTTAGCCATCTACTCCTTGGTAAAATTATTTAAACACTGCCCCAAAACTTCTAGCCTTACCCTGTGTCACCCCTGTGGTTCTGTTAGCTTAATGAAGCCGTGATCTCCAGCTCTCACTAGAGCAGTTCACAGTCGAGTGTGAAGCGGCTGGGATGAGAATCAACACCTCCAAATCTGAGACCATGATCCTCAGTCAGAAAAGGGTTGCGTGGCCTCTCCGGGTTGGGGATGAGATCCTGCCACAAGTGGAGGAGTTCTAATACCTTGGGGTCTTGTTCAATAGTGAGGTAAGAATGGAGTGGAAGATTGACAGACGGATCGGTGCAGCTTTCCGTTGTGGTAAAGAGTGAGCTAAGTCGAAAGGCGAAGCTCTCAATTTACTAGTCGATCTACGTTCCTACCCTCACCTATGGGTACGAGCTGTGGGTCATGACTGAAAGAACAAGATACCGGATACAAGCGGCTGAAATGAGTTTCCTCCACAGGGTGTCCGGGCTCTCCCTTAGCGATTGGGTGAGAAGCTCCGTCATCCAGGAGGGGCTCAGTGTCAAGCCACTGCTCCTCAGCATTGAGATGGAGCCAGATGAGCTGGCTGGGGCATCTGATTCGGATGCCTCCCGGACGCCTCCCTGGTGAGGTGTTCCGGACATGTCCCACCGGAAAGAGACCCAAAGGACAACCCAAGACATGCTGGAGAGACTGTGTCTCTGGGCTGGCTTGGACACGCCTCGGGATCCCTCTGGAAGAGCTGGAAGAAGTCGGTGGGGAAAGGAAAGTCTGGGTACCCCTCCTGAAGCTACTACCCTCTTGACCCAACCCGTAAAAGCGGTAGAAAATGGATGGATGGATGGATGGATGGATGGATGGATGGATGGATGGATGGATGGATGATGGATGGATGGATGGATGGATGGATGGATATTTACTTTAAATGCAGTTGTGGACAGGGATGTGTCAGCTACTCTAAGGTGTGTTCATTTCCACTTTGATTGGGATGTACAAGGGAAATGTGCTTGGATTCATGCATATGCACAGATTCCTATATCTTTGTGTGGACAAAATGTTCTATTTTTGAGCATACGCCATCTTTCAGTAGAAAAATCCACGCAAGGCTTTGTACATGAGGCCACTGGTCTACCAAAACTGAAAATGGACAAAGTTTTTTTATTCATCCAGAAAAAAACCTTTGTGAGATCAGAGGGCACTAATATTGACTGAGAAGGTCTTCTTCACACCCTCACTTCTTGTCTATCCCAAATAAGTTTAATAACATTTAGGATGTGCTTGAGGTATCCATTTTAATTTTATCTTCCTTGGGTGTCATCCAGCCCAATGAAATTAATACTACCATTCATAATATGTAGTTCTACACAATAATAATGATTTACTTGTATTAGAAATATATAAATGGAGTATTTTCTGTGACTGATTGTAAAATATTAGCCTGGCTATACAGTATTTTGAGTTTGAGCTTGTATTGTGGCAACCTTAAATTGGTTTGAAACTAGTGAGAAGTTAAAAGATCAAACAAGATGAATTAAAGACAGACAAGTGTTTCAGTTTTCAAATCAGAAAAAATGGCTTGATAGGAAGACCATAGTATTTATATAAAGTGTTCCTACTTGTTTAATTGACAGAGGCCTTATGAAAAGTAATGCAAAATCTTTATAAAAAAAAAAATCAAAGGTGAAGGAACTTTTAAAGTTAAACATTTGACTATTTGAAAGAAATAAGACTTTGAGTTGCTTATTTTACTTTCAAGCGAATAACAAATAATTTAAACGTACACAGTGTAATAAAATTTATATTACAGTATTACAGTAGTTTCCTGATGGAACAAATATGTCAATGATATGTCTTGTTTCATTTTTTTGCTTGTCAGAGTCACATTTTACTCTTCACTATGCAGCCGGACCTTATTCCAACTGCAATATAGTGTAACATTAAAAACAATGACGATGACCCAAAATATTTATGGTGAAGATAACACACCGAAAAGTGCTCCTCAACAGATGTTTTCACAAGATTGAACTTACAAAACAATTTTTATATATTTTTTTCCAAAACTTGATGAATATAAAATTGACTAGGATCTACAGTATATAGATTGGTATTTATTCATTTGAAATTCTTTGGTTTTCAGATTATTACAATATTCAAATATGGACAAGAGGGCATTATAGACACTTTGCATGCAATTGGTAAGGTATGAGGAACTAACTGTATTTTTATTTACTTTTTCTTTATTGATATGTACAATTAAGCCTAAGCCTAACTCCAATGCAATTAGGAGATTGTGTCAAATGTAGATATAAAAAGAATACAATGATTTTCAATCTATGTAATACACTATAAAGACAAGTTATTTAATGTTCAAACTGTTGAATGTTTTTGTTTTGTTGCTAATATCGACTCATTTTTGATTTGATGCCTGCAACACATTCCAAAAATCTTGGGACAGGGGCAATGTAAAAATGTGAAAAGTGAGGAAGGCTCAAAAACATCTGCTTATCACATTCTACGAGTGAACAGGATAATTGGAAACACCTGAATGTCAAGAATGGGTATGAAAGGAACATCACCCAGAGGCTCATCTGTTTTTCAACAGGAAAGAGGAATGAAGTTTAATACTGCGAATAACCCCTTGATCAAATAGTCCAATAATTTAAGAACAAGATTTCTCAGTGTGCAATTGCAAGTAATTAGGGATTTCATTATCCACAGTCAGGAAAATTATCTAAAGATTCAGAGAATATCTGTGACCTTCGAGCCCTCAGGCAGCACTGCATTAAAAACCGTCATCATTGTATAAAGGATATTGTCATTAGGGGTCAGGAACACTTCAGAAAACCATTGTATGTTAACACAGTTGGTCGCTACATCTACAAATGGATGTTAAAACTCTACCATGCAAAGCGAATGCCATAGACAGGTATCAAGAACACCCAAAAAGTGCCATCTGCTTCTCTAGGTCCAAATTTATCTGAAATGGACTGACGCAAAGTGGGAAAGTGTGCTGTTGTCTGATGATTTCATATTTATAGTTGCTTTTGGAACTCATGGACTTCACGCTCATCATTCCAAAGAGGAAATGGATCATGCGGGTTGGTGTCAGTCCAAAGTTCAAAATCCAGCACCTGTGATGGTATGGGGTTGGCTTCGTGCTCATGCCATGGGTGACTTACACATCGCTGAAGGCTGAAATGTGCATACAGGTTTTGGAGCAAAATACTTTATGCTGCCATCCAAGCAATGTCTTTTTTTTTTTTTAGATCCCTTCTTATTCCTGCAACACAATACCTAGACACATTCTACATATATTACAATATCATGGCTTCATAGGAAAAGAGTGTGAGTACAGCACTTAGACTGGCCTGCCAACAGTCCATATCCGTCTAAATGAAAATGTGTGTCACATGATCCATCCATCCATCCATTTTCCATTCCGCTTGTCCTCATGAGAGTCACAGAGCTGCTGGCTCCTATCAGCTTACTCTGGGAGAGAGGGCGGAGTACACCATGAACTGGCTGCCAGCAGTCACAGGTCAAATATCTACAAAAAAAAAAAAAAGCAATTTTCCCTCACATTCATACCTATGGGCAATTTAAAATCTTCACTCAACTTACCATGCATGTTTTGGGGATGTTGGAGGAAACTGGAGGACACAGAGAAAACCCACGCAGGCAAGAGGAGAACATACAAAGGTTTTAGAAGTGAGGCTGGATTTTAACTCCTCAGAACAGTGAGGCAGATGTGCTGAGCAGTTAACCACCGTGCCACCTGTGTCACATTACTGTATAAAGCACAAAACATGACTAAGGAGACCATAGACCTGAATAAATTAAGTTGTACATCAAAGAAGATGAGAAAAACTTTCTCCCATGACACTTCAATAATTAGAGACCTCAGTTCCCAAACACCTTCACAAAATGAACGAATATCTGAAAATAAATAAATATTTGAAATAAATAAACTAGGGCCTCCACTCATCTGAGATGACATGCTGTGGCGACCCCGAAAGGGACAAGCCGAAAGAAACTTCAAACTAAATATATTCAGCAGTTTGAACATGGTTGAGAAGGATTTGCAGATCATTGTATTCTGTTTTCATTTACATTTTACACAGCAGCCCAATGTCATTAGAAATGGGATTTTTACATAGATGACAGTATTGGAGAAATTCTTTGGATTTATTGGATATCTGCCAAATCATTTAAGTTTGTGCAGCTATCAACAACATTGAATTGGTATGTACAGTATATTTCTTTCTGAGCTTCAACATGACCAGTTGTGGTGTTAACTGAGCTCAAATCCTTTATTGATCCATTTGAGAGTACACTTCAGATAAGTGTGGTATTTGTAATGTTTTAAAGAGTAAATATGTTGATTTTTATTTCCAATGTTATTTGTACTTTTTATTAATATGCACAAAGGCAGCTGTCATCACGCAATGCCAAAATTGATTTTCCTAATCTGTCACTGAATGAGAGTTAAAAAAAAAAGATAATGTTCACCAAATGGTTTATTTTGTGCTTGTGCTGTGTCTGTGTATACACTATCTCAGAGGTGATTTGTTTGAATACAGTATGCTAAAAAAACAATCAAACAGATGAGTGCAGGGGAGGGGAAAGGGCGGGGATAGCCATGCAAAAGCACCATACAATAGAACTTGGCCAGTGAGTTTACCCTCAGAGATTAAATTTATCAAGAACAAATAAATTGATGTAATCGTTTATGCGCTCAAATGATCATGTAGCAGGCCCGGGTGTCATGGTCCTGCCGTTCCAGCTCTGGCTGTGCGGGTCCCCGCACACCTGCACTGATTGGGAGGTGCACACCTGCGCCTCATCTGCAGTAATTAACCCAAGTATATATGGGACCCAGCGGACGTTCTGTCTTTGCCAGATCGTCGCCACCCATGCTTCATTCCCGCACTTCCGCATTCCTGACGCTGAATCCCCTTGTACCGATCTCTGCCTGTTTCCTGACCAACTCCGTAAGCCTGTCGCTCCTGTTTCTACTGCTTGCTCTGACTGACTCCCCAGCTTTCGACATGGGAACGAATAAAGACTTTCCTCCAACTGCCTTCCTGTCCACCGAGTCATGCATTTGGGTGCATCCTCATGTTCTGGTTATTACAGAATGATCTGGCCAAGACACGGACACAGTCGACTCAGAAGCCATCCTCCGCTCGTTACAGATCCATGGCAGACGCCTGGATGAGCAGGAGGTTGCTCTTCAGGTAACAAAGCAGAGGCTTCACAAGATCTGTGCCCGGCTGGAGCCATGGCTAGCTTCCCAGGCTAGCACCGCTACCACCACGCCGACGGCGGCTGCCCCGGCTCCTACCCCAGCCCAGTTTACTCCTATTACCCCCGCCAACCCCGGATATTCAGCGTACCGGAGCCACACCTCTCTCCCGACCCGAACGCTTTTCTGATGACTCTGGGAATGTCAGACCCTTCCTCACTCAGTGTGATCTTCACTTCGAGCTACAGGCCTCCGCCTTTCCGACGGACCGCTCAATGATTGCCTTCGTCATTTCCCACCCACATGACAGGAAGAGCAGAGGGCCACGGCGGAGTGGAGTCGCAACTCCGGAAGGTGCCACTCCTGAACGGCTTTCGTTTGCGCCATGATTCAGGTGTTCCAGTACGCCGCGCCGGAATGCAAAGCAGCAGCGACGCTGATTACGTTATGCCAGGGACAGGGTCACGTGGCTGATTACGCCATCGAGTTCCGCATCAGGGCAGACGAAAGTCGATGGAACGAGGACGCTCTTCTCGATGCCTTCTTCCAAGGGCTCTCTCCGCAGATTTGCAGCCTCCTCATCGCCGTGGACCTGCCTACCTCCCTGGATTCACTCATCGCCCTAGCTCTCAAGATCCATCAGAGGCTGGCGATCCAGGGACAAATGGACGCGCTTATCGGAGGAGAGCCGGGAGCGTCCGTCCCGCCGGCTTCCCTGCTATCGATGCCCACACCCGCGACAGAGCCCATGCAGGTGGAAGGACTCGATGGGCCGGCAGAGGAGCGTCCGCGACGGCGGCAGGGGGGACAATGCTTCTACTGTGGTCGCCTGGGCCACTTAGTAGCCCACTGTCCGGTCAAGCCCAAGCGTTGCGCTCTCAAGATCATGACGTGTGAAATACACCAAGGCGCAATCGAGCCGAGCGCTGCTTCGAGTCACCTTAAGCATGGAGGACTGTACTCATTCCGCGACAGCGTTTATTGACTCGGCCTCAGACGCTAATCTGATTAACCCTTGTGCAGTTGAGGCTTTGGGCGCTGCAAATTTTCAGACACAGCGGTTCCACAACGCATATGCAGCCAATGACAAATTCCGCTGCCGAGTGACTCACCATACACAAACCCTGTGGATGACATTTCCGGACGCTCACACCAAGAGAATATGTTTTCATATATTCAGTTCGCTGAACAGCGACGTCAAATTGGGCAGCCCGTGGCTTAAAGCTCAAGTGGCGTCAAACAGATGATTTTTGGTATATTATTAATGAAAACCCCACAGCCAATATGCTCCCATGTGTTTTTTTCACCACAAAACATGATTTTGACGTATACAGCTTTTTGTAACTCCCGCCATGAAAATCCTCTCGAGGGATTTGTTTTCGAGAAGAAGCAGGAAGTGACGTAAAGGACAGCGGCACCCCCTCGTGGACTTAGTCTTTACCTCCGGGAAGGTAGCCCGTTACTCCTTCGTGTTAGCCAAAATGCCGGCTCATTGCATTGCTGAACATTGCGGCTAGCGGCAGGACTCATCCGACCATCTTCCTCACCGACCAGAGCAGGATTCTTCTTTGTAAAGAAGAAGGACACCTCATTTCAGCCCTGCATTGATTATAGAGGACTCAATGACATCACCATTAAGAACAGGTACCCTCTTCCCCTAATCGCTTCCGCGTTGGAACTACTTCAAGGGGCCCGGATCTTTACGAAATTGGACTTACGGAATGTGTACCATCTCGTACGCATCCGAGAAGGGGATGATGGCATCCCACATCGGACACATCAGGGAGGTGGTACAGCAATTGGTACGACATCAGCTGTATGTCAAGATGGAGAAGTGCGACTTCCACCGATCTTCCTTCTCATTCCTGGGGTTCATCTTGGCCGAGGGATAGATTCGGATGGATCTCAGTAAGATCGACGCGGTCCTCCAATGGCCCACTCCCACCAGTCGTAGGGATGTGCAGAGGTTCATCGGATTCGGCAACTTTTACCGCAAGTTCATTCGGAACTTCAGCTCCATTGCTATCCCGTCGCACGCCCTCACTTCACCCCGCAACTTATTCGAGTGGGATGGGACCTGTCAGGAGGCCTTCGATAGTTTCAAGTCGAGCTTTACCACAGCGCCAATACTCATCATCCCAGACCCTGAGAGGCAGTTTGTGGTTGAAGTGGACGCATCAGACTTAGGAATGGGAGCAGTACTCTCCCAGAGGTGCGCTAAAGATGGAAGAATTCACCCGTGCGCCTTTTTGTCCAAAAAACTAACTCCGAACGAGTGGAATTACGATGTGGGCGACCACGAACTACTGGGGGTCAAGACAGCACTGGAGGAGTGGAGACACTGGGTGGAGGGATCACAAGTGCCGTTTCTGGTTCTTACAGACCACAAGAACCTGGAGTATTTGAGGACCACCAAGAGACTGAATGCTTCCCAAGCCAGGTGGGCACTCTTTTTTACGCGATTTCGGTTCACTCTGTCCTTCCGTCCAGGTTCGAAGAACGGCAAGCCAGATGCACTTTCTTGAATCCATGAAGGGGAGCGTACGGAGCCCGTGAGTGTCCCAATTCTTCCGTAGGCCTGCTTCGTGTCTGGGTTCACCTGGGAGATCGAGACACGAGTGAAGGAGGCCTTGAGGGACACTCTGGGTCCAGCCAAATGTCCTCCCAGTCCCCTGTTCCTTGTCCCTTCGCTACGAGGGGATGTCATTGATTCAGTTCACACCAACAAGACCGTCTGCCACCCGGGCATGGCAAAGACCCACTCAGTCATGGAACAACGGTTCTGGTGGCCAAACCTGGGGAAGGATGTAAGGGAGTACGGCAACGTGTGTCTGGTATGTATGGCCAATAAAACCTCTCGCCTGCAACCTATGGGGGAGTTACAGCCGATTCCCTCTCGTCCCTGGTCACACATCTCCCTGGACTTCGTCACTGGGCTACCCTCCTCCCAAGGAAACACGGTGGTACTTTCTGTTATTGACCGCTTTTCTAAAATGGTTCACTTTGTTCACTGAAAAAAGACGAATACGAAGCGGAAACAGCCGAGTAGGAATGTGACAGCATAGCATTGTAAGAACGATGATGAATTTTCCGAAGGTTTCCAGGAAGACGGTGAAGAATACAAGCTTTATAAAAGCATTAAAGCTTATCAATTTGAGCTAGTTAGACAGCACGCATGTTCGAATAAAGAAGAAAGAGTTCAGAAATTTTTGGACTTGTTTTAAATTATGTAAACGTCATGTATTTAGTAAGTAGGGACGCGACCACCCGGCCGTTCATTGTACAGCAGGATGGATCTGCCTGTGCTGGTATGAGAAACTATCTGCAGTACGATGTGCGTCACTAATTTGCGTGTACAAGGCTCGTTTATTATCGCACCAAAACAAACAAAAGATGATCATGTAGTCCACAGTCTAAGTTGGTATATTTTCACAAATAAGGATTTTAATGAACAAAATCTGTTTAAAGTGTTACCACGTTAATTTGAGAGCAATAGCTGGTAATATCTTGCTTCACCATAAATATAATTTCATGTGGTAAACTGATGCCATAACCAGACAGTAGCAGTCGCACAATAGCAGGTCCACCTGTAGTGGATTATGAATTTTATGGTACAGTTGAACATGTATTTTAATCTTGATAAGATAATTCACATTTGAAATTAGACATTACAAACACTATGTCTGTTTTTATTTGTATCATTCATTTGTTCAATGAGTCCCACTCTTTGAGGCTGGTAGGAGCAATGTCTTTTTAATCAATGTGAAACATTATTCCAATCTTTTTAATAATTTGATTTACAAAATGAGCTCCATGATGGGTATTAATTCTTTCCAGTATGCCATAATGAGGTATTATGTCTTGACAGAGTGCCTTCGCTACCGTCAAAGGATCTGGATGCTGTGTCGGAAAAAGTTCAATCCATTTTGAAAATGCATCTATTATGACCAATTAATACTTTTTCCCTTCACTTTGACTTAATTTGATAAAGTCCATGTGGACAATTTGGAGTGAATACTGTGGTTTGAGAAACCTTCCTCTATTTGATCTTAAATTACTTTGTGGGTTATGTCTAGTGCAAGTCAAGCATGCTCTACAAAAACATTTGAATAGAAATTGAGTGGCCTTCAGATCCCTCTTGACGACAACGCGGTAGTGCAGCTGCGGCCGTTCTGTATCTCGCCCCAGCAACCAGCTCGCTGTACAGGATGTTTTATTATGCAGTCAGTGGACATGGCCTGGCCATCTGAATCACCGCTAATGGAGCAGACTGTACCTGCTGGATAGAATGCTACATGACAGGACCTCGGTGTTGGTCACTTTCTTCTGCCAGGAAGCTGTGCATGTGAAACATGAGCAGTTTTATCTCTTGCCTGGCATACGGGGTCCATGCCCCGCTGCCGTAGAGCAGCGTGCTGATGACGCAGGCAATGTACACCGCCATCTTGGTCTTGACCTACAGCTTGTGGTTTTCCCACACAGCAAAGCACGAGTCATGGCTGCCTTCTGTGAAATCATTAGTTATCATGATAATCATGACATCATTACAACTATAGTTACTGTTAGACTTGTTTTATCATGCGTTTGTTTCTGTTAGTCTTAGTCTGAATTATTCTCTTTGTGAGCTGTGTGCATGTCTTGGAGTGTGACCCAGTGACACCTGGGAGGCAATTCCCCGCTGCCGACCTCAGGCAGATACTTCTGAACACTGGGAAGCGATGTCTCCATCCTGACCTCAGTATGTTTCCCTTCTGATATTAAGCAGATACTCCACAACACTGGGAGGAGACAACACCTTTTTACCACAAGATGGCATAAACATGTCTTTAAACACTGCCCTGCTTTTTCTCTTGTGGTTTATCTGGACACTCTTGCAGCCTTGAAGAAACATGTACTTTAGTGTTTGTGCTGTTGGTGTAGCCATCTGTGTCTGCATTTTCACTGTATAAGCTTATAACCCTTTAAGAAACCCTGAGAAAGCCAGAAAAAAGAGCAGACAGGGGCTACCATTTTGGCAGTCTGAGGGGGCGCACTAATGCAGTGTTTTTCCCGGCCTGTCCCTTGCAAGAAAGACAATCTTGGTTGACTTGTCTTAGCTGTTTTTCTATGAACTTCTCTGACACCTTCCTGATTCACTTGTCAATTAACACATCAGGGGAGAGGTTGTCGTTATGGTTGAGCCAAGGTAGATGAAGTTATGGACCACATCAAGCTTGTAGTCATCTATAATGATGGACGGTGGGATCTCAGTGCCTTTTCCAAGGACATTGGTTTTCTTTATGCTGGTTGTTAGTCCGAAGTCATTGCAGGCCTGGGAGAAACCATCTATAAGGGACTGGAGATTGTGCTGAGTGTAGGTTACTACACTAGGGTCATTGGTGAACAGCATATCTCACTTTGCGAACCTTGGTCTTGGATCTAAGACAGGCAAGATTGAAAAGCCTGCCATATGACCATCGGAACGAGAGTAGGACCCAAATGCAGGAACTCGGAAGACGCAAGGTAGTTCAAGAAGAGACACGTTCATTCCTCCAGGCCACCAAACACAAGGCGTCCGTGTGGACAGGTCAGGAGGACGACCCGGACGCCAAGCACCAGGGTCCACAAGGGGCGATTCGGGCGGACGACCTCTGTGAGGAACCAAACGGCGAAGCAGGAACCAGAACGAGGCAGGCCACTGCTCCGGACGAGAACCTCCCACGCCGTCGTTGCAAGACGACCAGGGATTGGTCGCCAACAAGGCCAGGTCATGAAGCGGCTGGGAGCCATCTGGAGTGAATAGGATGATGGAGAGAAGGACCAGAGCAATGACCACCACCATCCCGAAGTCTCTCCAGCTCCAGGGTGGCTCCACAGAACTCCCCAGCTCCTCCTGGACAGAAACGTGAGAAGGCGGCGACACCATCGCCCCCTCCTGGACAGGAACGTGAGAAGGCGGCGACCCCATCGCCATCGGCACCTCCTGGACAGCAACGTGAGAAGGCGGCGACCCCATCGCCATCGCCACCTCCTGGACAGCAACGTGAGAAGGCGGCGACCCCATCGCCATCGCCACCTCCTGGACAGCAACGTGAGAAGGCGGCGAACCCATCGCCATCGCCACCTCCTGGACAGCAACGTGAGAAGGCGGCGAACCCATCGCCATCGCCATCTCCTGGACAGCAACATGAGAAGGCGGCGACCCCATCGCCATCGCCACCTCCTGGACAGCAACGTGAGAAGGCGGCGACCCCATTGCCATCGCCACCTCCTTGGCAGCAACGTGAGAAGGCGGCGACCCCATCGCCATCGCCACCTCCACCTGGACAGGAACTTCAGAAGGTGGTGGCACCCTCGCCAACTCCTGGACGGGAACATATGGACTTGCCCGTCGCCGTCGGAACAGGGGATGACCGCGGACCGGTCGCCGCCAGAGCAAGATCGGGGAGCGACCGCGGACCGGTCGCCACTGGTACTCCAGGACACGGATCAGAAGCGGCTGTGGAGACGTCGCCACCTCCTGGACAGCAACGTGAGGCGGCATCGGGTCGGTCCCCACTGCCACGTGAGCTTGCCGTGCATTCGTTGAAACAGCAACGTGGGCGTGGCGCGGTGGCGAATCCGTTTCCAGGGTAACGTGAACGAGCGTCGCCAGAGAGTCAGTCGAAACTGACACGTAGGCGTGTCTCGGGAGCGGGTCAGTTCCAACTTCCGCGTCAGCTCTGCTTGGAACAGCCAAAACCTCGACGTGGGAATGGCGAGGAGGCGGGTCAGTTTCCACAGCTACGTGCGCTTGGCGAGGTGGCGAGTCCGTTCCCACTGCGACGTGCACTTGGCAAGGGGGCGGGTCGGTTTCCACGGCCACGTGAACCTGAGTAGGCGGAGAGTCCGTCGAAACTGACACGTGGGCGTGTCTCGGGAGCGGGTCAGTTCCAACTGCCACGTGAACCTGCCTCAGCAGCGAGTCCGTCGCCGTTGCGACGTCAGCGTAGCTCGGCTGGTTCGCTAATCCTTGCCGGACCTGGGCCGTGAGAGCCGCCAATTCGGCGCTCTGCCGCTCTATCTGCACCCGCAATTCACGACAGAATGCCTCGTGATTTGGCGGCTCCTCCTCCTTCTCGGCTGGAAGCTTCGCCACCAGCTGCGGGTCTTCCGGTCTCACCGTTGCCGGCGAGGAGTGGGAGGACGGTGTCTTCGTTGCCGCGCAGCGAGAGACACCAGGGAGCGCCCGGC
Source organism: Syngnathoides biaculeatus (assembly GCF_019802595.1). Classification (NCBI taxonomy): domain Eukaryota; kingdom Metazoa; phylum Chordata; class Actinopteri; order Syngnathiformes; family Syngnathidae; genus Syngnathoides; species Syngnathoides biaculeatus. The sequence continues at coordinate 27,317,982 of NC_084651.1, forward strand.
CGGGGCGTCTCCTCTGGCCGCCACGCGGAGTTCACGGGTAGATGGCCAAGCGGGTTCCCTCAAACGGATTGGTGTATTTCAACCTACCGGGCGAAGACGCTCGGGTGCTGGAAACGCAGGGAGGCGGAGCAAACTGACTGGGATGAAAAGCCGGGCAAAGAGATTCAAAATCAAAGTCGTCGGAGTCGTACTCAGGCAGCCGGTCATACAAATCACGGTCCTCCTCATATTCCGAAAAGTCAGAGTCCAGAAGAATATGAGGAGCCGGACGGGTCGTGTTCGGGACGTATTCATACCTCGCTGGCGGAGCGTAAGACACGGAAGCAGAGGACGTCAGGGAGCCTACCCGGATTGGACAGGCTTGGTCCTCCGGCAGACGGTCTACCTTGCGTCGGTCCCGGCGACGCCGGGTCTTTCCTGCTGGATCCTGTATTGGCCAGTTCGTTCTGTCACGTCCCATCGGAACGAGAGTAGGACCCAAATGCAGGAACTCGGAAGACGCAAGGTAGTTCAAGAAGAGACACGTTTATTATATGCAGAGGTAGGGGATCGAGCAGGCACTTCGGTGCAGCAGCGGTCGTTGGGACGTCGGGCGAAGAGAGCAAGTGAGCGGACAGGCAGGAGTCGGTACACAGGGGAACAATCAACGCAGGCAGAAGTATCAAAGGATTCAGGCTTACAAGGTTGGTCGGAGAACATGCGAAGGTCGGTTCACACAGGTTCGATCAGGGATACCGGAGCACACGAACGGGACATGAAGATCAGACGAACTGGCGCCGGCCAGTTGTCATCACGGTCATATAAATCCACAGCATAATCAGACTCCATGAGGTGCAGGTGTGCACCTTCCAATCAGCGCACCTGCTCGTGCTGGAGCAGCAGGATCATGACACTGCCTCAAGCTAGAATGAACGGAGCACTGCTAACACTCACCGAGCAGGTAAATGAGGTTGAGAAAAAAAGATTCACCGCTCATTATCTTTAACACAGCTAAACGTAACCATGAACTAACTAAATAGAAGCAACACGTAAAATGTTTCATGAGGTCAAATAACACTCTCGACCACTCTTACACTTCCATTAAAATCGGATATCATGCAATTCTCTGCGCACCCATTGGCACCTCTGATCACTGCTTGGTCTGCGTAATCCCTGTATACAGGCAAGCACTTCACTGTGCAAAGACTTTGGTAAAATCAGTTAAAAAGTGGACCAATGAGGCAAAACTTGAACTTCAAAGCTTCTTTGACTGCACAGACTGGAGTGTCTTTGAAAATTCAGTGCACAGCATAGATGAATTCACAGATGTTGTTACCACGTATGTCAGTTTCTGTGAGGAGGTGTGTGTACCAACAAAACCTTTACGCCGGTTCAATAACAACAAGCCGTTGTTTGCAGCCAGACTTGGGCAACTCCGGCTAAAGAGATCACATATCGTAGTGGGGACAGGGCCCTCTACAATCGCACTAGAAACCAGCTGACTAAAGAAATTAACATTGCAAAGAGGGACTACGCAGTTAAACTGGAAAAACATCTCAGCGTTAATGACTCCAAATCAGTTTGGGATGGATTACAAGCAACGTTCCTCCCAGTAGAAAACAAGAGCCACTTGGCCACACTTGGCCAATAAAGCTGAATCTGATTCAGATTTTGATTCTGATCCAGGTAGATGCCTTCTGTTGGGGTGCTGAGGCACGCTTCGACATCAGTGTGAAGAAAATCCCCAAGAGGGTGGGACAATCCTGAAGGGGCCTTCCGTGCTGAAAAAGTTGAATGCCTTGGTAAGGTCTATTAAAGCAATGAACAGGGGTATCTGCTGTTGTCTGGATTTCTCCTGAAGTCAATGGAGGGAGAAGACCATGTTTACTGTTAACGGTTCAGCTCGAAAACCACTCTGTAACGCTGGATCGACACGATCTGTGAGTCTCTTTAGGCAGGCAAGGATAACCCAAGCAAAGACTTTACCTATAGTGATGAGTAGGGAGATGCCTCTGTAGTCATCAAAGTCACTGCGCTCCTCTTTGTTCTCATGGAGAGTAAGGATCTTGGCTTCCATCATTAGTACGTCCCCATCCTACCAGTATTGACAGAGTACATTGTACAGCAGGAGCAGTAAGGTGGTCTGCCAGTGCGTGAGCAAGTCGGGGGGATCACTGCCTGGGGCTTTGCCAGAAGCCAAGATGTCAATGGCCTTTTTCAGGTTCTCGATGGTGGGCTCTGCATCGAGTTCATTTATGATGGACAAACATTTAATGGCATAGAGGGTTGCAGGTGCGACAGTGTTCTGCACGGAGTAGAGGTCAGAGTAGTGTTCCACCTATCTCGCCATTTGCTGCCTTCTGTCTATGATGACATCCCCGGTGGAACGTTTGATGGGGGCTGTCTTGTTCTTCACTGGTCCTAGGAACTTCTTGATGCTATCAAACATCCCTCGGATATTCACTGTTAATGCTGGAGTCTGGATGGCTTCACTTCAGCTCTGTCCAATACTCATTTGTGCAACATATGGCGGTCTGTTGGACTTTATTTCTGGCAACCCTTAGAACTTGAAAGTTCTATCCACTGGGTGAATGGTTGTCGACCATGCAAATGTCACGCTTGGCTGCAATGACAGGAGTCGTTACAGCAGCCTTGTTCTCAAACCAATTGTGAGATTTTGAAGTCTTCTTCATGGAGGTGGCAAAGGCAGTGCATTGTATGGTGTCCCATAGGATCTCCTACCCCTCTCATGCATAAAATTAAGGATTTATGGAACCTAACTCAAAGCCCTTTATATGCAATGTCGTTGCATAACTATTCATTCGTTCCACAGTCACACCCTGGGAGTTGTATGACACTTGTGTAGCCACAATTGCCTTGGAGGGGGCAGTATGGTGGATCCATGCATGCTATTCTCCTCCTACTTTAGTTGTGACTTTCAAAACAATGACTTAGTCCCACCTCTACAAGTCATGCACACCTTTACTATTGAAACAACATATCCCCACTGCTATACCTGTCACCAGGGACAAAATATTTTCCACATCATGTATTGACTGTCAGGTATCATAATTAGGTGTGTGTGTGTGTGTGTGTGTGTGTGTGTGTGTGTGTGTGTGTGGTGTGTGTGTGTGTGTGTGGTGTGTGTGTGTGGTGTGTGTGTGTGTGTTTACATCTGTGCAAGTGCATCTGTAAACCTTAATGTGTCCTCTTTTTTTCTCTTTGACTCATTGAAAGAAACGGACTATTTAGCACATGTGGAAAGATTTTAAAATCTTTATGAAGCTAGCTAGTGGTAATTTCCTGTCAGGGGTATGGCCAAGCCACTGCCCTGGGCAATGCTGCCTGCCGGGGGCATGGCCAAGCCACTGCCCTGGGCGGTACCACCTCTGACAGCTTTCCCATAGCGGCTCCATATTTGACGCTGATGAGATCAGACATTTAAGCCTTGAAAGTGTCATCGGCATTTGCTAGTTAGTTTCATTTGCATTACTGCCTTTTGCCATAGACCGCTGTTGTGCGTAAATTTGGAAGTTTTGCATTCCTTTGTCACAGCGAGCCTGTGCCACTTAAGTTTTATTACGTCTTTTCCATGTTTCTACGTTTGCCTCGTGGTCGTTGGATCTTGTGCACTTTTTTGGATCTTGCCTGTAGCCTAGCGTTTTTGTGCCACCGCCTGTTTTGGACTGCTTATTATTATTTTTTTTTTTACCTTAATCTGGAATAAAACCACCCTTAATATCATGCCCTCACCTCAGAGTCCTGCAATTGGGTCCAGTCCTGTACGCCGTGATCATGACAGAACGAACTGGCCAAAACAGGACCCAGCACGGAAAGCACGGCGTTGCCAGTCACGCCTCCCAGCGCCCCCAGCCTGTGGACCAAGCATCCCCTATCCAAGTGGGCTCTATCTTGTTGTCCTCCCCTACTTTGCCATCTGCACCACCCGTGTGTCAGGATTATTCCCCATGCATGACCCGCTCACTGCCACACATTTTGCTGGACTCGGATTTTTCATATTTTGAGAAAGACCTAGACTTGTACGACCAGATGCCCGATTCTGACTCGGAGACTGATTTTGGGTTTTCCCTCACAGTGTTCAGTCCCAGTCAGTTTATTTTGCTGCCTCCCGTTTCCAGCCCCCAAGTGCCTTTGTCCCGTGTGCCCAAGTCCTCCTCATCTGATCCTTTATGGAGCACCCGTTTAGCAGTCTATTCGGGGCCTCTGAGTAGTGGCCGGAGGGGATGCCCTAGGAGGGTGCCGCTCCATGACTCCCGTGGCACACCAACCAAGCCTGACTGAGGCTCCGCCGATTATCGCCCACGCTGAGCCGATGACTGACCCACAGTGGACTCTCCCTTCCACCTTGGTGACGACCAAGCCACAGCAGACTGCCCCCACACCGCGCTGGCGATCTATCTATCTATCTATCTCTATCTATCTATCTATCTATCTATCTATCTATCTATCTATCTATCTATCTATCTATCTATCTATCTATCTCTATCTATCTATCTATCTATCTATCTATCTATCTATCTATCTATCTATCTATCTATCTATCTATCTATCTATCTATCTATCTATCTATGTTTCTCTCTCGCTTCTCATCCAGTGCAGGCACTTTCTTCCTTGGTCTTGCTCTTGCTTTTTCTTTTTTGTGCATAATCAGTTGTTTCATCATTACGTGAGCCTGGCCTGCTAATTAGCACAGACCTGGTGTTAGCAAAGGCACCAGCTGTCAAGATGCCTCCCTTCTCTACTCAGGACTATCATGGACAACTGCAGAAGGTGTCCATCCATCCATTATCTACCGCTTTTCTGGGTCGGGTCACGGGGGAAGTAGCTTCAGCAGGGATACCCAGACTTCCCTTTCCCAGCCACTTCTTCCAGCTCCTCACCAGCGAGGCGTCCAGGAGGCATCCGAATCAGATGCCCCAGCCACCTCATCTGGCTCCTCTCAATGTGGAGGCTCGACACTGAGCCCCTCCCAGATGACCAAGCTTCTCACCCTATCTCTAAGGGAGAGCCCAGACACCCTGCGGAGGAACCTCATTTCAGCTGCTTGCTTGGATCTTGTTTTTTCGGGCATGACCCACAGCTCACGCCCAAAGGGGAGGGTAAGAACATAGATCAACTGGTAAATTGAGAGCTTCGCCTTTCGACTTCGCTCCCTCTTGACCACAACGGACCGATACAAAGTCAGCATCACTGCAGACGCTGCACCAATCCATCTGTCAATATCCCGCTCCATTCTTCCCTCATTCATAAATGAGACCCCAAGATACTTGAACTCCTCCACTTGGGGAAGGATCCCATCTCCGACCTGGAGAGGGCCTGGCACCCTTTTCCGACTGAGGACCATAGTCTCGGATTTGGAGGTGCTGATTCTCAGCCACTTCACTCTCGGTGAATCGCTCCAGTGAGAGCTGGAGATCACGGGTTGATGAAGCCAACAGAACCACATCATCCGCAAAGAGCAGAGATGCGATGCTGAGGCCACCAAACCGGACACCCTCTACGCCTCGGCTACACTTCTTTACACCAATTCTGTCCATAAACGTTATAAACAAAATTGTGACAGAGGGCAGCCTTGGCAGAGTCCAACTCTCACTGGAAACGAGTCCGATTTGTTGCCGGTAATGCGGCCCAAACTCTGACAGTGATCGTGCAGGGACTACTCTCGAAGGGGCAAAAAGTATACGCACACCTGCTCAGCGTCTCTCCCCGTGGGCAACTCCAGAGTGGAACAGAGTCCAACCCCTCTCAAGAGGAGTGGTGCCAGAGCCCAAGTGGTACGTAGAGGTGAGTCCGACTATATCTAGTCGGAACTTCTCGACCTCATGCACCAACTCGGGCTCCTTCCCTGCCAAAGAGATGACATTCCATGTCAATAGAGCTAGTTTCTGTAGCCAGGGATCGGATCACCAAGATCCCCACCTTTGTTCACCGCCCAGCTCACGTTTCACCCGACCCCTACGGCCCCTCTCACAGGTGGTGAGCCCATGGGAAGGGGGACCCATGTTACCCTTTCGGGCTGTGCCCGGCCGAGCCCCATGGGTGCAAGCCTGGCCACCAGGCGCTTGCCTTCAAGCCCCACCTCTAGGCCTGGTTCTGGAGGGTGGCCCCAGTGACCCGCGTCTGGGCAAGGGAAACCAAAATCAAATTTTTGTAGTCATCATAGGGGTTTTTGAGTCGTACTTTGTCTGGTCCCTCGCCTAGGACCTGTTTGCCATGGGTGACCCTACCAGGGCCAGGAAGCCCCAGACAACTTAGCTCCTAGGATCATCAAGACACACAAACTCCTCCACCACAATAAGGTGATGGCTGGAGGAGGGGTGCAGAGGGTGTCAATTCTGGAATCTAAAATCTGCTGTCTTGAAGTCCACATGGATATAAATGGAGAGTCGGGGAATTAAACCACTCTACAGATGTCGCAAATTGATGAGCAGAGGTGTGCTTACAGACAGACACCTAGCGCAACAACGAGGACTGAAGTGAACTGTGGATAAAATAATGGACCCCCCAGCAGCTCTCCCTGGAATTTACTGGGAGCAAAGCCCAAAGACATTTAAACAGAAACATTTAAAAAGAAAGCAACAATAGCACCAGCAGATTACCGAGGAATCTGACTGGCCTGCGTTGCGTGCTGCCTCTACACTGAGTGAGTGGCCATGGACAGTCGTTACAGCGAAGAGAAAGAAAAAAGAATGTGAGTCAGTACAAAATGTTGACGTCGGGCTTACAAATATATTTGAGCCACTTTTACAAAACCCCGGCCAAGAATGCTCATCCTCCACCACCACTGAAAGGTATGAAATTAAAGTAATCCAAGAAAAAATTGTGACCCCAAAAATTAATAGTTTTACTAATGACACGGTGTCATCTCAAAAAATCCTGGAGATAACTGATCAGCACCTAACAGTGAAATCTGTCATTATACACACAGGGGCCCTGGGTATTCTCAAGCAGCCATCACAGGTACTGAAGCGAGATTTCATTGCTTTCCAAACAAAAATGCAAGTTTTGGACGCTGAGGTTTTTATAAATGGACCTCTGCCACTTGTAAAATTTGGAGATGAATGATTCTCGAGGCTTCGTCAATTGATTAAGTGCTTAAGTGAAATGTGTACTGCACAATCCATGAGTTTCATTGACAATTTCTACATTTTTTGGGAGCGTCGATATCTTTACAAAGCAGACGGTTTCTGTCTAAATAGAAAAGAGGTTAAGTTATTGGCTGCTAACATTTTCTACTGTGTGCGTCATTCACCGCCCTGTAAAAAACAAAAATCAAGGACAGTTGTTCCCAAATAATCAGAGGAACTAGAGCTAAGGCGAGACATAGTGCACACAGATTAATTTGCATCATCCAAACAATCAGATGAGCAAATGAAATATGGAATGTGCCAGCACTTTAAATCTCCCACACCTCTTCCTGCCACATTGGAGCTATCTAGACCTCAGAATTTCACCTCAATGACGATGCCATCCAAACAATCTGTAGTAGATGTTGGCTCCCCCTCTCCCAGCCTGAATGCAATGTTGGGTCTGATGGATAGGATGAAGACTATTGTCAACAATGGACTCCACCCGATACCACGGCAAGATCTTCCTCCCATTCTCGCGCGCCTGAAACCACCGTCCACTAAGAAGCGAAAGGCCCCTTCTCCACCCATGAAGACTATCTGTAAATCTGACTGATATTTACCGGGTCTTTCCCAGAATAACTCCGACCCCTATGGAGATCAAGCATTTTTTCATCCCTGTAATTGGAAGGGACAGAAAGTTGATTAAAGTGATGTAGCACCAAAAAAGTAGAACTTCCGACTTAGTGAGGATAAAATGTGAGCCTATCAAACCATTGTCTCCAGCTATCTCTGCGAGACGAGCGCTTTTTAATATCAGGCCACTGGGAAACATATCAACATTGATTGATGACATCATTACAACTTTTGATCTGGACTTTTGGTTATAAAATGTGATGTGGTTAATGGGAAGTAGCTTTAATACAATTTTAAATGAGGGTGGTGATATTGCAGTTATTTTTAAATCATTATTTCAATGTAAAGAAATCATACCGGGTGATTTGAGCTCTTTTGAATATCTGTGTTTTTTAGTTCAAAGTGACCCAAAGGTTATCATTTTAATAAATCATAGACCTCCAATATAAAACAGAAAATTTATGGAGGATTTTTCAGAACTGCTGTCAGTTATTTGTACTGAGTACAACTATTTTGTCATTACAGGGGATTTTCACATTCATGTTGTCAATAACATGGAAAAAACAGCCAAAGAACTTTCTGCCATACTAGACAAATTTGACCTCTCTCAACATATGAAGAGTCCAACTCACACTCAAGGTCACATCTTAGACCTGGTCATCTCTAAGAATGTAGAAATTCTATCAATTGACATTAACAATATGGCTATTCTGACCAGTTATGTGTATTTTTTGAATGACAGATTCTTCCAAAAGTTCAGATAACCTCTATCTCTATTAGGAAAAGGTACATCAATGAGACCCCTCCTCGAGCCGTCACCTTATTGTGGTGGAGGTGTTTGTTTGTTCCGGAGATCCTCGGAGCTAAGTTGTCTGGGGCTTCACGCTCGTGGTGGTGGGTAAATCATGGTAAAAACGTCCTAGGTGAGGGACCAGACAAAGTACGAGTACAAAACTCCTATGACGAGTGCAAGTATTGGATCTCGGTTTCCCTTGCCCAGACGCAGGTCACCGGGCACCCTCTGGAGCCAGGCCTGGATAGCGAGCACCTGGTGGCCCGACTTGCACCCTTGGGGCCCAGCCGGGCACAGCCTGAATGGGTAACATGGGTCCAATTTCCTATGGGCTCACCACCTATGAGAGGGGTCATAGGGGTCGGGTGCGATGTGAGATGGGCGGTTGCCAAAGGCGGGGAGCTTGGCCATCCGATCCCTGGCAACAGAAATATACTACATTTGATTAACTTTTGGACAATTTCACCTTGAAAATCACAAATGCCATGAACATTGTTGCTTCTGGTAATACTAAGACCATCCATCCTGAGGTGACCTAGAACCCAGTGGAGGAGCACAATGATGGTCAAGACCTTGACATTAAAGTGTAGGAAAGCAGAATGCAAGTGGTGAAAAAAAATAAACTCCAAATTTTCTATGACCTCTACAGTGTCTTTGTAATTTTAACCTAGAGTTACTAAGGGCTAGACAGAATCACTTCTCTCAAATCGTCAGCAAGAACCTCAACAATACTCACACTCTGTTTGCAGGTTGGAACTGTGGGTAGGACAAAATGGAATGGTCCTTAAATGGTTTCGGTCCTACCTGGAGGAAAAGAGCTACTTTGTAACCATTGGAAGTGCTCATTCTCAACAAAAAGGGTCAAGGGTCAGTTCTTGTACCCCTCCTGTTCATCTTATATATGCTACCCTTGGGTTAAACTCTTCAAAACTTTAATTCTGACTATCATAGCTATTCAGATGACACACATTTATATTTGGCAGTGTCTCCAGACGACTACAGTTCATTTGAGGTATTGTCCCACTGTCTAAACTAGATAAATAACTGGATGAGCCAAAAATGTGTTCAACTAGACCACAACAAATTTGAGACAATTGTTCTGGCAATAAAGAAAAGAGAATTGTGTTAGTAAACACCTGGACTTTCTATCTTTAAAAAACAAAGACCAAGTCTGAAACCTTGGTATTCTGATTGATTACAACCTGACTTTCAACAGTCATGTCAAATCAATTGCAAAAACTGCCTTTTACCATCTGAAGAACTACAGCCAAGGCTTGTATGTGTCAAGCACACCAGGAAAAGCTCATCCATGCGTTTATCTCAAATAGACTTGACTACTGTAATAATCTTCTGACTGGACTCCTAAAAAAGAGCATTAAACAGCTGTAGCTCATTCAGAATGCTGGAGCTCGGGTTCTGACCAGAACATAGCAGTCAGAGCATATCACTCCAATCCTTAAATTCCTACAATGGCTTTTACAACAGATTTTCAAGTTCTGCTTCTGGTCTATAAATCTCTAAATGATTTTGGTCCTGATTACATGAAAGAGATGCTTACGGAATACAAAGCCAGTAGAGCTCTGAGATCGACTGACTCAGGTGAAGTCGTAGAGTGCAGAGTCCACAGCAAACATGGTGAAGCAGTGTGGTGCACACAAATGGAATAATTTGCCAACAGAGGTGAGGTCACCCCCAAGTTTCATTTCATTCATTTCATTAATTTTTTTAAATCCTGGTTGAAAACTCTTATTTTGTTGTCATGCATTTTAGAGTATTTCCAGTTTTATAATCATCAGAGGCCCTGTAGCTCAGTGGTTAGAGCACTGGTTTGATAAACCAGGGGTTGTGGGTTCGTATCCCACTGTGGCCTCCACTCCCTGAGAAGGGTTGCGTCAGGAAGGGCATCCGGCGTAAAAATTGTGCCAAACATATGTGCGTTCATCTGAGATGACACGCTCTGGCGACCCCGAAAGGGACAAGCCGAAAGAAACTTACTTACTTTTCCAGTTTTATAATCATATTTCTTGCACTGTATGCGGTTTTAATTCTACTATATTTCTTTAATTAAATATATTTTGTTGTCATTTTTATTTTTGGTATTGTTTTCAAGCACTTTTAATCATGTAAAGCAGGTTGAGTTATGTATGAAATGCGCTATACAAAGTTGTTTTGCTTTTCTATCTATCTATCTATCTATATAAGAAGAGGGTGGGGCGAGGATGCAGCCTTGCTTTGACTACACTACAGATGCTGAAGGGCTCAGAGATGTTGCCTTTTATTTTGTACAACACCTTCCGTGTCCGTATGGAAGGACATTATTATGTTCTGCGGCCTAGGGGCGCAGCCGATCATTGGGACAATCCTGTACAACAAACACTAAATAAGACTATCTATCTATCTATCTATCTATCTATCTATCTATCTATCTATCTATCTATCTATCTATCTATCTATCTATCTATCTATCTATCTATCTATCTATCTATCTATCTATCTATCTATCTATCTATCTATCTATCTATCTATCTATCTATCTATCTATCTATCTATCTATCTATCTATTATAATAATAATAATAATCATAATACTAACCATCATCATCATCATCAACAAGTTTGAGTGAGTAGGTACTCATGGTATGACCCCAAAAAATAATAATTCAGGGGATATACAGGGGAAAAAAAGATCCGGAACCACTGATCTACAGTACAAGGCAGAAGTTTTATGAAGCTCGAGATGATCATCAACAAAGGGAGCGTCTTGGCGGGGGCAGGATGCGCCACCGTCCCATCTGCCCCATCCTTGCACGCCATTGAGAGCCAAAAAAAAGTTGATGCATTCCCACTCAATTGTGTCAATTGTAGACCATTTATTGGACTGTCCATTTCAGACAGAACTCACTGAAGCAGGTTAAGTAGCATATTGTTCACAATGGGTTTTGGAGGGGAAACAGTGTCAAGTGAAGTTATTGGTTGTGAAAACAGATGACCAGTTTACTCAACTGAAAAACGAAACAAAGAGTGACTGCTTTTACTGCCAACAAGTCGTATTTGTCTTGTGAGGGTTTGCCATTCCATTTCGCTACCTTGGAAAATCACAGTCCTCTCAATGGTTTGTGCTTCAAAGTAAACACAACACAACACAACACACACATGCACACAAAAGAAGCATATGCAATTGTCAAACAGCGAAAGACCACAAGGGGCTGCCAGATACTTCAATTTGATCAGAGACACTCTTAGTATCACATATAAAACGATACCTCCCACCAATCAGTGTCATTGAGCTTCAACACAAAGAGAAGATGCAGTTGTACGAGGTCTTGAGGGAACATGGATTACAAATGTGAGCTAGCTCCAAAGAAAATCTGAAGGTAAGTACTAAAATAGTTTGTCTAGTTATTAAATATGTGAATAAAATCAATCTATGAGTCAAATGTTGCAGAAATGGATTAATTGCTTTCAGAAAAAAATGTTATTATGCTATGTTGGATAATGGATAATAATAGATGGGATAAAATTTTCATTATTTGTATCTATTCATTTTCAATATACGGAATACTTTTTTTGGGATGCACTACCAATTGGTGTCTGTCCGAAACTTTCTCTGTCCAAATTTAATACATTTCTTTTTTCACAGATCTATACCAGTGGTATAGATGTGGTCTATATAGTATTTTAGTAGCATTTTTGACTAATTAATGACAAAGTTTTGCAAATGGCTTGCTGTTTTTGACAAAGCACTGTTAATGGCTCAACAAGCACGACATTTTTTGTTTTTCTGCAAGGGGATGTTTTTGGAGGTGAAAGGTTTCTACCTGACACCAGCATTGTTATATTACCGTAATTTCTCGAGTATAATGCGTCCTGAAGTATAATACGTACCCCCAAAGTTGACTTTTAAAAAAAATCTGGAAAACCCTTCTACCGATGTATAATGCGCACCACCAATTTGCTGCTATCCATATGCTCAAAATATTAGGAATTATCTGGATTCCTATTTTGCTAGGTTTGTACTTGTATTTAAAAGTGGAGGCCCCGGAGCTCAGTGGTTAGAGTACTGGTTTGGTAAACCAGGGGTAGTGGGTTCGTATCCCACTGGGGCCTCCACTCCCTGAGAAGGGTTCCGTCAGGAAGGGCATCCGGCGTAAAAATTGTGCCAAACATATATATGCATTCATCTGAGATGACACGCTGTGGCGACCCCGAAAGGGACAAGCCGAAAGAAACACACAGTACTTGTATTTAAAAAAAAACGTCTGGACAACAATCATTAATAATAATCCATGTGCATATACTGATGCAACAGTAATATTGTATATAGTGAAGAAAATAAGTATTTGAACACCCTGCTATATTGCAAGTTCTCCCACTTAGAAATCATGGAGGGGTCGGAAATTTTCATTGTAGGTGCATGTCCACTGTGAGAGAGATAATCTGAAAAGAAAAATCCAGAAATCACAATGTATGATTTTTTTTAATGATTTATTTGTGTGCTACAGCTGCAAATAAGTATTTGAACACCTGAGAAAACATTTTTTCATAACAAAGGCGATGTTCAGAACTGTGGAAACTCCAGAGGAATAAAGTTGATGAGCCACACAATGAAGTTTTTTGAAAGATTAGTGGAGGCTAGACTCAGGACAGAAGTATCTGCGAGTAACAGTATGGTTTTATGCCTAGAAATCATGGAGGGGTCTGAAATTTTCATCGTAGGTGAGATATATAATCCAAAAAGAAAAATCCAGAAATCACAATGTATGATTTTTTTAAATGATTTATTTGTGTGATACAACTGCAAATATGTATTTGAACACCTGAGAAATGTTAATATTTGGTACAGTAGCCTTTGTTTGAAATTAGAGGTCAAATGTTTCCTGCAGTTGTTCACCAGGTTTGCAGACACTGCAGGAGGGATTTTGGCCCATTCCTCTGCACAGATCTTCTCTAGATCAGACAGGTTTCTGGGATGTCGCTGAGAAACACAGAGTTTCAGCTCCCTCCAAAAATTTTCTATTGGGTTTAGGTCAGGAGACTGGCTAGGTCACGCCAGAACCTTGATATGCTTACGGAGCCACGCCTTTGTTTTCCTGGCTGTGTGCTTTGGGTCATTGTCATGTTGAAAGACCCAACCACGACCCATCTTCAATGCTCTGACTGAGGGAAAGAGGTTGTCCCCCAAAATCTTACAATACATAGCTCATTACATTACAATACAATACAATACATTGCTCTGCTCCAATTCAGTTACTGTTTCTGCCTGCAATGAAGAAATGCTTTGCTCTGCTCCAATTCAGTTACTGTCTCTGCCTGCAATGAAGAAATGCTTTGCTCTGCTCTAGAAAACGTGATAGCAAATGTAGGATAAATAGGGGGGAAATATAGGAATAATTGTGATCATAATTATCATACTTTGCTTCCAATAAAGAAATGCTTTGCTCTGCCCTAGATAACCTGGCAGCCTCCTAGCAGGAGATAGCAAGAACAAAAACATCTAATCATCAGAACTGTTAGAACTGCTGCCTGTTAAAGAAATGATGACCACACATGTATTCAGCAATCTTGCACACATGCACACGCACATGAACAAACATTTACACCTTGTTTCAAACTGTTTTGCTTGTCGTCTCCTTTTTGCAACATCCATGTAAATAAGGGGGGTCTCAAAACTAAATAAATAGAAGTGCCTTGGATAGGATAATCAGAGAGTGCAGTGTTCAATTGTACGAGACAGTTCCTCTCCTCTCTCCTCGCGAGACTTGAACTGGTGTCTTTGCTTCCTTTTTTGTCTTGTTTAATGAATGTCTGATTGGTGAACCTGACACGCAGTCATCCTCTCCTTAATGCAGTGTAGTCATCCTCTCCCATGTGCAGAAAAACACCCCAAAGCATGATGCTACCACCCCCATGCTTCACAGTAGGGATGGTGTTCTTGGGATGGAATTCATCATTCGTCTTCCTCCAAACACGGTTAGTGGAATTATGACCAAAACTTCCATTTTGGTCTCATCTGAACACAAAACTTTCTCCCGTGACTCTTCTATATCATCCAAATGGTCATTGGCAAACTTAAGACGGGCCTTGACATGTGCTGGTTTAAGCAGGGGAACCTTCCGTGCCATGCATGATTTCAAACCATAACGTCTTAGTGCATTACCAACAGTCACCTTGGAAACGGTGGTCCTAGCTCTTTAAAGGTCATTGACCAAGTCCTCTCGTGTAGTCACCTTTCTAAGCATCACTGAGACCCCACGTTGTGATATCTTTCAAGGGGCTCCACTCCGATTGAGATTGACCGTCATGTTTAGCTTCTTCCATTTTCTAATGATTGCTCCAACAGTGGACCTTTTTTCACCAAGCCGCTTGGCAATTTCGCCATAGCCCTTTTCAGCCATGTGAAGTTGTACAATTTTGTCTCTGGTGTCTTAGGAAAGCTCTTTGGTCCTGGCCATGTTATAAGTTTGAGTCTTACTGGTTGTATGGGGTGGACGGGTGTGTTTTTGCAGCTAACAAACCTCACACAGCTGCATCTGATTCAGGATAATACATGGAGTGGAGGTGGACTTTTAAAGGCGGACTAACAGGTCTTTGAGGGTCAGAATTCTAGCTGATGGACAGGTGTTCAAATACTTATTTGCAGCTTTAGCACACAAATAAATCTTTTTTAAAAATCACACATTGGGATTTCTGGATTTTTCTTTTTAGATTATCTCTCACAGTGGACATTCATCTACGATGAAAATTTCAGACCCCTCCATGATTTCTAAGTGGGAGAACTTGGAATATAGCAGCGTGTTCAAATACTTATTTTCTTCACTGTATGCCATTCCTATTACCTTACACCCTGTTGGTGTGATCACATGGATGCATGGAACAGGCCACAGGACACTCTTCTTCTGGTCCCTGCAATTGTCAGAAGATAATTTTTCAACCAACTCAAATAAATACTCAACGATGGCATAACATTTTATTAATACGGTTGATAACACATACTACAGTCTTAAATCAATGAACCATTTAACACTGTTTAACTTATTTTTTTTTTTGCATTAAATATTTGTGCAGAAAACATCCTTGACCAAGACTTTAAAAGAAGGATCTGACTCATCTCCAATCCAAATCCAAAAATATCCATTTTAGTTACCTTTGGTGTATCACTGTCAAACTCATCATTGATGAATTGCTTCAGTTCTGGTGCCTCGTGCAGCCATGAACAGTGATCCCATCTTGCTCCCACAGCATGTCATCCTCTGAGCCATTGATGGGGTTTGTGAGGAAACATTTTCTGAATCCCTAGAGTCTTGGTTCCCTTTATTTCTCATTATTGTCAGTGCTTTGACCGTGCTAACAGCCTCTTTCCCCCGTTCGGCTTCAATCTGTGCTCTACATCGCGTCAGATCGCGATCAAAACCAAAGCTCAAACTATGCAGAAATGAGCAGAATGGGCACTTTTTGAAAAAAGTGAGCATTTCAATTGCGTACACTCACCCTTTTTTTTTTAAATGATCGTACCATCGTACTACGTAGTTTCAGCTCACGTTGTTTTGCTTCCAGTTTGGCTGCGTCATTGGCCGGAGTGGTGAAACATTTGTTTTAAAAGTGGCTGTGGCCCTTGTAGTTGACATTTTTGTCTTTGTTTAGGTTAAAACAAACTCAGGGGCAATCGTTTATGATGTTTGGTGCAGTAACAATAAATATGCTACGCAAATGATTGTAAAATGCAAAGCTTCCCCCCCCCCCCCCCCCCAGGAGATCAGCGTTCAGAGTTCGGGTTGGTGGCGCACATTACCATAATATATAGAAATCTTTAACAGTAGACATTGAATATCATATTGAAATGTATATGTATACCTTTTTTTTACCACTCTTTGTACCTGTATACGACTATATAATGTGCTTGTCTTTTTTATTTTTCATCCATACCTAAATATAATGCGCTCTATTGACGTTTTGAAAATATTTTTGGTAAAAATTCCACATTATTTTCAAGAAATTACGGTACATTATTGTGCATGTGATCCTTTAATTGTAAACCCTTAATTGAAAACAATATTCTAGTACATTTTTAGCATAAAAAACAGACACATCAGGCTTATCCTGTTGCAGAGCATCTAAAAATACTTCATTTTCAAAATGCTCTGAGAGCAGCTCTTAAGGCAGAAGGCCTATGTCTGGACATGGGCAACGGTTCAATAAAGACCCCACGTCCTGAGGAGAAAACCTGTCTGGCATCCAACCACAAAGACCCCCCAGGCCTGCAATCAGACATCTTGAGGTAAGATAAATGCAGTATTATAGATTTTACCAGATATTGTAACTTTGTATATAGTAGCAATGAAAAGTAATTGCAATGAAATGAGTGACAGTGCATTCACGGCCTTGTAAAGTATGGTTTAAATCTTTTTCTTCTTTTTCCTTTTTTTTTGAATGGGTAAAATACCTACTAATTCAAAAGGAATCTCCAAACCACCATTGCTCCTGTGGCCAATTAGATTTTTATGGAAGTAACTATGTGCCACAAGGATTTGAATTTGAAATCCAAAGTGATCACATTTTCAGTAGTTGTATTTCAGTGTAACTTTTCAATGTTAACAATTCAACTGGCTACAATTCACTATCTGAAATTCAAATGGCTACAATTTGCTGTCAAAAATTCACCATCTGTACCACCAGGCAGGGTTACTTCAGGTCAGAACCGAAGACCGAACCAATCGCAATTACGTGAGGACCGGGGTTCAAATCCTGTGCCTCCGTGGGTTTTCGCTGGGCACTCCAGTTTCCTCCCACATCCCAAAAACATGCATTAATCAGACACTCTAAATTGTCCCTAGGTGTGATTGTGAGTGCAACTGTTGTCTGTCTCCATGTGTCCTGTGATTAGCTGGCAACCTGTTCAAGGTGAACCCCACCAGATGACAGCTGGCAAATCTGGCAAAATCTGCCAAAACTCAACTTTTAATAATTTAAAGTACAACAAACACTAAATAAGTATATGATAATAAGAAAATTAAATAAAAAGTTTCAAAGTTTTGAGGGTATTTTTTTCCCCTAAAATGAATAATTTTGATTGGCCTTGTGCCGTCTGATTTGTGAATTGGATTCCAATGGCATTGTATTGGTACAACGGCGCCTGATGAGGATGTTGATCATGTCTAAAAATAGAGTGCGGACGCAGAGTCTGCGTGTCATTTCCAGTCCGTTAAATTGTACTGGTACTAGATATACCCTGAAAAGCTACATTGTATAATATAAAACAAAGCCAGTACTGTTTCATTTAACAAATCTTTGTACCTTTGGATTATTTTGTCACTAGAGTTGACATCGAAAATGTTAGAAAATGAATAATACTGATCTTTTTCACCAGATCTCGACAGCTGAAAAGAACCTGATTGACCCTGCTAGCTTAATGTTAATGCTTCTATGTTGCGGTACTTTGACCTCTTAAGCAACGGGTTGAACACAAATGGTGCAATAACATATTTAGACGGACAATAGAACAAAACTCACGATCCAATAGTCTTTGTCTTCTGTGTGGAATGACAAGTATTAGTGCCTCACTAATGAGCTGAGACGAATTACACTTCTCATTTTGTCTGTCTTAAAGAGCCCCCATGTAGTGGGTGTGATTCTTTTTATTAATGTTATTACTGTACGTTTTAATTGAGTCCAATATTATTAATTGCTGTTGTTCATCACTGAAATGCAGGTTACAACAATTTGTGTTTTTTTTAGGGGTTTTTTTTTGGGGGGGGGGGCTTTCCATTCATTTAATTAGGAAAACAAAAGTTTTTTTTTGTTTTGCAAGCATGGTCACGGAACCAATTAGACTGGCATCTCAAAGTTCCACAGTGTTATAATACCTGCGTGCAATATAGCTAAAACATGTGCATTGCAACCAGTAATCGCAATTTCTCAACCTCAGGATGCGACTAGAATACTTGGAATTGGAGCTGGCACAGAGGGACCACGTGTTAGAAGCTCAAGAACTTCACTTGCAGCATCTGCAGAGGGAGCTAGATGCAAAGGTCTCCCAGATTGACAAACTCCAGGATGCTATAGGCTACAACAACAGCTTAGGATGTGGACCACCAGAACTGTGCCACCGGTGCTTCAGTGTCATCAATCAATGTCCCAGTCGTTTCCACAAGGTTGCTGTGGAGGTCCACCAAAGGCTAAAAGCAAAGGAAGGTGTCTCTGCTGAACCTACTTCAGAAAACTTCTGTGGGGGGCTTAGACCTATTCACATTTCCATAGTGAAGCCCATACGCAAAGATTCAGAGTAAGTTGAAAGATACAAAATGCACTGTTCAGTGTAAAACAGTCAGTAAAACTTGGATGAAAGAGGTTTAGATGAATATCTAAAGCCGGGAAACTTCTTGTGCTTTTCAATAGACATTTTAGAAGCTTGTAACCTTCCCCCAATAAACACAACTCTAATGGCATTTCATAACCTAGCATACATACAGGATTACTGATTTGAAAGGTTTGAGTTTTAATGCACAACGGCTCTCTAATCAGGATTCATCTCTTTCAATATGCTTTGTTTTGGGCCAGATCCTCATGTTGCCGGTGTGAACGTGAAGTGAAAGCACACGTGGAAGAGAGAACCATCAGCAAGTTGTCAATATAGAAATAGTAATGGGTCAGAGCAGGGCTCAATGCGTCGATCGCGACGGCGTGCCACGAGAAAGAAAGATAGTACAGGAACGACTGTACAGGAAAACACGTTAGTCGGCGAGTTCCCCCCTATTTTAACCACTCGCGTAAGAAATCTTATCAAACATGAGTATGGGTGCTGGAGTAAAGAAGACTAAAACGTATCACATTCATTCGGAATGTGAAGTGGACTTTTTTTTCCACGATGTCATTTTCGAAGCACGTTTGCCTCATCTGCCAGTGTAGTGAAATGTGGAGCGGCATTTTCAAACTGTTTATAGAAAATACGACACCGACATTCTGCCGAAAAGCAAGCTGAGACTGAGAAAAGTGAACAAACTAAAATCCCAATTGGCCGCACAGCAGTCACTTTTCACACAATCTAGTTCAACAGCAAAAGCCACCACCGAAGCATCGTTCCAGGTTTATCACATCATCGTTGATATTAAAAGGTCCTTCCAAGATGGATAGATGGTAAAAGAGGCATAGCTGACTCGTTACGGTCTTTTAAAAATACGGCAGAAATATTATATTCAATAAAATCTCTGCAGCTGTAAAGGAGTACAGTTACACAGCGCTGTGAAGCTATGGCTGATGTGTGGATGGACATCGGAAAATGTTTCTCACTGCAGTTGGATGAATCCACTGATGTGAGTGACACAGCCCAGGTGTGCATTTTCATTCATATGCTGTTTAGTCATCATCAACGTGAAATCAGATAATTACAAACATTTTTTATGGTTCACTATGTTGTGTTGTGCAATACTGGCTCACGTGGTTATGCAAGGCACACAAACATACATTTATACATAAAGAATCCTCAATATACTTCAAAATAAATATGTTTTGCATTTTTGTAGTGGGTAGATGTTTGTGGCTTGGTCATTTTATTTCATTATTGGTAATTCTAAAAAAAAAAAAAAAAAAGACATCAGCCTCCCACCCCGACCCCACCTCCGGTGGATTGCTGGCTGAAAGCCTGGCTGCTTGAAAAGCAGATCTTGTGGTAAAAAAGTCTGGGCACCCTTTGGTAAGAGTAATACACTCCCAAGATGCAACATACTTACATCATCAATAAAAAAGCAAGAATTACAAATATGCCTTATACTTTAAACTCCTTAAAAAGGATGTTTGATCATTGGATGCATTTGCCTTCTTTTTGCCCGTTTGCTGTTTTACTGAAGCAAAAAAACTGTTGAATGGAAGATTACACCTACATTACGACATTTCTCTCAATGCTAATCTTTTTCCTGCCTTAGACTAGTAATTTGACCTAAGATATGACAATGAATTTAATCAAAACCAACCCCTCCTGCTTTTGCGTTTCTCATAAATGGGTGCTCATGGAAATATATTCATACATTTATACTTGCGCTTCAATAACACAAATAGAATATCATTGCCAGTCTGATAAAAAAAAAGATCCAAGCACTCTCAGCCACTCTGCTTATCCAGATTTGAAAGGCAGCATTATTAAGGGTATATAATAGGGTGACACAGAGAGCAACAAGAAGCTACAGGATTTAAATACAGAGACAGTCATTTTGGGTTTCAATGACACGACCCGTTATTTTGTTCTCCCACAACCCCACGTTCTATTCAACAGCTTCTTTTTAATCTCACTGCATTCGCACATCATCTGTGTGATGTGGAAATGAACAAGTGCTCAGGTGTTGCCTTCATCATAAAGGCTTTTAATTTTTTGCGACTCCAGACAGATTTGTTTTAGTTTTTTTTGCCTAATGTGGCTCTTTCAACATTTTCGGTTGCCAACCCCGTCTTAGTGTCATGTTTTTGGCTTCGTGCCAAAGTGTCCTTTCCAACCTTAATAATTTTTTTCCTTTTCAGAATTAAAAAGCTAATGAATGACGCCATCACAAACAATGACTTCCTGAAGAGATTGGAGCCGCAGCACATGAGGGAGATGGTTGACTGTATGTATGAGAAGGTGTACACTAAAGGACAGCTCGTCATCCAAGAAGGGGAATCTGGAAACTACCTCTATGTTTTGGCAGGTCAGTTCCCATTATATCAATGTTCACTAAAAAAAGGTATCCACGGAACCAGGTGGCTCGCAAAGACCATATGAATACTTCAGCTTAGTTGTTCTCAAAAACAGTTCACCACTAATGAGACATTGTATAAGTGATCTTTTGAAAACACTTTCCAGGAATTGTTGTTTTTCCAACCTTTTTAAATCAGTGTTGATCATTATTGGGAGAAATCTTTAACATGATCAGTGTTATCATATAGAAGAATATGATTCATTATCAATAATAACGTAATTAAAGGTAATTTGACCAGATTTTACATTTTACAAGTGATTACAATCATAGCCCTTGACATTTATAAACACCCATGAAGTAGTTTCAAAAAGGCATGCTGGGGTCTTTATATGCTGTATTTACTCCCCCAGTCTTTTACCTCTATAAAGAACAAAGAATAAGCTTGGGAAGAAGTGCAGGTATCTTAACAGAAACAATACTTTGGTTAAATTAAATCCATCCATCCATCTAATTCCTTAGCCGCTTATTATCATAAGGGTCGCGGGAGTGCTGGAGCCGATCCCAGCTGTTAAGAGGCAAGAGGCAGGGTACACCCTGAACTTGTTGCCAGCCGATTGCAGGGCACATCGAAACAAAAAAACAGTCACACTCCCAATCACACTTGAGGCAATCTAGAGTCTCCACTGAATGCATGTTTTTGGGATGTGTGAGGAAACTGGAGTGCCCAGAGAAAACCCACACAGGCACAGAGAGAACATGCAAACACCACACAGGGGGAAGCCGGGATTTGAACCCCGGTCCATCGTGCTGCCATGAATTAAATCCATCCATTTTCTAAGCCGCTTATATTCACGAGGGTCGGAGGAATGCTGGAGCCTATCCCAGCTGTCAACGAGCAGAAGGCGGGGTACACCCTAAGTTGGTTGCCAGCCAATCACTGGGCACATCGAAACAAACAGCCGCACTCCCAATCACACCTTGGGGTAATTTAGAGTATCCAATTGATGTTGCAAGTTTTTGGGATGTGGGAGGAAACTGGAGTGCCCGGAGGAAACCCACGTAAGCACAGGGAGAACATGCAAACTCCACACAGGCAGGTCCAGGATCGAACCCGGGACCTCAGAACTGTGAGGCCAACACTTTGCAGCTGCTCCACCGTGCCGCCCTGAAATTAAATCCATCCATCCATTTTCTTAGCCACTTATCCTAACAAGGGTCGCGGGAAGTGCTGGAGCCTATCACAGCTGTGAACGGGCAGGAGGCAGGGTGCACCCTGAACTGGTTGCCAGCCAATCGCAGGGCAGATTGAGACAAACAGCCGCACTCACAATCACACCTCGGGGCAATTTAGAGTGTCCAATAAATGTTGCATGTTTTTGGAATGTGGGAGGAAACCAGAGTGCCTGGAGGAAACCCACGCAGGCACGGGGAGAACATGCAAACTCCTGAAATTAAATAATTTTGAGGGATATTACAAAGTAAAGTCAAAGTATCTGACATTTGCTTTCAATCAGTAATAAATGATCCATTCATCCATCACTTTTCTGAGCCGCCTATCCTCACAAGGGTCACAGGAGTGCTGGAGCCTATCCGAATTAACCACAGGTAAAAGGAGGACTATAACCTGAACTAGTCGCCAGTCACTTACAGCAGGATTTGAACCCACACTGCCTGCACCAAAGTCAGGTGCATGTACACTACACCATCAGTAATGCTGAGATGTCAAATATGTGTGCGGGTGTGCATGTATGTGCCCGCGTTTGTTTTCTCCGGCCACATAGGCTTCCTCCCACATTCTAAAACGTTGCATGAAGTGGAGACTCTTAATAGTTTTCAGATGTGATTTTGAGTGTGACTGTTGTCTGTCTCCTTGTGCCCTGTGACTGGCTGGCGTACCCTGCCCCCTGCCCGAAGACTCCTCTGACAGCACTCCTGCGACTCTTGTGAGGATAAGGAGCTTAGATAATGGATGGATAATTTTTAGGATTTAGGATCTGTCACGACCCATCGAGATGGAGGTAGGACCCAAATGCAGGAGTACATGGGAGACGCAGAGGTAATTCGGGAAAAACGTTTATTATTCCAAGGTTGGGGATCGGGCAGGCAGTCAGGTGCAGCAGCGGTAGTCGGGACGTCGGGTGTAGAGAGCAGGTCAGTGGGCAGGCAGGAGTCGGTACACGGGAGAACGATCAAAGCAGGCAGGCGTATCAAGGGAGTCAGGCTTACGGGGTCGTTCCGAGAAGGCGGTGGTCGGTACACACGGGTTGTCAATCAGAAATACGGGAGTGCAGGAACGGGGCATGAGTTGTGAAGATCTGGCGCTGGACCGGTCATCCCCATGGTCCTATATACACCGGGGCCAATCAGACAGGATGAGGCGCAGGTGTGCGCCTCCAAATCAGCATGGCCACCCGCACAGCCAGGGCTGGACCGGCAGGACCATGACACAATCGGCATTTTTGGGGCTGATCAACAATAAGCAAGTTTTCAACCGATCCAATCAAAAAAACTGTTTATTTAAAGGATCTGTTCATTCACTGTATATACTTGTGTTCTTAATATTTAAAAAATTATACATTTACAATAAATCATGTATCTCTGTTAATCTATTTATGCCAGTGAGGCATAGTGACAGGCAGAAAAAAATTTATTTTTCGGTGGGGTGGTGTGTCATGAGATTTTTCATTTTTAAAGTATGTGCCTTGGCTCCAAAAAGTTTTGAATTCAATGCTCTGGTCAGATCATATAAGCTAATCAGTCAGGACAAATTAACAATACAAGACAGAAATAATGGGTGCTAACTGAGTGTAACTAAATTACTGTATTGTAACTACATTTCTTCCCTACACCAAAACTTTAGAGCATGATTCAACAGAATGGCAGCATGTTTAAGTACAGCCACTTGCAAGACCACTAGCAATAGCTTACTAGATGATGTAGTGTTTTGTTGCCCGCTTGCAAACTGTATCAGATAAAAATTACGTGGAGATATCTCAAACAAGTGTTAAATGAACGTCCATTTGTTGTCCTGTGTAAAGGTGCAACAAGATATGATACAGTATACAAATACATATTCTGCATTTCAGCTGGGTTGCTGGAAGTCATTCAGAGTGGCAAGCTACTTAGTGAAATGCATCCTGGAACAGCATTTGGAGAACTGGCAATCCTGTATAATTGCAAAAGAACGGCCACCGTAAAAGGTATCAATGATAGTTTTGCTCACATACTGACTTGTCGTTAAATTTATCAACTTTTATGACCCCTCTAGTTTTTCACATAAGAAACTAGTGACAATACCAAAAGTAGTAATTAGGTTGGCAACATTTCTGCATGGTGGATGGAAGAAGACCTGGAGATTTAG
This sequence comes from Syngnathoides biaculeatus, assembly GCF_019802595.1. NCBI lineage: Eukaryota > Metazoa > Chordata > Actinopteri > Syngnathiformes > Syngnathidae > Syngnathoides > Syngnathoides biaculeatus. The sequence continues at coordinate 27,342,500 of NC_084651.1, forward strand.
GCTTATGTGGGTTTGTGGATGGTGCTCTTACATCAGCATGCTCTAAAAATACAGTAATTCTATTTTGCACAGTTCATGGGGACCAGAACTGACCGTGAATTGTGAAAAACCATGAAGAAGGACTGCCTCCCCCTTCCCCCCACCCACACACACACCCCAAGAACTTTCAAGTCTGTGAATCTGGGTACCAGAATGATCAAAATATGTAAACAGTATTTATACTTTTACACTTATATTTGAGACCTAGATCAGAACAGTACACATATTCATTTAAATCTTTTTTTTTTTTTAAATCTAGTTTTGTATTATAAGACCTTTGTTAATCTGTAATGCCGCAAACACCTGACCATAGTCGGGAAACTTGGTGGCGGGAACAATAATGGTACGAAGCACTGATTTGCTGCTCGGAAGTCTTTATTAGATCCTTTAAGCACATAGCATCAATGCATAGTATCCTCCGTCCGTGATGAAAACATGCGGTGCACCCTAACTATGGGAGACAAACGCACCCCTTCTGACACGGAAGCTCTTTTCGAAAAGGAGAACACCACACAACTGAGTGAAGTTACCAGGGTAATATTACACTATTGTTTCGAGCCCTCAGGGGAATATTACACTATTGTTTCGAGCCATATTCAGATGATATGTGATCATGGCCAAACTGCATCCCCGTCCGATCCACTTCCGTGGCAGAGATGAGCCATCGCGGCTCATTGCAGCCGGCCGGTGTGTCTTATGACGGAGCTGAGCCGTGCTGCTTAAGGGGGTTGTTCACAGATGCCACAGTACGCGATGAGAAACACAGTCGAGCCTGGGCGCTTTACTGCGGGCACGCGGTTGAGAGAGGCATTCTCGGCTGGGTTCTTAAGAGCCGCCCTCGTCCGCAAAGCCCGACGTGCAGCCTTCGCAGAAGCCGTGACCGCTGAACGCAGCACCTCAGCAAGTGTGGCTGATTTTCGGCGCTGTGGTGGAATATAATGGAGTCGAGTCGTGCTGCTTTTAGCGGGATGTTCATAGCAGTCCTCGATGAACACCATCGAGCCTGGGCGCATTACTGCGCGCACGCGGCTGAGTGAGGCATTCTTGCCTGGGTTCTTCAGATTCGCCGCCGTCCGTGCAGCAGCCCGACACCGTCCGATGCGCAAATCGACATATTTTGTACGCAAATCTTTTGTTATGTTATGAGAGACCGATTACGTGGTCCGCCCCAAACTATTGTTTTTTTTAGTAGCTGTATACACACCTACGTGTCATTCGGAACCCACGAAGTTCTCGTCATCTGCACCCGTGCAATCCATTTTTCACAACGAACTGGGTCTCTTGCAAATTTATGAAGGGTAATTCCATTCTCCCGAGTGTTAAAGCAATGTCCAGCAATGTAACGAGCCGGTATTTTGGCTAACACGAAGGAACAACGAGCTACCTTCCCGGAGGTAAAACTAATGGAAACAAACGAGTCCACTTGGGGGCGTCTCTGTCCTTTACGTCACTTCCTGCTTCTTCTCGAAAACAAATCCCTCGAGAGGATTTTCATGGCGGGAGTTACAAAATGCTGTTACGTCAAAATCATGTTTTGTGGTGAAAAAAACGCATGGGCCCATATTGGGTGTCATTTTTTCATAAATAACATACTAAAAATCATCCATTTCCTGACAGTAGCCCTTTAAAACCATTGAATTCATAAAAACTTGTATGATGAAGGCAGCGGAGATTGTGCACCATGAAAGGCACCAATCTTTTGCGATTGAGCCTGACAAGAAACATGTTTGCAGATGGATTTTACAATCTTTCAGTGGATTTGGACAGCAAGTTAGAGCACAAAGTAAAGTTGTTTATTGTGTTTTCAATAGCGATTGACGAAAGCACGGACATTACAGACGTTGCATAACTAGCCGTTTTAATCCATGGAGTTAATGACACGTTGGCTCTCACTGGAGACCGCGTGGACAGGGTGCCACTGAAAGATATGACCACAGCAGCTTATAATTTAACCATTAAATATGTCTGTCATACAGATCAAACCCTGTTTTTGATTGGTTATTGTGGGACATAAATCAGGTTGGGTGTCATTAGAAACGTGACTGGAGTCACATCGCAGAGGCCCACATCGATGGAATTAGTAGACCAAAAAGTGTCAGGCATATCAGCCAATGCCAGTGGAGCCAAATCTGTCAATTGTTTCTCGACCATGGTGTCTGTCCAATAGGAAATGCTCTGAAATGGAAAATGGGTCAAATGGGTTCGATTGAACCCAATATGCATTAAGCGATGGAGAACGTATTGATAATGTTGGTTGCCAATCGGTAGCCATTGTGCATTCTCTGACAAAAGGCCCAAGATCTCTGGCCGAATGTGTGGTAGACACCGTCAAAGAAATATGAGGGTGGCATGGTGGCATGGTGGGGTCAGGTGGATCAGCCATCATGACCATTTTAATTGTTTTCCAACATGTTCAATTGCCAAACATCAACGTCGATGTTTTGAAATGAATCAGCATAAACCTCGTTGCCGAGCCTGTCATAGTATAGAGTGCACTGCATACAATCACAATCCATAAGCGCAAAGGTGTCGAATCCTTGGCAGCCATAATGTCCAAAATTGTTCTGCCTCTTTCCATCCTTCAGATGCAATGTCCACGTGTGCCCAATAGATTTCAGCAGAGGCGGGGCCAATAATGGCAGATGTCAGGGTTTCTTGAATCAATTGTAGAAATCAGAATACTCATTTCTTCATAGCGCAGTGGAAAGTGTTTCCATCCGGAAACTTTAAGAAAAGTCCATCAGGACTTCATTTGATGTTGGGTGGCTGCATGTATTGGCCAGCAGGTGGCGGCAAATACTGCTGGTTTGGTGGTTGCATGTATTGGCCAGCAGGTAGCGCCAGCTGGATGGGTGGGGGAGCACGTGGTGGCTGTGGAGGTGGAGCCATGGGTGGAGTTCCAGATGGCCACCACTCCCCGTCCACCATGCTGTCCTCTGCCACTTCCTCTGTTGGCCCAGTGTCGAGGGAGCTGTGGTGCATGGCAGTCCCATTTTCCCACAGCTGAAGCACGCTCTCCTGGAGCGGGGTCGGTCTCCCTGGGTGGCAAGCCATTTAATGTAGCGCTGCTGTTCGTCGGTGGGGTTGCAAGAACAGAAATAGACACCCTGCGCAGTGATGGGGCCAGATTGATGCACACGACACTCACCATTATTAGGCGCGTGAGGATTTTGAAATTGGAACTCAGAATCATTTTGTTTCTGTAAAGTTTGCAATTGAACAATCGCCAATTGGGATTCAGGATTTTTATGTTTTTCTACTTTTTTTGTCAATTTCTTTGGTGTGTTTCCTCAAGTAAAATTTCAAATGAGTCAGTGGGCTGGTGCCCTGGTTGCTGAGCGAACTCAACCAAAGCACGGTCAATAAATGAATCAGCATTCTCATTGGATTTTGGAGCAAAGACCAGGTGGGACAGTACAATCTAAGGGAGGGGAAACAATGCATCCAAACCACCCAGTATGTTATCAAAATCAGCGACCGTGAGTGCCTTACTGTCAAGGAGGCTGCCGATAGTGGAGTCTCAAAACGCCGAGTTGGGAGAGGGGAGTCGCTTGCGTCATCAGATTTTTCAAATCACCAGGAGTCAAAATTTGCCCAGTTGTATTACGCTGAATAGCCCTCAGCCAACTCGCCCCTCCACTTTGAATCGGAGGGAGTTCCTGTAACAACATTCTCAAATCGGATGGAGTGAATGGATTGTGAGTAATAAATCATTAACAGTGTCTTGCAAGTGATTAATTGAGGTGGTGACACTAGCCCCAAGAGCCATGGCAACATTATTTTATGATGAGTCCGTGGCTGCTCATAATTGGGGGGTTGTGTCTCTAGTTTCGTCCCAATCACACAGAAAAGTCATTACGGGACATGTCAAATTGGATGTATTTTGCAACATATTGTTACATTCGGAATACGGCGATTCCACTGCGGTGGAATAAGGTGGCGGAATGTGTGTGACAGGTGGCTTGGGTTCTCCCAACACAGAGAGATTTGCTTTCTCGCAACCTTCACTGAAATTCGCATGCTCAACAATCTAGCCTTTTCCAGCATACATGACACCCTTTTCAATGACTCTCTTACTCTTCTCCCTCTAACAGACAATGTGTTGGGGGTTTTTTGTGGATCTTAAAATCAAGTGAATATTACAAGTAAATATACGTACTGCCAACAAAGTGCCATTTTTTTCAACTATAAGATTTAAAGTAGTAATTGAATCAACAGGTAAACCTCTCTCTCATAATTCCTCATCACAGACAGGAATATTGTTTTTATTGTAAAATCATTCACCCATGGCAAGTTCTGACATGCACAATTGCGATGTTACAAGAAAATAAAGGCACATCCAAAGGTGACAAATTGGCTCGACCATGATTTTTTTTTTAATGCATAAGTTAGACCTCTTCTGAGATGTGACAAATAAATATTGGTCTGAACAATATTTATTAAAGGCAGAAATTACTATGTGGAATGTTTTTCTTAGACAAAATGCTATTTTTGTGCATTGTAGTCTGTAATTGACTATGAGTCTTGTATTGATATTGGACTTGGAGTGCCCGCTGATTTTTTTTTTAACATCACTCTCAAGTTTCTCCTTTTTCACCACACAACACTTTTCCACTTCTTTCATCAACATGACCAATGACGGTACAGACATCAAGGTCGGAAGCCAGTCATTCATAAAATCATTGCTCAATCCACTCACACGCAGCTCTTTTTTCTTACTTTCTCTCTCATGCTCAGGAAGACCTTCCACACATACTTTGCATGCAATTTTTACTTGGTCACCAAGGGTAATTTTCTGATCGTCATCTGGGATCACGCGTAAATCAAACCATTCTTTTTCTATGTCAAATTCCCCGTCCATTCTGTAATTTTAGTGATCAATTGGTTGCGTAGAGTCGATTACTTTAACTGTTGTACTATTAGATTATTTCATTTATATCTATTATTTTATTATTTCTATATTTTATCTATATTATTATTTTAGAATGGATACAAATCTCTTTTTTTTTACAAAACACCAATACTCGAGCTTGCACGTTTTTCTTAAGTACATCACACCATAACGTGAGGAATTTTAAGACATCTAAGATGCTTCTGAAGAGTGATGTCGACTCTTAGACGCAAAATTAGGAATTACCGTTTCTATGATTCTCTAATAGAGCAAAACCACCTCTATTTGCAGTATAATGTATCCGCTGTGATTTCTCTCTGTCCCCAACAGGTTACTGTTTCTCTCTGTCCCCGAAAGGTTACTTTTTCTCTTTGTCCCCGACAGTTTACTCCACACACATTAAGTAGTTGTTGGTTTGAGGAAATTGTGGTATCTCAGATTCAATAAGGGAACGATACCGCCTCTTAACACAAAACAAGACTTATTGATTCTAAAACTCACTCGAAGAGCGAAACAGCCTTCTCTATGTGCTAATTACAACACTGAATGTATTGGTTATTTCTCTGTTTCTCTTTGTACTTATGCACTTTTATTTTCTTTACTTTCTGGCCATAACATCACATTTCACAGCCTTTTATTCAATTTAAAAAAAAAAAGGAAGGGAAACCTTACCACACACTGGCCGACAGACAGAAATTGGATGGAGAAGTTCTTCTCAATCTCTTCTTCTTCTTGCCTTGTCAATTGTAGCGCGCCAAAATTCCTCCCTATCGGTCCAATGGATGGTTCCGAATCACGTCGGGGTCACCAATTGTTGGAAGGAGATCCTTTTGGGGTCCTTCCATGTCTCCCTCCAATTCCAGGTTCGGTCAATAACCAAACTCCAATGGCGTGAAATGTGACAAACACTTCAAAGTTTAATGAACAGAGCGCTCTGAGACACACAATGTGACACAGACAAAGGCTGTGGTCCGACACCGAGTGTGTGTGTGTGAAAGCAGAACAAAGATTATATAGGCAATGTTGGAATGCTGCCGTTGGCGGACAAGTCTCAAAACAGAATCTAACTGATGTGATTAGACACCCAAGGGGGTTGAGTCTGCTGAGAAACACATCCATTGTGACTTGACACTTAAGGCAGGTGCCTGCCAAAAAAGAAGTCCCTTGTGGCTAGTCACACAAGGCCGGAGCATGCTAAAAAAACAACTCCATTTTAAGGCAGTTCCTGGAACCGGGTATTAGCGCAGGTTGCTGTCCTAAACACTGTATCAACCAATGAATTACATTTTTCAGAAATCAGCCATAACAGCTTAGACTATCTCACCATATACATATTTTTTTATGTCATCACTGTGATACAGCTGTGGTCAAGTCCCACATATGGGCCTTGGATCGTCAGACTTTCCAGGCGATCATGATGCGGACTGCACAAGCCCAACATGAAGAGTATTTCAGCTTTTTGCGCAGGTAAAGAAAGAACCTTGACATCATAGGAAGCACTTTAGATTAAGATCACCCATACAAAGTGTTTTAAGACATGGTATTAGTTAGTTTGTGACCATGTTATGAACCCTAAATAAACAGACACAAATCATAGATGTAAAACAGTTACATTTAGCAACTCTGCCAAATACTTGGATCACATTAATGGTTTTAAATGGTTATGTTTGGAGGTTTGTAGTGCTGGCATGGATACGCAGGTGGCAGGAATGCAGAATCTCAAATTGGACGCTTATTTACAAAAATATTTACAAATAATTGACAAATAAACATATGGATTAGAAGGATTAAAAAGATACTGTGTGAAGCAAAGTACAAAACAACTGAACAACTTGAATACAAGGAAATATGGGGAATTAGACTCACCAGCACAGGCGAGATGACATCCAACATTGGACCATGCAGTGAATGGAAACCAGGAACTAAATAGAAACATACCGATGAGACAACCAGGCGCAACTGGGCAAGACATGATGAGTGAAAGAGCTGACTGGTTGACATGCGGAAAAGTGCTGATGAGACAATAACTATAAGTAAGGGATGGCACAAACAGGAGACTCGGAAAAACAAACCAAAACTAAATAAATCACAACATTGGGAACTGAAATGATCTGTGCCAATGTCAAGCTAATAACAGAATGATGAAGAAAACACAGATAATTACATAATTCATTGAACAATATATAATATTATTATCACCCATCTTTGAGCCATTTGCAAGATTGCGTTCTTTGAAATATCCAAAAATATTTTAAAAATTTGCTATAATTACGACTCCTATATAATAATCATGTGAATTTGCAACAGGTAAATATGTGAATAGATATACATTTCACGACCTTAATACAGTTAGGTCTAGAAGTACAGTATTTGGACAAACAGACTATTACAATTTTGCCTTGAGGCCACCATATTTGAATGGATTTATTATGTGTACTCCAGTTTCCTCCCACTTCCTCCCCCCAATAAGGCTTGGTTAATTAAACACTTGAATTTACACAATTCAACACTTAAATTGGCTATAGGTGTAAATGTAAGGTTGAATAATTTATCTATGTGACTATATGACTGGTGACTTTTCTAGAAAGTGCCCTTCCACAGTCAACTGGAAGACACTCCAACACACCCAGAGAGCCTCAACAGAATAACATGTAAAGAATTAATGGGTCAATATATATTGTACAATGATCAGAATAATGTTGCCTATAGCGGTTTTTCCATTGTGGAAGTCAATGTGAATGTCCAACATCCCATAGCTTATATGTTTCCATCTTTCTTTCACAAACTATACATCCATCCATATTTTCTTCACCACTTATCCACACAAGGGCAACGGGAGTGCTGGAGCCTATCGCAGCTGTCAATGGGGAGCTCTGGATGCTGTCGAGGTGTCCTGGTTGACATGCCTTTGCAACATCACGTGGAAATTGGGGACAGTGTGTGTGGATTGGCAGACCGGGGTGATGATGGACCAGACAGTGTGTTCCAACTACAGGGGGATCACACTCCTCAGCCTCCTTGGTAAGGGCTAATCAGTGGTGCTGGAGAGGAGGGTCAGTCGTGAAGAGGAACATGATTTTTGTCCTGGCCATGGAACAGTGTACCAGCTCTAAACCCTTGGCAGGATTCTCGAGGGTGCATGGGTGTCACCCACCCAGTCTACATGTGATTCAGGGACTTGGAGAAGGTATTTGAACGTGTCCCTTGGGGAGTCCTGTGGCCAGTTCTTTGGGAATATATGGTACGAACACTGTGATTCAGGTTGTTCGGGCCCTGTATGACCAGTGTCAAAGTTTGGTCCACATTGTCGGCAGTAAGCCAGACTCGTTTCTGGTGACAGTTGGACCTTGCCAAGGCTGCCCTTTGTCACTAATTTTGTTCATAACTTTAATGGGCAGAGTTTCTAGCCACACCCAAGGCATTAAGGGTGTCTGGTTTGGTGTCCTCAGCATTGTATCTCTGCACTTTGCAGATGATTGGTTCTGTTGGCTTCATCAAGCCGTGATCTCCAACGCTCACTGGAGCAGTTTGCAGCCAAGTCTGAAGCAGCTAGAATGAGAATCAGGACCTCCAAATCCAAGCTCATGGTCGTCAGTCAGAAAAGGGTGGCATGTCCTCTCCAGGTTGGGAGATACTTCCCCAAGTGGAGGAGTTCAAGTATCTTGTTTGTTCACGAGTGAGGGAAAAATGGAGTAGGAGATAGACAGGTGAATCGGTGGAGCATCTGCAGTGATACAGACTTTGTATCAGTCCGTTGTGGTCAAGAGGGAACTAATTCAAAAGGCAAAGCCCTCAATTTACCGGTATATCTATGTTCCTACCCTCACCCATGGTCATGAGCTGTGGGTCCTGACCGGAAGAACAAGATTGCAGATATAAGCAGCCGAAATGAGTTCCCTCTGCAAGGTGTCCAGGCTCTCCCTTAGAGAGAGGGTGAGAAGCTTGGTCTTCCGGGAGGGGCTCAGTGTTGAGTCACTGCTCCTCTACATTGAGAGGACCCAGATGAGGTGGCTGGGGCATCTTATCCAGATGCCTCCCGGACGCTTCCCTGGTGATGAGTTCCGGGCTTGTCTCACTGGAAAGATGTCACAGGGATTACCCAGGATACACTGGCGAGACTATGTCGCTCGGCTGGCCTGGGAACATCTCGGTATCCCTATGGAAGAGCTGGATGCTGTGGCTGGGGAAAAGGAAGTGTGGGCATCCCTGCTCAAGCTACTACCCCCGCGATCCAAGCCAGAAAAGCAGTCAAAGATGGATAAATAAGAAATAAAGTAGGTAGAAAAATGGTGGAACAGTGGACAACTGGTTAGCACATATGCTTCACATTTCTGAGGACCAGGTTTCAAATCTTGGTCCTGCCTGTTTGGAGTTTGCATATTCTCCCTCGCCTGAGTGGATTTTCGCCAGGTACTCTGGTTTCCTCCCACATCCCGAAGATAGCTGGGATAGCCCCTCGCATGCCCGTGACCCTACTGAGGACAAGCAGAACGAAAGATTGATAAAAGAGAAAAAAAGAATGATAAAAAGAATCAAGTGTTCAGTTTTCTTGGAGTTTGCACACTTCAATGGAGCACTGCATTTTATATAGATTCCTAAAAATATTGCTTATTCTTTTATGAATTCAAGACTACAGGATCATGTCCATGAACAAATATTTTAAAGCAGATGGTCAGTTCTTCTCCATGTAAGTGATTACAGAGGTCTGTTTTCACCTAAGGATACAATAATTGTTGCAATAATTGTCAAAATTGCACCCATAAAAACAAGTTGGGTAGATGGTTTCAACTTCAGTAGATTGTGTCACTCATTGTTATTATACATTATAAAGGACCAATAGATAACATCAAAATCTACCTTGCCCTTTTTCCATTGTACTGGTTCTACCCCAACCTTTCTGTTTCCACCCTGTGTAGTCACTTCTCCATTTCAATTTTTGAGGCCAGGTAGTGACAATGGCAGAACCGCTAAATCAGTTCTAAAGTGAAGGGCAAGAAGGGCTGTTCATCTGATTGCCCACTAGACAGATGTAGGTGTTTCTTAAATTACTTGTCATTTTCACAATGTTTTCACACACACACCAAAAAAAAAAAAAAAAAACTAGCACAGAGGGACACCGCTGAACCTCACAGAACTGTCACACAATATGCGTGGTTTGGTGACTGTTTTCTCAATTGGCCAGTCAATCACTGCCAAACCTTTCTGACTCAGCCAAGCTAAAATGGTCGCCTATCATTGTTGAGAAAGAACCTGTAAAATCTGGTCTGAAACCAACTGATTAAACAACATCACAAAGAGTAATTATACAGAAAATTTGGGAAACTGGTTGGCTGCCTATGACTAAAGTTACTGACAATCGCCAACCAGCTCCAAGTGATTTTCCCCTATAAATGCAGATTAACAATGGACTGGCTGACGACATGAATACTTTCTACTGTAGGATTAAAAATTACATTTTCACACCCCAGACCTACGCTGCCGCACCACTGATGACCACCATCACACATCTGACCCAACTCCCCCTCGACTCCCCCTGCACTGACCATTTACAAACAAGACATAACAGATCATCAAAGCGAAAGAGGCTGGACAGTTTCCTGCCTGAAGGTCTGCATGAACCAGCTCCCTTGAGTTTTCACACAAATCTTCAATTGCTCTCCGAAACTCTATAAAGTCCTGCTTCCTGCCTCAAGCGCTTCACTATTCCAGTCCTCAAGAAACCTGCAATTTCAAGACTGCAAGTCTTGTTGCCCTGAAATCTGTGGTCATGAAGTCCTTTGAACGCCTCACGGTGGGCCACCTGAAAAGTGTCACAGGACCTGCTGGACATCTTGCAGTTTGCTTATCAAGCTGTCTGTGAATGATGCAGTCAACATGGTACTGCACTTCATCCTGGAACACTTTATGTGTGGATCCTGTCCATGGACTTCAGCTCTCCGTTCAACACCATCATCCCCAAATTCCTCTCATACAAGCTTCTCCAGCTCAGTGTCTTGCTTGCCATCTGACACTGGATTTATAGCTTCTGAACAGGCCGGACACAGCACTTGAGGGTGGAGGACACCACTTCATCTACATGCACCATGGATGTGTCCTCCCTCAGGTGTTCTTTTCTGTCTACATGGGCAACACAACCTAGAACAGAACATACTCAAGAAGTTAGAGATGATCATGGATCAGGAGGCATCCTCCTCTACAGCTGCCTCTAATGTTGTTCAACTATCCTATGATAACCGTCAAGACCTTCAAGTTTCCTGGGAAATTCCAATCACACAGGACCAGAAGTTGGGGACCAATATCAATGCCATTCTAAAAAAGGCCCACCGAGTAATGTCCTGTACTTACTGCAGTGTCTGTGGAACCACGGCAACCAGTTCAGGATGTACCCCACCTTTCACGTAAACATAGCTGTGATAGGCTCCAGCATGCCCACAACCCTAAAATGAGCAGAGAGGAAGATGAATGAATGAATAAATGAATAATTTATGGGAATCTATGTGCCACCATTTTAATCTGGGCAAATACCAACAACATGTGTGGAGCCCTACAGAAACATTATTTGCTTTATTTGCTTAAATTACTTCAAGAAGAACCCTTTTCCTTACCACTGACAGAGGGGGAGAGAGAGAGAGAGAGAAAGAGAGACAGAAAAAGTGAAAGAAAGAGTGAGAGAAAGAGAAAAGACATTTGCAATTTATGTTACAATGCTAAGCAACGCTCACCATCTATGACCAAAACAATGACAAAAATAAAAGACACGTGCTTACCTCACTCGTAACCCACCATAGGAGAAAAAGGATCTGAAGGAAAATGGTTTCTCCCTCTACCAATAAACCTTGGAACCCAGAGGTAGCAAATCAGTGGCTGGCCAGGTTGGAAAATGGAAGAGCAGGCCCCTATACTGAACACCTCTCCTGGTTAAAAGGACCTTGGGACCCTCCTCTCTCACCTGTGTCATGATTTGCCTGGCCACACTGACATGGTTAGTCATGATCTAGACGTAGGTGATGCTGTGCCTGTGAAACACCCAGATTGAGAATGAATCCTGCAAAAAGTGAAATTCTCCAGAAAGAGGTGAAGTACATGCTAGACATTGACAATGACATTATTGAACCCAGTGACAGTCAGTGGAGTTCACCTTGTGTTCTTGTCCTGAAGAGTGGTGGTGGTTGACGCTGCAGCGCTAACAGGAAAATTGTCAATGTACTCTCATGACCTGATTCCTACCCTCCACTGAGAGTGGATGATTGTATTGATCATGTCAGTCAAGCTAAGTACATGAGTAAGTGTGATCTTCTGAAGGGCTTCTGGCAGTGCCGCTCAGAGACCATGCTAAGAAGATTGCAGCATTCGCTACACCCGACGGACTATATCAGTACAAAATATGGTATGGAAGGTGTCAAAGCATACATGGATGACATTATCGTTTAAGCCATGCAATAGGATGATCACCTGAAGAGAATCCGGGAGTTCTTCGAGAGACTGTTGGCAGGGAAATTGTCTGTCAGTCTTTCAAAGTGCAAGTTTGGAAAGGCATAAATTGCATTTTTAGCGCATGATGTGGAGCGCAGCTTGGTACAACCAGTTAGTGCTGAAGTTGAGGCTATTGTACATTTCCCAGTTCAACAGTGTCAGAGAGAACCCAAGAGATTCCTGGGTATGGCAAGGTATTACAGTATATCAAAATTTGCCAAAATTTCTCTGATGTTGTATCTCCACTTCCTAACCTTTTAGGGAAAAGGGTTAGATTTCAGTAGCAGTTGTCAAGCTGCATTTGAAAAAGCCAAAGCCATGCTCGTGAATTTTCCAGTGTTGCAGGCGCCAAACTTTGAGAAAGCATTTAAATGAGGCAGGTCCAGGTGGTGTCCTGATGGTGTCCTGATGCAAGAAGATGACTCAGGTCTTGATCATCAGGTGTTACTTTTCAAAAAGTTTAATCAGCACCAAAGAAATTGGAAAGAAAACTGTGGGTCTTTTGTTGGCTTTGTAGCATTTTGAGATGTACTTGGGTACTACCATATTTCCTATTGAAGACTTTACTGATCACAATCCCATGACTTTTCTTCATAAAATGAAGAACAAAAATCAGAGACTTATGAGGTGGCGATTGAGTTTGCAAGGGTTCAATCTAGTGATCAAGCACATTAAAGGTAGAGACAATGTTTGTGCTGATGCAGTTTCCAGAATGGAAAAATTGCTGAGTGTTTGATGCTGCATCTGTGTAGTGTTGTATTTTTCTGTATTTCAACATGTTTAAAGTGTTGCTTATTTAGTTATAGTACAACAGAAATTTTCTTTGTAACTTTCTTTTCCTTAAGGGGGAAGAGTGTTATGAGTGTCTATATTTAGTTATTTATTCTCTATTTTTCTGTCTTACGTACTTTATTACGTCATCTGGCGCAGACCTTTTGTTGAACATTTTGAAAGAAGTCGACTCTATTACGTCGTTGGATGCGGATGTTTGTGGAAACTTCAAGAAGCTCCCCTGTCAGGACGGGATAGTTTTTGACAGAGCTTTTTACAAACACCCGCTTCTTCGGACAAGTAACTACTCACTTCCCGCCAACCTGCCTTCTGCCTCTCATCTTTTGGACATTTCTGGAACATTCGCTGGAAGTAACATTTCCCTGGTGGCAATCATGGTAATGCAGCCAATAAGCAGGTCCCCCCTGTTCACAAACTGGCCACACACACACATCTCTACACCTACTTCCACACAAAAGGGGACCAAAACAACACAAAACAACCAAGCATGTTCACAACACCAAGCGTTATCGAAAGAGTTACCCCAAGGTGTTTTCCCAATGGGTCTCTCTCTGTGGACTGTAATATCCATATTTGGGCACTCACAATTTTCAGACCATACCATATCACAAAAGTATGTAAAAGAGTATGTAAAATAAACACTAACGCGGCTGTTTCCCCCACCCCCAAAATTGTGTCACTTTGATTGGCCCAAGTGTTTGTGTACAGTCATGTGACTGCCTTGTGCCATTTGATTGTAAATTGTAGTCAATTTATAGTTTATTTATCACGTTGGATGGGCACTTGATGAAGTCTAAAAATAGTTCATGCATGAAATAGAGGATAAATGAAAGTAGCGAATGACGTGCTGGTTACTGTAAAGGAGTAAAAGTATTCATTCTTCTTCACATAAATACTCAAGTAAAAAGTATGGTTCATTCAAACTACTCTCAAAAGTGCAACTTATCCAAAATGTTACTTGAGCAAATGTAACTGGGTAAATGTAGCACATGAGTACCCACCTCTGCTACTGCCCACCAATGTTTGAGAACGCCACCATTTTCACATTCGTCACTGAACCAGATCATTCCATGATATGTCACTTTAAATTGGTCTACATTGCTTAAACTACATTGAGGAATCTGCATCATTTGCACAATGGCCACTATATCAATGTTACCACACTATTGGTACACTTACTGGCTTAATGCCACACGCTTTTATTGTTATTGTTGTTGTTTGTTTTTTCGTTTTGTTTTTGCTGTTTTTTATGTCTCTTATGTATATTTTTACATAGTCACTATGTAAAAATATACATTACAATATACACCCACTATGTCATAGTGGGTGGTTGTTGTCGAACAAGAATGGCTTCAACTACAGGAGACAAATTCCTTTGTCTTTTAACATACTTCTCATGACCTGCCTGCAATACAGTTGTTGGAGCTTGGGTGGTGCTTTGCACTCTCCCTCCCTCTCTCCCCCATCTCTCTTTTTCCAGCTCTTCTTCGGCTGCACACCTGTCACCAATCAGCCCTTCTTACCACCTGCGTTTAAGCTTGCCTGACCTCAGAAGTTCTCACCAGAGCATTGCGGTAAAACAGGTCCCCAGTTACCAAGTAAGCAACATTATTCCTACACTTTCTGACCTCTATGTTTCTCCTTGTCCACAGTGTTCTGTCCATGTTCCTCGCCAAGTGGATATCTGCCACCACGTGGTCAAGTCAGCCACCTGTCCTCATCACCGCCTGCCACACATTCTCTGCCTCAACAACCCGCCAGTACATCTAAATGACCATCTCCATTCCTCTTTTTTCAATAAACTTTTCATCACAACCATTCAGCCTCCGCCTGCTCTTGAGTCCAGACTAAATCCACTCGTGACAACTTATCCGATAAAGCTTACTCTGTTTCAGATTCTGATGGATGAAAAAGCCAAGCTTTTGACCACATCGATAGATAGATAATTTTTTGTCTTTTAATCATGGAGAGCACTTTGATTTACAATGTGCCGGAAATGCACCATACACTGTCAATAAATTTGGTTTGCTTTGGTTTTCAGTGTGTCTCTGCTTCAAGAACTGCCAGAAGAGAAACTTGCCAAGATCGTTGATTGTCTTGAAGTAGTGAGTCTTTCCAATTATTGAATTGAATAAAATTTTTATACAGAAACCAATCTATAGTGTATCCACTGTGCGATAAATCTATTTACTCTTTGCAGGACTATTTTCAAAAGGGAGAGTACATCATTCGTGAAGGTGAAGATGGAAACACCTTTTTTATCATAGCAAAGGGGGAAGTAAGATACACACCAACTGCCCAAACACACATACCCGTAGGAAAAATAGTCACACTTGTATTGTGAGGGAGTGTTGTTAAAATGGAAACAATATTATATCAAGTATAATTCTGGTAATTGATGTCCAAAATAGGGCTACTCAAAACAAAAAAGCTTAATATTGTCCAACTGTGGAAATTGTCATTATGGCAAGATCAAAATGTACTGTATGTTAATTACAATTTATTTCTTGATATTTTTTTCATTAGCAACCAAAGTGTAAAATTTACAAAATTCTCTTATATTGGACTTAAATGGTGGGACAGCTGTAAAGCATTGGCCTCATAGTTCTAAAGACCGGGGTTCAATCTCAGCCCTCCCTGTGTGGAGTTTGCTTGTTCTCCCTGTGCCTGTGTGGGTTTTTTCCGGGGACACCGGTTTCCTCCCACATCCCAAAAACATGCATTAATTGGACACTAAATTGCCCCTTGATGTGATTGCGAGTGTGAGCGTTTTCTGTCTTCATGTGCCCTGCAGTTGACTGGCAACCAGTTCAGGGTGTACCTTGCCTACTTACCATTGACAGCTGGGATAGGCTCCAGTACTCCCATGACCTTTGTGAGGATGAGTGGCTAAGAAAACGGATTGATGTACTAAAACAACAATAAGGGATGAATTCATGAACCTTCCATCCATCTTCTACCGCTCTTTCTGGGATGGGTTTCAGGGGCAATACCTTTGGCAGGGATGGCCAGATTTGCCTTTCCCCAGCCACTTCATCAATCTCTTCCAGGGGGATCCCAAGATTTTCCGCTGGGACTTGCCCAGAACACCTCAACAGAGAAGCTTCAAGGAGGCCTCCGAATCAAATGCTACAGCCACCTCATCTGGCTCACCTCATTCCGGGAGAAGGAGTGGCTAGACACTGACCGAGGTTTTCACCCTAAGTCGTAGGGAGAGCCAAGACAACCTGCAGAGGAAACTCATTTCTTGTATCCGGGATCTTGTTCTTTCAGTCAAGACCCACAGTTCGTGACCATAGGTGATGGTCAGCACGTAGATAGACTGGTAAATTGAGAGCTTCGCCTTTCCACTTAGACCCCAAAATAATTTAACTCCATTTGGCACAGGCTCTCATCGCCGACTCGGAGAAGACACGCCACCCTTTTCCGACTGAGGACCATGGTTTCAGCTGCTTATTCTCATTCCAGCTGCTTTACACTCGCCTGTGAACCGCTCTCGTGAGAGTTGGAGATCACAGCTTGAAGAAGGCAACATAACCACATGATCTGAAAAGAGCAGAGATGCAATACTGAGACCGCCAAACTCGTCCCCCTCTATGTCTCAGCTGTGCCTAGAGATTCTGTCCATCAATTTTATGAACAAAATTGGTGACAAATGGCAACCTTTGGGGAGTCAAATCCTCCCTGGAAACGAATTCAACTTACTGCCGGCAATGTGGACAAAGACAGCACTCATAAAGGGACCGAACAGCCTGTATCAGGGTGTCGGGTGCCCCATACTCCCAAAGGACACCCCACAGGACACCCCAAGGGACACAGTTGAATGACTTCGCCAAGTCCACAAAACACGTAGACTGGTTGTGTGAACTCCCATGCAGCCTCGAGAATCCTGCCGAGGGTGTCGAGCTGGTCCACTGTTCTACTGCCAAGACGAAAATCCACATTACTCCTAAATCTGAAATTCGATTTCCCGGTGGACCCTCCTCTCCAGCGCCCTTGAATAGACCTAACCAGGGAGGCTGAATGGTGTGGTCCCCTGTAGTTGGAACAAACTCTCTAGTCCCCCTTTTTAAAAAGGGAGACCACCAGCCCAGTCTTCCAGTCCAGAGGCACTGTCACTGATGTCCATGTGATGTTTCAGAGGCATGTCAACCAGGACAGCTGCACAGCATCCAGAGCCTTTAGGAACTCTGGGCGAATCTCATCCACCCCCTGGGGCCTTGCTACCGAGGAGTTTTTTTAATCACCTCGGTGACCTCAACCCCAGAGATAGGAGAGCCCGGCTCAGAGAACCCAGACCCTGCTTCCTCATGTCAGTGGAATTAAGGAGGTCTTTGAAGTATTCTCCCCACCTACACACAACATCCTCAATGCCCCCCATCCCTCCGGAACATGAGCAAAGTTCTGTTGGAGGTGGGAGTTGAAACTCCTTCTGACAGGGAAATTTGCCAGCTGTTTCCAGCAGACCCTCACAATATGTTTCCGCCAGGTGTGACAAGCATCTTCCCCAGCCATCAGAGCCAACTCACCACCAGGTGGTGATTAGTTGACAGCTCCGCCCCTCTCTTCACCCCAGTGTCCAAGACATGCGGCAGCAAGTCTGATGACACCGCCATAAAGTCGATCATCGTACGGCTACCTAGGGTGTCCTGGTGCCAATTGCACATGTGGACACCCTTATGCCTGAACACGGTGTTCCTTATGGACAATCAGTGACGAGTACAGATATCCAGTGACAGAACACCGCTCGGGTTCTGATTGAAGTGACGGGTTTGGTGTTCTTCCCAATAACACCCTTCAAGGTCTCAATGTCATTGGCTACGTGAGCATTGAAGTCCCCAAGAAGAACGATGGAATCCCCAGAGGGACCCCTATCCAGAACTCCCTCCAAGGACAAAAAAGGTGGTTTCTCTGAACTGTTGTTTGGTGCATAGGCACAAACAACAGTCAGAACCTGTCCCCCCACCCAAAGGCAGAAGGAAGGGCAGGACGCTACCAGCTCATCCACCGTGGCGAAGCATAATGTACAGGCCTGAGCTGGAGGGAATAAGTATACCCACAGCCACTCAACTCATCTCACCATGGGCAACTCCAGAGTGGAACAGAAAACAACTCTCAAGAGGACTGGTTCCAGAGCCCAAACAATGTGTAGAGGTGATTCCGACTATCTAGTCGGAACTTCTATACCCCACATCAGCTTGGGCTCCTTCCCTGTCTGACACATTCCATGTCCCAAGAGCCAGTTTCTTTAGCTGGGGATCGGATCGCCAGCTCACATTGCACCCGACCCCTATGGCCCCTCTCAAACTCACTGAATCAAAAGATCTGTTATGCCCATCATTCTTGGACTTATTTCTGTCCTCAACAGTGGCAAAGCTTTTCTGAACAACCAATTGATTGGATGAGTTTTATCATTGAAGGGTGGAGTCTTGTCAGGCCTTTTTGGCCTGTAGGACTGTCATTTTTTAGTTTTATTTGTTTTGTAATAATTCAGTGCAACTCAAGTTTGACCACATCATGTTGTCTGCAGAGGAGTCTTATGACGGTGGAATTACAAATGTTTACTTTAATAATTAATAATGGAAATACACTGTATAATATACGGTAACAGTAACCTCTCAATACAATGAGTTGGATTAGAAACACCACATCAAACATCTCCTGGTCTATTGCAAACAGAGAGGAGAAATTGCAGGAATCACTGGAAATGAAACCTGTGACACGCCAAGAGAACGCAAAGTATTTTCAGCACCTTCAAATAGATACAGTAAATATATTTTCTTAGCATATTCTATATTCCTGTTTGTAGTTTACTCATTTTGTCGATTGACTTCAACCTCACATCTATCGTTAAATTTTAATTGATGTACCCTGTGGCAAACACTGATTTAGAAAATGAATTGGCTATTTGCAGGTGATTGTGACACAAAGCACGGAGGGTTTTGCTGAGCCTCAACAAATCAAGACCCTTGGAGTTGGAGATTACTTTGGAGAGAAAGCGCTCATCAGGTATTTAAACATATATATTACTTATCTGTTCATATATGTTTCCCTTCATGAGCCAATGATCTGCCTCACAGCAAGAAGGTGCATGTACACTTTGTGCTTCCATTAATTTATTCTGGCTTCCTTGCATAAACTGTAGGTTAGGTTATTTGATGACTTGAAATTGCATTTGTTTTGTTATTATGTTGATATGTTTCTAGTGAAGAGCTTCGCTCGGCCAACATTGTCTGCAATGAGAATGACACGCACTGTCTGGTGGTGGACAGGGAGTGAGTAATTGCTTTAACCTCTACATTTCTTTTTAATCACGCCCAGCAATTTCACCAGCGTTAACAAGATGTTTACTCGCTAAAGCCAAATAAATAAATACATAAAAAGAAATAAAATATTGCTATATGTTCATATTAATTTAAAGCCAAAGTGACATGCTTATAAACATTGTAAAATAGATATTGTACTCAACAATACATATAACATTATTCACTTCAATGTCTATACAAAAAACTAAATATGAACGGAGAGCATGTCATCTATGCACAAAGTTGCGGAAGTCTCACTCGACATTGAAGTCATAGTCATATTGCCTGCAACGTCATCAGCAGATGTCACACTGGGACATTCACCATTGAAAACACACACCTGCTATGGGAGACGAAAAACAGAGATTTTCGGATTTGTCCGACGCCCCTTCTGACATGGATGCTCTTTTCGAAGAAGAGAACAGCAATATTACCCTATCGTTTCGAGTCATATTTACATGATATGCAGATAATTTCTAATTAGACTCCCCGACACTATGACAGTATGTAGCGTACTCAGCCACGAGGGACGACAACGGTGTGGCCCTGGCGCGACGAGGCGATCACGGCTTTGGCCGGGGTGGCTCGTCAGCACTCCGGTGGCTCATCACGGTGCCATCGTCGATGAACAACGCCACCAATGATGGCACACTCAGCTGCGAGTGATGATAACGCCGTAAAGCGCCAGGCCACGCCTGCCAGCACCACCACGATGAGCCACCTCAGCGCCAAGATGAGCTACTCCAGCCGAAGCCGTGATCGGCGGACGCAATGCTGAAGCCATGATCTGCGGACGCGGTGCCGACGTGCACATCAACACATTTAACACCCCTGACTTTTGTACGTGGATCTTTTGTTACGTTCTGAGAGGATTATGTCGCGCCCCCCCCCCCCCCAGCTATTGTTTTTTTCAGTAGCTCTATACACCCCTACCTGTTATTTGGACCCCACGAAGCTCTCATCCTTTGCACCTGTGCAATCCATTTTTCACAACAAACCGGGTCTTTTGGAAAAGTAGCAAGAGTAAATCCATCCTCCCGAGTGTTCGAACAGTATGCAGCAATACAACAAACCGGTATTTTGGCTAACACGAAGGAACAAAGACCTACCTTCCAGCAGGTAAAACTAGTATAAACACACGAGGCCGCCTGAGTGCGCTCCTGCTGATAACGTCACTTCATGCTTCTTCTACAAAACAAATCCCTTGAGAGGATTTTCATGGTGGGAGTTGCAAAAAGCCATATATGTCAAATCATGTTGTGTGGTAAAAAAACAGATGAGTCCATTCCAGCTGCCTTTCTTTTTTAAAAAGCATACTAAAAATCATGCTTTTCGTGTCAGTGGGGTTTTAAAAATACAATCCAACCTTCTTCCCTTAAATTCTCGTCAAAATCATGTGTCGTGAAAAAACGGATGGGTCCATTCCAGCTGCCTTTTTATTAATGAAAAACATACGAAAAATCATACATTTCATGTCAGTGGAGCTTTAAATACATGCATGTGTTACTTTCAATAAGACAATAATGCAAAGAGAATAAATTTCAATTAAGTTGAAATTTGTCATTATAATTTTTATGTATTTCCTTGGAAGTCTTGTAAAGTCCTCCTAAATCTTCCTTCATGCACAGGGGTAGAATCCCGGTAAGACAGCCATCAGAAACTGTTACTGTTGAGCATAGAATACATAGGGCAGTATTTGAATAAATTGAATGGTTTGAAATTTTACAGGTGCTCGACATGAAGTGATCTTTGACTCTATCACATGGAGTCCTGAGTCAAAAGTTTAATCTTCTCTCCAGCAACTTCAACCAGATGGTGGGGACCTACGAGGAACTTCAAGCTTACTTGAAAGAATATGTAGAAGAACTTTGCAGGAATGATGAGAGGAGGAATGCCCTGTGAGTGCAAGACGACAGACAAACTCGGAAAAGCAAATTATTCATCCAGCCACCCATCTTCTACTGCTTTTCCCGGTTGGGTCATGGGGGAATTAGCTTTAGCAGGGATGCCCAGACTTCCCTTTACCCAGCCACTTGATCGAGCTCTTCCAGGGGGATCCTTAGGGGTTCTCAGGCCAGCCAAGAGATGTGGTCTCTTCATTGTGTCCTGGGTCTATCTGGTAGGACATGCCTGGAACCCCTCACCAGGAAGCCGTTTGGTAAACATCTGAATTAGAGGCCCAAGCCACCTCATCTGGCTCCACAGCTCATGACCATAGGTGAGACTTGGGATGTGCGCCGTGGTAAATTGAGAGCTTCACCTTTCAGCTTAGCTCCCTCTTTACTGCAACGGATCAATACAAAGTCTGCAACACTGCAAATGCTGGACCGATTCGCCTGTCGATCTTCCCCTCTATTCTTCCGTCCCTCGTGAACAAGACCCCAAGATACTTGGGCCAGGATCTCATTGCCGACAAGGAGATGGCACACAACCCTTTTCCGATTGAGGAATGTGGTCTCAGATTTGGAGGTGCCAATTCTCCTCCCAGCTGCTTCACAGTTGGCAGCGATCCGCTCCAGGGAGCATTGGAGATCATGGCTTGATGAAGCCAACAGAACCACATCATCTGCGAAAAAAAGAGATGCAATACTGAGGCCACCAAACTAGACCCCCTCTATCTCTCAACTGCGCCCAGAAATTCTGTCCATAAAAGGTATGAACAGATTCGGTGACAAAGGGCAGGCATGGCAGTCCAACTCTCACCAGAAATGACTCCGACTTACTGCTAGCAATGCCGACCAAACTCTGACCCCAGTTGTACAGGGACCAAACAGCCTATATCAGGGGTTTGGTACCCCATAATTCAGAAGGACCCTCCACAGGATTCCCCAAGGGACATGGTAGAATGTCTTCTTCAAGTTCAAAAAACACATGAAGACTGGTTGTGTGAACTCCCATGCACCCTCGAGGACCCTGACATGGGTGTAGAACTGGTCCACTCTTCCACGGCTTGACAGCAATCTTCATTGTTGATATCCACCAATGTGTTGGGGGATTTCTGCCACGACAGGCACCAACCACCTTACGCCATCAGTTCCGATCGGCCATCTCCGCATTGGAGGCACAGAACACAGTCATCTCAGACTCAATGTCCTCTGCCTTGACAGGAACATGAACAAACTTCTGTCGACGGTAGGAGTTGAAGCTCCTTCTGACAGGAGAATCTGCCAGCTATTCCCAGTAGACCCTCACAATACGTTTGGGCCTGCCACGGTGGACCACCATCTTCCCCCATGATTGGAGCCAACTCACCACCAGGTTATGATCATTTGACAGCTCCACCCCTCTTTTCACCCAAGTGTCCAAAGACATGCAGGCGCAAGTCTGATGACATGGCCACAGAGTCAATCATCGAACTGCAACCTAGGGTGTTCTGGTGCCAAGTGAACAAAATGACAGCCTTAAGCCTGAACATGGTGTTCCTTATGGACATTTCGTGATGAGCACAGAAGTCCAGTAACAGAACACTGCTCGGGTTATGGTCGATGGGGGTGTTCTTCCCAACCACGCCCTTCCAGGTCTTACTGTCATTTCCCATGTGAGCATTGAAGTCCCCCAGCGGAATGATGGAGTCCCCAGATGGAGCACTCTAAAGCACTCCCTCTAAAGACTCAAAAAAGGGTGGGTACTCTGAACTGTTGTTTCGTGGTCCTCGTCTTTGGCTACCACCCAGCTCACATTGCACCCGACCCCTATGGCCCTTCTAACAGGTGGTGAGCCCACTGGAAGGGGGACCCACGTTACCCTTTCGGGTTGTGACCGGCCGAGCTCCATACGTGCAGGGCCAGCCACCAGCGCTCACCTTCGAGCCCCACTCCAGGCCTCGCTCCAGAACGGGGCCACAGTGACCCTTGTCCGGGCAAGTGAAGCCTAAATCCACTTTTCTTAATCATCATAGGGGTTTAACAAAAAAAGAAAAAGAAAAGCAAATTAACTGACAGTCCAGTGAATAAATATTACTGCTCCTGGACAGTGTAACACATTCAAATTCTTCCCTAGGATCCAATCAAAGCAATACCTACAGGAAAATATTCTAATATAACATACAATCTTGTTTCTGTCTCAGGCCACATTCACCACTGATGGAATCTACAGAGGTTCAAGAGCTGAGAAGGTTAAAGGAAAGGATTGTCCTACTACCACATAATCAGCCTTTCCAGCAGTTGGAGGTGGTAGCAACATTGGGCGTGGGAGGATTTGGACGAGTGGAGCTGGTAAAGTTATTTTAATGGCATTTCACATCAGTGTACTATTTATTTGAAATGTCTCATCAGGTTGAACAATTTTCTAACACATCACTCCCCATGACTTTCGTATGGGGGTCTGTCCATGGTTAATATGTTCTCCTGAAGTCAGGTTCTGTTTTCTAAGTATGAATAATTTCTGATCAGTAGCTTCTTCTTGGCAGCACGGTGGAACAGCTGGAAAGCTTGTCCTCACAGTTCTGAGGTCCCCGGTTCAATCCCGGAGTCGCCTGTGTGGAGTTTGCATGTTCTCCCTGTGCCTGCATGGGTTTTCTCTGGGCACTCCGGTTTCCTCCCACATACCAAAAACATGCAACATTAATTGGACACTCTAAATTGCCTCTAGGTGTGATTGTGTGTGTGGCTGTTTGTCTCGATGTGCCCTGCGATTGGCTGGCAACCAATTCAGGGTGTACCATTGACAGCTGGGATAGGCTCCAGCATTCCTGCAACACTAAGCTAAGAAAATGGATGGAGGGATGGCTTCTTCCTCATATTTTTGATTTTGCTGTCTCTCATCGAGGATTCTCATCACCTCCCTTCAATCCCCTCTTTCATGTATAGTGTTTTGTTGGGTCTCTCCAGTATTATTGCGTTGGTCCATGATATTTTGTTTAATCTGTCATGATCCTGCCGCTTCAGCACGAGCTGTGCGGGTGCCCGCGCGGCTGCGCTAATTGGGAGGCGCACACCTGCGCCTCATGCGGGCTGATCATCCCCTGTATATGAGTGACGACTGGTCCTCGGCCAGATCGTTGAGCTTTATGTCCCGTTCCAGGACTCTCGTATCCCTGATTGAACCTGTGTGTACCGACCTTCATCCGTTCTCCGACCAACCCCGTAAGCCTGACTCCTTCGATACTTCTGCCTGCGTTGATTGTTCTCCCGTGTACCGACTCCTGCCTGTCCGCTCATCTGCTCTCTTCGCCCGTCGTCCCAACTACCGCTGCTGCACCGACCTCGGCATATAATAAACGTTTCTCCTTGAACTACCTTGGGTCTTCCGAGTCCTGCATTTGGGTCCTACCCCCGTTCCGATCGGATGTGACAGAACGAACTGGCCATCACAGGACCCAGCAGGAAAGACCCGGCGTCGCCGGGACCGACGCAAGGTAGACCGTCTGCCGGAGGACCAAGCCTGTCCAATCCGGGTAGGCTCCCTGACGTCCTCCACTTCCGTGTCTTATGCTCCGCCAGCGAGGTATGAATACGTCCCGAACACGACCCGTCCGGCTCCTCATATTCTCCGGGACTCTGACTTTTCGGAATATGAGGAGGACCACGATTTGTTTGACCGGCTGCCTGAGTACAACTCTGACGACTTTGAGGTTTTCAACCCAGTCAGTTTGCTCTGCCTCCCCGCGTTTCCAGCACCCGAGCGACTCCGCCCTGTAGATCCAAGTACACCTATCGGCCGAATTGGCGGCTCTCACGGCCCAGGTCCGGCAAGGATTGGCGAACCAGCCGAGCTATGCTGACGTCGCAACAGCGACGGACTCGCTGCTGACTCAGGTTCACATTGCCGTGCAAACCGACCCGCCCCCTTGCCAAGTGCACGCCACAGTGGGAACAGACTCACCACCTCGCCAAGTGCACGTAGCTGTGGAGACTGACCCGCCTCCTCGCCATTCCCACGTCGAGGTTTTGGCGGTTCCGAGCAGAGCTCACGCGGCAGTTGGAACTGACCCACTCCCGAGACACGCCCACGTGTCAGTTTCGATTGACTCTCCGCCTACTCAGGTTCACGTTGCCCTGGAAACGGATTCGCCACCTCGCCACGCCCACGTTGCTGTTTCAACGGATGCACTGCAAGCTCACGTGGCAGTGGGGACCGACCAGATGCCGCCTCACGTTGCTGTCCAGGAGGGGGCGGTACTGGCACCGCCGCCTTCTCACGTTCCTGTCCAGGAGGCGGCGACAGGGTCGCTGCCTTCTCACGTTCCTGTCCAGGAGGCAGCGACCCCGTCGCCGCCTTCTCTTGTTGCTGTCCAGGAGGGGGCGGTACTGGCGCCGCCTTCTCACGTTGCTGTCCAGGAGGGGGCGGTACTGGCGCCGCCTTCTCAAGTTGCTGTCCAGGAGGGGGCGGTACTGGCGCCGCCTTCTCAAGTTGCTGTCCAGGAGGGGGCGGTACTGGCGCCGCCTTCTCACGTTGCTGTCCAGGAGGGGGCGGTACTGGCCCCGCCTTCTCACATTGCTGTCCAGGAGGGGGCGGTACTGGCGTCGCCTTCTCACGTTCCTGTCCAGGAGGAGCTGGGGAGTTCGGTGGAGCCACCCTGGAGCTGGAGAGACTACAGGATGGTGGTGGTCATTGCTCTGGTCCTTCTCTCCATCGTCCTATTCGCTTCAGATGGCTCCCAGCTGCTTCATGACCTGGCCTCGTTGGCGACCAATCCCTGGTCGTCTTGCAACAACGGCGTGGGAGGTTCTCGTCCGGAGCAGTGGCCTGCCGCGTTCTGGTTCCTGCTTCGCCGTTGGGTTCCTCACAGAGGTCGTCCGCCCGAATCGCCCCGTGGGGACCCTGGTGGTTGGCGTCCGGGTCGTCCTCCTGACCTGTCCACCCGGACGCCTTGCGTTTGGTGGCCGGGATTGCCACCAGACTGGGTTCGGGGGGCGGGGGCGTGCCCTCCTCCGGACCGCCCTTCTGCCCACCCCTGCTTGTGTTTATTATTGTCTTTTTTTCGTTTAGGCACGTCTGGGAGCCGTTCCTTTGAGAGGGGGGGTACTGTCATGATCCTGCCGCTTCAGCACGAGCCGTGCGGGTGCCCGCGCGGCTGCCCTAATTGGGAGGCGCACACCTGCTGTTCCTTAGTCTGTTGGTCTTTGCTTTTGCAGATCTGTACAGCCTTCCAGATGGCAGTAGCTCAAACAGTTGGTAACCGGCGGAGGACAATAAGGTTAGCTGTCTCAAAATCTGAAGGGAATTTGGGGAAGAGGTACACAATGAACAGATTTTGAGAACTGGTTCTAACAGTGAGGATGACTGTGTAACCTTCAGATGGGGGTAGGTTAATGACGAAATCCAGGGAAATGAGGGGCTAAGGGTAGCTCGGAATGGGTAAGCAGTGCAGAAGACCAGCTTGGGGTTACTGTGAAGTGCCTCGGCCATCCATCCGGAGAAGGGCATGCTAAAGTGCATTGGTTAATCTAAACGGCATGACCAGGTATTGGGAGTATCCAAGCTGGATATTAAAAGACATTTTCCATTCGTCTCCTTTCCTGATGCAGATGAGATGGTAATCTCAGAGGGGTTCAAAAGAGGCTCAATAAGGGTGAGCGAAGCTGTGTTCTTAACCGCAATGTTTTTGTGACCTTGGAAATCAGTGCAGGGCCGGAGATTAGTATCTTTCTTTACAATGAATATGAAACCCGCCCTTCACGGGGAAAGAAGAGGGTCGATGAGTCCCGAAACTAGGAGTCATGGATATATTTTCCATAGCCCCTTTTTCAGGACGTGACAAATTAAAGAGGCATCTAGAGGCAAGAGGTCAATGACAGAATTATGTATATATATATATTTATATATATATATATATATATATATATATATATATATATATATATATATATATATATAGAGAGAGAGAGAGAGAGAGAGAGGAGAGAGAGAGAGAGAGAGATTATATATATATAGGCTCTTTGTACAGGAGACGGGTTTGATTAGAGGATGCGAGCTTGGGAAGAATGCTCACAGGTGGATCGCTGGAGTAGTTTTGAGAAAACAGGAGGGATACTTGTTGTGTGAGTGTTTAACAAGTCCATGGTTTCACAGAGTCTTGTCTTGTCTGCCGATGTCGGTGCCTTGATTTTGTAACTAGGTCTGTCATTGCCAGAGAATTCTGTCACGATCTCAGTTGAATTGGACCCATGAGCAGACTGAGGGGGATGGAGTAGATTAAAAATGGTTTATTGCAAGTTTGCACACAGTAAGGAAATCCGAGATTGGATGTGGACCGGCAGGGCAAGGAGCAAGCATGGGGCGGGAACGTGAGCAGATCGTGTTGTTTGGTGGCGAGGCTGGAGCAGCCTGTTAGGGGTGCGGGGGGAGGGACGGGAGGAACAGTGGAGACAGGAAAGATCACAATTGGGTAAGTCCAATACCAAACAATACAAAGGCAAGATTGTTTTAAATACACTACACTATATGAAATGCTTCAATTTTAGAGGAATTAATTATTTTGTACCACAATTCTTTTTTTGGAAGACAACAGGTCCATTTGGAACCTGATATCATAGTTGACATCCAAAGCCCCAGCAGCCTCCCGGTAAGACTTGTGCGCTGGTCTTGGATGATGCACTCCTGGGGTTCCCTGGATTGGCGACCAATCCTGGGATCCCACTTCTGACACCAACTGTTTTGGAAAATCTTTTTTGTGACAGAATAAGTAACATAAGAAACAATTGTGTCCTTGTGGGTTTTTATTTTTAAAAAAAAAAGTCTTTGAAAAGCGAGGAAAAGATACAAGTCGTGCAAGTTGTCACCACTTCCTGAAGTCTAAGCAAAACAATGATCTCTGTTATACAGAAGTGAGAGCGACAAAGAAGCAAAGGGAAGTAAAAAAACTGTCATTATCCAGTTGCACATAATTTTTCTTTATTGAAAGACAGCTAATAGTCACAACATTTTCACAAAGTAGCAATAATGCTTGTGATGGTTGTATAAAACTAATTAATATTTGGTATACATAAAACATAAATTTTCCAAACCACGGGTCATGTATGAGAGCCGGCGATTGAGTCATTCACAATTGTCAATTCTAAGACGAAAGCTTGGTGGGCTTGACAGACTTTGAATACATAATCAGACCAGCTTGAAGACAGAGGTGCAGCACTGGCTGCTGATTGCTAGAAGTGCAAAAGAGAAAGCAAGAGAGATCGCAAAATACCACACATGTTCTAAGGAGGATTTGCCAGGCGTGAGTCATGACCAACACTTTAAAAGGACTTATGAAGCGGATGCAGTGAGTGATAAACTGGTTGGAACGAGTGGCTCACTCCACCGACACTTTGAAGGATAGCACGTTATTTTACCATTGTGTTTGAAATGAAACCAACGGGCAGGCAGGAGTCGGTACACAGGAGAACGATCAAGGCAGGCAGAAGTATCAAAGGAGTCAGGCTTACAAGGTTGGTCGGAGAACAGGCGAAGGTCGGTACACACGGGTTGTCAATCAGGGATATGAGTGCGGGAACGGGACATGAAGCTCAACGAACTGGCGGGGCCCAGTCATCATTGGGGTGATACAAATATACAGACTAATCAGCCCGCATGAGACGCAGGTGTGCGCCCCAATCAGCGCACCCGCGCGGGCACCCATGCGGGCACCCGCACAGCTCGTGCTGGAGCAGCAGGACCATGACAGTACCCCCCGAACCCCAGTCTGTTGGCCATCCAGGCCACCAAACACAAGGCGTCCGGGTGGGCAGGTCAGGAGGACGACCCGGACGCCAAGCACCAGGGTCCCCAAGGAGCGATTCGGGCGGACGACCTCTGTGAGGAACCAAACGACGAAGCAGGAACCAGGCCGAGGCAGGCAACTGCTCCGGATGAGAACCTCCCATGCCGTTGTTGCGAGACGACCAGGGACTGGTCGCCACCGAGGCTTGGTCAGGAGGCAGTCATGGATTGGTCACCAACGAGGCCAGGTCCTGAAGCAGCTGGGAGCCCTCAGGAGTGAAGAGGATGATGGAGAGAAGGACCAGATCATGACCACCACCATCACAGCCATCTCTCCAGCTCTAGGGTGGCTCCACAGAACTCCCCAGCTCCTCCTCCTCCTGGACAGCAATGTGAGATGGGGGCGACACCATCGCCATCGCCACCTCCTGGACGGGAACGTGAGGCGGCTGGGGAACCGTCGCCCCCTCATGGACAGCAACGTGAGGCGGCATCGGGTCGGTCCCCACTGCCACGTGAGCTTGCAGTGCATTAGTTGAAACAGCAACGTGGGCGTGGCACGGTGGCGAATCCGTCTCCAGGGCAACGTGAACGAGAGTCGGCAGAGAGTCAGTCGAAGCTGACACGTGGGCATGTCTCGGGAGCAGGTCAGTTCCTACTGCCGCGTGAGCTCTGCTCGGAACAGCCAAAACCTCGACGTGGGAATGGCGAGGAGGCGGGTCAGTTTCCACAGCTACGTACGCTTGGCGAGGTGGCGATTCCGTTCCCACTGTGACATGCACTTGGCAAGGTGGCGAGTCCGTTCCCACTGCGACGTGCACTTGGCAAGGTGGCGGCTCTGTTTCAACGGCGACGTGAACAAGAGTAGGCAAAGAGTCAGTCGAAACTGACATGTGGGCGTGTCTCGGGAGCGGGTCAGTTCCAAATGCCACGTGAACCTGCGTCAGCAGCGAGTCCGTCGCAGTTGCGACGTCAGCGTAGCTCGGCTGGTTCGCCAATCCTTGCCGGACCTGGGCCGTGAGAGCCGCCAATTCGGCGCTCTGCCGCTCTATCTGTGCCCGCACTTCGCGGCGGAACGCCTCGTGATTTGGCGGCTCCTCCTCCCTCTGGGCTGGAAGCTTCGCCACCAGCTGCGGGTCTGCCGGTTTCACCGTTGCCGGCGAGGAGTGGGAGGACGGTGTCTTAGTTGCCACGCAGCGGGAGGCACAAGGGAGCGCCCGGCCGGGGCGTCTCCTCTGGCCGCCACGTGGAGGTCCCGGGTAGATAGCCAAGCGGGTTCCCTCATACGGATTGGTGTACTTGGACCTACCGGGCGAAGATGCTTGGGTGCTGGAAACGCGGGGAGGTGAAACAAACTGACTGGGATGAAAGATCGGACGAGCAGATTCATAATCAGAATAATCGGAGTCATACTCCGGCAGCCGGTCATACAAATCACGGTCCTCCTCATATTCCGAAAAGTCAGAGTCCAGAAGAATATGAGGAGCCGGACGGGTCGTGTTCGGGACGTATTCATACCTCGCTGGCGGAGCGTAAGACAAGGAAGCGGAGGACGTCAGGGAGCCTACCCGGATCGGACAGGCTTGGTCCTCTGGCAGACGGGCTGCCTTCCGTCGGTCCCGGCGACGCTGGATCTTTCCTGCTGGGTCCTGTGTTGG
The DNA here is from genome assembly GCF_019802595.1 of Syngnathoides biaculeatus. NCBI lineage: Eukaryota > Metazoa > Chordata > Actinopteri > Syngnathiformes > Syngnathidae > Syngnathoides > Syngnathoides biaculeatus. The sequence continues at coordinate 27,373,297 of NC_084651.1, forward strand.
CCAGTTCGTTCTGTCACATCCGATCGGAACGGGGGTAGGACCCAAATGCAGGACTCGGGCGATGCAAGGTAGTTCAAGGAGAAACGTTTATTATATGCCGAGGTCGGGGATAGAGCAGGCAGTCCGGTGCAGCAGCGGTAGTTGGGACGTCGGGCGAAGAGAGCAGGTGAGCGGGCAGGCAGGAGTCGGTACGCAGGAGAACAATCAAGGCAGGCAGAAGTATCAAAGGAGTCAGGCTTACAAGGTTGGTCGGAGAACATGCGAAGGTCGGTACACACGGGTTGTCGATCAGCGATACCGGAGCACTCGAACGGGACATGAAGCTCAACGAACTGGCGGGGCCCAGTCGTCATCGGGGTGATACAAATACACAGACTAATCAGCCCGCATGAGACGCAGGTGTGCGCCCCAATCAGTGCACCCGCGCGGGCACCCACGCGGGCACCCAGACAGCTCGTGCTGGAGCAGCAGGACCATGACAAGCTTAGAGTGTATATTGAGAGAGCTGGGTGAGCCTTTTCTCCTCTCATTGGTGTTTGTACGACAGGAAGGTGGAAGGTATCTTTGTTAATATCCAACATTTCCTATGCTGCTCCTAAGTCAAGCACAATGGAGGATCTGTATCCCTTCTATGTCAAAACAGCTTGACTGTACAACTGTTTTTTTTTAATTCTGTTTAAAAAAAAGAGAAGAAAAACACTAGCAGTAAGAAAAGTAAAAAAAAAAAAAAAAAAAAAGAAAAAAAAACATTGTACACATATTGTCATGATTCATGCCCATAGGTTTCTTTTTTGGAGCTTGGGTGACACCTTGTGCCTTGTCTCTCCCTCCACCCCTCTTTCAAACCTTCTCCTGAGTATTGACACTTGTCTGTAACTCACTGAGCAAATGCTCATACTTTCAAGCGTCTGTGGGGTGCAAGTAATTATCTGACGACCCGCATCTGTACTCACCCAATTTTGTACTCTCCCATCTCCTTCTGTGCCTTTCCAACTCAATGCCTGCACCAGACACGCCATCAAGCCCCACAACCTCCTCACATTGTCACTCCCTGGTCGCTCCTTGGCCCCAACGGCCCACCACTTCGCCTTGGGTTTCTTTACCTAGTGCCATTTTCTGATAAAATCCTTAAAAATCTTGTCCCTCGGTCTGCTCTTGTCAAATTGGTTCAAGTTTTTTCAAAACAGTGGTGCTACACTTATGAAGGGAAGAACAGGACAATGTAGGACAGGCAGGACATGAACAGGAATGGGAGGAGAAAGAAGCAGAAAAAGGGTAGTGGACCTGCCTGTGCAACTGGAGTGTGGTTGGAGTGGCTATGTACATTCTAAATATTTGTGGAAATGGAGTGCAAGTCATGGGACATTCCAGAAGTTTGCACGGTCATAAGTTGTTTTATAGCCATTAGAGAGTGGCCCCACATGCACTGTAGTCACATGCAAGGTAATTGACAGCATTTCACATGCACAAGAAACGTTGGAGGTGTACTTGAATTGCTGTGCTAAGACAATGGAGATTTAGGACCTCACCCCACTCCCCAAGAGCGGATTGTGGGCCCAGGGGCACACCTGACAACAGCCTGGGTGACAGGACACCACCAATAAAGCACTTTAATCAACTCATCACCGTGATTAAGCGATGGGCAGTGAATAGATTAATTGGTCAAAGTCTCATCATTTCTGTATTTCAGAGCAGTGATGTTAATTGAAAAGCAAATTGTTCAAAGCAGTATACAGTAGTTAGATGATGATATAAAAAAAAGATTAATAGGATAGGAGCTGGTTCTTTTGTGTCCATGTTTTTCTGTATATGACCCCCTGTTGCTGAGTTCATAGTTTTCTTGGACCCTGATTACTGTGTGTCAGGTGAAACTAAAGGATGAGGACACTACATTTGCTCTGAAATGCATTAAGAAGAAGCATGTCGTGGACACCAGACAGCAGGAACACATTTACTCAGAAAAGAGCATCCTTCACCAAACCAACTCGGCATTTATCATTAGGTGAGTACCTTTCACATTTGTATTGTTTTAATAAACCACAACTTTAAGAAAGGGACAGAATATGTACCTGTTTGTATACCATTCAAGTTCATTGGGCACTGATCTACAACTGAAAAACAGCATACACCCAGTAGAAAAAAAAAAGCACTTAAAGCAGAGGATAATATGTAAGCTGCTCTATAGGCTGGCTTCTCTATTGAGTTGCTAAGGAGTGTGCTGCAGAATGCTGCTCTTTGGAATCCCAGTGCTGCAGAAATTTATCTTGACTCAGACTTTACAGAACAAAAGCCTTGTGTAAGCAGTCTTTCAGATAGATAAGTTCAGCCAAAATGTGAAGTCTACCTTTCAACTTTCCCACAGTCCTCTCACTCACTCAGTTTGGTTTTGTTCAGCTTCTCGGTAAGCTTACTGTTTTAGTTTATCACACTTCAGAACATGAATTGGTGTAACTTAACAGAAGTCTATTATTGTATCAAATGAAGATATCAACCTTCTTTTCATCAACTTTAGGCTATTCCGAACATTTCGTGACACTAAATATGTCTACATGCTATTGGAGGTGTGTCTTGGAGGAGAGCTGTGGACTGTACTGCGCGACATGTGAGTCTAAGTACTATTATTTTTTCAGCCTGAGACAGTTAGGAACGACATTTTCATAAATCTACAAAACTGATACTCATGTTAACGACCTCAACCTAAAATTAATAGTACTTAGAATCCCTGTGTGTGAAAACTATTGTACTGACTGTCAAGCTCATTTAAAAGCAACAGGTGTGGCTTGAAAATGAAAGTTTTTTTCAATGTCATCAATCACAAGCTTAAAATCCTACCGGCCTGATCATGATGGGGATCCAATTACATATATAAAAGGGTTGAGACAGATTGACGTAAAGAGTCTGTCGCCCTTGTTCGTGCATGAGATGACTTCTATCACTCAAGGGGAAAACAGGGTCAACTGTTTACCCATGTTTTCTGAAGATGACAATTAAATTTTGGGATATTATTTCCCTCCTGTTGCTTAATTTGAGTGGCACGGTGGTGCAGCTGTAAAGCGTTGGCCTCACAGTTTTGAGGTTCAATCCCAGCCCTGCCTGTATGGAGTTTGTATGTTCTCTCCGTGCCTGTGTGGGCTTCCTTTGGGCACTCCAAATTGCCACTAGTTGTGATTGTGAGTGCGACTGGTTTCTGTTTCCATGTGCCCTGCAATTGGGTGGCAACTAGTTCAGGGTGTACCCTGCCTCCTGCCGGTTGACAGCTGGGATAGGCTCCAGCACTCCCATAACCCTTGTGAGGATAAGCGACTAAGAAGATGGATGGATGGATGGATGGATGGATGGATGGATGGATGGATGGATGGATGGATGGATGGATGGATGGATGGATGGATGGATTCTTTTATATGCAAATGAATACAAATGCATTTTAGTGCCTTCAACTTCCTTTTTTTTATTGGTGTTCTTTTACAAATGGTCCTTCATCATACAAAGTGTCTTTACCATTAACACAACTGGAGAGCCTGATTATGTTGTTGCAATAAATCAGAAAAATCTTTCAGATGAAGTGCCAGGATGATTCATCCATTTTACATTCACACCATAGCACATCGCAAAATAAATGGTTTTATTTCTGAGGTATTAATAAATTTGTATGTATATATGAAAGTAACAGAAGTATTGCATGTCTTTAGTGTCATTGCAAAAGTATAAAGAAAAAAGTATGATGAGTACTTGGGATCATTCATGCAACTGTACAGTATCTGCACTGTTTGAAGGGCAATCTTCTTCTTCTGTATTTATATTTTGTAAGGTTTGTACATGTCTTCTTCTTTTCCTTTCGGCTTGTCCTGTTAGGGGTAGCCACAGCGCATATTCTTTTTCCATGTCTCCTGCATATTCCTCTTGAACACCAACTGCCCTCACATCTTCCCTCACAACATCCATCAACCTTCTCTTTGGTATTCCTCTCGCTCTTTTGCTTGACAGATCCATTCTCAGCACCCTTCTACCAATATACGCATTCTCTCACCTGTGGACATGTCCAAACCATTGAAGTCTGCTCTCTCAAACCTTGTCTCCAAAACATCCAACTTTCGTTGTCGCTCTAATGAGGTAATTTCTAATCCTATTCAACCTGCTCACTGTTTTTTCTGTTCATTCCCACAGTCTCTAATCCATACATCATGGCTGGCCTCATCACTGCTTGATAAACTTTGCCCTTCATCCAAGCAAAAACTCTTCTGTCACATAACACACCAGACATCTTCCGCTGGCTGTTCCAACCTGCTTGGACCCGTTTCTTCAATTTTTTACCACATTCACCATTCCTCTGCATTGTTGACCCCAAGTATTTGAAGTCGTCCTTCCTCTCTATCCTTTCTCCCTGGAGCCTTACTTTCCCCACTCCACCTCTCTCATTCACGAGCATACATTCTGTTTTACTTCAGCTAATCTTCATCCCTCTCCTTTCAAGTGCTTGCCTCTATCTTTCTAATTGTTCTTTCCCCTGATCCCTGCTTTCGCTGCATATCACAATGTCATCTGCGAACATCGTGGTCCAAGGGGATTACAGTCTAACCTCATCTGTCAGGCTATCTATTACCACAGTAAAAGGCAAGGGCTCAGAGGTGATCCCTGATGCAGTCCCACCTCCACCTTAAATTCTTCTCTCACACCAACAGCATACCTCACCACTGTTCAGCTGCCCTCATACGCGTCCCTAACCCTATTCTGACATATTTGTCCATCACACCAGACTTACACAGTTCCTCTATTGGCATAAACTTTCTCTAGATCCACAAAGACACAATGTAGTTCTTTCTGACTTCTTTACTTTTCTACTAGTATCCTCAAGGCAAATAATGCATCTGTGGCACTTTTTCTAGGCATGAAACCATACTGTTGTGCGCAGATACTTACTTCTGTCCTGAGTCTAGCCTCCACTACTCTTTCCCATAACTTATTTCTGTGGTTCAAAAACTTTATTCTTCTATGAAGAAATGAACATTGCAAAGAGGGACTATTCAGAGGGACTTTGCTGTTAAATTGGAAAAACATCTCAGCGCTGATGACTCCAAATCAGTTTGGCATGGATAACAATCGCTCACAGGTGATGTTCTCCCCCAGTAGAAAAAAAGAGCAGGCTAGCCGACGACGTAAATAGCATTTACTGCAGATTTGAAGTCGACACTTCCATACCACGCATGCGCCAAGCCGCACCACAAGCTGCACAACCTTCCACTCCACCATTTAATGTCCATGAAAGCTACGTTAGACGGATCTTTAAACAACAAAAGATCAACAAAGTTCCATGCCCAGACCGTGTGTCCCCATCCTGCCTCAAAGTCTCCACAGATCAACTTGCTCCTGTCTTCATAAAGATCTTCAACAGGTCTCTACAATTGTGTGAAGTACCAACCTGCTTCAAATGTTCCACCATTATACCGGTCCCCAAAAAAAGCACAGTATCAGGTCTTAATGAATACAGGCCTGTTGCCTTGACATCTGTGGTAATGACTTCCTTTGAACGCCTTGTACTGGACCACCTCAAAGACCGTTACAGGTCCCCAGCTGGACCCACTGTAGTTTGCCTCTCGAGCGAACAGGTCTGTTGATGATGCCATCAACATGGGTCTGCATTTCATCCTTGAGCATCTTGAAAGCGAGGGTACCCATGCGAGGATCCTGTTCATCTACTTCAGCTCTGCGTTTAACATCATCATCTCTGAACTCCTCTCCTCCAAACTTCTCCAGCTCAGCATCTCACCTGCCATCGCTCAGTTGATTTTCAACTTCCTCCCGGAGGGACACAGCAGGTGAGGCTGGAGGACACCACCTCATCCACGCGCACTACCAACAACTACCAAGGTTGCGTCCTCTCCCCTTTGCTCTTCTCAATATACACGAACAACTGCACCTCGTGGAATCCGACTATCAGTCTTCTGACATTCGCAGATGACACCACGGTCATCGGCCTCATCAAAGATGGCGACAAATCTGTGTATCGACAGGAAATGGCGAGACTGAAGCTTTGGTGTGGTTCTTGAGAATTAAAGTTTCAGAGGACCTGAAGTGGGAGACAAACATGAACTCCATCCTCAAAAAAGCCCAGCAAAGGATGTACTCCTTGCGGCTTCTGAGGAAGCACGGCCTGTTACAAGAGCTGCTGACACTGTACTACACAGCAGTCATCCAATCAGTACTGTGTACCCCCATCACAGTCTGGTTTGGGGCCGCCACAAAAAAGGACAAACTCAGACTGCAACGGACAATATAACCGGTGAACAGATTGTCGGCTTCACTCTACCCACTATTGAAGACTTGCACGCAACGCGAACTCGGTCCAGAGCAGGCAGGATTTTTTCAGATCTTTCACATCCGGGCCACCAGCTCTTCCAGCTCCTTCCATTGGGAAAGTGCTACAGATCAATACAAGTCAAAACTAGCAAGCATTCGAACTTTTTTCCCCTCTACCAATTAACTCATTAAACTCTTGATCAGCAACCATACTATTTTTCTGCCTTGTGCCATTGTTAGGACACTCACTTACATCCTGCTGGTCCAATCAGTAGTAGAAATATATTTTGTAGACTATCATGTGATTCGTCACTTTAAACTGCAACCTTTGCACATTTATCATTGCAGTGGTCTATGATGGGAACCGCAAACAGGTAAAGGCACTCTGTACAATTTTAACACAATGTGGGACGTTAACACACTTATCTCCTACCTGTTCTAAATCAAGATTTTACATCTTGGACGACTCTTATCAGGAATAGTTCCTATAAACAAATGTCTCTTGTTCTTTGTTCTTGTTGCTTTGTTGTTCTTTGTTCACCAAGATCTTCCCCCATCCCCCCTCGCTTGAAGCCACCGTCCACTAAGAAGCGAAAGGCCCCTCCTCTACCCATGAAGACTATCTGTAAATATGACTAATATTTACTGGGTCTTTTCCAGAATAACTCAGACCCCTATGGAGATCAGGCATTTTTCATCCCTGTAATTACAAGGGACAGAAAGGTGGTCAAAAAGATGTGACACCAAAAAAGTAGAAATTCCAATTTAGTCAGAATAAAATGTGAGTCTATCGAACAATTCTCTCCAGCCATTGCTGCGAGATTAGCTCTTTTTAATGTCAGGTCAGTGAGTAACAAATGAATGTTGATCAATGACATCTTACAACCTATGGTCTGGACTTTTTGTTATTAAATGAAACGTGGTTAACAGAAAGTAGGTGCAATACCATTTTAAATGAGACAACACCAGCAGATTTCATGAACAAGTGTTGAACAGGGGGGAAAGGTGGTGGTATTCCTGTTATTTTTAAATCATTATTTCTTTTTAAAGAAATAATACTGGGTGATTTTAGCTCTTTTGAATATCTGTGTTTTTTAGTTAAGGGTGACCCAAAGGTTCTCATTTTAATAATTTATAGACCTCCAAGATACAATGGAAAATTTATGGAGGATTTTTCGGAACTGCTGTCAGTTATTTGTACTGAGTACAACTATTTTGTCATAACAGGGGACTTTAACATTCATTTTGACAATAACATGGAAAAAAACATCCAAAGAACTTTCTGCAATACTAGACGCATTTGACCTCTCTCAACATAGGTATAGTCCAACTCACACTCAAGGTTACATCTTAGACTTTGTCAACTCTAAGGATGTTGAAATTCTATCGATTGACATTAAGGATATGGCTATTTCAGACCATTTATGTGTATTTTTTCAATTCCAGATTCTTCCAAAGGTTCAGACAACCTCTATCTCTATTGGTACATAAATGAGAATACTGCCACTAAGTTTATGGAGACTGTGGCTGTGCCACAGACAGAGAATTCTGAGACAGTTGATGAACCTTTGGACAATTTCACCTCAAAAATCACAAATGCCATGAACGCTGTCGCTCCTGTTAAAACTAAGACCATCCTGAGGTGACCTAGGACACCGTGGAGGAGCACAATAATGGTCAAGTGATCTAAATCAGAGTGTAGGAAAGCGTAACGCAAGTGGAGAAAAACTAAACTCCAAATTGACTATGACCTCTACAGACAGGGTCTTTGTAATTTCAACCAAGAGTTAGTTAGAGCGAGACGGCAAAACTTTTCTGAAATCATCAGGAGGAACCCCAACAATACACAACCTCTATTTGCTGTGGTTGACAACCTTACAACCCCTCCAAATCAGATAGATCCAGAATTCGTAACAGCTGACAAATGCAATGAGTTTGCCTGTTATTTTAGTGAAAAAATACAATTACGTCAAATGTCAGCACAAATCATCAAAAAGATAGAATGATCTCACATCTGCAGCCACCTGGAAAAAACTCTAACTTGTCAGAATTTGATACAATTGACCAAAAAACAGTAGAGAAAACCGTTCATCAGTTGAAAGCACCAGCGAACGGTTTCGACTCCATACCATCTGACTTTAATAAAAATATTGTGAAGTCAATGCTACCTGATTTGCAGCAAATAATCAATTGTTCACTTCAGTCTGGCGAGTTTCCCAAAGCTCTTAAAGTAGTTGCTGTTAAGCCAATTTTAAAAAAAGAGAATTGCTGTTAGTAAACACCTGGACACTCTATCTTTAAAAACCAAAGACCGAGTCCAAAGCCTTGGTGTTCTGATAGATTCCGACCTGACTTTCAACAATCATATCAAATCAATCATAAAAACTGCCTTCTACCATCTGAAGAACAAATCTCGAGTGAAGTCAGGAAAAGTTCATCCATGCTTTAATCTCAAGTAGTCTTGATTACTGTAATGGTCTTCTGACTGGGCTCCCCAAAAAGAGTATTAAACAGCTGCAGCTCATTCAGAATGCTGCAGCTCGCATTCTGACCAAAACAAAGCGGGCAGAGCATATAACTCCATTCCTAAAGTCCTTGCACTGGCTTCCAGTCAGCTTTAGAATAGATTTTAAAGTTCTGCTACTGGTCTATAAATCACTAAATGATTTAGGTCCTGAATACATGAAAGAAAGGCTTACGGAATACAAACCCAGTCGAGCTCTGAGATCGACTGACTCAGGTCAAATAGTGGCGCGCAGAGTCCAGAGCAAACATGGTGAAGCAGCATTTAGCTATTATGCGGCACACAAATGGAATAAATTGCCAACAGAGGTGATGTCAGCCCCAAGTGTGAATGTTTTAAAATCCAGGTTAAAAACTCTTTTTTTTTTCTCTCACACTTTTTAGAATATATCCACTTTTTGATCATATTACGTGTACTGTATTCAGTTTTAACTGTCTTTTTAAAAAATATTTTGTCATTTTTATTGTTTTTATCCCCTTTTAAATGTTTTATCTCTTTTTCAAATGCCTTTAATCATGTAAAGCACATTGAGTTACCTCATGTATGAAATGCGCTACACAAATAAATTTGCTTTGCTTTGTTTTGTTCTTTGTTCTGAATGTTGTACAAGGACTGCACCGAATGCTGGAGAAAAATTCATTGGGTTTTATACACTTGGATAATCAAGCTGATTCTGATTCTGATTGTATAATTCCCACACACATTGGCTTTGTTCTTAAAAATACGAACGACCACACATTTACTCCATTCTTCAGGTATCTTCTGCTCACTAGTATTGAATAAGTTGGTCAAAAACTCTACAGCCACCTCTCCAAATTTCTTCCATAGCTCCAAAGGTATGTCATCAGCACCAACTCCCTTTCCATTTTTCATCCTTTTTTGTGCTTTTCTAACTTCCCCCTTACTAATAATTGGCACTTGCTGGTGCTTCACACTCGCCTCTCCGACTCTTTCTTCTCTCTCATTTTCTTCATTCATCAACTTCTCAAAATATTGTTTCCATCTATTTAGGACAGTACTGGCACCAGTCAACATATTTCCATCTTGATCCTTACGTGCTGCACATCTTTCCCATCTCTATCCCTCTGTCTGGCCAACCTGTAGAGATCCTTTTCTCCTTCTTTTGTGTCAAACCTGGTGTGCATATCATCATATGCCTCTTGTTTAGCCTTGGCCACCTCTACTTTTGCCCTACGTCACATATCAATGTACCATAGTTCCCGGCCTACAGAGCGCACCTGGTTATAAGCGTCACCCAATACATTTGTAAGGGAAATACCATTTGGTACATACATAAGCCGCACCCATGTAACAGCCGCCAGTGCCCACATTGAAACCCACATTGAAACAAGATATTTTCAAAGAAAGACGGTACACAGAGTTTTCAAAGTTTTAATACCTTAGCTTAACATAGCAACAACATGGTAGCACGAACAAGGCTGCTAATAAAAAAAAAAAAAACATACCAGTAAAAAAAAGACTGCCACGGCAGCTACGCAGTAGCAACACGGTAGCACAGCACTAACAGAGCTGTTAAAAATAAAACTTACCAGTAAATAAAACATACCGGTAAACTTGGCTGAGACTCAGCTGCAACAATGTAACATAGTAACACGGTAGCACAGCACAAAGAGGGCTGTTAAAACAAAAAACATACAGTTAAAAGTCATTTAGAGCTGTCTTCATCTTCCACCTGTGCACTGACACCCTGGAAGTCTTCCTCCTCAGTGTCTGATTGTAATAGCGTCATATATTCTCTACCTTTGCCCGACGTCACATCTCAATGTATTCCTTTTGCCTCTCCTCAGTCCTCTATGTCCCACTTCTTCTTTGCTAATCTCTTAACTTGTATGACTTTCTGTATTTTGGGGTTACACCACCAAGTCTCCTTCTCCCCTTTCCTATCAGAAGACACACCAAGTACTCTCCTGCCTGTCTCTCTGATCACCTTGGCTGCAGTAGTCCAGTTTTGTGGGAGCTCCTCCTGTCCATCGAGAGCCTGTCACCTAATTCCGAAAGGCCGCACAACATTCTTCCTTTTCTCAACTTCTAGCACATGTTTCTCTGCTCTACCTTTGTCTTCTTAATCTTCCTACCCAGCTCCAGAGTCATCCTACACACCACCATCCGATGCTGCCGAGCTACACTATCCCCTACCACTACCTTATAGTCAGTAACCTCCTTCAGATTACATCATCTGCACAAAATATAATCCACCTGCGTGCTTCTACCTCCACGCTTATAGGTCACTCTATGTTCCTGCCTCTTATGGAAAAAAAGTGTTCACTTCTGCCATTTCCATCCTTTTTTGCAAAGTCCACCACCATTTGTCCCTCAAAGTGCCTTTCCTGGATGCCATACTAACCCATCACTTCTTCATCGCCCCTGTTTCCTTCACTAACATGCCAAGTCCATAATTTTTGCGAAGTCCACCATCATCTGCCCCTCAAAGTTCCTTTGCTGAATGACGTACTTACCCATCACTATTTCATCGCCCTTGTTTCCTTCGCCAACATGTCCATCGAAATCTGCACCAATCACAACACTCTCCCTGTCTGGGATGCTCAGAACTACTTCATCTAGCTCCTTCCAGAATTTCTCTTTCAACTCTATTTCACGTCCTACCTGTGGGGCATAGCCGCTAATCACATTAAACGTAACACCCTCAATTTCAATTTCAAACGACCGACATGGTATGGGTTTCTTTAAATCAATGCTCAGATTTGTTTGGCACAGTTTTACACTGGATGCCCTTCCTGACGTAACCCACTGCATTTATCTGGACTTGGGACCAGCCTACAGTTGCACTGGCTTGTGACCCCATAGGGCTGCATTGTTTGAAGGGAAATAAAGTTCATGTAAAATGTGCAACTCACAATTTTTATGAAACTGTTCATGTCTTGAGGGCAGCACGGTGGAGCAACATGTTAGTGTGTTGGCCTCACAGTTCTGAGGACCAAAATCAAATCCCGGCCCCACTTGTGTGGTGTTAGCAGTTCCCCCCATCCCCAAGTGGGTTTTCTCCTGTTTCCTCACACATCCCAAAAACATGCATTAATTGGAGACTCTAAATTGCTCTTAGGTGCGAATGTGAGTGCGACTGTTGTCTGTATCTATGTGCCGTGCGATTGGCTGGCAACCAGTTCAGAGTGTACGCCACCTCCTTCCCGGTGATAGCTGGTACAGGCTCCAGTAGTCCGACGACACTTGTGAGGATAATCGGAGCAGATAGTGGATAAATTGATAGATGTTCATCTCTTTTAAGTTATGGACTTTTTTTGTTTGTTGTGCAAGAATTGTATTTAAGAGGCTCATCAGAATTTTCTCTGTCAGTAGGGTTAGTGTTATTTATAGTGTCAAATGAATGCATGTTTTTGGGATATGGGAGGAAAGCGTAGTGCCCGGAGAAAACCCACACAGGCACAGGGAAAACATGCAAACTCCACACAGGCGGGGCCGGGATTGAACCTGGGTCCTCAGAACTCTGAGGCCAATGCTTTAGAGCTGCTCTGCTGTTCCATCATGTTTGTATATATAAAATGTAATATACAATACAAAACAATAAAAAACATCCATCCATTTTCTGAGCCTCTTATCCTTACTAGGGTCGCGGGATTGTTGGAGTCAATCCCAGCTGTCATTGGGCAGGAAGCAGGGTACACCCTGAACTGGTTGATCGCCAATTGCAGGGCGTGTTAGTTCATGTGAACTGAAAAAAATATATGAAAAACAAGAAGTAACCAATGAAGCATTTCGTAAATAGGGTAATACAAGAGATTACAAAACAGTGGAACTGTTCTAATAAATGTAATGAGGCCATTATGATTTCCAGATAGCAACAATATACCTCTGTTCATGCATACCTGTATTCATTGCTCATTCTCACTTTCTTCTTTTCTTTTGAAAATGCTTACCTGATGGTTTTGACATTTTCCTCTCCAATTCTCATCTCTCCTCATGGCTTAAAGATAAAGACATACAATGCAACATACCTCCATGTTCACAATTATGTCAATTTTATTCCAATACTAAAATTAAGATAAATTTAAAATAATGGTACAGTGATTTGTGTCACAAATTACCGCTTCTTCCATCCTTTAGGAGAAGCCACATATTTCCATGTGGTAAGTGGTGATGGGCAGTTGGCATCACTCTTCATGATGATGAATTTGATTTTTATAGGTCTAAATATAGTGTAATCCAGGCAACGCAGAATTTTATGAACGTCCATACGGGGGTGTGACTCACGCCATAATGGTCCTGGAGCATTAAATTGTCTTGTAGCGCTTCGGCAGTTTACCAGAAACCTCAAAATGAGAAATTCCTGTTCCAAATCCAGTCACTCACGTTTGACGGGCGCGATCATGCCCGCACGCCATCACACTCGCAATTCTGCACGGTTGAGCACGAAAGATTACGCGCGTAAAATTTGTTACGAGCAGAAAAAAAATACATATTGAAAGACGTCACTTATTATGTTTAGTCTTATAATTTTCTAATTTACGTGTTTATTTCATAAAGGTTGGTAAAAAAAAAAACAAGCCTTATCCTAAACAATCAGTATTCACCCGGAAACAGGAAATGCAAGATAACCGTACAGAGCATGTTCAGAAGTGATGCCAAAAGCACATGTTCCGAGCTGCTTCACCTACTGCGAGCGCATTTACGTCGAAAGTCATCAACATAATGAGCCATGTCAAAGGAAATTCAGTTACACCAGGGGTGCTCAATGCATCCATCGTGAGGCAGTTTTGATTGATCGTGTGACAGCGTGCCCAAAAAAAAAGACGTGAGACTATAATCCACCTCGTCGCTTGATTTATGCATGGCCAATACGTTGAGCGAACGCACATAAAGGCGCGTTCTAGCAAGCCGGCCTCCTATTCACAGCAGCTACTAAGCAATCAGAAGAGGTGCAGTGTGGATGTTGATCGATAACTTCTGAGCAATTCACATTTAAACAGTCCATTGTCTACCATCAAAAACATTGTTCTTGTGGATGACAAAAGGAGTTTAAAAAAATAAAGTTTTGTCTGCATAATTGGATCGAAGAGGTTGAGCAGTTTGAGCTGGTGACCCACATTTGTGAAACAAGAAAAGTTGGTGGTTAATAAGACTGATTATCGGACTATTTTATGGCTGGGAAAGGTGTCAAAAAAGTTGAAGAATGCGCAAGTCTGATGTGGCGGAGTGAGAATGTACAGGAAGCTGTTATATATGTTTTATTACATAAGGGTTGAAACAGTCCTTGTCATCATCAGCAAGACTGGTCTTGTTTATTTTGTCTTGTTTTTTTCTTTCTGCACAGAACTTTTAAGGAAAATAGAATCTATAATTGCAATCCGTTACTCTTGTTGACAAGAAAAACTTGTTTTGATCACGTTGGTCATAAACCGTGGTACTAGAAATAGCAATGCAGAGTGTTGCGTCATGAAGGGCATCAGGCGTAAAACTGTGCCAAAGATATATGAGCGTTCATCATACGAAGTCCATAAGGTTAGGTCGTGCCCTGGGCTTCCTATGCCCGCCCACAGAAATGTTAATCTGCAAGGCGGAGGGAGAAATCCAGATAATGCAGGTTGAAGACAAAAGGCGTCTTAGTCGGCAGAAGAAGAAGAGAAATCCACAGACCATACAGCTATGTGTAGGGACTTTGAATGTTGGGACGATGACAGGAAAAGCTCAGGAGTAAGTTGACATGATGATTAGGAGAAAGGTTGATATATTGTGCATCCAAGAGAGCAAGTAGAAAGGGAGTAAGGCTAGAAGTCTATGTGCAGGGTTCAAATTATTTTATCATGAAGTAGATGGGAAGAGAAATGGAGTAGGGGTTATTTTATAGGAAGAGCTGGCTAAGAATGTCTTGGAGGTGAAAGGAGTATCAGATCGAGTGATGATGATGAAACTTGAAATCGACGGTGTTATGTAGAATGTGGTTAGCGGCTATGCCCCACAGGTAGGGTGTGACCACCAGTTGAAAGAGAAATTATGGAAGGAACTAGACGAAGTAGTCCTGAGCATCCCAGACAGAGAGAGAGTTATGATTGGTGCAGATTTCGATGGACATGTTGGTGAAGGAAACAAGGGCGATAAAATAGTGATGGGTAAGTACGACATTCAGCAAAGGAACTTTGAGGGGCAGATGATGGTGGACTTCGCAAAAATGATGGACTTGGCAGTGGTGAACACTTATTTTCAGAAAAGACAGGAACATAGAGTGACCTACAAGAGCAGAGGTAGAAGCACGCAGGTGGATTATATTTTGTGCAGACATTGTAATCTGAAGGAGGTTGATGATTGTCAGGTAGTGTTAGGGGATATTGTAGCTCGACAGCATCGGGTGGCGGTGTGTAGAATGACTCTGGAGGTGGGTAGGAAGATTAAGAAGACAAAGGTAGAGTAGAGAAGCATGTGCTGGAAGTTGAGAAAAAGAAGAATGTTGTGCAGCCTTTCGGAATGAGGTGACAGGCTCTCGATGGACAGGAGGAGCTCCCACAAGACTGGACTACTACAGCCAAGGTGATCAGAGAGACAGGCAGGAGAGTACTTGGTGTGTCTTCTGGTAGGAAAGGGGAGAAGGAGACTTGGTGGTGTAACCCCAAAATACAGAAAGTCATACAAGTTAAGAGATTAGCAAAGAAGAAGTGAGACATAGAGAACTGGGGAGAGTGTAGCTCAACAGCATCAGATGGTGGTTTGTCAGATGACTGGTAGCGGGTAGGAAGATTAAGAAGACAAAGGTAGAGCAGACAATCAGGTGGTGGAAGTTGAGAAAGGAAGAATGTTGTGTGGCCTTTCGAAAAGAGGTGAGACAGGCTCTAGATGGTCAGGAAGAGCTCCTAGAAGACTGGAATACTACTGCCAAGGTATTCAGAGAGGCAGGCAGGAGAGTACTTGGGGTGTCTTCTGTTGGGAAAGGGGAGGAGGAAACTTGGGGTGGAACCCCAAAATACAGGAAATACAAGGAAAGAGATTAGCGAAGAAGAAGTGGGAGACTGAGAGGACTGAGAAGAGGCGTAAGGAATACGTTGGGCAAAGGTAGAGGTGCCCAAGGCTAAAGAACAAACAAGGCATATGATGACTTGTATTCCAGGCTGGATAAGAAAGAAAGACAAAAGGATCTCTACAGGTTGGCCAGACAAAGGGATAGCGATGGGAATGATGTGCAGCAGGTTAGGGTGATTAAGGATAGCGATGGAAATATGTTGACTAGTGCAAGTAGTGTGCTTAGTAGATGGAAAGAGCACTTTGACAAGTTAATGAATGAAGAAAATGAGGGAGAATGAAGAGTAGAAGAGGCAAATGTGATGGACCAGGAAGTGGCAATGGTTAGCAAGGGGGAAGTTCGAAAGGCACGACAAAGGATGAAAAATGGAAAGGCAGTTGGTCCTGATGACATACCGGTGGCGGTATGGAAGCAATTTTGGAGAGGTAGCTGTGGAGTTTTTGACTAACTTATTCAACAGAATACTAGCAGGTGAAAAGATGGCTTAAGAATAGACGAAGAGTGTGCTGGTTCCCATTTTTAAGAACAAAGGGGACTTGGAGTGCTCTGGCAACTATAGGGGAATAAAGTTGATGAGCCACACAGTGAAGTTATTGGAAAGAGTAGTAGAATGAAAAGAAAAGAAGTAAGTATCTGCAAGCAACAGTATAGTTTCATGCCTAGAAAGAGTACCACAGATGCATTATTTGCCTTGAAGATGCTTGTGGAAAAGTGCAGCGAAGGTCAGACAGAGCTCCATTGTATCTTTGTAGACCTAGACAAAGCCTATGACAAAGTACCAAGACAGGAACTGTGGGACTGCATGCGCAAGTCTGATGTGGCGGAGTGAGAATGTACAGGACATGAGGGCAGCGGAACAGCGGTGAGATGTGCCGTAGGTGAGTCAGAAGAATTTAAAGTGGAGGTGGGACTGCATCAGGGTTCCGCGCTGAGCCCCTTCCTGTTTCCAGTAGTGATGGATGGGCTGACAGACGAAGTTAGACTGGAATCCCCTTGGACAAGGATGTTCGCAGATGATATTGTGATCTGCAGTGAAAGCAGGGAGCAGGCGGAGGAACAATTACAAAGATGGAGGTACGCACTGGAAAGGAGAGGAATGAAGATTAGCAGAAGTAAAACAGAATATATGTGCATGAATGAGGGGTGGAGGGAGAAGAGTGAAGCTCCAGGGAGAAAAGATAGCGAGGGTGGACGACTTCAAATACTTGGTGTCAACAATACAAAGCAATGCTGAGTGTGGTAAGGAAGTGAAGAAACGGGTCCAAGCGGGATGGAACAGTTGGTGGAAGGTGTCTGGTGTTCTATGTGACAGAAGAATATCCGCGAGGATGTAGGGCAAAGTTTATAGAACAGTTTTGAGTCCGGCCATGATGTACGGATTAGAGACGCTGGCTCTGAAGAAACAACAGGAAGCGGAACTGGAGGTCGTAGAAATGAAGATGCTGAGGTTCTCGCTTGGTGTGAACAGGCTGAATAGGATTAGAAATGAGCTCATTAGAGGGACAGCCAAAGTTGGATGTTTTGGAGACAAGGTTAGAGAGAGTAGACTTCCATGGTTTGGACATGTTCAGAGGCGAAAGAGTGAGTATATTGGTAGAAGGGTGCTGAGGATGGAGCTGCCAGACAAAAGAGTGAGAGGAAAACCAAACAAAAGGTTGATGGATGTTGTGAGGGAAAGGATGAGGACAGTGGGTGTTAGAGAGGAAGATGCACGAGATAAGCTTCAATGGAAAAAGATGACACACTATGGCGACCCCTCACGGGACAAGCCGAAAGAAAACAAAGAAGAAGACTAGAAACAGCAAGGCAAATATACAGGTCCAGACTGTAGTGCCATACTGAACCCAAAGACCCAAGTAGCAGAGATTAAGAACCAAGTGAAAAACGGTTTGTATTTACAAATATTTAATTCCTCTGATGTTTTTTTTCCTCATAGGAATTATTTTGATGAACCGACTGCCAGATTTTGCATAGGTTGTGTCTTAGAGGCTTTTGATTACCTTCACAAGATGGGTATCATTTATAGAGACCTCAAACCAGAAAACCTTCTCCTTGATGCAAAAGGTTATGTTAAAATGGTAAGTTATTAGTTTGAAATATAATGTAAATGATATTGTATTTTTTTCAGTATTGACGCATTTTCTGTTTTCTGTATTCACAGGCTGACTTTGGGTTTGCAAAAAAGATTGGTCTTGGTAAGAAGACCTGGACATTCTGTGGGACCCCGGAGTATGTGGCTCCAGAGGTCATTATGAACAAAGGCCATGACTTTGGGGCTGACTGCTGGTCTTTAGGAATCCTCATATTTGAACTTCTAACGGGCAAGTAAGCCAGTCGATGATCTAGTAAGATGCCTTTTGCACAATGTATTCGTATATAATCGGTGGAGTGGCTCAGGTCGTAGGGTGGTTGTCTCCCAACCTGAAAGGACTTGTAGTGTCCAGATGGCGCTAAAGCATTTTCCTTCTATACTGCATTTTGGTTCAAGAATATGAAACTGCAAGTAATTTTCAATCACATCATTACGTTTTGGAGTGATCATTGAATAACCAATTGACCAGGTAACACTCCTTTTACATTGCTCAATTGGGTACGCCACCATGTCTTGGTGTAATGTAATCGACAGAACTGGAGACCATTTCACCTCATTATCGGTGTGCTCAAAGGAATGTACTACAGTATACTATTAAGTGGTAGTACTTCCTCATATATTATGTTGTACATCATCGCTGTCAGACAAAAGCCTCGCACCTTCAAAATGACAACTTTTCAGGAACAAAAATAATAAATAAAAACGTATTCTTATTTGAGTTTCCAAATACCGTTTTGTTCAAGTTGGTACTACAGTATACCTTGTATTACTATCATCTAAAGTTGCATACTCACATTGACACAACAGCACCTCAAAATTATTTTGTGCTTTGTGCTTTGAAAAATTGTATTTTAATACTCAGTTAATGATTAAAATGGTGCAAACCTGCTAGCCAGCCATGTTCATCATCACAAAATACCACAGCATGTACAAATTTCCTTTAACTTAAAAAAATATGCTTGTGTCACATTTCCTAAAATTTTTAAACGGTATTAGAGTCATAAGCAATCCAATCAATACAACAATGACCCAACTATGTCCATGTATTGGACAGAAATGAATCTGCACGCATTTAACTTATATGGCTAATTGGGCTTCCTTCTGCAAAAAAAAAAATATTACAGCTATCAATTTTAACAAAACAAACCTACTTAAATACTGTATATGACCACTCACGATCTGTCATGGGCGTGTCCTTCCTCGACTCAGTTCACAGCTGCTCCATTGAGCAGACCCGCCCACCTGCTTCTTGTTCACGCTAATTACTGTCGATGTAGATTGCCACGTGTGTGATCTGGTCCTTCTCCAGATCATTCTACCTTGATGTCACATTCCCACAATTCCATATTCGTGTCTTTAATCCTTTGTGTACTGTGTGTTTGATCCCGGACTCCCCCACAGCCCTGTCAAAATATCCTTGTTGTTGCTTTGAGTGTGTGAATGACTTACGACTTTTACAATGTGGTGGCATTATTAGTCTTATCTATCAATTACCAACACATCTTAAAGTTCTTTGAGGAGAAACAACTCTATACTAACCAGAGATAATAAGTTAAATTTTGTTACACATGTAAAGAATTATTGTGAAATGTCTACAATGTGCACTGTTGCATAACCATTTAAATTTGGTTTTCCAGAGATGTTTTTACATGCTGTCTATCCTCTTTATTATTTATTCGATAAATCTTTCTTTATCTATACGATACATGAATGGCATGGCCAAGTATTCAAAGTGTCCGAGAGGGGTATTGAAAGCAGTTTTTCATTCATCACCCTCTCAGATATGGATGAGATTTTAGGCATTTCATGGGTCCAATTTCGTGAACATCTGAGTGTTACAGAAAGGTGATATCATTTAGTCCATAGTAAAAAATTAAAAAAAAGCAGGGGCTGAGAATAGTATCTCTTTTCTGGCGATGAGGAATGTCAAAAGAGTACAGAAGCCAGAGTCACAGATATAGTCCTCCATTGCCTTGTTTCTCAGGGTGGAAAAGGTTGAAAAGGCACCTGTAGGGAAGAAGGGCCCCCGGCAGCAAATTAATTGCAGTCATATCAACATTTGTGGGTCGCGAAATGGGCAGGTCTTTATTGGATACCGGCAAGTGATCAAGATAGTCTTTGTGGACTCAGGAGAGGTCTTTCTGGTGGTGGTGGGTTTTCAGAGGGCGGTATAGCAGGGAGCAGGAGGTGTGAGTTACAGTGTGGGCTCCATCCAGTTATTGGTAAGAACATCCAGTCTATGGTGCGGTTATGTTGTATGAGCCAGGTAATACTTTGGACAAATGAGGTCTCAGGGGAAGCGATCACAAATGGAGAGATGTTCTCATGGTGAGTTCCAGAAATCAGCACAGTGAATGGCACTGTTTGGTGGGTGACAGAGGAAAAGACTCGGCCATTAAAGGCTGTGACTTTCTTTGGAGATGTGAGTGGTTGGAGAGGAAGCTGGAGCTGGTGTGCTAATCCTTCATGAATAACGTTTTTATCTGCACCGAATCAAAAATGCCCATTATGGATCTGTTGTTAGCATAATCTAGAATGCAAGCAGGAAGAGTCATACAGGAAGGAAAGCGAGAGGAATTGATTGTTTGGTTCAGCGCTGTGCTGTCAGGACATGACATATCTGGTCATTTGGGTCGCAGGGGACAAGTTGCAATGAAATGTCCTGATTGACAGCAATAACTGCACAGCCACTGGATGATACGATGCTTACATTCCTGGGGAACTCTATGGATGTTACCAGTGTGGATGGGTGCATCAGGTGCAGTGGGGTGTGGCGAAGGGGCACTCAAAAATGCAGAAGGCGGATGAGATGCTCATAGTGGGAATGATCTCACATGCTTGGATGAGATCCTCATATTGTGATGAGATACTCAAGAGAGGAGGGCTCGCCCCAGGCAGTTAGCTCATGTTTGAGCTTCTCCGTAAGACCATTAAGAAAAAGTTCTGCGTATGTAAGTCAGGGGTGCTAAATGTGTCGATGTACCGGTCTGCGCCGCGTCCGCCGAGCATGGCTTCAGCCCGGGTGGCTCATTGCAGTGCTGCCTGGTTGGCTAATACATACTGTCGGGGAGTCTGTTGTTAGTTAGAAGTGATGGTTTGGGGTTAGGGTTTAGGGTTATTATCTAAATATGGCTCGAAACGGTAGGGTAATATTGCCCCGGTCACTTCACTCGGTTGTGAGATTCTTTTAAAAGAGCTTTGCCACTACGTGTTTTCAATGGAGAATGTCCCTGTGTAACATCTGTTGATGACATTGCAGGCAATATGGCTACCACTTGGATGTCGAATGAGACTTCTACAACTTTGCGCATAGATGACATGCTCTCCGCTCATATTTTTTTTTTTGTATAGACATTGAAGTTAATAATCTAATATGTATTTTATGTATATAGGAATGTCAGTGGGGCTTTTAAAGCCAGGAAGGAGATCCATATGAGGGAGTTTATGGATTGCATCATTTATGGGACCGTTTTGTCATGTCATCCTGTCCAAGTAAAATCCAAGTGAGAACCCGCAGGAAAGGACATAGATTGGCACTCTCATCAATTCACCTCACGGATGTACAACAAAACCAACCAACAAAATAGACGAGCTTTATCTCCTGACAAGGACTTAACTTTGGATGTTCTGCCACCCTGTGCTTCACAGAGACCTGGCTTTGCGAACGCATCCCTGATGGAGCTATTCCAGTACCCAGATTCAATATTCACCGACCAGTTCATATCACAGAGCGAGCAGGGAAAACAAAAGTCAGTGGGATATACTTCTATATTAATGAGAAATGGAGCATGGACGTCAAGCAACTTAGCACACACGAGAGTTGCTGTTCTTGAACTCTAAGCCATTTCACTCACCACGTGAGATCGCTTCTTTCATCCTTGTCAGGGTCTACATTCTGTCTCAAGATAGCATGAATGCAGCACTGCTAACACTTGCTGAACAAGTAAACAAGATGGGGAATAAACATCCAGACCCTCATTATCCTAGGACATTTTAAACTTTCCCAAATACAAGCAGCTTGTAAAATCTCCGTCGAAGGAAAATAACACTTTGGACCACTGCTTCTTCTTTTCCTTTCGGCTTGTCCCATTAGGGTTCGCCACAGTGTGCCACATTTTGCCATCTAAGCCTATCTCCTGCATCCTCCTCTCTAACACCAAGAGCCCTCATGTCCTCCCTCAAAACATCCATCAACCGTCTCTTTGGTCTTCCTCTCGATCTTTTGGCTGGCAGCTCCATCATCAGCACCCTTCTACCAATATAGTCACTCTCGCGTCTGGACATGTCGAAACCTTTGAAGTCTGCTCTCTTGACCCTTGTCTCCAAAACATCCAACTTTGGCTTTCCCGCTAATGAGCTCATTTCTAATCCTATCCAACCTGCTCACTCCTAGAGAGAACCTCAACATCTTCATTTCTGCCACCTCCAGCTCTGCTTCCTATTGTCTCTTCAGTGCCACCGTCTCTAATCTGTACATCATGGCCGGCCTTACCACTGTTTTATAAACTTTGCCTTTCTTCCGAGCAGAGACTCTTCTGTCACATAACACAAAGACACCTTCCACCAGCTGTTCCAACCTGCCTGGACCCATTTGTTCACTTCCTTACCACACTCACCATTGCTCTGGATTGTTGACCCTAAGTATTCGAAATCGTCTACCCTCACTATCTCTTCTCCCTGAGCCTCATTCTTCTCCCTCCACTCCTCTCATTCACGCACATATATTCTGTTCTACTTCACCTATTCTTCATTCCTCTCCTTTCCAGTGCATGTCTCCATCTTTCGAATTGTTCCTCCACATGTTCCCTGCTATCACGATATCATCTGTGAACATCATAGTCCAAGGGGATTCCAGTCTAACCTTATCCGTCAGCCTATCCATTACCACAGCAAACAGTCAGGGGCTAAGAGCTGAACCCTGATGCAGTCCCTACTCCATCTTAAATTCTTCTGTCACACCTATGGCACAGCTCACCATTGTTCTGCTGCCATCATACATGTCTGTCATGATCCTGCCGCTCCAGCCCGGGCTGTGCGGGTGTCCACGCGGTTGCGCTGATTGGGAGGTGCACACCTGCGCCTCATGCAGCCTGATTATGCTGTGTATTTATATGACCCCAATGACGACTGGCCGGCACCAGTTCGTTGAGCTTCATGTCCCGTTAGAGTACTCCCGTATCCCAGATCGACAACCCGTGTGTACCGACCTTCGCCTGTTCTCCGACCAACCCCGTAAGCCTGACTCCTTTGATACTTCTGTCTGCTTTGATCGTTCTCCCGTGGACCGACTCCTGCCTGCCCACTCACCTGCTCTCTTCGCCCGACGTCCCAACTACCGCTGCTGCACCTGACTGCCTGCCCGATCCCTGACCTCGGAATAATAAACGTTTCTCCCTGAACTACCTTGCATCGTCCGAGTCCTGCATTTGGGTCCTACTCCCGATCCGATGGGACGTGACAATGTCCTGCACTATTCTAAATATATTTCTCCGCCACACCAGACTTACGCAAGCAGTACCACAGTTCCTCGCTTGGTACTCTGTCACAAGCTTTCTCTAGTTCCACAAAGACACAATGTAGCTCCTTCTGACGTTCTCTGTATTTTTCCACTAGCATTATTAAGACAAGTAATGCATCTGTGATCTGTTCCGACAGCTCTGCACATCGCTTTTGTTCTTAAAAAAGGAACTACCACACTTGTCCTCTGTTTTATTGCCCGCTCGTATTCTGTTGAATAGGTTCATCAGAAATTCCACAGCCACCTCTCCAAATTGCTTCCATGCCTCCTTTGGTATGTCATCAGGACCAACTGTCTTCCATTTTTCATTCTGTTCAGTGTCTTTCTGACTTCCCCCTTACTAATATTTGCCACTTCCTGGTCCATCATAGTTGCCTCTTCTACGCTTCCTTCTCTCTCATTTTCTTCATTCATTAACTTCTCAAAGTATTCTTTCCATCTATTGAGCACACTACTGGCACCAGTCAACACATTTCCATCTCTATCCTTAATCACCCTTACCTGCTGCACATCCTTCCCATCTCCATCCCTCTGTCTGGCCAACCTTTAGAGATCCTTTTGTCCTTCTTTCATGTCCAACATGGTGTGCATATCATCATATGCCTCTTGTTTAGTCTTGGCCACCTCTACCTTTGCCCTACATCACATATCAATGTACCATAGTTCCCGGCCTACAGAGCACACCTGGTTATAAGAGTCACCCAATACATTTGTAAAGGAAATACCATTTGGTACATACATAAGCCGCACCTGTGTAACAGCCGCCAGTGCCAACATTGAAACGAGATATTTTCAAAGAAAGACGGTACACAGAGTTTTCAAAGTTTTAATACCTTAGCTTAACATAGCTAAGGTATGAGACTCACCAGCAACAATGTAACAGAGCAACACGGTAGCACAGCACAAACAGGCTTCTTTAAAAAAAAAAAAACATACAGTTAAAAGTCCCTGAGAGCTGTCTTCATCTTCCTCCTGTGCACTGAAACCCTGGAAGTCTCCATCCTCAGTGTCTGATTGGAATAGCGTTATATATTCTTCACCACACACTGTCTCACTCTCTCTTTCATTGTCGCTGTCAGTGTCAATCTCATCCCGAGGCAAATTCACTCTTGAGCTTTTGCTGTCCCCACCTTCATGCAACAGACCGACTTTTTTAAAACTCATTGGTGATGGTGGATTTTTTCACACTGCTCCACGCTGTCAGGATTCACTGGCAGACTTGTGTAAAGTTGCTCTTTGCATGCGGCCAGTTTTGGAAAATGATTTCTCGCTGCTGGTCATCCAAGCGTCCCATTCAACTTGAAGGGCCACTTTTAATGCACGATTCACACTGATTTCAAGTGGCTGCAAATACTTTGTTGTGCCCCCAGGAATCACAGCTGGAATTGAGTTCGTCATCTTGGTGGTTGCTTTCACAGAATCCGTTATATGGTTCCTGATGCTGTCCAAAACGAGCAATGCTTTATTGTTACGAAAAAATCCTCCCGTTTGCTTGCCATAACCGTCGGTCAACCATTCTATCATTAGCCTCTCTACTATCCACCCTTTCGTGTTAACTTTCATGACAATGTCTTTCGAGAAGTTTTCTTTTGGCACAGTAATCCGCTTAAAAATTACCATTGGTGGAAGCTTCACTCCAGAAGCAGTGCAGCTCAAAAACAGGTGAAATGCATCCTCTCATGGCTGGTTGTTTTCAGTGTGACCTTTCTTGTTGACAGTCCTGGTGAGGGGCAGGTCAAACGACAGCAGTATCTCATCCATATTTACGATGTCGTCTGGTCCGATAGAATTCTCTGTTATCTTAACTTGAATGAATTGTTGAAAAATTGCAACTTGTTCCTCGTAGTTGGATGGGAGTTGTTGACACAGAGTTGTCCATGTCCTGATGGACAAACCTTTTCGCTTCATAAATCGAAGACACCACGACGGTCCTCCTTTGAATTCATTTACAGTGAAGAAAAGAAGTATTTGAACACCGTGCTATATTGCAAGTTCTCCCCTTAGAAATCTTGGAGGGGTCTGAAATTTTCATCATAGGTGCATGTCCACTTTGTGAGAGATAATCTAAAAAGAAAAATCCAGAAATCACTATGTATGATTTTTTTAACGATTTATTTGTCTTACGCAGCTGCAAATAAGTATTTGAACACATGTCTATCAGCTTGAATTCTGACCCTCAAAGACCTTAGAAGGGTGAGGAATCAGCCCAGGACTACATGACAGGACTTGGTCAATGACCTGAAAAGAGCTGGGACCACCGTTTCCAAGGTGACTTTTGGTAATACACTAAGTTGTGATGGTTTGAAATTATGCATGACAAGGAAGGTTCCCCTGCTTAAAACGTCACGAATGATGAGTTCCAATCCAAGAACACTATCCCTAATGTGAAGCATGGGGGTGGTAGTGTGTTTTTCGGCACATGAGACAGGACGACTGCACTGTATTAAGGAGAGGTTGACCCCGGCCATGTATTGTGAGATTTGGGGAACAACCTCGTTCCTTCAGTCAGAGCATTGAAAATGGGTCGTGGCTGGGTCTTTCAATATGACGATGAGCCGAAGCACACAACCAGGAAAACCAAGGAGAGGCTCCGTAGGAAGCATATCAAGGTTGTGGCATGCCTTAGCCAGTCTCCAGATCTAAATCCAAAGGAAAATCTTTGGAGGGAGATGAAACTCCGTGTTTCTCAGCGACAGCCCAGAAACCTGTCTGATCTAGAGAAGATCTGTGTGGAGGAGTGGGCCAAAATCCCTCCTGGAGCATGTAGAAATCTGGTGAACAACTACAGGAAACGTTTGACCTCTGTATTTGCAAACCAAAACTACTGGACCAAAAATTAACATTGGTTTTCTCATGCATTCAAATACTTATTTGCAGCTGTAGCACACGAATAAATCATTGGTAAGAGGGCTGATTGATGACAGGTGCAGGTGACAGGTGCGCAGCAGAGGAAGGTGCTGGGAAGAGAGAGGTGGGGCGAGCAAATCCCTACCCAACCTCCAGTAGTTAGAACTGCAAGATGGGTCATAACACTGACCCTGCATTTGCACAATAAAGGTCAAATATTTTTCCCCCATTTTGTTCTGTTTATATTTGAGAGGGTAATGGTAATGACCACAATAGCAAGAGTGTGATAATACTGTAGGCTGGTAACAGAAATGTGACTTAGTTTGCATATTACTGTGTTATTGGCTCTTGCTCGACATAAACACCTAAAGAAGAAGTGCAAAGGAAAAATTACCAAAATTTCTTCATTTGATATGTCCAGGATTGTACATCATCTCAACAAATCCATCTTGTTCCCTCTCGTCGTGATGGCTTTGTCTGTATTAGTTTGTGTGCAGTTCTATTGCTTGAACATTAAAAGATGATAGTCTCTCAGGCTACAATGTGTTGATGAATTATTAAAGGCATACATGGACAAGGTTTTGAACATCAATTGCCAAATAGAATTGGACCTTTTTTCACTATATAAATAATAATAATAAAATTAAAAATGTATTTTCTTTCCAGTCCCCCATTTGGTGGATCAGACCCAATAAAGATCTACACAATGGTCCTTTATGGCATTGAGAAGGTGGACTTCCCAAAGAGAATAGGCAGGCGTCCAGATGACCTCATCAGGAGACTCTGCAAGTATGGACCCGGATAGGGTAATAATACTCAACGGCATTATCACAGTGAATAACTGTATAGTAGGGGTCGGCCGTTTTGAAACTGGGAGCTACTTCTTGAGTCTTAATTAATGTGAAGGCTACCATCTTGATACACTTAGCTTTTTATTAATAGTTAATCAACTAATTATTAATAAATTAATGACAGGACAGCACGTGATGCAATTGGCTAGACCGTTGGACCCACAGTTAGGATGACCGGTGTTCAAATCATGACCCTGCCTGCGTGGGTTTTCTCTGGGCACTGCAGTTTCCTCGCACATCACCCAAAAAAACTTGCATTAATTGGAGACTCTAAATTGCCCTTTGGATTTGATTGTGTGTGCAACTGTTGTCTGTCTCTCTGTGCCCTGCGATTGGCTAGCAACTGATTCAGGGTGTATCCCAGCTCATGCCCAATGATAGCTGGGATAGGCGCCAGCACTTCCGTGATCCTTGTGAACATAAGCGGCTCAGAAAATGGATGGATGGATGGATTAACAAGACAGAAAACAGATAAATATAATTATTCAACCTTTTCGAAGATTATTTCTACAACAGTCTGAGGAAGTCACAATTTACCATCATTGATGAGCTGTTTTAGAACAGGTTTGCGAGCTACTCATATGTCCTTAAAGGTCAAGTGTCATCCCTATGAACATTCTAAAATACATATTGAAATGAAAAATACATATGACATTATTCACTTCAATGTCCACACGAAAAAAATAAATGTGAGCGGAGAGCGCGTCATCCATGCGCAAAGTTGCGGAAGTCTCATTCGACATCCAAGTGATCGGCATATTGGCTGCATTTACTGTCCGTGATGCCACCCCAGACATTCGCCATTGAAAACACGCTGTGGCCCCGACTGTGGGACACGCCCCTTCAGACACGGAAGGTCTTTTCAAAGAAAACATCTCACAATCAAGTGAAGTGTCCGGGGCAATATTAAATTTTTGTTTCGAGCCATATTTAGATGACGCGCGCATCACGGCCAAACCACTTCCCTGCCTGATCCACCTCCGCGCGGCAGTGACAAACGCCCACTTCAATGGCGGAGATGAGCCACTGCGGCGATGAGCCGGCCGCCGGCCTTGTCGACAAGGCCTGCGAAGGCCGTCCTTCAGCCGCTGCTGCACGGAAGCTTTCCGATGCGCACATCGACACATTTAGCACCCCTGATTTAAGGATTACGCCCCCCCCAACTATTGTTTTTTTTTTTTTTTAGTAGTTATATACACACCTATGTGTCATTTGGACCCCACAAAGCTCTCATCCCTTGCACCTGT
Source organism: Syngnathoides biaculeatus (assembly GCF_019802595.1). Classification (NCBI taxonomy): domain Eukaryota; kingdom Metazoa; phylum Chordata; class Actinopteri; order Syngnathiformes; family Syngnathidae; genus Syngnathoides; species Syngnathoides biaculeatus. Next base: position 27,401,676 of record NC_084651.1, read on the forward strand.
GTAATCAATTTTTCACTATGAACCGGTTCTCTTGGAAACTTATGAAGGAAAAATCCATCCTCCCAAGTTTTCGAGCAATATCCAGCAATGCAACAATCCAACATTTTAGCTAACACGAAGGAACAGTGAGCTCCCTTCCCGCAGAATAGAAATAGAAACAAACGCCACCGCGAGATGGCACTCCTGCTTCTTGTCGAAAACAAATCCCTCGAGAGGATTTTCATGGCGGGAATGACAAAAAGCCATATAAGTCAAAATCATGTTTTGTGGTGAAAAAAGGCATGAGTCCATACCGGCTGCCGTATTTTCATTAATACCATACTAATCATCATGCATTTAATGACAGTGGCCTTTGAAGGCTAAGTGTAACGGTGGTGCGTTGTTTTTATACAGTGGGGCCCTTAATTGCACTGGGTCATATGCAACCCCATGGGTTCTCTTGGGTTAATGTTGCATGTTTTTGGGATGTGGGGGGAAACCGGAGTGCCCAGAGAAAACCCACACAGCCACAGGGAGAACATGCAAACCCCACACAGGAAGGGCTGGGATTGAACCCGGGTCCTTATTATTATTATTATTCAATTTTCTTAGCCGCTTATCCTCACAAGGGTCATGGGAGTGCTAGAGCCAATCCCAGCTGTCAATGGGGAAGAGGCAGGGTATACCCTGTACTGGTTGCCAGCTAATCACAGGAGACATCGAGACAAACACCCGCACTCACAATCACACCAAGGGGCAATTTAGAGTGTCCAATTAATGTTGCATGTTTTTGGGATATGAGAGGAAACCTGAGTGCCCAGAGAAAAAAACACGCAGGCAGGGAGAGAACATGTTAACTCCACACAGGGAGGGCTGGGATTGAACACAGGTCCTCATCGCTGTGAGGCCAACGCTTTCCAGCTGCGACACCGTCTTGCCATTTGTACACGTTATTATCTTCTTTTTCTAGTTGAGAATGGTCAAATGATTTACGGTAATAAAATATTTTTCGCGAAGAACGCATGTGCTTATATAATTCAACCGTGTAAACAGTGTTAAAACTTTTCAGGAAAAAAATACATACCCCGCAACTTTAAACAAAAGCTCTTCGCAGTTTTGGTACTTTCTGGGGCCACCTGAGCTTGTCGAAGCATGTCCAACCCTATCATGACATAGGGTTAGGTTAGGCAAATTAGGTTGTTCATGTTCATCTTTCGGGTAGTTGGCTGTCCGTGAAGGTGCACTATTTCAGGTTCCAAAAATGTTTCTGTTTCTGACGACAATAGTCCAATTTGGTGCTGCATCCCATACAGCTATTTGAGGTACACAGTGTTTGGGGCACCTTTTCTTGCCCCCTCCCTTACTGGGTTGAGCAGTGTGTATCCCAGGTACAGTGAAGAAAATAAGTATTTGAACACCCAGCTATATTCCAAGTTGTCTCACTTATGGAGGGGTGTGAAATTTTCATCGTAGGTGCATGTCCACTGTGAGAGAGATATTCTAAAAAGAAAAATCCAGAAATCCCAATGTATGATTTTTTAACTATTTATTTGTGTGATACAGCTGGATATGATATTTATATTTTATATATATATATATATTTATATATTTGAACACCTGTCCATCAGCGAGAATTCTGGCCCTCAAAGACCTGTTAGTCAGCCTTTAAAAGTCAACCTCAACTCCATGTATTATCCTGAATCAGATGCACCTGTGTAAGGTCATTAGCTGCATAAAGACACCTGTCCACACCATACAATCAGTAAGACTCAAACTTATAACATGGCCAAGACCAAAGAGCTGTCCAAAGACACCAGTGACAAAATTGTTCAAATCCACACATCTGGAAAGAGCTACAGAGAAATTACCAAGCAGTTTGGTGAAAAAATGTCCACTGTTGGAGCAATCATTAGAAAATAGAGGAAGCTAAACATGACTGTCAATCTCAATCGGAGTGGAGCTCAATGCAAGATATCACCTCGTAGGGTCTCAATGATCCTTAAAAAGGTGAGGAATCAGCCCAGGACTACACGACAGAACTCAGTCAATGACCTGAAAAGAGCTGGGACCACCGTTTCCAAGGTGACTTTTGGTAATACACTAAGTTGTGATGGTTTGAAATCATGTATGGCACGAAAGGTTCCCCTGCTTAAACTAGCACATGTGAAGGCCCGTGTTAAGTTTGCCAATGACTATTTGGATGATACAGAGGAGTCATGGGAGAATTTTTTGTGGTCAGATGAGACCAAAATGGAACTTTTGGTAATAATTCCACTAACTGTGTTTGGACGAAGACGAATGATGAGTTCCATTCCAATAACACCATCCCTACTGTGAAGCATGGGAGTAGTAGCATCATGCTTTGAGGGTGTTTTTCTGCACATGGGACAGGACTTTGACAGATTTTGGGGAACAACCTCTTTCCTTCAGTCAGAGCATTGAGGATGGGTTGTGGCTGGGTCTTTCAACATGACAATGACCCGGAGCAAACAGTCAGGAAAATCAAGGTGTGGCTCCATAAGAAGCATATCAACGTGCTGGCATGGGCTAGCCAGTCTCCAGACCTAAATCCAAAGGAAAATCTTTGGAGGGAGATGAAACTTCGTGTTTCTCAGCGACAGCCCAGAAACCTGTCTGATCTAGAGAAGATCTGTGTGGAGGAGTGGGGCAAAATCCCTCCTGCAGTGTGTGCAAACCTGATGAACAACTACAGGAAACATTTGACCTCTGTAATCGCAAACAAAGACTACTGTACCAAATACTAACGTTGGTTTTCTCAGGTGTTCAAATACTTATTTGCAGCTGTATCACACATATAAATCGTTAAAACATCATACATTGTGATTTCTGGATTTTTCTTTTTAAATTACCTCTCTCACAGTGGACATGCACCTATGATGAAAAATTCAGACCCCTCCATGAGTTCAAAGTGGGAGAACTTGCAATATAGCAGGGTGTTCAAATACTTAGTTTATTCACTGTAGGACTGCTCAGACATGGGTGAAGCTTCTGAAAACCTCATTCTACCTCTGTCCAAGAGCTTAGCAACTGATACAGAGACCAATGGGACATGATTTGATGTCCTCCATGACATTTCCACACACCAGATTGCCTTCATTGGCAGTGAAGAGGCTGTGTAGCAGCAAGAAGCTTACGCACTCAGCTGCTTTTTTAACCCCTGCTAACATGGGGTTAGCCAGTGGCAGTAACTGAAAGCAACGATAGTAACCAGAAATGTGATACAACATGCACTGCCTACAAATGCGACTCCTCCAGCTTTATTGTACCAAATGTATCGCACAACCTGGCTGTAAGCACGCTACACATACTATAAATTCTACCAATCTATAACTTAAACATCTTACTTTATTATCATGCATCTCATCTAGACTGGGAAAACGTGAGGACTTGGCTCTGTTCGGCAGACCTCTTGCAAACTTGGCTCCCTCCTCTCACCATTCACACACTCCCTATTTCAAAAATCCTTAACCAGTTTAATTTTACATTTACATTTTATAACTTATAATACATTTTATTGTTGAAAGGTCACAGATGGGCTTTAAGGTAAACTCTCTCTCTCTCTCTCTCTTTCTCTCTCTCTCTCTCACACACACCCACACACACACATACACACACACATCCACACACTGAAATCCCAAACAAAACAAATAAGCACTGACATGACGTCTTCGTGGGGGAAATTGGCATGTGCTTCCATATCCACACCCTTGCCCACCTCTGGTGAGCCCCATGAGCCTAAGAAGGAAACCTACTGTACTGTAAAAATAATGTGTTTACAGTAATCCCTCATTTTTTGTGGTTAATTGGGACCAAGACCACTCATGAAAAGTGAAAAAATGCGAAGTAGTGGGGATGTATGCTTATTTTGATACAAGAACGTTTAAAATGTGTAAACAGTATTTTTAGTTTGCATATTTGAGACATAGAGGTATTTAGTTAAATCTTTAATTAGAAAACCTTATAAATATAATCTATACAGTATCATAAATTTAGAATGTAAATTATAAAGAGGGTACCAGAATGTTTGAAATATGTCAACAGTACAGTACAGTATTTATACTTTGCATACTTGAGACAAAAATTACAACAGTACAAGTGTCGACTTAAACAATAACAATGAAACCTTTTTATTGCAGTACGGAATTAATATTCTTCGCTCTGAGATTTTTCTGGGGGCGGCACTGATGGTTTTTATCTTTGAGGAAAACAAGGTGTCTTTTTTTTTTTCTTCAGCTTCAATATTCCCTTGTAGAAGGACACACGCCGCCAACACAATTGCTAAACTCGAGAGCTTGTACCATATTGTCTTTGATGTGCAAATTCTTCATCTACATAAAGATGAGCAGCATCGTTGTCGCCAAAGGAAGCCTCACCATACAGAGGCACGCTTCTGAGGTCGTAATGCTTTTGAAATTTTTCAAATCAACCTTTGATTGCCGCAAAGCCTCAGCCTCGAGGGGGTGAATCCCTCTTTACAGCTTGGGCTTCGTCAGCACTTTCTTCAGCCTCTTAATCATTGTTGCCGGGCTATTTTTCTGCAATCCGCTATCCACAAAGCTAACGCAGCTTCCATTCCAATAATCCTCTTATTTCACAGAGTCACCATACATTTTGTTTCCTTATTAAAAGATATTGAAGCGGTTTTACAGATTTTATGGAGCGCACCATGGACTCATTAATGGTGCGCAGTAGCATACCTTCTGCCATCTTTGGTCATTACCAAAAGTTTTACTTTTTCACTGATCATCATCATCTTTCTCTTCCTCTTTGCTGCTTTGGAAGAAGCTTTCAACTGAGCACAGCGCTTTAGCAGCATTGGGAACACGAGAGGTTATTGCACAGTGAACAGCATTGAAAATGGTGGAAAGGAAGGAAAAGGGTGGAATGGAAGTTGCTGGGTGAGGCTTCGATGATGCGTGATAAATCCACACATGCGCTCACTGGTCTATATCGCGGCGGTGATCAATCACACACCTTGTATCAATTAGTTTTCTTGCAATATATAATGTGATCTGGCTGGGGGTTTTTTTGGTGAGGGGTGAAAAAAATACTGCACTGAAGCCGCAAAAAGTGAAGCGTGAAGTAGCAAGGTAACCCTGTATTAGTTTTTGGTGACATCTTGTGATTACTTTTTTTAATAAATAATACACATTTTCATGTAAATATGCATGAAAATAAAAGATGTTCATCTTACTCTCTTACACAGGCAAAACCCAGTGGAGAGGGTGGGGAACAAAAAGAACGGGATCATCGACATCAAGAAGCACAAGTAAGTCCACTTAAAACATTCTTTCTGTCAGTTGTGATGATTTACCATAAACTCTTTATTTCTACTTCACTTTTCTGGTGAGATTCCTGAATAATATATTCCCTGTCATGAACTGAGAGAAGCTAGACCCAAGAGCAAGCGGAGGCAGGTGTGATATGATGAACAGTTTATTGATGAAAGGTAATGGAGGTAGTCCTGGATGTGTTGGCAGGTGCTGGCATGGATAGCTAGCAGACAGTGGACTGAACACGTTGTTGGCTCGGTAGCAGGAATGACGTGGGTCAGGAACACGTGGGAGCACTAGGAACACAAGAAGACACAAGCGTTACCAACAGAATGAAGAGTTGCAAGACTTACAGAGTATGTGGGCCCCTGTACCCCTAGTCTGCAATACTTTGGTGGGCATCTCGGGAAAGAGGCAGGCTGATCAGGGGATGAGCCTTCAGGGGAGCGAGGAAAAATGAGGACGTCATCAAGGTATACAAACATGAACCTGTTGAGCATGTTTTGGAGGACGTCAGTAATCAATGTTTAAAATATGGCAGGGACAATGGTTAACCCAAATGGCATCACGAGGTACTCTAAATGGCCAAGAGGGGTATTTTCTATTCATCCCCTTTAGGGTTAGCAGTGATTGTAGGAAAGGAGGAGCATAATTACCATTAGGTGGGGTACCAAATCGATGTCTCTGCCATCCAGCTCTGTGATACTTTTCGGTTAATGGGAGTGGTTGGAGGGGAATTTGGATTTGGAGTTTGTGTATGACCGTAATTTCTCATATATGATATGCAAAACTTTACAAAAATGTTTTCAAAAACTCTAGCACATTATATTTAGGTAGATATTTAAAAAATGTTAAAAATCACATTGTTTTGTCATATACAGGTTTGTTTGGAAAAAAAAAAGGTATACATTTACATTTCAAAATGACATTCGATGTCTTATGTAACACATTTATATTTATTACGGTAATGTCCACCACCAACCTGAGATTCCTGACCTGCTCGCAGGAGTTTGCCATTTTGCAATCATTAAAATAGCATATTTGTTGCTACTGCACCAAACATCAAAAATGGTTGCCTGTGAGTTTGTTTTAACTTAAACCAAGATCAGTTTTAAAAAAGTAAACTACAAGGTCTCGATATGCAGCCGCAAGTGTCATCACTCCTGCCGAAGAATTGGGAGACTGCAAAGCAGCGCAGCAGTTCAAAGTAGCTGAATCGATTGTAAGTTTGAGGAGGAAGACAAAAAAATAATCCATCAAAAATTGTTTGGAAGAGTTTTGAGATGTGGGAGAGTTACGCAGTTCCCAGAGAAGGAGGTTGGCCTCAGGTCACTATCAAAACAACAGGAGCACAAAATATGTATAAAATAGCATAATGGGCACATTAAAAAGAGCACGAGGTCACACACAATTAAAATGCTCGTTTTGATAGCGACTTGACGCCATGAAGGAGCTGCTACAGATTGTAGCCGAACAGAGGGCAGGAGACTTCACTATTAGCACAGTGGAGCTTTGACTCAAAGCGATGACAATAGTGAGGAATAAAGGAAACCAACACTCTTAGGATTCAAAAAATGGTCACTCACAAACGCCATGGATGGCACAGAGGATGACATGCTTTGGGAGGAAGATGGGATCACCGCTCATGATGCAATGCAGGAGGCACAGGAACCGGACCCAGTCATCAATGATGAGTTCCACAGAAACGCACCAAAGGTAGCTACTATGGATCGTTTTCAGATTAAAGATGAGTCAGATTCTTCCTTTGAAGTCTTTTCAAAGGATGTGTAACGTAGTGGATAAACTCCACTAAGTACAAATATTTTATGCGCAGATGTTTAATGCAAAAAAAAAGTGTATCCACAAAATTTAAGTTAAACAGTGTTTAATTATTTAAGACTAATATGTGTGATCAACAGTATTAATAAAATGTTATGCCATCATTGAGTATATATTTTACATGGTTGAGGGATTCTGTTCTGACAATTGCCAGGCGAGGCCTGTCCTGTGGCCCGTCCCGAGATATATATTACCGCTACATCAGCACATGCACAAAGATTATTATTAATGATTGTTGTACAGACAGTTTTTGAAAAATCAATAAAAACAATAAAAGTACAAACCCAGCAAAACAGAAATAGAGCTAATTCCTAATATTTTGAGCATTTGGATAGCATCAAATTGGTGGTGCACATCGTACATTGTTTTTCCAGATTTTTTTAGGTCAACATTTGGGGGTGTATTACACTTCAGAGCGCATTATATATGAAAAACGACGGTAATTGTTCATGAATGAAATTATCATCAGCACTGCAATCAGTGAGGGTAGTAATGGGGTGGATTTGAGTGGAAACTACAAGGCAAGCAGGAACGGTCATGCAGGAGGGAGAACTCGAAAGAACAGAAGTTTGGGTCACCACGTGGTGAGCCTGGCCTTTTGGTCGAAGAGGGCATAAAGAAATAAAATGATCAGGTTCACCACAATAAATGCACAGCCACTGGGTGACACGACGCTGACACTCATGGGGATCCAAACGTGGTTTTTAATTTGTATGGGCTCATCAGGTGCAACAGAGTGTGACGAAAGGGAGGAGGGCAACGTAGGAGGCAGGTGCAGCAGCGTGTGACTAAAGTGTGGGAAACGATGGAGGAAGTAGTACTTAGTGTGTAAGAGCATTTATGTAAGTGGACTTCCTGCTCACGGGCCCTCTCACATAGTCTAATACAGTGGTTCTTAACATTGTTGGAGCTACCGAACCCCACCAGTTTCAAATGCAGATTCCCCAAACCCTACTTTAGTGTAACATAAAATGTGATTTTTTTTTTTTTTTTTTTTTTCCAAATTCAAGACATGTAGTTTTTCTACTGGTGCTCAAAATAAACCATGCAGAACAAAACCAATATAGTGCATGAACTCACAATAAATTACATACCTGTAAATCAGTGTGACTTCTGCTGTTGCGTTTGAGAGACCATTTCAAATATGCATGGCTTCACATTGGCAAGTGCTACTCTCATGTCATTTTCACAGCAAAGTCTGTTCCTTTTCTTTGTTTTTATGTCCAGCATTCTCGAATAAGATTGCTAGCAAAGATAAGTTGAAACAAATGGTATACCAAAAAAAAACTCCAGGGCTTTCTTCGCAATACCTGCATACTTTTTCTTTTGTTGACACCAAAATGTTGAGAGCATTGTTATTCTGTTGAACCTGGCTCAGCAAGACACTAGTATCTACATGAATAGCAAGGACGATTACGAAAGGAAAGAAGAAAGCAGGGATACAGAAGTCGACAGAGTAATATGCAATGGTATTAGTGCCTTGAGAGAGTGAGGGGAAACAACAAATTGCTTCTTGCCCTGGACGGGGTGATCAAACACCTCGCAGATTTCAGCGAGAAAAGAGTTGAACGAATGTAGGACTGGGGAGGACCTATGCCCTAATGCAGAGGACCGTTTGCTGTTTTGCCCTGGAGAACATTAGTGACATATGCTACTTTGGAACGTTCGGTGGGATAACTGTATCTTTCGATGTCAAATATGAGTGAACATTTTAGCAAATACTAGCTACATAAACCAAAATCCCTGGAGTAGGGCTCAGAAAGGGCGACATGAGATTCTTTGTACAGAAGGTGAGGTGGCTCGGTGGCTACAGGCTCAGAAAAAGTTCATACCAGAGGTGGGTCGGTTTGCGAATAGGAAGAAAGAAGGGACAACTGTTGCCTGAGGGAGTGTAATCATTCCATGAGTTCCTGGAAGGTCTGCTCTTGTTTATTGATAAGGGAATCGAGTGTGATAGCGGTGAGTGCGATAATTATTGCCTCTGTGGTTGCTGAATTCATAATGGCCAAAGTATTCTGTCATGAACTGAGAAGAGCTGGATCCAAGAGCAGGCAGAGACAGATGTGATATGATGAACAGTTTATTGATGAAAAGTCATGGAGGTAGTCCTGGAAGTGTTGGCCCGAGGATAGGTGGCAGACAGTGGACTGAACAGGCAGCTGGGTTCGTGGCAGGAATAATGTGGGTCAGAAACACAGAGGAGCACGAGGAACAAGAGTTACAGAGGGAACAAGGAGTTGCGAAACTTACAGAGTATGGGCTGTGGTACCGCTGAGAGAGTCTGCAATAGTTTGTCGATCATCTCAGGAAACAGGCAGGCGCCGATACACCGAAGGTAATGAGTTAATCGATGACCTGTACTGTGAATAGAGAGGGGAGAGTGGGGACAGAGAAAGGATGGAGATGCACCCTCCATGCAGCAAACATGGAACTGCATGCAGAACATTTTTTTTTTGTTTCATTCTCATTTCTTTCTCATTGTTCATTTGTTGAAAAATGACAGTCATCCAGCCAATGATGAATCCTGTATGGAGTACAATATACAGTCAACATTTCTCATTTGGATCATGTCACCTATTCCTACAGATGGTTCCAGGGGTTCAACTGGGAGGGATTGAGGGGGCACAAGCTTCTGTCACCTTTGAAGAGAGAGGTGAGAACTTTTGCACAAACACAACTCTACAGAGAAAATATACCAGTCTAAATATACCAAGAGTTTAGGAAACTTTTTGAACCAAAGTTTTGAGCAATACAGTAGATCGTATGAATTGTGAATATAGGTCTGAGTGACCACATGTCAGCAAACCATTTGTTTCTACAGCTGAATGGCCCAATGGATCACAGTCACTTTGACATCTTTCCTCCTGACATGGAAATTACCCCTGATGAGTCTTCTGGATGGGATAAAGACTTCTGATTTCTCGCGCAAAAATGTAAATAGTAAATGGGATTTCACTTGTATTGTCCTTCCTACCGTCTGGGTGCTCACTGCATTTCAACATCGTCTCTCATTCACTGCAAGCTTCCATTTGGTAGATGGCCACACTACTACCTGAGCCATGCAACTGTTATATACTTAATGCTTTAAAAGTTTTTCACCAGCAAAAACAGGAATTCAAATGGGGTTTATTTGTTCATTAATTATGAACATATAATTTCATTAGACGGTCAACAACAAACTCAAGAAACTTTCCGAACCACAGTAGAAACAGTAGTAGGCAGGAGTGCCGTGAGATACAAATTCCTCATCCCTCAAATTATCTTTCCCGATTAGAATAAATGGAAATGCCTCTGATCTTTTTCAACCTCCCCCTCAAAAATACTTTTTTTTGCACAATGTGATATTATAGTATACTATATAAAAACATACAGTAGTGACAAAAACAGATTCTAAAAAACTAAACAATTTGTGGCACATATCTTGCTTCAATTCAATGGACAGCGTATTGCTCCATTGATGTGCACGCGTTGGCCACTGGAGCAATATAATGCAGGCATATTGAAAAAGATGGAGACGGTCACAACTCCTCCATAAGATTGAGTAATATAGTTCCTTCTTTCCAGAGGATAAAGAATGTATGCTTGTGAGTATGTCTGTCTACATGAGTTTCTCCACTGTTTGTTTTCTAATATCTGAGGTTTGAAGAGTTATACCGAGACACCAATTCTATGTAACATATGGTGTTGTGCACTGTTTTGTTAGCATCAATTTAACATTTTTTCCAAAACAAAAGTGATTGCTTCAAATGCACAATGTCCAATTTTCTTTGTTTTGTGCTTAGTTTTACAGTAAACCTGAAATGGAAGTTAGACTAAACAGCTTGTAGCTCTTCTTTGGAACAGTTGTTCAGTATCAAAAAACAGACCAGTGACATTTTGATGAAAAAAAGCAATTCATGTGGTAAGCCCTTTCTGTCCAGAGAAAATGATACCCACTTATGTGCAGGATGAATGTGGACAGTGCTGTCCATCACTGAATCAATCATTCAGAAACCGCAAGCAGATATCATATAAATGGTATTTTCTTCAACTTTTTGCGCACCCACTGCAACGTTCCCTCAAAAACTGCGCATTTACGGAGTTGTTGCACACTCAGCGCAGATGAAAACAGATCCAGCGCAGTGAACAACAACCTGACCGCCTTTTTTTTGTTGTTGTTAAACACTCAGCACAACTATCTCTCACAAGGAGCTGCTGCTCAGCCACACCGGGCCACACATTCTACTTCCTACTTTACCAGACTCCGCCACTCTCCGGCTCTTAAAGGGGTACACTCATAACTACAAACACCGTCCAACACCAAGTGCTTTAGTTAGCAACACAGTCTGGGCAACATAGAGCAAAGATGAGTTAGACATGCTGCTTATGTTTACTCTCGATAATAATGGCAAAAGAAAAAAAAAAGAAATGCTGTTGTTTTAATGAATGTCGGAGTATGTGAATAATGGAAGAAAAAAGTTGTGAAATTGGACGAGATTTTCTCTTTTTTCAGTGAGAAAGATAGAGTCTGAAGCCAAAGTAGAAAGTGCAGGATGAGATGGTGTGTAATGTTAAAATTCCACGTTGGCACACCCTGAGGATCAAAGCACAGACAATACAGTGCCCAAAGAGCTAATTCTGTATTTTGAATATAGGAGGCAACGTAACATTAACCCTAAAACTGTTTGGGAGCATCATTCAGCTTTCACCATGCATTGCTAAAGATATTCTTCAAGCAATAATTCACTTTTACACCATGAAAAACAGATGGCCATATCATTCTGGGTTAAAAAAAGAAGAGCTGAAAAAAGTTGAAAAGCGACATTTCAAATTTATGGTTCATAGTTGGCTTGGTTTGGTTGGGTTGGCAATGTATTTTTTTTTTTTTTTTGGTTTGTTGACATTTTCAGTGTAAATTTGCAAAAACACAAAATTGTTGGAAAAAATGTTCTGATGGGAATGTAAATGCTGTAATCTGAATCTTTGAATGAGCCATTTGACTTCAATGGATGACACTGATCTGACCACAGTGCATACGGCTGATGTTGCTCACAGGTAGTGCTCATGGCCTTAGTGTGTTTGCTCAGACACGTACAAAATTAGAGGGAACATTGATTCAGTGAGTCGGCACGGTGAAGCAGCTGGTAAAGCGTTGGCCTCACAGTTCTGAAGATCTGGGTTCGATCCCGGCCCCGCCTGTGTGGAGTCTGCATGTTCTCCCTGTGTGGGTTCTCTCCGGGCACTCCAGTTTCCTCCCACATCCCAAAAACATGCAACATTAATTTGAGACTTTAATTTGCCTGTAGGTGTGATTGTAAGTGCGACTGTTTGTCTCTATGTGCCCTGTAATTGGCTGGCAACCAGTTCAGGGTGTACCCTACCTCCTGCTCGTTGACAGCTGGGATAGGCTCCAGCACTCCCCCCAACCCTCATGAGGATAAGCGTCAAAGAAATTGGATGGATGGATCGACTGATCCTATGTCAGTGTCTTGAATCTCCTCTGCGGACCGTGGGTGGCACCCTCTTCTCTTTTTCCCTCCCTTCTAGCACTGATCACCTCTTCGCCTGCACACCTCTCTTCAATCAGCACTCGTCACAACCTGGATTTAAGCCTGGCAGTTCAAGTGTTACAGTGCCAGAGTATTGTTGCACATATGTTGCACACCGGCGGACTCCTTGATCCAAACTTGCATGTGTAAAAAGATTAGTAGTGCATGTCCATGCACAAGATGGCGCCTACCAGTGTGACAGCCTTTGGTACGTTCTCTCTGGTACTGTTTGTCTTTTTGTGTTTTTCAGGCATCTTGGGACTCAAGTAGACAAGAGAGGACTTGCTCACCATCAGAGAGTCTTCTCCTGACTTTTTTTTTTTTTTTGACAAGTCTAGCCAATTCACTAAATCTTTTACCAGAGTTGCCAGTCGAAGCTCTCTTCAAAGCCTCGCAACGTAGAGGGACGCGAGCTGGTACATAAGTTCACCTGCGAAAGAGGGGAGATCGTCTAATGCTTCCGACGATCCATCTTGCAAAGCTATGCTCCCGAGCCAGTAAAATGGATGGACTTCAGCTTCTGATTAAGACCTCCAAAGACTTTGGATGTTCTGCGGCTCTGTGCTTCACGGAGACTTGGGTTTGTGGTCGAGTACCCGATGCCGCCATCACGCTACTTGCTTCAACCTCGGACCGTGTCGCTGAGCTAACATGGAAAATGAAAGACTGTGGAATATGCTTTTATATATATGAGAAATGGTGCACAGACATTACACAGCTCAGCACACACTGCAGCCCGCATTTAGAGTCACTGGTTTTGAACTGTAAGCCGTTTAATTCCTCACGTGAGTTCACATCTTTCATTTTAGTTGGTGTTTACATTCCGCCTCAAGCTAGCATGAATGCAGCACTGCTAATGCTCGTCCAGATAAACGAGATTGAGAAAAAACACCCAGAGTCGCCGCTCATTATCCTAGGGGATTTTAACACAGCTGAACTTAACCACAAACTCCCTGAATATAAGCGGCACGTTGAATGTCCAACAAGGGCAAATAACACTGTAGATCATTGTTATACATCCATCAAGAACGCATATCGTGCAATTCCTCGCGCACCCATTGCCTCCTCTGATCACTGCTTGCTGTACTTAATACCTACATAGAGGCAAGCACTTAAATGTGCAAAGCCTTTAGTAATTTAGTAAATTAAAACTTCAAACCCGCTTTTACTGAACAGACTGGAGTATCTTTGAAAATTCATTACAGGTCCCCAAGTGGACCCTCTGCAGTTTTCCTATAGAGCTAACGGCTCTGTGAATGATGCCGTCAACATGGGTCTGCATCTCATCTTTGAACATCTTGATAGTGAGGGTACCGATGCAAGGATCCTGTTCGTGGACTTCAGCTCTGCGTTCAACACCATCATCCCTGAACTCCTTTCCTCCAAACCTCTCCAGCTCAGCCTCTTGCCTGTCATCTCCCGGAGAATTTACAACTTCCTGACAGGCATTGCAGCGGAGGCTGGAGGACACCGCCTCATCCACGCGCACTACCAACACTGGGGAAGCCCAAAGTTGCGTCCTCTCCCCTTTGCTCTTCTCGATATACACGAACAACTGCACCTCGTGGAATCCGACTGTCAATCTTCTGAAGTTCGCAGATGACACCACGGTCATCGACCTCATCAAAGACGGCGACGAATCTGTGTATCGAGATGAAATGGCGAGACTGAAGCTTTGGTGTGGTTCTTGAGAATTAAAGTTTCAGAGGACCTGAAGTGGGAGACAAACATTAACTCCATCCTCAAAAAAGCCCAGCAAAGGGTGTACTTCTTGCAGCTTCTGAGGAAGCATGGCCTGTTACAAGAGCTGCTGAGACTGTACTACACAGCAGTCATCCAATCAGTATTGTGTACCCCTATCACAGTCTGCTTTTAGCACCCTGGCACCCCATGGTTGTGTCCTCTCCCCTCTGCTCTTCTCGCTATACATGAACGACTGCACCTCACGTCATGCAAAGCTTCTGAAGAAACCAGATGATACCATGGTCATCGGCCTCATCAAAGACGGTGATGAGTCTGCGTATCAATGGGAAGTGGCGAGACTTGAGCTTTTAGGTGTGAACACAACCAACACAACACAACCTGGCGTTGAACATGACTGGCAGATGATTGCCATCCTTCACCACAGCTACCCGTGACTCTGTCCAACTCTTTTGTGTCCATCCCCAAAACCTTCAGGTTCTTGGGAATTACAGTGTCAGAGGACCTGAAGTGGGAGACGGACAAAAACTCCATCTTCAAAAAAGAACATCAAAGAATGTACTTCTTGCAGCTTCTGAGGAAGCACGGCCTCTCACAAGAGCTGCTGAGATAGTTCTACACAGCGTTCATCCAGTCAGTACTGTGTACCTCCATCACAGTCAGTTTTGAGGCCGCCACAAAAAAAGGACATGTACAGACTGCAACGGACAATCAAAACCGCTCAATGGCTTGTCGGCACCATGTTATCCATTATTGAGGAGTTGCATGCAATGCGAACTAGGTCCAGAGAAGGCAGGATCCTTTCGGATCCTCCACATCCTGGCCACCAGCTCTTCCGGTGTCCTTCTGTTGGGAAAACGCTACAGATTAATGAATGTCTGAAGAAGCAGGCATTTGAACATTTCTTCCCCTCTGGCAATTAAGTCATTAAATTCTTGATCAGCGAACCTACTATTTTTCTGCCTTGTGCCATGTTAGGACACTCACTCACATCCTGCTGGTCCAATCAGTCTTAGTATTAGTGATGTATTTTTTCATATTTATTTTTTTATTGTATTTAGTAGACCGCACGATTCGTCACTTTAAACTGCTCCCTTTGCACAATTGGAATTGCACTGGTCTATAACAGGAACCGCGAATAGGTAAAAGCACTCTGCACAAGCTTAACACAATGTGGGACGTTCAGGCACTTATCTCTTACTTGTTCTAAATGAAGTAGATTTTATATCTTGCACGACTTATAAGGAATCGTTCCTATAAACAGAAATGTCTTGTTCTTTGTTCTTGTTGCTTTGTTGTTCTTTGTTTTGAATGTCTGACTGCCGAAGAAAAATTTCTTGTGTTTTTCCACACTTGGCCAATAAAGTTGATTCTGAATCTGATTCTGAACTGTCCACTGATCACCACCTGGTGGTGAGTTGGCTCTGATGGTGGGGGAAGATGCTCGTCCATCCTGGCAGGCCCAAACATACTGTGAGTGTCTGCTGGGAACAGCTGGCAGATTTCTCTGTCAGAAGGAGTTTCAACTCCCACCTCCAACAGAACTTTGCCCATATTCCAGAGGAGGCGGGGGACATTGAGTCCAAGTGGATGATGTTCCATGCCTCCATTGCTGAGGTGGCCGACTGGAGCTATGGCCGTAAGGTGGTCAGGGCCTGTCGTGGAAGCAACCCCCAAACACATTGGTGGACACCAACAGTGAGCGATGGTGTCAAGCTGAAGAAGGAACTCTATCGGGCATTGTGGGACTTCCATGGCAGCTGGCCAGCTGGGCAAGCGGAATGCAGCTTTTATGTTTACTGAGGCAAAAACTCGGGCATGGGAGGAGTGTGGTGAGGCCATGGAGAACGACTTACTGGACAGCTTCGAGGAAATTCTGGTTCAGCGTCCGGCGTCTCAGGAGAACCGTCAACACTGTGTATAGTGCGAACGGGGCACTGCTGACCTCAACTCGGGATGTTGTAAGTCGGTGGGGAGAATACTTCGAAGACCTCCTCAATTCCACCAACACGCCTTCCCATGAGAAAGCCAAGTCTGGGTTCTCTGAGGCGGGCTCTTGTATCTCTGGGATTGAGGTCATTGGGGTGGTTAAAAAGCTCCTTGGTGGCATTGCCCCAGGGGTGGATGAGATCCAACCGGACTTCCTAAAGGCTCTGGATGCCCTGTTTGACACGCCTCTGCAACATCACATGGACATCGGGAACAGTGCCTCTGGATTGGCAGATTGGGGTGGTGGTCCACCTGTTTATAAAGGGTGTGTTCCAACAAGAGGGGATCACACTCCTCAGCCTCTCTGGTAAAGTCTATTCAGGGGTGCTGGAGAGAAGAGTTCGTCAGGAAGTCGAATCTCAGATCCAGGAGGAGCAATGTGATTTTCGTCCTGAACGTGGAACAGTGGACCAAATCTACACCCTCGGCAGGATCCACGAGGGAGCATTAGAGTTCACTCAACCAGTCTACCTGTGTTTTGTGGACTTGGAGAAAGCGTTCGAACGTGTCCCTCAGGGCGTCTCGTGGGGGGTTCTTCGGGAGTATGGGGTACCGAGCCCCCTGATACGGGCTGTTTGGTCCCTCTACGACCGATGTCAGTGTTTGGTCCACATTGGCAGCAATAAGTCGGACTCATTTCCAGTGAGAATTGGACTCCGCCAAGATTGCCCATTGTCACAAATTCTATTCACAACTTTTATGGACAGAATTTCGTGCCCAGCTGAGGCGAAGAGGATGAATGGCTCAGTTGCCTCAGCATCGCATCGCTGCTCTTTGCAGATGATGTGGTTCTGTTGGCTTAATCAAGCCGTGATCTCCAACGCTCACTGGAGCGGTTTGCAGCTGAGTGGGAAGCGGCTGGGATGAGAATCAGCACCTCCAAATCTGAGACCATGGTCCTCAGCCAGAAAAGGGTGGCGATGGCCATGTTACAAGTTTGAGTCTTACTGATTGTATGGGGTGGACATGTGTCTTTATGCAGATAAAGACCTCACACAGGTGCATCTGATTCAGGATAATACATGGAGTGGAGGTTGACTTTCAAAGGCGGACTAATGGGTCTTTGAGGGTCAGAATTCTATCTGATAGACAGGTGTTCAAATACTTATTTGCAGCTGGATCACTCAAATAAATCGTTAAAAAAAATCATACATTATTATGTCTGGATTTTTCTATTTAGATTATCTCTCTCACAGTGTACATGCACCTACGATGAAAATTACAGATCCTTCCATGATTTTTAAGTGGGAGAACTTGCAATATAGCAGGGTGTTCAAATATTTATTTTCTTCACTGTATATTAACCTTTCTTTCCCTCAATTTGACATATTTGACATATATTTGACATGACAGTACACGGGACATACTGTACAGCTATAGCATCCTCATTCTGGAAACGTCTCGTTAATTCCCAAATTAAATTAAATTATTTCTTCTTCATTGCTTCCATTTTCTGTTCCCAGTCCTTAATCATCTGCCATGCACTCCTCCTAATCCTGTGTGACGACATCTGGATCGGATTTGAAGATGGACAGAGATGGATGTAGTTAGTCACTTAATTTTATTTTCTTGACATACAATATACTGTCTAAACTTTAGGGATTGCCTCCATCCAAAAAAAAATATTTTCCAGTTTTCTTGTATAGATATGGTTGTCAAACTTGGGCTCTCAGATTTGCAAAAATAATTTCAATAAAGTGTCATATAATTTTAAAACTTGCATACCCAGATAGGAGGACTGGTGGAACAACCTTCACATGCTTTATTTTTCCATCGTGTGACTACTTTCTGTTTTGTTTTGCTTTTTTGGGGTTTTTTTTTTTGTTGTTGTTGTTTTTTGTTTTTTTATAAAGATGAGTTGAGTGCAGCTAGACAGATAATTGTTTGGCTTTTTTTTTCTCTGTCACTTCTGTACAATGTTTGTTTGGACTTCAGTAAGGGGTGACATCTAGTCAGACTTGTACCTTTTCCTGTCTCTGCAAAGACTTTTTTTCCTTGTAATAAAAATTCACAAAGACAAGATGACTTTCTTTCTTATTCTGTCAGAAAAAGATACGATAAAGACAAAATAGTTTCCATCCGAGGACCATTATTTACTGAAAACTGTAATATATAAATGTACAAATGCCTCTGCATATTATAGCATACTGTAATTAGTATTACTTAGGGGAATCATAAAAAGGGAGATTCTTAATGAACATCAATCATTCCCAGATTTTTGCTAATTACAATTGAGCCTAATCCTTGTCACTGGCACAGTACACAACAAGATTGATGGATATCTAGTTTTACAAATAACTTTGATGCTTTCTTCAAGTACATTTTTTTTTTAAGTTTGATATTTTTTTAAAGGCTGTAGTATCTCCTGATCAAAAGTGACTATAATTTTCAATAATGGTATAGATTTGTGAAGTAGAAAATGACTTGCTTTAGCAGGCCACAGATAATATTGCGGTGGGCTGCATTTGGCCCCCAGGACTTGCATTTGTACTAAAGGATTGCGTTTGCAAAAATGGTTGCAAACTTTATAGCTCACACAAACAGATGCTGAAGTTGATCCACAACTACTGGGGCACGCATCAATATATATTTTTTTTAAATACAAAACACAAGTTATCATGACAAAGTATTTTACTTGTACAATTAATACTGTATACGTGTATATGAGGTGCAGTTATGGTTGTTTTCTACTTGGGGTCGCTGCCCTCAGACGACAGTTTAGATGACAGATGACAATTTAGTTAAAGTTCTTCCACTTTGACAAAGGAAACCTCTTGTGTGTGTTTATTTCTCAGTCAGTATCATAATATAGGTGTACTTTTTTATCCTTGAGACAGAATTGCATAATACTGTATCTGTATGTTTAAAATTTTACAACCCCTGCTTTTTAGGTCACAATTCTCATTTGCCGTGTGTCACCGCAAACTCTTTTTGAGCGTGCGAGACCATCAGCAGTAGAATGAAGGATTCAAACAGCTTTTTCCTGAGGATTTCAAATATCTATTTCTATTACTTTTTCTAGAAAAAAAATCGGGTTGTAACCAGCATCTTGGAATGAACTGTATTCAACCTTGTACTGTAAATTGCGTAAAATATTGATGCTTCTAAAGACCTTTAAATATTTGGAGCTGGATATGAAGTTGTCAACAGTTTGCAATTTGTTTGTTAGGGTGTACCAAGACAATCATGGAGTTCCTGTTTCGGTCACCTCGTTCCTTTTGTCCGAGATCAGGCCTGCAAATATACAAGCAATCAAAAAAATTTATCCTGATAGCTCAAACGTTCACAGTAATTATTATCGATCCATTTTCTGTGCCACTCATCCTGTTGAGGATCTCTGCAGAGCTGGAGCCTCTTCCAGTTGACTTCAGGCAAAAGGAAAACCACACCCTGGACTGGTCTCCAGTCAATACTCTCTCTCTCTCTCTCTCTCTCTCTCTCTCTCTCTCTCTCTCTTGTTTTCTCTCTCTCTCTCTCTCTCTCTATCTATCTATCTATCTATCTATCTAGCTAGCTATCTATCCATTTTCTTAGCCACTTATCCTCACAAAGGTTCCAGGAATGCTGGGGCCAGCCAATCACAGGGCACATGGAGGCAGAACCCCATCGCACTCACAATCACAACTAGGGGCAATTTATAGTGTCCAGACACACAGTGCCCCTCCTTGAGTCTATGTCATCTTATCGTCGTGGAGGGGTTTGTGTGTCCCGATGATCTGAGGAGCCAAGTTGTCTAGGGGCTTCATGCCCCTGGTAGAGTCACCCAGGACAAAAACTTCCTAGGTGAGGGACCAGGCAAAATACGACTCCAAAACCCCTTTGACGAATACAAAAATTGGATCTTGGTTACCTTGCCCGGACGCCGGTCACCAGGGCCCCCCTCTGGAGCCAAGCCTGGAGGTGGGGCTAAATGGCGAGCACCTGGTGGCCGCGCCTACACGCATGGGGCTTGGCCGGGCACAGCCCAAAAGGGTAACATGGGTCGCCCTTCCCATTGGCTCCCACCTTTGAGAGGGGCCAAAGGGGTTGGGTGCAATGTGAGCTGGGTAGTGGCCAAAGGCTAAAGACCTTGCCAATCCAATTCCCGGCTACACAAACTAGCTTAAGGGACATGGAATGTCAACTCTTTGGCAGGGAAGGTGCTGAAGTTGGTGCGTGAAGTCGAGAAGTTCAAACTATATATAGTCGGACTCGCCTCTACATACCACTTGGGCTCTGGTACCACTCCTCTAGAGAGGGGTTAGACTCTGTTCCACTCTGGAGTTGCCCACAGTGAGAGACGCCGAGCAGGTGTGGGTATACTCATTGCCCCCCGACTCGGGGCCTGTACATTGGGATTTACCCCAGTGAATGAGAGGGTAGCCTCCCTCCGCCTTCAGGTAGGGGGACGGGTCCTGACTGTTTTTTGTGCTTATGCACCAAACAGCAGTTCAGATTACCCACCATTTTTCCTAAGAGGGATACGAGAGAGCGCTCCCCCTGGGGACTCCATCATTCTGCTGGGGGACTTCAATGCTCATGTGGGCATGACAGTGAGACCTGGAGGGGTATGAATGGGAAGAACGCACCCCCCAATCAGAACCCGAGTGGTGTCCTTCTGTACTTCTGTGCTCATTGTCCATAACGAACACCATGTTCAGGCATAGGGGTGTCCACATGAGCACCTGGCACCAGGACACCTGAGGCCGCAGTACGATGATCGACTTTGTAGTCGTGTCATCGGACTTGCGACCACATGTCTTGGACACTCGGGTGAAGAGAGGGGCGGAGCTGTCAAATGATCACCACCACCTTGGATGGAACTCATCATTTGTCTTCTTCCAAACACGGTTAGTGGGATTATGACCAAAAAGTTCAAATTTGGTCTCATCTGACAACAAAACTTTCTCCCATGACTCCTATGTATCATCCAAATGGTCATTGGCAAATTTAACACGGGCCTTGACATGTGCTGGTTAAGCAGGGGAACCTTCCTTGCCATGCATGATTTCAAACCATCACATCTTAATGTATTAACAACAGTCACCTTGGAAACGGCGGTCCCAGCTCTTTTCAGGTAATTGACCAAGTCCTGTCATGTAGTCCTGGGCTGATTCCTCACCTTTCTAAGAATCATTGAGACTCCGCGAGGTGATATCTTGCATGGGGCTCCACTCCGATTGAGATATACCGTCATGTTTAGCTTCTTCCATTTTCTAATGATTGCTCCAACGGTGGACCTTTATTCACCAAACTGCTTGGCAATTTCTCTGTAGTCCATTCCAGCCGTGTGGAGTTGTACAATTTTGTCTCTTGTGACTTTGGACATGTTACAAGTTTGAGTCTTACTGCTTGTATGGGGTGGACAGGTATCTTTATGTTGCTAACAACCTCACACAGGTCTATCTGATTCGGAATAACACATGGAGTGGAGGTGGACTTTTAAAGGCGGACTAACAGGTCTTGAGGGTTAGAATTCTAGCTGATAGACAAGTGTTCAAATACTTATTTGGAGCTGTATCACACAAATAAATCATGTAAGAAATTGTGATTTCTGGATTTTTCTTGTTAGCTTATCTCTTTCACAGTGGACATGCACCTACGATGAAAATTTCCATTCAATTTCTAAGTGCTCTGGTTTCCTCCCACATCCCCAAAACATGCATTCATTGGAGACTCTAAACTGCCCCTCGGTGTACTTGTGAGCGCAACTGTTGTTTGTCTCTATCTGCTCTGGGATTGGCTGGCGACCAGTTCAGGGTGTACCCCACCTCCTGCCCGATGATATCTGGGATTGGCTCGAGCACTCCCAAGACCCTTGTGTGGACAAGCGGCTCAAAATCAGATAGATAGATAGATAGATAGATAGATAGATAGATAGATAGATAGATAGATAGATAGATAGATAGATAGATAGATAGATAGATAGATAGATAGATAGATAGATAGATAGATAGATAGATAGATAGATAGATAGATAGATAGATAGATAGATAGATAGATAGATAGATAGATAGATAGATAGAGACAAGGGTGGTTCACCTGTAGAGTTGTGGACATGACATCTTCAGTGAGGATGTGCTTAATCCCAGTTTACTCTTGGTTCTCTTCATCAGGTCCTTGCTGCATGTGTCGTAATCACCCTGTAGATAGAAAGGAGCAAAACATTAAATACAAAAGAATAAGGTCGAAGGAACATATGGGCCAATCAATTTTATGGCCAATTTGAGTTGGAATACAGGTAATTATTTGTAACTACTTGGACAATTTTACTTCATCTTGAGTAAACTGACATAAATCCTGTTCAGTATTTGGGAAGCTGATGAAACATTTATCTCATTATAAGGCAGTAGAAACTTGGGGGGGAACGTCAGGGTCATTGGGAGAGACCAATAATTGAATTCCAGTGCTTTCAAAACACATTTTTGACTCAGATGTTTGAACTCTTAACACTGCAAAACTCTCACATAATAAAAATTCTAGACTTACAGGGACCTCAACATGTGCAGATGACTTACCAGCCCATGAGGGGTGGAAAGCCCTTCGGAGCTTTCACAGAGGAAGACATCAGCCTCGTTGTAACTCATTCGGTTGAGACGTCTTGGTTCTAAACTCTCGTAACACACATCTGGAATTGAGAGTAGAATCAAGAGGTTTGCTGATATCAGTCCTTCATGGAACACTGCTTATCCTCACAAGGGTAATGGGAGTGCTGGAGCTTATCCCAGCTGTCATTGGTACACCCTGAACTGGTTGCCAGCCAATCACAGGGCACATGGAGAAAGACAACAGTCGCACTCACAATCATACTACAGGGCATTTTAGAGTGTCCAATTAATATTGCATGTTTTGGGGGATTTTTGTTAGGAAACCCGAATTCCCAAAGAAACCCCACGCAGGCACGCGGAGAACATGTAAACTCCACAGAGGCGGGCACGGGATTTGAACCCCGGTCGTTAGAACTGTGAGGCCAATGATCCAACCAGATGCCTCATCGTGCCGCCCAAAAGCTTTTAAATGGCAGAAATTATAGATTTAAACAAGCCTATTGATGAGTTCTGGATAAAACTTTTTTTTTAAACTGCTGCCTTGAACAAAATTTAGGCAACTAATTAAGTGTCTTCTTGAAGAAAATTGTGTGATGGCTGAACCCACACCAGCTTGCATGAATCTCCTATCATTTTGAGGATTTATAATTGTACTTTTTCTTTTCCTTTTGGCTTGTCCCGTTAGGGGTTGCCATAGCTTGTCATCTTTTTTCATCTTAGCCTATCTCCTGCATCTTCCTCTCTAACCCCAGCTCCCCTCATGTCTTCCCTCACCACATCCATCAACCTTTTCTTTGGTCTGCATTTCGTTCTTTTGCCTGGCAGCTCCATCCTCAGCACCCTTCTACAAATATACTCACTCTCTCCCCTCTGGACATGTCCAAACCATCAAAGTCTGCCCTCTCGAACCTTGTCTCTAAAACATCCAACTTTGGCTGTCCCTCTAATGAGCTCATTTCTAATCGTATCCGAAATGCTCACTCCGAGCGAGAACCTCAACATCTTCATTTCTGCTACCTCCAGTTCTGCTTCCTGTTGTTTCTTCAGTGCCACCGTCTCTAATCCGTACATTATGGCCTGCCTCGCTACTGTTTTATAAACTCTTTTGTCAAATAACACACAAGACACCTTCCACCAGCTGTTCCAACCTGCTTGGACCCGTTTCTTCAATTCCTTAACACACTCACCATTGCTCTGGATTGTTGACCCTATTTTTGAAATTGTCCACCCTCATTATCTCTTCTCCCTGGAGCTTCATTCTTCCCCCTCCACTCCTCTCATTCACGCACACATATTCTGTTTTACTTTGGTTATTCTTCACTCCTCTCCTTTTCAGTGCATGTCTCCATCTTTCGAATTGTTCCTCCACCTGATCTCTGCTTTCACTGCATATCACAATATCATCTGCGAACATCATGTTCCAAGGGGATTCCAGTCTAACCTCATTCGTCAGCCTATCCATTACCACTGCAAACAGGAACGGGCTCAGAGCTGATCCGTGATGCAGTCCCACTTCCACCTTAAATTCTTCTGTCACACCTACGGCACACCTCACCATTGTTCTGCTGCCATCATACATGTCCTGTACTATTCTAACATTTCTCCACCACACCATACTTACATGTGGAGTACCATAGTTCCTGTCTTAGTACTCTCTCATAGGCTTTGTCTTGATCAGTGGTTCCTAAAGTGAACCTGGGCACGGACCTCCAGGGAGTCATTCAAAAAGCTCCCAGACCCCCAACCTCAACTTTCGCCAATAATGTCGTGCAGGACACAGCGATGCCATTCTGGTACAAAGAAATACTCAATTTTAGTCGTGCTCTTGCTTTTTATTATTATTATTTTTAATTTAAATTTTACTTTTGTTGACATTCATCTGGAATGTTGCCTAAATTTGGCTTTATTAAATTCATGAAGCTATTTGGTACCACTTATTCCATCTATTGGAATCGACATTTTTCAAGACATTACAATGTTTATTTCTTTAATCATCGTTTATTTAAATGTACATATACTGTACAAGCATACAAAACAGCAATAATACTGGACTAAAAAGTTGGGACCATTTATGAAGTTTCTACACACTTTCATTAAAAAAAAGAATATACAGGAAGTGTTGAAAAATCCATTTAGTAAGTCTATTCAACCAACTACCGGTACACGTAATTTGCAGTTTGCCTTTTATTTTTCTAATATTTTGCAGTTTGCCTTTTATTTTTCTAATATTTTTAATCATATCTGCAACACAATGTGAAATATTTTAATTAAATGAAAAATGTGGGCTCAGTGTAAAAGGGCAACAGTTAAATGTGTGTTCTTCCTCCTTCCTTAATTCTATGATTACTCATCTATTGTATGAATGATCACTGACACTGTAGTGGTAGACATGCCTCACTTTGTTGCGAGTAGAATGTGTTCACTTCCTGCTCATTGGCGGTGTGAATGTGAGTGCAAATGTTTGCTCGTGCCTATATGTGCCTTACAACAAACTGGTGACCAATCGCCCAAAATCACTTGGGATAGGCTCCAGCGCCTTGCGACCCTAACCAGGATGAGCAGTATTGAAAATGGATGGATGTATGAGTGATGAAAAAGATGGTTGACCTAAGACATGTGAGGTGTCTAATGTATTTGAATAGGTTGAACCACACCAGGCTCAAAGTAAGGTGTTGATAAAGATCAGTAGAAAACAAACACGTTACTAATGTTGTTCCACCACCCTGAGTTCTTTCTTCTTTATGCAGTCTGCACAGTCAAGGCTAGAAAATCGGTGGTGACTTGAATTGGGATTTGATTGTGCCTGAAAAGGAGAATTAATCTGAATATTCAGACTCCAGTCAGAGCAACTGTTAGATTATCATATTACTTCTTTTACTCTGATAAGAGCTCCAACTGCTGCCATGCTGCATTTCAATGTTTCTTGATGTGTAGCCTGTTTATGAGCAACGCCACTTTGAGTTACTCGGCATAGTTTGTGTCCATTCCTTCTTCAAAATGATGAGTGTCAAAGACGGAAGTGTCGGACAGCTGAGTTTGAGCAGGTGCACAAGGTTTTGAGGCAGCGCCACAACCAAAGGAAGCAACTGCGGCAGCGAAGGAGAAAGTTGTGCAGGATCCAGCAGCAGAACAAACAGCAGCAGGGTACAGGCAGCCCTGAGCCAGATCCAAAACCTACCTTGGCCATGGGTATTGCGATGGATCCTGGTTCAAAGAAGCTTTTTTGGATGGAAAAGAAGAAGCAGAAACGCTTTATCCAGGTTACTAGATGGTTTTCAAAAAACAAAATTTGATTTTTCTTTAATTAATTGGACTAGATTCTTGAATGCACAATAAATGTCAGAGGTGCCCTGGAATTGCTGTGACAGTGTGTTGAGGAAAGAGGACACCAAACCACCTGGCCAACAGAAGAGGGCAGCCCCCGGAGCCTATCTGAGAATGGCCCAGCCGAAAAGATGCCATCATCCGGGGCAGTAAACTAACACTACTAAAGCGCCACAAAAACAGCCACCAGAAGGAAAAGGTTGAGACCCATCCCTGCCTCCCTCAGCCTGGCACACCATGTGCACTACTGTCACTACCCCCACTACCACAACCTGTCACGACCCATCGAGATGGAGGTAGGACCCAAATGCAGGAGTCGGGAGATGCAGAGGTAATCCGGGAAAAATGTTTATTGTTCAACGGTCGGGGATCGGGCAGGCAGTCAGGTGCAGCAGCGGTAGTCAGGACGTCGGGCATAAAGAGCAGGTCAGCGGGCAGGCAGGAGTCGGTACACGGGAGATCGATCAAAGCAGGCAGGAGTATCAAAGGAGTCAGGCTTACGGCATTGGTCGGCGAACAGGCGGAGGTCGGTACACATCGGTTGACGATCAGGGATACGGGAGTGCTGGAACGGGGCATGAGTTGCAACGATCTGGCACCGGACCAGTCATCCACATGGTCCTCTATACACCGGGGCCAATCAGCCAGCATAAGGCGCAGGTGTGCACCTCCCAATCAGCGCGGCCGTGCGGGAACCATGACACAACCCTCCACTTTCAGGAGACCAGGGCATTCAGCAGAGACCCCGCCACAGTAGTCAAAATGTGTCCCAGGGGGAGGAGTAGCCGGGTAGATAGGGGGCAGATAGCCCCTCCTGCTGACTGCGAGACATTAGTCCTACCCTGTGTTCATGTGGCAGCCATGTGGTGCCATAATCCAAGCCCTTGTCAAGTCCAAATCATGGAAAATGTTCTGGCAGCAGAATACTAAAACATAACTAGTACAGTGGTATCTCTATTTACAAAAGTCTCTACCAACGAAAGATTCAGGTTATGAAAAGCCTCCCAGGAAATTTTTTGTCTAGTTACAAAAGAAATTCAGGATACAAAAGGGGAAAAAATGGCCCTGGATTCAACTGAATGTAAACATCCTGTCATGATCCTGCCGCTCCAGCACGAGCTGTGCGGGTGCCTGCGCGGGTGCGCTGATTGAGGCGCACACCTGCGTCTCATGCAGGCTGATTAGTCTGTGTATTTATATCACCCCGATGACGATTGGTCCCCGCCACTTCGTTGAGCTTCATGTCCCGTTCGAGTGCTCCGGTATCGCTGATCGACAACCCGTGTGTACTGACCTTCGCCTGTTCTCCGACCAACCTTGTAAGCCTGACTCCTTTGATACTTCTGTCTGCTTCAATCGTTCTCCTGTGTACCGACTCCTGCCAGCCCGCTCACCTGCTCTCTTCGCCCGACGTCCCAACTACCGCTGCTGCACCGGACTGCCTGCTCGATCCCCGACCCCGGCATATAATAAACGTTTCTCCTTGAACTACCTTGCATCGTCCGAGTACTGCATTTGGGTCCTACCCTCGTTTCGATGGGACGTGACACATCCTGTTCTGTATTTTGGTTTGAAAGCAGCGCAGTAGAGCTGCTTTCCCATTTGGCCACCACTGGAGCACTTTCCTGGCGTCACATTGGCTAGAAGGGATGTCAATATGTCAGTATGTGTGGTGCAATAGAGCAGCTTCCCCTACTGGCTCGCACGCAGCATCTTCCTGGCATCACATTATGAAATACATTTCTGCTTACGAAAGTTTCACGTTACCACTGTAGAGTTTTGTTCTTTAAAAACTAAGATAGATTAACGGTTCAAATACATAATGAAAATAACAAGTAAGGCTATGTAATTTACTGAACCTGAAATCAGTTTGATTACAAACTTGAAATGGTGTGGAAATGTGGTGCACACAATCCATTTCTCATTCTTCCAAAACTGTAAATGAATTCTGATTCCTTACTACTCTTGGATGTTCGGATCAGGTGTTGGGAGACCTCTTGGATGGTGGACGGATCAGAGAGTGTTCCACTACGTGACAAGATATCATCTATGTCTTCAAGGGCAAGGGTGGCTGCACCACAACTGCAATGATGTTGGAAGAAGTCCTGTGACGAAATATCAGAATTTACGTTTGTACAAGTAGTATGTTATTCTGGGTTAACATTGTGACTGTCGGGCAGAAACCTCAATGGACAAATTCATCCTATACTATTTATTAGTCGTTCCCCATGTGGTCTATTATCCATCCATCCAACCATTTTCTATGCCGCCTATCCTCACAATAGTCACGGGAGTACTGGAGCCGATCCCAGCTATCTTTGGGCAGAAGGCCACCTTGGGATAAGCTCCAGTACTTCCGTGACCTCTGTGAGGATGAGCTGATCAGAAAATAGTTGGATGGATAAGTTGACCATTATTCACAAATCATTGTAATGTGTTATTATTTATGTCTAAGACAATGTCCCAAAATCATTGGAATTGGGTTTGTACTTGGCAGAACACAAAACATTACTAGGAAATTTCAACTGCTACATTTACATTATATACATCAAGTTACGTCGTGATGCAGTGAACACAACCTGAATAACACTGCTTAACTCACAAGCCACAGTCAGAGTTTCATGGAATAAATGTTTGGACAGTGGCAAATGAAAGTGATCAGGAATGTTTAGCTTTTCAAGAACTGGACTGGGTTAGGTTAGGGTTAACCCTAAACAGAACCAGAATCAGAATCAGCTTTATTGGCTAAGTGTGTAAAAACACACAAGGAATTTGTGCAGAGCTCACTTGTCATGTAGAATGTGTTTATGGTGACACCAAGTGGACAAATACTATACCTGTACCAAATACAGCACCTACTACCGGCTTCTTGGCACATTTCATCTGTTGCTCTTTTTTTCTGTATTTCTGTATTTTTTTCCAAATTTCCACTTACATAAAAAAGCTATCATGGATTTTTAGTTACAGTCAGTGACAACCACTGAATAATTGCAAATAGTGTAGTAGATAATGCAATGTAACATTGGACTTCAAGCACTGCATAGCTTTTGATTTGGATTATCAGTTTTAAATAACCATAATCAGACATTGTTGATTTACTTGTAGGTGATTTAAAGGGTTGTGTTCAGTCTAATGCACTTTGGTTTCATTGTTTTCTGCTAATTCTTGCGGTGAAATTAAAGCCAACATCGAAGACAGGAGACCAAATTCTTGCAAGAAAAAAAAACTACAAAGTGAATAACCTCTTTAATCTTTGTCATCTTGCCATCCTTCTGCAGGCAACAGAACTGCCTCTGAAGACGAAGGTTGTCCTCCTGCAACTGGCCAATTTTTTCAATGAGTTGGCAGATGTGCTCCAAGTACCTAAGTCCTGACCCCAAAGTAGTGGAACTTGACTGCTGTGTCTGGATGAGCATAAGATAGTGACACAGAGTATGTCCAGAATTAACATTATCATTTTGATGGTTAACAAAAGCATTTTATAGTGGAACCATAACCAAGTGTTATGCAACTCTGGATGTATAAATGCAATATGGTATTGAATATATTAGCTCATAGGGGCTCCATTAGCTAGTAAAAAAGTATTTGAGCTACATTTAAAAACCCTTAGCCCTATAACTTCCCCAACAAAAGCAGAATATCAACTTCGCTTGGGGTGATTGCTGTACCACTTTCATGTTCCTTTCCCATGATGCTGACACTGACTATACTGTCCAGCTACTGGAAACAACAACAGAAACACTGCACAAACAATAGCCCAACTGTGATAACAGGTTTGGGTACTGACATCATGGATTTCATGTGATGGACAAACTCTTCTGATAATCACACAGACACATGTTCTCATGCAGCAGTGTGGTATAAAAGAACAATAATAATGCAATGTCATATTTCTGCTGTTTAATACAGTTGAGCTCCATTCTCAAAATTAAAATTAATTTGTCATTGTCCCTTACTAAATTTTGCAAGGGGTTAATCAGAGGCATTTTAAATGGCAGGTCATAGGTGTGTGCTGATAACAATCAAGATCATATGACATGAACAAATTCGTTGTATTTTTTTTTTTTTTTTTGCCATATTTCCCAACCCGAATTTATTGGCAACTATAAACCTTTTTATTTGCAGGTCCCTATACCCACGAAAGATAAAATGAAAGAAATCTTCCTGAACTTCTGGAAGTGCGGCATGGACCCAGTCCCACTGTTCATCAATGGGGAGTGTGCAGAGAGACTCCACTCCTTCAGATTTCTGGGAGTCTACATCACAGATAAAGTCACCTGGATTGGAAACAGCATGGGGGTGGTGAAAAAGGCCCAGCAGTGGCCACACTTCCCGAGAGTGCTCAGGAAGAACAATCTGAAATCTAAGCTGCTGCTGGATTTCTACAGACCCACCAAGGACAGCATCCTCCCATATTGCATCACAGTGTGGTATGCTGGATGTACAACAGTGGACAGGAAAGCTCTGCAAAGAGTGATCAACAGCGCCCAGAAGATCACTGGCTGCTCTCTGCTCTCCCTAGAGGACATTGCCAGTGCTCGCTATCACAGCAAAATGACTAATGGCCCCATCACACCATGACGTTCTGGTCAGCGTTCTATAGCGTTTGAGGAAACGTTGGTAGTCGCCCATGGTCGCCGGGATAGCGCCAGAAGAGCATTGTTTGAACGCTAGTGAACGTCAATGATCGCTGGGAATCGGCGGAGAACCCTGGTCCGGAAAAAAAGTTTTGAACATGTACAAAAGTTCTCACCGAGACCAGCGTTCATCAAAGTTTAATTTTAAACGCTGCAGAACGTTCAAGAACGTTCGTGGAACGTTTTACTAACGTTCGTCGAGCATTGCACGGGTTTGGCCATCGTTAGTCAGGCGTTATTGTAGCGTTACTTGGTTGTTACTTAATCGTTTGCTTTGCAGTGAACGACTCACTGACGACCTGTCACCGACCACTGAACAATCCCCTAGCGCACACAGCGTGTAACTAAAGTCAAACGAACGTCCATTGGCGTCCATTGAGCGTCAATTGAGCGTTTCTCGAACGTCCATGCGTATGGGTATATAAACTGATGCTTTGCATTCTTACTTGCAGCGCTAGTTGCTGAAGTCCGCACCAAACCTTTTTTACGTCTAGGCGGCATGATGATGACTGTTCAAACTCACGAGAACAACTGAAGTGAGTATGAAATTTCCAACGTTTTCGTTCCCATTCCACTGTAAAAATTACACGCCACAAAACCCTATTCTGTCGTTATTGACCCGTTTAGTCACACGCTCAACATCGTCTAACGTTGACAAACCGCTCGTCGCGCGCCAGTGACAGTTTAGCACACGCTAATGGTTTATAGGGGTATCTTATTTGGTCGCTGTTACACGCTTCTCGTGCATTAGACACATGTTGAGTCATGCGCTAGACACACGTTAATCACACGCCAGATGTGTCATCCGCGTTTGAGAAAGCTGAAAAATAGAACAAATGAAATGTTCAGTAAACATTGACCAGAACGTCATGATGTGACGGAGCCTTAACATTGTTAAGGACTCGTCCCACCCTGGTCACCCTCTGTTTAACCTGGTGCCCTCTGGCAGGCGTTACAGGTCCTACAAAACACCGACAAGCAGACTCAAAGACAGCTTTTTCCCCTGGCGCCTTAAGACCACTAAATATTAACAGTCCAGTAATCGAAAATGATACAACTGCACTTGTTTGCTTTTCTTAGTTCTCTGAGCAACACGGGACTACAAATAGGTAATAATCTTACCAATGCCTGGACATGGGGAATGAGATTGAAAAAGACGTTTTATTTATATATATATATTTATTTTATCTTTTAAAGTTCTTTTAGCAAAAATTGTGCCGTGATTGTAAATATTATTATTTGAGTTATTTTACCTCATATATTTAAGATGTTCTATTTAATTGGTTCAATAACTTATGGAGAAGGGCTTGTTATCTTGTTGCATGCACAGTCATATAATGATAATAAAGGCTTTTGATTGATTGATTGATTGATTGATTGATTGATTGATTGATTGATTGATTGATTGATTGATTGATTGATTGTGCTACATAATGTGATCTACAAGACTCATTTTGTTATATGGAAAGCCTGGGGACCAAAAAGCAAACGCTACAACCTATTTGGGGAACATGGTTGGAGGGTCAATTCTTTTATCAGAAAAGTCCCTTGATGGTGAATTTTCAGTCAATAATTTTAAAAAATTCTCTCTTTCTGGCCTGGACTACAGTCACATTCATGAAGAAGGAATTGTATTATTAGTGTATGACAGTGATGACGAGTCGACGAACAAGTTGATGCGTCCCAGTATCTTATTAGTTGTCAACAATTAGAATGTGTTCCAAATTATTAGGCTTTAACTATGTTCCAAATTATTAAGAAAATAATGCTTTTGCTCTTTTCCTTACTAGGCATTTACTGTGCCCACTGTTTCTATAATTAAACTGGCATTTACAGTATATTTTAAAAGCCAAGATTTTACTAAAACATTGTGAAAAAAATTTTTCTCCGTTTTTGCAAATTTATGTCATGATCCTGGATTCCAGCCAGGGCTGGGCGTGGCCGTCTAATCGGAAGGGTCACACCTGCGCCTCATGACCTCCGATTAGACCCAGTACATATAGGACCCGGGGGACGACAGAGACTCTGCTAGATCGTTGCCTTTCATGCCTCGTTCCGGCACTACTGTACTCCTGACGTCTACCTCCCGTGTACCGACCAACGCCTGTCTCCCGACCTACCCCGTAAGCCTGCTGTTACTGCTCTTGCTGCTTGTTTGGACTGACTCCCTGGTAACCGACATTGGAACGAATAAAGGCTTATTCCGCACTGCTTACCTCTCACCTGAGTCATGCATTTGGGTCCACCCCCGAGTCTCGTCCGTGACAGAACGATCTAGCCAAGAACATGGACCCAGCCGACTCTGAAGCCATTCGCCATGCGCTGCAAGTGCAGGGCAAACGCCTGGGTGAGCAAGAGGCTGCTCTCCAGGGTATGACTCACCAGATCCAGGAGCTCTGCACCCAGCTGCAACCGTGGCTAGCCTCCCAAGCTAGCTCGGCTGCTCCTGTGCCTCCCCGTACCACCATCACTCCGCTCTCTCGACCAGAGCGGTTCTCAGGCGACTCCGGTAACGTCAAGCCCTTCCTGGCGCAGTGCGATCTCCACTTTGAGCTGCAAGCTGCCGCTTTTCCCACGGACCGCTCCCAGATCGCCTTCGTCATTTCCCACATGACAGGGAGGGCGGAGGCATGGGCCACCGCCGAGTGGATCCGTAACTCGGAGACCTGCCGCTCATGGGCGAGCTTCGTCTGCGCGCTCACCCAGGTGTTCCAGTATGCGGCTCCGGAACGTCAGGCGGCGTCGTCACTCATGACAATTCGCCAGGGGCGTCGCCGCGTGTCCGACTACGCCATTGAGTTCCGGATTCGGGCTGCCGAGAGCCGCTGGAATGAGGAAGCCCTCCATGACGCGTTTTACGAGGGACTGTCCCCACAGATCCGTGGTCACCTCGTGGCCATGGATCTTCCGCCTTCGCTTAACTCCCTCATCGCATTGGCCCTCAAGGTGGACCAGCGCCTCACCGTGCAGAGACAGATGGAGGGCCTGAGGGAGGAGGAGAGGGAGAGTCGCAGTCCGTTTTTTTCCGCTTCCCGGCCACCCGTGTTGTCAGCTTCACCAGAAGCCATGCAAGTGGAGGGGCTTGGCAGCTCAGCGGAGGAGCGCTTACGTCGGCGACGAGAGGGACGCTGTTTTTACTGCGGGCGTTTGGGACACTTGATCGCCCGTTGCCCGACTCGACCAGGGCATTCTGACATCAGGATCGCTACTCCGGTGAGTGTGCGGTACACCGCGACGGGGTCAGGGAGGTCCCTTCTTCACCTCACCTTGGGAACGGACTCCCGTTCATTCTCTGTGACGGCTTTCATAGATTCTGGGTCGGAAGCAAACCTGATAAATCCCCGCGTGGTCGAGGAGCTGGGGGCGGCAACCTTCCCCACGCAACGGTTTCATCACGCCTATGCCGCCAACGGCAAGTTCCTTTGGACGCTCACTCGGAGCGAATTAGCTTTCATGTCTTCGACGCACGTAGTAGCGACATCATCTTGGGCAGTCCGTGGCTCAAAGAACATAATCCGCACATAGATTGGACCACGGGTCAGATCAAGACTTGGGGTGAGGACTGTCTCAGTCGTTGTTTCGCGGTCCGGAGAGACAGGGGTATTCAAGTCGCGCCGGTTCGGCTAACAGAACCTGGTACCGCCCTGGACCTGACCGCAGTGCCCTCCTGCTATCATGACCTACGGGAGGTCTTCTCTGAATCTAAGGCAAAGTCTCTACCGCCACATCGGTCATACGACTGCGCGATTGAACTCCTACCAGTCACCTTCCCTACTAGAGGGAAACTGTTCTCTTTAACAGGACCAGAGCATCAAGCCATGAGGGACTACATCGAGGACTCGCTGGCAGCCGGACTCATTCGCCCCTCATCTTCACCAGCTGGTGCGGGGGTTTTTTTTGTCAAGAAGAAGGACTCCACGCTGCGACCCTGCATCGACTACCGAGGACTGAACGACATCACAGTCAAGAACAGGTACCCTTTGCCGCTTATCTCTACAGCATTCGAACTCCTCCAGGGAGCCCGGATCTTCACCAAGCTCGACTTGCGCAGCGCTTACCATCTGGTGCGGATTCGGGAAGGGGATGAGTGGAAGACGGCGTTCAACACCCCCACAGGGCACTATGAGTATCTTGTGATGCCCTTTGGACTGACAAACGCTCCGGCCGTCTTTCAGAACTTCATTAACGACGTGCTCCGGGAGTTCCTGAACAGATCTGTCTTTGTTTACCTGGATGACATTCTCATCTTTTCAGCAGACCTAGCCTCTCACATTCAACAAGTCCGAGAGGTGCTCCGGCGTCTGCAGCTGCACCAATTATACGTGAATATGGATAAGAGTGAGTTCCATCAGGCATCCGTGTCCTTCCTGGGCTTCGTCCTGGCTGAGGGAGAGATACGGATGGATCCCGGGAAGGTCGACGCGGTGCTGCGGTGGCCTACCCCCACCAACAGGAGGGACGTGCAGAGGTTCTTGGGATTTGCCAATTTCTATAGGAAATTCATAAGGAACTTCAGTTCCGTGGCCGCTCCTCTGCATTCGCTCACTTCGCCAAATACCACCTTCGACTGGTCCGGGACCTGCCAGGAGGCCTTCGGCAGGCTCAAGGCAAGTTTCACTACTGCGCCCGTTCTCATTATTCCGGATCCCGATAACCAGTTTGTGGTGGAGGTGGATGCATTGAATTCAGGAATCGGAGCAGTCTTGTCGCAGAGGAGTCCCAGGGATGGAAGGATTCACCCGTGCACGTTCCTGTCTAGAAAGTTGACCCCGGCAGAGAGGAACTACGACGTGGGAGATAAGGAACTGCTGGCGGTCAAGAGCGCGTTGGAGGAGTGGCGGCACTGGCTGGAGGGCTTGCAAGTACCGTTCGTTGTCTTCACGGACCATAAGAACCTTGAATACCTGAAGTCCGCGAAGAGGTTGAACGCCCATCAGGCCAGGTGGGCTTTATTTTTCACCCGCTTCCACTTTAAGGTGTTTTACCGCCCAGGCTCCAAAAACGGCAAGCCGGATGCACTCTCTCGGATCCACGAGGAAGGGCGCACTGATCCAGACGCCGCTACTATCCTGCCAGCGGGGTGCTTCGTGTCCGGGTTCACCTGGTCGATCGAGTCGCGGGTGAAGGAGGCCCTGGAAGGGACACCGCCACCCGCGGATTGTCCGTCGGGCCGTCTTTTCGTCATCTCATCTCTGCGGGGAGACGTCATCAACTGGGCCCATACCAACAAGACGGTCTGCCACCCGGGTATGACGAAGACAAGGTCAGTGGTCGAACAAAGGTTCTGGTGGCCTAACCTCAGCAAGGATGTAAGGGAGTTCATCAACGCCTGCCCGGTGTGTGCTGCCAATAAAACTTCCAGCCTACGGCCCATTGGTGAGTTGCAACCCATGTCCATCCCCTTTCGTCCGTGGTCACACATCGCGATGGACTTCGTTACCGGCCTGCCGCCTTCACAAGGGAACACAGTGGTGCTGTCCATAGTGGACCGTTTCTCCAAGATGGTCCACTTCGTGCCGCTCCCGAAGATCCCGTCGGCCAAGCAGACAGCCCAGTTGGTATTAGACGAGGTCGTCCGTTACCACGGTCTACCCCAGGACATCGTTTCGGACAGGGGTCCGCAATTCAGCGCCCCGAGTCTCGTCCGTGACAATTTACACACTAACTGTTCTCATGTATTGCAACATTTAAAAATGGTTGTAAATACCTCTGAATCTGAACTATGTAAATTATACTGAAGGCAATTGTGAGCTATCAAAACAGTTTCAAATATTTGGCATATTTTGCACAATGTGTCTGCATTGACAAAGTAGTAAGTGCCTTGGTGGTAGTAATTATCAGCAGAAAACTCTGTAGTCTGCGGCCATAGTGGATGAATATTTGCTGCATGGCTAGAAAACTTACATGTGCATCTGCAGTCTCTCACCTCTCACCAGGGCTTTAAAATTGACATACTCACCCATACCGTACAGAAATAATAATAATAATAGGTGGAAAGGAGGAGCATCTGGTTAGCATCTGGTTGGATACTCCTCAATTTTAGGGTCCGAAACAAATCAGGGCAACAATTTTAAATCATGAACACTGTCAATATTTATATCAATGATGGATGGATTGATGGATGTTTGTGTGCTTTGTGATCTGCTGTAAACACGGCAATTATTCTAACCCAGTGATTCCCAAACAGTGTGCCGGGGTACATTAGTGTGCCGTGAGCGCTCTTCTGGTGTGCCATGGGAAGTTATCCAATTTTATGTAATTGCTAAAAAAACATTTATTTCCAAGAAATAATGTATCTTTATTCATCTATTTATGCCAGTGAGGTACAATGACAGACAGAACAAAAAATCATCTTCTATTAGATGGCAGGAAGTACATACAGTAATTAATCTATGCATTTTGGTGACATTTACTTTTGTTGGTGTGCCGTGGGATTTTTCAATTGTAAAATGTGTGCCTTGGCTCTATAAAGGTTGGAAATCCCTGTTCTAACCTACAAATGTGAATAACTATCATGTAACTGTATTGAACTTACCTCACTGAGTACGCAGCATTTTTCCATGTAATTGACAAATCCGTCATAAGTGCCACTTCCATTTAAAGGCTCAATGTCATTGTCTGCCTTGTTTTTATGGGTTTCTGATAATGACTGTTTCCCAGCCTTGAAGATGTCCTTGTTCTCGAGCTTTTCAATCATTTCCTCATCATTCTCAGGGTTCATTGGAGACATACTAGACTGACCTGTTTCCAGATCCTCACACATGTGCGGTTCATTTCTAGAGGCTGAAGATCTGATCTCAACCTCTGACTGTGAGATGTCGGTGCTCTGTTTTTTTTTACTATTCTCATCAGATTGTGTTGGTGGGGTGGGGTTTAAATCAGATGAGTCACAGGATGATTCACGACTGTGGACAGCAAAGTTCTGGTCAGAGCCCGATGGAGTAGATGAAAAGTTACCACTCGACAAATCCACTCCAGAGTCTTCTGATTCAAACTTGTAGAAGCTTGTCAGCTGAGAGCCTGAGAAAATGTCTGGCAGATAGTCTGCATTGGCATAAGTTTGATGCTGTCCTGACTTGTCTTCAGTATAGGAAACCGCCAAAGATTCTTGGGATTTTTTTGAGAGCTTCTGTTCCGAAGATGCTGGAAGGGTGGGAAAGAAGTGTTCCATCTCTGAAAGCCTCTCATTGAAGTTGCTGAATAACTTCATTTTTGTCAACACAACTGCACTGTCCAGTACTGTGTCTCGGGCTCCTTTGCCTGCAAAGACAGAGTAAAGAATAAAATATTTATTCAGATTGACAAAAGGAGATTTTATTTACAGTACTTGAATCTGATTTGCACTAGCACTGCGTACTTGGATGGAAGAAACAAGGTTAACATCGGTAAGAAAAATTAATGGACTTAGCATTTTGGTAATGTTATGATTAGTTTAAAATCATGTGTTTAAACATGTGGTAAAAGTCTGTGCCTTGTTTGAAGCTTGTATGAGTGTGTGTGTGTGTGTGTGTGTGTGTGTGTGTGGTGTGTGTGTGTGTGTGTGTGTGTGTGTGTGTGTGTGTGTGTGTGTGAGAGAGAGAGAGCACTGAACACCACTGCTGTGCTTTTGAAGTTTTGAAGAACTAAGTTGGCAAGTGCTAACAACGGTAGTGTTTGCGCCAACATTCAAATATGATTTACAAGAAAAAAAAATTTTCACATTAAAAAACAACTCAGGATCATTGAATCAAAGCTAAAATATTAAATATCACAAATAACTTCAATTCTTTAAGTAAATTGGGTCTTCATTTTTTTCACTGTATATACAACAATAACTTTTCATCCCAATTAAATAAAGAAGCTAATTGTGCAGCTGCTTTTAAAAGAAATGTGTCATCACTCATGACGATGATGCCGCCAACCTGGATGTCACACTGCAGTCTAAAACAACAATAGCTCGCCTCAATGGCTTCAAGTGGGAATCAAACAACGTGAGCTCTAATTACGTAATACGGGCGTCAGGGGGACATTAGCCCACACAATTGAAATGCTCACTTTTATAAA
Source organism: Syngnathoides biaculeatus (assembly GCF_019802595.1). Classification (NCBI taxonomy): domain Eukaryota; kingdom Metazoa; phylum Chordata; class Actinopteri; order Syngnathiformes; family Syngnathidae; genus Syngnathoides; species Syngnathoides biaculeatus. The sequence goes on from NC_084651.1 coordinate 27,440,537, forward strand.
AAATGTGCCCATTACGCTCGCTTCTACATAGATTGAGCTCACATTGTTTTGATCGCCACCTGACACCAAAGTGAAATATCCTACAGATTGGAGCCGAACGGAGGAGGAGAGGTTGCGCTGCTACCCAAACTCCTGGTATTAATAAAAAATGTTTCAAGTCATCAATGATGAGTTCCACAGCAATGCACCAAAGGTAGTTTTTATGGATCTTTTTCGGATTGGAGATCCATCAGATGCTTCTTTTGAAGGCCTGGCCAAAGATGTGTAATGTAGTGGATAGACTGCTCTATGCACAAACATTTTATGCACAAATATTTAATGCAGTGTTTAATAAACAATGTTAAATGGTTTATATTTTTATGACTGTAGTATGTGTTAACAGTATAAAAATTTTGTGCCATTACTGAGCAATTATTTTAGCCGGTTGAGGGATTCTGTTCTGACAATTACATGGACCAGGACAAGCATGTCCTGTGGCCTGTCCCGAAATTACATTACCGCTACAGCACAATGATTATTATAAATGATTATTGTATTGACAGTTTTTTTTTAAAAACAATACAAGTACAAGTATAATTCAATACAATACAATACAAGTGTCCGGCTGGAGTCCCCTCGTCCACGTTGAAGCTTCTCGGCCCATCTTATCTTAGCTTATCTTGCAAACAAAGAAAGAGTGATCAACACTTCGCTGAGCAGAGCTCAAGATTGAGGGTGGATGCAGATCTCTTGAGCTGCTTTTACATCCCCAAAATCCAAATCCTCACCCCTACTATCCTCTAATCCTGCAACCAGGGAGTGGATTTGCCCATTTCTGAGGCCGGTAACAATTATTAGAGCGAAATTAAGCAACCGGTGAGCTAAGGCTAGTAATGAGCTAACGATAGCGATGAGCTAACGCTAGTGAGGCCTACCTTGGACCACAAAGAACTACAACGAGGAATATGAGGATTTAGAGGACGCTCTACAAGTGGAGACAACCTTCAACTTCAAGTTGCTTTGCTCCTGCCAGGTGAATCACTCCAGGGACACTGTGGTTTGAATCTCTTTTATCTTTCTTTTTCTAACCTCTTCACATGGGTTCGGACCCTTACTTTAACTTAGCCTAGGTAGTATGTGAATTGTGTACCTTGTGTGTTGACTTTGTTTAATTGATTTGTCTTTATTTGACTATCTGTAGCCCTATGGGTGGAACAAGCAAGTGCAATCTGTAGGCCAGTCCCAAGCCCGGATACATGCAGAGGGTTTGTCAGGAAGGGCATTCGGCGTAAAACTGTGAAGATGAGATGGGCTTAGATGGAAAAAGATGACACGCTGTGGTGACCCTTAACGGGACAAGCCGAAAGGAAAAGAAGAAAGAAGACAAGCACAAACCTTAATACAGATCATTCCCTATATCCTGAGCATATGGGTAGCGGAAAATTGGGGTTGCACATGGTACATTGGTAGAAGGCTTTTCCAGATTTTTTTCGTCAACTTTGGGGGTGCGCATTATACTTCAGGATGCATCATACTCGAGAAATTACGGTCGTATACGAAAGGAAAAAAAAAATCTGCGCTGGATTCGCAACCACCAAAATTTTTAAACATCAACAAAAATGCATTACAAAGGTCAATGTTTCCAATTTTAACACCATCACAGACGTTTACTGTCACATTGATGCAAACCCATACTAATATGAGCCCTTCGTATATTTTCTGTACCCTGGGTGAGAAGAAAACTAGCCGTACGATTTAAATGTGTGGTTAAAACAACCTGTAGCAGAATAAAGTTGGAGTTTATTTTAAGCAGGTTTTTTTTCCACCTGTGTGAACTCAAACTTAACTTTTTAAGGGTTGTGTATTATCAACAACACACTTCTCCTTGAGTCGTCACCTTGTCGTGGTAGAGGTGTTAGTATGTCCCAGTGATCCGAGAAGCTAAGTTGCCTGGGGCTTCACACCCCTGTCAGGGTCACTCAAGGCAAAGAGAGCCTTGGTGAGGGACCAGACAAAGCATGGCTTTAAGACCCCTATGACAAATACAATAATTGGATGTACAGTACCGTGAAAACATATTTGCCCCCTTCTGATTTCAGTTTTTTTTCCATCTCTCTCACACAAAGTTTCAACTCCATTCATCCATCCATCCAGCTTCTGACCCGCTTATCCTCACAAAGGTCGCGGGAGCGCTGAAGCCTATCCCAGCTGTCATCAGACAGGAGGCAGGGTACACCCTGAACTGGTCACCAGCCAATTGCATGGCACATGGAGACAGACAAGAGTTGGGCTCACAATCACACCTTGGGGAAATTTAGAGTCTCCAATGAAGACATGTTTTTGTGATGTGGGAGAAAACCAGAGTGCCCGAAGAAAACCCACTCAGGCATGGGGAGAACAGGCAAACTCCACATAGGCGGAGCCGGGATTTGAACCCCAGTCCTCAGAACTGTGAGGCCAACGCTCTACCGCTGCGACACCGTGCCGCTAGGTTTCAAATCATCAAACCCATTTTCATAACACTCAGAGACATCATAAGGAAATTCAAAATTCAGTTTACAGAATCAGAACCCACAATCCAAAGAAATTAAAGAAGAAATGAGGAAAAAAAGGGATTGAAATCCATCAGTCTGTAAAAGGTTAACAACCATTTCCAAGGCTTTGGGGCTCCCGTGAACCACGGTCAGAGCCATTATCCACAAATGGAGAAAACTTGGGACATTGGCAAACCTTACCAGCATTGGACAACCAACTAAAATTGTCTGCGATGTCATGTTATGTATCATGTCATATACTACTATTTCTTCATCAGATGCGGATAAATCCAAGAAATCAGCGCTGTCCATGATTGTGTAGGAATGTAACCGAGCCTTTGTTGACGCACTTAATCAAGCGCGTCGGCTTGTGAGTAGTCAAACTTCGTGTCACTCCCATCCAAAGAACAATCCGAATCTTCAACATTATTTACAGCCACAGGTTCAAATCTGTATGGACATATTCCTCCATTTTCCGAATCAACCGATACTGCTAATTCCTCATCAGATGAGGATAAAACTGAGAAATCAGCACTGGCCATTATTATTTCTCCACGTAACCGAGCCTTTGTTGCGGCACCTAATACGTCACATCTGCATGTCATGTGACATGCCAAAATGGCAGCGCCCATGAAAATTCGTCATTGCCAATAAAAATCTTCACAAACACCATTAAATGATAGAGGATTAATGTCAAATTTTCAAGGTACAGTACATATGACATGACCTATTGGATACGTTGTTAATCCAAACGACCGGACTGCTTTAAAATAAAAATTAAAAAACGCCAGCAGAGATTAGTACAGTACTGTAGCGGGAAGCCACACTGATAGGGTATAATGCGACTTCCCCAGCAAGACCAATGAAGCAAAAAAAATAATAATTATTATTATAATAATACTTTTAAAAAAAACAAACGCCAGCATACATTAGTACAGTACTGTACTGTATATTACTGGGGAGGGCAATGCACCATCCCCGCCACCACGACATTGATAAATGAAGGGGGAAAAAAACCGCCATTTACCATTTACCATTTACATACTTCTTGTTTTTCACTTTTCACAGGTGGGTCTGGCTTTTGTTGTTGTCACTCGCCGGTGGTGAATCAGGCGGGGAGGTGGTTTGGCCGCATCCGAGAGGAGAAAGGAGCTGCCCCCCCCTCCGTCCAGGTACTTCGCCCGGCATGGGTCCTCCTGAGAACGCTACATACTGTCATACATACTGTCGGGCAGTCTGTTGTTAGAAGTGATCGCATATCATCTAAATATGGCTCGAAACGATAGGGTAATATTGTCCCGGTCACGTCACTACATTGTTGTCAGGTTCACCAATCAGACATTCATTAAACAGGACAAAAAAGGAAGCAAAGACACCAGTTCAAGTCTCGCGAGGAGAGAGGAGAGGAACTGTCTCGTACAATTCACCACTGCACTCTCTGATTATCCTCTCCTCAGCACCTCTATTTATTTAGTTTTGAGACGCCCCTTATTTACATGGATGTTACAAAAAGGAGACGACAAGCAAAACAGTTTGAAACAAGGTGTAAATGTTTGTTCAAGTCCGTGTGCATGTGTGAAAGACTGCTGAATACATGTGTGGTCATCATTTCTTTAACAGGCAGCAGTTCTAACAGTTCTGATGATTCTGATGATTAGATGTTTTTGTTCTTGCTATCTCCTGCTAGGAGGCTGCCACGTTATCGAGGGCAGAGCAAAGCATTTCTTTATTGGAAGAAAATTTATGATAATTATGATCACAATTATTCCTACATTTCCCCCCGTTTATCCTACATTTGCTACCACGTTTTCTAGAGCAGAGGAAAGCATTCTTCATTGCAGACAGAGACAGTAACTGAATTGGAGCAGAGCAAAGCATTTCTTCATTGCAGGCAGAGACAGTAACTGAATTGGAGCAGAGCAAAGCATTTCTTCATTGCAGGCAGAAACAGTAACTGAATTGGACCAGAGCAAAGCATTTCTTCATTGCAGGCAGAAACAGTAACTGAATTGGAGCAGAACAAAGGATTTCTTCATTGCAGGCAGAAACAGTAACTGACTTGGAGCAGAGCAAGGCATTCCTACAATTGTGATATGTTCTCTTCTTCGAAAAGAGCTTCTAGGTCAGAAAGGGTGTTGAAAAAATCCGAAAATCTCTGCTGTTAGTCTCCCATAGCAGGTGGCACAGTGTCTTCTCAATGGCCACTGTCCCAGTGTGACAGCTGTAAATGACGTAGCAGGCAATATGGTTACCACTGGGTTGTCGAGAGACTTCCACAACTTTGCACATGAATCACATGCTCTCCACTCATTAAGACATTAAAGTGAATAATATTATATGTAATTTTCATAACATTAAAAATGTTACAATGTATATAGGGACGTTGGTAGACCTTTAAAGGGTGGCTATTTCAGCACAGTACCCAGAAAATAACAAAGCTGCATAATAGTTTCTAAATATTATGTTTTTTCTTCTTTTGAACAAGTGCCTTTACCAGTATCGATTGCATTATATGGAAATGACGAAAACCGAGCTGCCTATAATTATATTAGATAGCCACTGTAATCCAAACAGGTCCAGTCATCACTCCCACTCAATACAGATGGTTCTTGGACACTATCCTAATTGTCTGCAATGACTCACTTAGTCTATTGGCAGTTTTTATGTTTGCCTAGAACCCAGATTTTATAGTTACAAACAACTCATCTTTTCCCTACATATCGTTCCCTACTAATCCTTAGCTTCTTGTTGTCTAAAAAGGTCCTTATCATTTACCAGTATAAAGATGTCACATTCCATGCAACAACGGTATTCTGATTCACTTCCATGCCTGCCAAGATCCTCCGAACTACACCGGTGTTACATTTGAGTGCTTTGCCTGAAGCTGGAACAGTCAGAACAAAGCATTTTAGCTGGGGATAGCTAAGGGATGATGGCAAAAACTGTTCGCTGTTGAAGTAAAGAATCACATCGCTCCTTTTTGCTTTTACATGCACCATAACATACCAATATAATGTACAGTATGCCAGTGGAGAGTGTAACAAATTTGGGGGTATTTAATTTTTTTAAAAACACATGGGAGTTTTTTTTAACTACTATATCAACTTAATTTTGATAGACCCTCTCAATCTCACACTCATCCATCTTAACAATGTGTTGAAATTTACAGTGTAGGTATAAAGTTCGAGTGGAAATATTAGGGACTGACACAGGTTAATGCGCACACACTGTAATGTAACCAGCTCCGTGGTCAGTGACATGACAATCACATGCCCACAAATTTGCCAATACAAATGAATACAGTGCAATATTTGATAAGGGCAGTTACAGGACAAACAAACTAAAAAATAAATCAGTGTCCTACCTTATGAATTCCATCCTATGGGCCTTCTTGGTGAACTCGACGATAACTTTATCAGACTCTAAATTTCCCTTTGGTATGATTGCGAGTGTTACTGCTGTCTGTCTCCATGTGCCCTGCAATTGGCTGGCAACCAGTTGAGGGTGTACCCTTTGTAAGATACGCTTACACTTTTCACAGAGGCCTGTGAAATGTATCACCTCATGTGTCATAAATCTCTTTTAATAACTCTGTTATTATGCAAAGATGCCTGTGTGTACTGTTTGTCTATGGTAAGCTTAAGAGCTCAAGGTGACTGCAAATTTATGATAGCTGCATTCTTGTGGGTTTTTGTAACAGGAAGAACTGTGTCTAATCAGAGGACACCCGGCCTTGAGAAGATTAACTGTCTCTGCAAAACAACTTTACTTGTCTTGTGAAACCTGCTCTCGCCCACCCTATGTGTGAAGCTCAATAAAATGTGTGGTTTTGGAGAAGCTCGGAGAGAGTCTTACGGGCGGGCTGGAGGATATGTTCTTCTCCCCCCGAGCTTTCCCTAAACTGCAGTTTGGTAAAAAACAACTCTGCCTCTGTCTCATCATTTTATCCTGGTGCCGGAGCCTCTAGGTCCACATTGAGCGAGAAGTCCGTGCTTTGGACCTAACACCCTTCCTCCTGCCCGTTGACAGCTGGCACTTCCCGCGACCCTTGTGAGGATAAGCGGTAAAGAAAATGGATGGACATGCTTATATATATATATATATATATATATATATATATATATATATATATAAACATTGAGCACCCTGACTTACATACTTTATTAAGTTATTAAGACGCGGATCTTTTGTTACGTTTTGAGACAAGGACTCCATGTCAAAAATTCGCTGCAAATATTCGATACATTCGCCTATTTGGAACATTCGTTCAACTTTGGTAACAATACGTCATGTCCTTATTAGCTCATGTTACACGCTACTAAACTGTCTTTGTACTTCTATTTTGTTATTGTTGTCTTGTATTGTATTATGTGTGATTAAATTGTCTTAAACGCAGTACAAGTGCTTTGTTATATTTTGCTGGTTTAGCCAAGTGTATTTATTCCAAATTCACACGTAACATATGCTATAAACTGTGAGACAAATTAGTCCGCCCCCAAATTATTTTTTTTTACTAGCTCTATACATACCTACCTGTCATTTGGAACCCACAAAGCTCTTGTCTTTTGCACCTGTGCAATCCATTTTTCACAATTAATCAGGTCTTTTGGAAACGTGTGAAGAGTGAATCCATCCTTGCGAGTATTCCAGCAAAATGTAGCAACACAACGAGCTGGCATTTTGGCTCAGTGCAGAAAAAAACAGCTAATTTCGCGCCTGTACAAGAGGTAAATACACTTGACTCTGCAGCTGTAGGTGCCTGCAAAATTGGTCACTCCCAGCTTCTTCTTTAACCCAAAAAAGTCGACAGATTTTTCATGGCGGGAGATGAAATCGATATATGGAAACATCCTGACGTGCTGTGAACAAACGGACAATTCCATGCCGTCTGATTTAATTTTTTTTTTTTTGGTTAACAACTGTCAAGTAAGTTGCCATGCCACAAATAGCAATGGTGCGAATTAATAGCAATTGTCTTCTATGGCTTGGGTTCGTGTGTTGTGCTGAGCCCTAGAACCAACTCTCAAATTGAACACCAGATGTCGCCAAACAAAATTATACTTGACTGGGTAACCAGCACGGCAAAGATCTCTCTGATAAACGTAGCCTTCCTACTTAGCATCTCACTGCATCGCATACATATACCAAAGTCAGTAACCTTATTAACCTTATTATCTGATTATTTTTAATATCTTTGTATTACATGCATATATCACGGTTAGCATCCTTAAGAACCCAATTATTGTCATATCTTTGTATTCACGTCTTGTTTTTGACATAAAGACATCAACAGGATGCAGCTGCTCACACCCAACAGTTTTTCAACGGCGAAGCACACGGGCCTGCAAGATGTTTGCAGTATCACTGGGTTGCTGAACAGAAAGCCCGTCACACTCGAATCACCACACAGGATGTCTGCAAGCAATTGATTTTAACTATTTTTCCACTAAACCTTCAGCAGAAAATATGATGCATTGGAACGGCTTTGTGAAAAGAATATAACCTGTGTATGACTGTCTCTCTCAGCCAAGGCAACACATGATGAGCAAGCAACTAAAACAAGCCTGAGAATGCATGAGAGAATTGTATTCACAAGAATGTTGACACATTTATGCTATTGTTCAAAAACTAGGGTGAAACTGAACGCAAGTTTGTGGTTACATTTTTAAAGATGCACTTATTGATTAAAGGGAAAATGATAGTTGAGTTTGCGGGCGCCTGGCCCAAAATTGAGTGAAGCTAAGAGGGGCGTGACAACTCAAGCCAGGGATGGCGAAAGGGGCCCAATAGGATAACCAACTGAGCCCTTCCCACTGGGCATGGATTCAGCCAACATTTTCCAGAATGTTTTACCAAAAAGCTATAAAAACCTTGGATACGGAAGTCCGATGCTTTTTGTACGTTTCTCGCTGACAAAGAGACAAAGTCCTTCTATATGTGTAATAGTCGTGTGGCAAGCTGGCAGGGAGAAATCTTCGAGCAACTTGGGATGCTTATTTTTGACTACTCCATTTAAGATTGGGCAAAACTACTATATTAAGGTAATGGCAGGATAATACCAGCGATACCTATGAATGACAAATTGGCTTGACAATTTATCTTTATTCCCGAAAATCCTTATTGGGCTATGAGCTATGTAGGACTTGATCACCCCTAACGGGCTCACTCAAAAATGTCTATTTTCCCGAATTTCTGATGCTTTTGAATGCTTTGAATCTTACTTCATCTATATTACTTTTTACTATTTTTATCATTTATCTCATCCTACTTACCATCATTATTATCATTTTAATGATTTTTCCTTTTATTGATTTATGTTCAATTAACATCGAATTTTGCCTTAACATCGCAACCGTACCTAGCATCTGGCGGGAATGACTGTCGAGTAATGAATGTTATCTGAACAATTTTTATCATTTTATTAAATACTTAAAACTTCCATCTTCATCTATCTTTGTCATTCTTATATTGAGTTGTCTCATTATTACCATTCAACCTCATTAAAGATCGAGCGTCAACGACATTAACATCATTTAGTCGTAAAATTCCATGTTAATCAGTCATTCATTTATAATCGCTGGTTTAAGATGAAACAAATCTGTACGATCCTAACAAGGATTGTTAAATTTACTAGGTCAATGACAAGTGCAATCGATTCATAAGAGATGAAGCTGCTGTAAAAGCGGAGTGATCACTTTGTCACCCTCTTCCTCTGTAAGGTTACTCGACAAGGGCTAATAAGTGAGGGCAGACCGGATTGGCTCTGCAAAACTAAAGCCATTTAGTACACCTAGGCGAATTCATCTTGACACCAACTTAAGAAGCTCGTGTCCTCCTGCACGCACAGAGTTAGAGTCAGCTGGGGTAAAGGGGTACCTTAACCCTTTAACTGGAGAGTCAGTCAGGACATTTCTCCTGATTAGTCCTGCAGATAAGCGGAATCTGACATAAGATACTAAATTTCATGTTTTAGGTGTCAGTGACACTTTAAATATATCATACTTATCAACATTTTTTAATAAAGCCATCAACATAATACCCCAAAAAATGCTGCAAACTCTCTACAAAAACAAGAATGAATACAAAGAACCCAATCATTTAAAATTATGATACACGCTGCCATTATATTCCACTTTTGTTTCATGGAATGTCAATGGCATTCGATCACAGGCAAAGAGGACTAAAATTACGGATTTTATCACTAAATTTAAAGTACAGCTCCACCTATTACAATAATGACATACCGAATGACTTACCGAATCAGAAGAAAAATGCCTCATTGACTCTAGTCAGAAAGCTTGGCTTAGTTGGCCTGTCACATTCTGAGTGGTTGGCTTCATGGAAGGGCTGGAACAAGGTTAATCTGTTTGCATACAGGTGCGCAATACCTAGGTAGGTTTGTAACCTCGTTACTAATATTCTGGGTATTAAGCAGGAAAAACAGTTGATTAGAGCTGGAAAAGAACTCGAAGCTTCTATTTCAACTTCACTCTTTACTTATGCACTTATTCTCTCTCAAAAGGTCTCTGAAATAATATTTCCCCTAATGAATTAAGGTTATCCTAATTTAAACAACCAAGCTATCATATAAACTCCCCACTTTTTTTAATTGTTTTGCAGATAGTCAAATAATAGAGCTGGTTATGTAACAAAAAGTGTGAACATTTAATAACAAAATAAAGGATGGAAAATCAAATATGGAGACAAAACAAACACCCATTCAAATAAAGTCAACATAACAGCTATACAATGCACACAAGGTAATCGAAGATAACTAAAGGGCCCATACAAATATGAACATAGCTGGCAAAACAAAAGAAATTCAACCCCCAATGTCCCTGTAGTGTTTCAAACGGCAGGAGTGACGAACGTCGAGGGTTGTGTCCAATGGTCCAGCCTCATCCAAGTCCTCACGGTCCGATCCTTTGCGAAGCTTTTTCCTTGTGCTCCAATGCAGGCCTTGTTAGCGTTTGCTCGTCGCTAGCATCCTCGTCTTCTTGCTTGTTGCTAGCATCCTAGCAAAGTTTCATGCATCCACTTAGTCTCTGAATTAGCGGCTAACTCCACCATGTTACGGCGTGATTTGAGTAGTCACTCACATGACACACTAACACAATTGAACTGCCAACAGTTCTTGTCGAACACGATCAAGGTTGTTAAAAATGTCCGGCCTTAACTTTTCTTTTCCTCAAACATCCACTTGTAGTTCGCACTTCGTCCTGGTTTCTTCTTTCTCTCTCCTCTGTTTCTCCCGAAACACGTCACTTCCTGTCCTTCTCAAACTCTGGTTACAACACTAAAATTACAAACAAAAGTATTTCTTTTCACAAACTAATGAAACACATTTAAATACACATCCCTCCAAAAGAAAATAAATTCAGCACACACTTTAACAAATATTCCACCACCTTATATAAAAAAAAAACAATTGCTACGATATTTTTTCAACTTTTAACTACAGCAATTTTTTAACTGGGTTACACCCTCCCCCTCTTTTAAACGGTCTGTGTCCTCACCAGACACTAACATAAACGTTTTAAGGCTTAAATCTAGGGCAGGGGTGCTCAATGCGTAGATCGCAATTTTGGTCGATCACGGTGTGGTGTGCCAAAAAAAAAAAAAAAAGCCAATGTTCCCTCTAAGCTGCGCTGGTGCGCAATTGTGCAGCGCTGATGCAGTCTCTTTGCTGATATTCTGCGTTGCGCGGAAAAAAATAATCTAAAGCAAAATGAAAGTGAAACGTAACTATTCAGTTTGTGGCATTTTGCAAAGTGATTCAATGAGTGAGGGATGACTGGTTGTTACATCCAAAGGCACAATATACATACGTACTGTAAAAAAAATGAAAAGAAGCCAATGGTTTCTTTTAGGCAGCACGTGGAACTTTCTCTAACAACGACCGCTGCGCCCCCACACTTTCTTTTTTCCTAGTTCACCTTACACCCACCCCCCATCCCCGCTCTTAAAGACTTACATTCATAAATGACATATGTACTTACGCAACCCATCAATGTGTTGTATAATGACAGCATCCACCACCGCTACTAGTTTGCAGCACAGTCTGGGCAATGTAGGGCAAAGACGAGCTAGACATGATGCTTATGTTCACTTTCGATATTAATGGATAAAGTTAAAAAACAAATTGTTTTTTTTTTTAAGTGCAATGACTGTCGCAGTATGTGAATAATCGAACAAAAAGTGGTTAAACTGGACGAGATTTTCTCTTTTCGAGTGGGAGCAGTCTGGTCTGAAGCCAAAGTAGAATGTGCAGGATGAGATGGTGTGTAATTTAAAATTTCCACCTTGGCACAGCCTGATCCAGGATGAAAGCACAGAAAATACTGTGCAGAGGAACGTGGGTGGGTTTTCTTTGCGCTCTCGAAGACGAGGGTTGACTAGCATCATATCAGAGCCAATAGCACCATGCAACAGCTGCTCCAACTACACTTTGTCAGCACACTCAATAGGATTACCACCTTAGTTAACGACTGTCCTACACACCTGAGGAAGTCAGAGCTTCTCCGCTGTATGTTGTTGTAACAAACAAAAGGCACAACTCCTCTCCTGATTCAACTGAATCTCAAAAGCATGTTCAAGTGCTTCTAAGCAGTCTTCTGGGGTGACAGAAGCATCACTGCATCAGGCTGCTTGCACAACATCAAGTGCTGGTCCTCTTAAACCCTCCATTAATCTACACCTTTTCTCTTTTGTAGAGCATTCACACTCTTCCACCATGAGGGGTTACCTAATGTGCTTTACCTAACCAGTGATTAAAAGGTTCCTCTCCAGGTGGAGTGGGCAGCAATCCAGAAAAATTTATCAATTAGCGGTAGCTTCCATTATCATTTAAAGGTTTGGTTCTGTTGAGTAATTAGATGACTACGTGTAGTAGGGCTGCTGTAGATTTGGTCACATTCTCTTCCCGCGAAGATGATGCAGGTGTCTCATTTCTGTATGTGCCATTTTCTTGCTGTTGTCCGGCTAAGCTCTGACTTGTTGCACTGGTCTCCAGGCCTCTTTCTACTGTGACAACAGACCACGGTCCACCACCATCAATGGTGTACACACCAAAGGGAACCATGTCTCTCTTTTGGTTTTTTTTTTTTTTTATTTGTGCAGAAAGTACGTAACGCCAAAACAAATTAACTTGCAAGTAGATTTAGTGTTAATGGAACAAAAGAAAAAAGCAATGCAAAACAACAGTGTTTGTTGATGTCTTCGGTGGGGGCGACTCTACCGTTTTGATGAATGAATCTTTGTTTTTGCCATCTTTGAAGCACTTTTCTGAAGTTGCTCATAACATCATTAAAATTTTGTAGTGCTCTGCAACATTCAGCTTTATTCAGGTGATTAAGTTCTACAAAATTATGGATGTTGTTCCATTTAGCGCAGATAGCTTTAATATTGGCACTTCAGACAGCCTTCCTGCCTTGAGCCTGATCAGACGACATCTCCTCCCTTCCTCGCCAACACTAACTCCAGCTAACTGCTGCTCGTTCACCAAAATAAGAAGCAACTTTTCGACTTCCTCCAAGATCTGTGGCCTCTGCTTGGTCAATACGGTTGCTCCTTTAGCAACACCACTAGCTTTGAGGGCATTCTTGTGTTTCATAATGGTGCTGATCGTCATTTTCACCCTGCCAATTTTCTTCGATAGCTCAGAAACATGCAGACCAGATTCGTGCTCGGCTATCAGATCCTTGTTGAAGTCGACATTTACACACCACTTTCGTTTTTCAGCACCAGCAGTTCCACTTGCCTCCTTTTGGAGCCATGATCGGGGGTTAATGTTGCACAATTTGAAGAAAAAAAAAAGTCACTACCGTACTGGGAAATGTCCACGAGCAGAAGAGTGTGCGAGTCAACTGGTTGCGCTGCAGTAGCGCGCGATCGCGGTCGTTATGTCTTTTCCGTTTTTTTTTTCGGGGGTGCATTCGAAAGCACAATAAATTGTCGTGGGTCAGCTGATCGGGGTGTTCGAATACCAATTTTCGTTAGAAAACCGATTTCTACGAAAACCAAGGCGTTCGAAAACCGAGGCACCACTGTATCCGGAAATCACAATGTATGCTTTTTGAACAATCTATTTGTGTGATACAGCTGCAAATAAGTAATGTTAATATTTGGTACAGTTACCTTGTTGTTGTTTGCAATTACAGAGGTCAAACCTTTCCTGCAGTTGTTCACCAGGTTTGCACACACGACAGGAGGGATTTTGGACCACTCCTCCACACAGATCTCTAGATCAGACAGGTTTCTGGGCTGTCGCTGAGAAACACGGAGTTTCAGCTCCCTCTAAAGAATTTCTATCGGGTTTAGGTTTGGATACTGGCTAGGCCACGGCAGAACCTTGATGTGCTTCTTATGGAGCCACTCCTTCGTTTTCCTGGCTGTGTGCTACCCAGCCACAACCCATCTTCAATATTCAATGACTGAGGGAAAGAGGTTGTTCCCCAAAATGGCCACGGTCATCCTCTCTAATATATTGCATTCTTCCTGTCCCATGTGCAAAAACAAAACCCCAAACCATGATGCTACCACCCCCATGCTTCACAGTAGGGATGGTGTACTTGGGATGGAACTCATCATTTTTCTTCCTCCAAACACGTTTAGTGGAATTGTGACCAAAAAATTCCATTTTATTCTCATCTGACCACAAAACCTTCTCCCATGACTCCTCTGTATCATCCAAACAGTCATTGGCAAACTTAAGACAAGCATTGACGTGTTGCTTTGAGCAGGGGAACCTTACATGCCATGCATGATTTCGAACCATGACGTCTTAGTCTATTACCAACAGTCACCTTGGAAACGGTGGTCCCAGCTCTTTTCAGGTCATTGAACAAGTCCTGTCGTGTAGTCCTGGGCTGATTTCATTGCTGATCATTGAGACCCCGCGAGGTGATATCTTGCATGGGGCTCCACTCCGATTAAGGTTGGCTGTTATGTTTAGCTTCTTCCATTTTCTAATGATTGATCCAACAGTGGATCTTTTTTCACCAAGCTGCATGGCAATTTCTCCGTCGCCCTTTCCAGCCTTTTGGACTTGTACAATTTTGTCTCTGGTGTCTTTGTACAGCTCTTTGGTCTTGGCCATGTTACAAGTTTGAGTCTTACTGATTGTATGGGGTGGACAGGTGTCTTTATGGAGCTAACGACCTCACACAGGTGCATCTGATTCAGGATAATACACGGAGTGCGGGTGGACTTTTAAAGGTGGACTAACACGTCTTTGAGGGTCAGAATTCTATTTGATGGACAGGTGCTCAAATACTTACTTGCAGCTGTATCACACAAATAAATCGTTGAAAAAAATCATAGATTGTGATTTATGGATTTTTCTTTTTAGATTCTCTCTCTGTCACAGTGGACATGCACTTCCGATGAAAATTGCAGACCCCTCAATGATTTCTAAGTGGGGGAACTTGCAATATAGCAGAGTGTTCAAATACTTATTTTCTTCACTGTACCTCTTCATGCATGAGCACCAAGACAGCATGAGCATGATGTAATGATGATTTAGGAACTAATCAATTAACACAATGATAATTATTCTAAACTTCTATTTCAACTCCACTTACTTGTGCACTTATTCCCTCTCAAAAGGTCTCTGAAATTAACATTTCCCCTTATGTGTTAAGGTTATCCCTATTTAAACAACCAAGCTACCACAGTCATTCACATTTGAAAAATATACGGGTGTGGTCAGTCATGCTCGCAGATATAGTTACGGGTGTGGTCCACCAGGTATACTCGCAGATAAATCTGCGGGTGTGATTAGGGATGGAGTCTCAAGACCTTAAAATAACTTACTGGATTAATATAACTGTAAATTAAAAATAAAATAAACAAATCCATCCATCCATTATCTACCGCTTTTCCGGGTTGGGTCGCGGGGGAAGTAGCTTCAGCAGGGATACCCAGACTTCCCTTTCCCCAGCCACTTCTTCCAGCTCTTCCGGAGGGATCCCGAGGCGTTCCCAAGCCAGCCAAGAGACATAGTCTCTCCAGCCTGTCTTGGGTCATCCTCGGGGTCTCTTTCCGGTGGGACATGCCCGGAACACCTCACCAGGGAGGCCCATAGGTGAGGGTTGGAACGTAGATTGGCTGGTAAATTGAGAGCGTTGCCTTTTGACTTATCTCCCTCTTCACCACAACGGACCGATACAAAGTGCGCACCACTGCAGACGCTGCACCGAATCACTTGTCGATCTCCCGCTCCATTCTTCCCTCACTCATGAACAAGACGCCAAGATACTTGAACTCGTCCACTTGGGGAAGGATCTCATCCCCGACCTGGAGAGGGCACGCAACCCTTTTCCGACTGAGGACCATAGTCTTGGGTTTGGAGGTGCTGATTCTCATCCCAGCCGCTTCACAATTGGCTGCAAATTGCTCCTGTGAGATCTGGAGATCACGGCTTGATGAAGCCAACAGAACCACATCATCTGCAAAGAGCAGAGATGCGATGCTGAGGCCACCAAATTGGACACCCTCTACACCTCGGCTGCGCCTAGAAATTCTGTCCATAAAAATTATGAACAAAATCCGTGACAAAGGACAGCCTTGGCGGAGTCCAACTCTCACCGGAAATGAGTCCGACTTATTGCTGGGAATGCGGACCAAACTCTGTCAGTGGTTGTCCAGTGACAGAACAGGTCATATCAGGGGATTCGTACCGCATACTCACGAAGAACCCCCCACAGGACTCCCCGAGGGACACGGTCGAATGCCTTTTCCAAGTCCACAAAACACATGTAGACTGGTTGGGCGAACACTTACGCACCCTCGAGGATCCTGCCGAGGGTGTAGAGCTGTTCCACGGCCAGGACGAAAAAGACAGAAAAGACCGCCGAAAGTGAAGAAGCTCTGAACATGCGCTTTTGGCATAACTCAGGGCCCTGGCTACACTTTTTTTTAAACATTAGCCATTTTTTTAACCAAAATAAATTTTCATTAGCCACTTTTCTATAATCATAGCCAAAAAATAGCCAATACATGCCAGTCAAACTGCGGTACACTAACATGACGAATACGCTTTCTTGTTCTTCAAGTTACATGCATGCAAATAACTTTCAGACGTAAATGTGATACAAGGAATTGTATTTTTATTGGTAACTGAATCTCATAAACATTAAGAATGGCAGAGATGTGTCAAAAAAATTTTAAAAAAAGTTTCTCTATCCTCTTCTATACTTCTGACTGTAGAAAATAACATTACTGTTCAACACAAAGTTTTTGCATGATTCCTGCCAGAAAGATTCTGTTTTTACTGCTCACCCATTTAGAGAAACTTGTATCAAAATCAAACAATTCTTCTTCAGGGCCTTCAATTTTAACGATTAACAGTTCATTTACACTTTCTGTTTTGTGACAGTTCCTGAAAGACCTTTACAATATTATGCCTGCTGAACCCACGTTCTACATCAACTACGTCTTTGCAGTTGCAGCAAAGCCGTGATCAGCTGTCTGCTGATGCTTCACAAAATTATCCAACTTCGGCGGCACCAATTTATTTTCGGCGTGTCAAATTTTTTCTTTCACTGTCGATAACACCATTGGTAAAAAAAAAATTGACTCCCTCAATTTGAGCCACTTCAATTTAGAAAACCATTCCTGGTGAATCTTTTGCCTCTGCCCTGGACAGTGAATGGATTTTCCGACAGCAGACAAAGTTATGCCGAATTGACGATTGGGTAGTGAGGGTTTGTAACTTCCGAAAATGCTCAGTACGGTTAATTTGCACTTCATGTTTCCGGGTGAATACTGATTGTTTGTTTTTTGTACGTGTAATTTTTTTTTTCGTGCTCGACTGTGCAGATTTGCAAGCGTGATGACGCGATCGCGCTCGTCAAATCACAGTAACTGACATATATATATATATATATATATATATATATATATATATATATATATATATACACACACACACACACACACACACAACACACACACACACACACACACACCACACACACACACACAGAAAGTACATAACATGAACATTTTAACCTTTAGCCACATTTCAGGTTTCAAACATAAAGATAATACATTCTCATTTTTTGTCGAGAATCAGCAACAAGTGGGACACAATCGTGAAGTGGAACAAAATTTATTGGATATTTTGTACTTTTTTAACAAATATAAAACTGAAAAGTGGAGCATGCAATATTATTCGGCCCCTTTACTTTCAGTGCAGCAAACTCACTCCAGAAGTTCAGTGAGGACGTATGAATGATCCAATGTTGACAGATGATGATAAATAGAATCCACCTGTGTGTAATCAAGTCTCCGTACAAATGCACCTGCTCTGTGATAGTCTTGGGTTTCTGTTTAAAGTGCAGAGAGCATCATGAAGACCAAGGAACACACCAGGCAGGTCCGAGATAATGTTGTGGAGAAGTTTAAAGCTGGATTCCCAAGATTCCCAAGGAGGACTGTGGAAGCAATCGTACTGAAATGGAAGGAGTATCAGACCACTGCAAATCTACCAAAACCCGGCCGTCCCTCTAAACTTTCACCTTGAACAAGGAGAAAACTGATCAGAGATGCAGCCAAGAGGCCCATGATCACTCTGGATGAACTGCGGAGATCTACAGCTGAGGTGGGAGAGTCTGTCCATAGGAAAGCAATCAGTAAAGTGCACAAATCTGACCTTTTATGAAAGACTGCCAAGAAGAAAGCCATTTCTCAAAGATATCCATAAAATGTCTTGTTTAAAGTTTGCCGCAAGCGACCTGGGAGACACACCTAACATGTGGAAGATCATCATTTACACTTTCTGTTTTGGGACAGTTCCTTAAGTATGTCTTTACAATGTTATGCCTGCTGAAGCCACGTTCTACGTCAGCTGTCTACTGATCCTTCATGAAGTTATCCAACTTCAGCACCGATGATTTTCAGCATGTCAGGAGATTTTTTTCTTCCACTGTCAATACACCATTGGCAGAAAAAAAATTGAGGCACTTGAATTTAGAAAACCAGCCCTGCACAGGACGTAGATTTTCCGACAGCAGACAAAGTTGTGTTGGGCGTCTTTCCCGCGTAATGGACATCCGTTAAAATTGGCAGCTGACAAGCTGCACATGTACCACTGCCATCCTTTGGTTTTCGGAAAATAATCCTAAAGATTTAGACATTTTCCGTAGCATCCAATGGCGACAAAGCGTGGATTTGACACGAAACCCGGATGCAGTCGTCTCCGATGTAAACAATTATTCACTCAACTTCCGGTATAGCTTCCGACAAAACTTTTGTCACACTAAAGCCAGGAACCCAAATGAATTCTTGTAATATACATAAAAGTCTATAACAGTACAGAAACGTATGCGGGGATAAACAGCCAATTTTTTTTCCCCATTTTAAAACTTTACTCGCGAGACTGAGTATGTGTTTGCATATGGCAAGGGCCCTGTAACTTCCTAATGTATGGTTAACTTGCATTTCCTGTTTCCGGGTGAATACTGATTGTTTTGGAGCAGGCTTATTTAGTTAACATCGCTTATCAAATAAACACGTAAATGAATGTCAAGACTACACGAAATAAGCGACGTCTTTCAATATCTTTTTTTCTACTCGTAACAAATTTTACGTGCATGATTTTTCGTGCTCAACTGTGCAGATTTGCGAGCACGAAGGCACGGACCGTGGTCGTGCTTGTCAAACGTGAGTGACTGCTGCCATGTAAACTCTGTACTTTTTTAACTGTCTTGCAGATAGTCAAATAATAGAGCTGGTTATGTAACAAAAAGTGTGAACATTTAATAACAAAATAAAGGATGGTTAAACAAAATACATATACAAAACAAAAACTCATTCAAATAACAAATTCAACATAGGTACACAATACACACAAGGTAATCTAAGATAACTAAAGGGCTCCGACAAATATGAAAATAGCCGGCAAAGCAAAAGAAAATCAAACCCCAATGTCCCTGTAGTGTTTCAATCGGCAGGAGTGACGAACGTCGAGGGTTGTGTCCAATGGTCCAAACTCATCCATGTCCTTACAGTCTGATCTATTGCAAAGCTTTTTCCTAGTGCTCCAATGCAGGCCTCGCTAGTGTTTTCGTCACTAGCCAGGGTTCGCAGGCGGCCCAAAAAGTCCCTAAAAACCCCTAAATTTTTGAAGGTGCATTTAGGGGCTCCTAAAAGTCCTTAAAAATCCGCGAAAACCGGTCAAGCCCCTAAAAAGGCCTTAAGTTAAAATAAATCAAGGGGAGGACCTCTACTGCCAAAATTCTCCCCCCAAAAAATTTATCTTTTATTTTTAAAAAAATAGCGATCCGTCAGGCATCCAAAACAGCCGGAAATTGTCAAAGGAAGTGACCGTGTTGACAACTAGTCGCCATCTTGTCGATATTCCATTGTTTGTTTCCGTGAGTAGGCATTTCACTTCCTCTTCATTACGACGTAGCTTAGTTCTTTCATCGATCCAACTTGTATCACGGGGAAGTGCATTTTTCAAGAAGCTTGGGTTGAAAGTAAGGAGTTTGGGAGCTGGGTTCGTCGAGATCCAAAAGATCGGCACATGTTTTACTGCCATCTGTCCAACCAGAGTTACCAGCTTGAAAAGATGAAAACAGGAGACACGCTGATTTGGCGAAGACTCTCTCATCTTCCATTGGTATGAATCTGTTTCTAAAATATCAAGATAGTGAAGCATCAACTTCAGGCAGTGGTACTAGCAGTGCATGCGCACCGACAGTTGTCCAGCCATCGACTTCAACCAGCCGGAAGTCAGGCTTTATGAACGTAGTTCAATACACGAAGACAGACTCGTTAAAGGCAGAGATCGTGTGGACTTTGAAAGTGATCTGCAGCCATTACAGTTACAAATCTTGTGAAAATAATTCAAAAGTCTTTGCAGTCATGTTCCCAGACAGTGACATTGCTAAAAAAACTACCACTGTGGGGAAAGGAAGATTTCGTACCTTGCTACATTTGGCATCGCTGCCCACATTTCATCTCTCCTGCCTCAAAGCCAAAAAAGCCAGAATAGAGACTGACATATCTACGCTTATTGAGAAGGCTGACAGACTGTGTGAGGAGGGAGAAGAAAAGAGGAATCAGAGGTTTATCACCGAGGCCAATGCACTCAGAGGCAGAGCAAAGAACAAGAGAGCCACTTTGGCACCTCTGGAGCAACAAAAAGAGGAGGCACTGGGTAGGCTCAAGGAGCTAGAGTAGGGGTGCTGAAACAGACATCAATAGAAGACATTTGTGTATATAGTTGCAATTGTAGTTAGAATCTGTTTATCTGTATACTGTTATGTGAAGACGTCGACAATGGTCATATCAATGAGAACTACCACAAGGGGCGACAGGTGATCACTGTCACAGGTACTGAGGTACTGGAACATTTGATGAACCAAGAATGGTTGATGGCACCATTGGGTGAGTCTTTTTTCCTTACTCTTGATTCCCCACGAAGGCCCTAAATTTTTCGTGTCGGCCCTAAATTTTTCTTGTCAGCTCCTAAAAAGCCCTTAAAATTTTTTGGTCGGACTGAGTATGAACCTTGCTAGCGTCCTCGTCTTCTTCCACATGGTCCAACACAGGCTTCGCTAGCTGGCGTGAGCTTGTCGCTAGCATCTTAGCAAAGTTCCATGCATCCACTTAGCCTCTGTATGAGTGGCTAACTCCACCACGTTATGGTGTTATTTTGAGTAGTCCACTCAAATGACACACTATCACAAGTGAACTGCCAACAGTCCTTGTCGAAGACGTTGATCAATATTGATAAATGTCTGCCCTTTTTCTTTTCTTCAATCACTTGTAGTTGGCGCTTCGTCCAGCTTTTATCTTTTCTCTCCCGCATCTCTTCCTAAACACATCACTTCCTGTCCTTCTCAAACACTGGTTACAACAATAAAATGACAAACAAAACTTTTTCGCAAACTAATAAAACACGTTTAAACACAAATCCCTCCCAAAGAAAATAAATTCAGCACACACCTTGTATAAAAAAAATTAAAAAAAACCTATAACCTCATTGCTAGTATACTTATTTCAACTTTTAACTCTAGACTGTTTTTTGGCTGACGTCACACACCTACCGATTAAGAACGCGGGCACCATCTTGTTTTGGTGAATTCGTGTAAACACAGTACCTAAGCAGGAATCATTTCAGAAAGGTGTATGAATGGGGACAAATATGTTATCGGTTGCTCAAACGGCGATGTAAAGCATCTTTCTTTCTACTGCCAGCTGTGATCAAGAGCCAGTGCAAGAAAACTGAGCAGTTATCAACCAAACGGCGACAACTGTGGCTGTCTCGTATTAGCAGAGCCAGAGAATAAATGTTTGTAATATCTGTTACAAGTGAGCTTCCTTTAGTCTCATCCCCGTTTCCCATCACTTTCTTAACTATGGTGTCATCAAACCCAAAGATAAGACCCAGACTCACTTATCAAAACCCCCCCTCCTTGCTCCAACGCTGCTGTGGCTTACCAAAATCATTAGGATAAGAGAAGAATGTTCAAGAGTGTTGTAACTTTTTTTTTTAAATGCAAAGCTTGGCTCAACAGACATTTTAGAGGTTTGATGTCCAATGCCTCAGACCTACACAAGGTTGTACACACCTGGAATAAATATTCCAAAAATGAATCGCCTTACAACAAGACAAACTTAACTGAGAATCCAAATGTGTTACATCCATTCATCCAATTTCTGGATGAATGAGTGCTGGAGCTTATCCCTGCTGTCATCTGGCAGGAGGCAGAATACACCATGAACTGGTTGCCATCCAAATGCAGGCGACAAAGAGACAGGCAACAGTCGTACTCACAATCACACCTAGGGGCAATTTAGAGTGTCCAATTAATGTTGCACATTTTAGCGATATCGGAGGAAACCGGGGTGCCCAGAGGAAACCCACGCAGGCATGGGGAGAACATGCAAACCCCACACAGGCGGGGCTGGGATTTGAACCCCGGTCCTCACAACCTAGAGGCCAACACTCGACAGCTGGCCCACTGTTCCGCCTCCATATGTGTTTTCATATTTAAATTTGTACACTTACAATACATTAACAAAAGAGAATAGATTAATTATTGTTGTTGTTTAGGTAGGGTTGGCAACTCAACATCACATTGGGGATAACAACTGAACAACAGAATTACTCAGCACTCATACGCAAATTCTTCTTGTGAATTTAAGTTCAGACCGGAATACAGATGGGCAGTTAGTCCTTTCTAGCTATTCTAACCCTAAGTCTACGTCTGGTTTCAGTCCTTACTTCAGCAGCTTTTAAGTGATAACAAGGGCTCACAAGAAAGCTCCAGCGAAGAGGTTCTACCTCATGCACTGCACACAATGTAAGTAGTGTATTGCTCCTTCGTTGCTGCAAAGACACTTCATCTTCGCGCAACAAAATGGAGGTATTTTTGCATGGCAGGTGTGGGAGCTCAGGCTGTAAATGAGCAGCAAGCAATTTCCAAGTAAGGCATCTAAATGGAATGTGCAGCAACCAGACACTAGGTTTACAAATCCCCCCAAAAAATAGAACATCCTTATCACTGTCACCTTCTCAAATCATATAATACCTCATCACCCCATCCCCACACTTGGAAAGTTTAGTGAATTTTAAATTAAGAAAATGAAACTTGACAAAAACTAGGTTTTCTATTCTTCTAGTTTTGTGTCAATTGTTTGTCAAAACAGGCAACTATTTGCACTTTACAATGCAGAATACTTTACTCTTTGACAGAGTGATAACATAATAAATGATGAATGAAAAAATAATAAACATATTGCTTCTCCCTCCCTAATCTTAACTAAACTTGGATTTACAAACGTAACACCAAAATCGTGAAACAAGCTCATGACATCCAGTAACAACAAAAGTCCACATGCATAAAATATCTAAGAATACACTATTGGGAAATGATGAATTTGTGAAATTATTTTGAATGTTTGCAACTCATGTTAGCTGACTCACCCAAAATACTTTACTTCAAACTCTGATTTTGTATCATTACTTTACTTTGAATTTGTTTTCGTTAAAAAGTTATTTTCAAAATGCTCAGTCCGGCCCCAATACTTCAGTACAAAACTAAAGATTGACGGAAACATAACTGAGTTGCAGAAACCGAAGCAATACTAATGATAATTGTAGAATACAGGAAATTGTGAAGAGTCATGAACGACAAACAGTACAAATACATAGAGTATGCATCTATAGATTCATGTTTACATCTTAAAATGAAAATGTCAGTAAGGGATTGTGTAGTTTGGCAACATTGGGCAATTGTCAATTTGACACAGTCCGACAGTTGTCCCATGCAGATGGGAAAGAAATGAATAACAGAAATAAATTCAATTAGGACATGAGATGTGAATGTTCATGGGTTTAGCATGACACAATGCCCAACAATAACACCGAGAGGCATAACAAAATCCATCATATTAATACAAGATACAAAAGTAGACCTTACCTTTCCTCCAAGGAGCCAGAATGAAGAGTGACTTCTGCCAACTGATAAGACCACTCTTTTTTCTTTTGACACTCATACTGCCAATGTTCTTGAATTTACAGAAACTTCGCTTTATCACGTTATTTTAAAGTAGAAAAAAATGGTTCTTCAAGGATTTCTCATGCTGTAAAATTTCTACTGCCTCAAAATTGAAAAAAAAACCTCATTGGCTGCATTTACCAGCATATACCGTCTCCTTGTGTAGGGTCATGATGCCCGTGTCAGCGTGTGCAGGGATGTTTTCAGGTCCTTCAGTTGAGGGAAATAAAGGGGGCCATGCTGCAAGACCAGCAGCCAAATTCATGAGAGAAAAAGGAAGAGGAGGACTGGCAGCCTGCCCAAGGGAGTGAGATAGTGGAGAATGAGGAATGCGGCAACAAGCAAGTGACAAGAGGTGGAGGAGGAGTCACAGTAGAGGCTTTTAGGCCTAAAAGACATACGGTATATCTAAAATGAAGCAGCACATTAATACTGACTGCATTCACTCTTAACTTGGAGCTGTGGAAAATAACTTCCCATATAAATTTAGGACAGTGTGTGTGACACTCATGAAGCACCCGAAAGGTGTGTAGCAAATAGTTGCAGATGTAATGTTAGGGTTGGGGTTACCAGCTTTGGTTTTACAAAAAGATGAAAAGCATGCTGTGATTTAGTAGAACATTGTTTAGAAATGGTTGTTTCCAGTATTATTTTAAAATCAGAGAACAGGATGTTCCATTCACTCACTAATGCTACTGTCTGACATCTGAGCTGGAACTCAAAGAATATAACAGTGCCAGTCTAGGAGAACAAACGAATTTAAAAAAAAACGTATTTTCTTTATTCTACCCTTTTTATACACTCCAATTCAATATTGGTATTATTATTTTGGTATTATTTATAATAGTAGTATTAGACTCGGACTGGTGCAACATAAAAAATGACAGTTGGAGACTGGTGACAGAAGAATTTAAGGTGGAGGTGGGACTGCATCAGGGATAAGCTCTGAGCCCCTTCCTGTTTGCTGTGGGAATGGATATGCTGACAGATGAGGTTAGACTGGAATCCCCTTGGACCATGATGTTTGCAGATGCTATTGTGATATCCAGTGAAACTAGGGAGCAGGTGGAGGAACAATCAGAAAGATGGAGGCATGCACTGAAAAGGAGAGGAATGAAGATTAGCTGAAGTAAAACACATGTGTGTGTGATTGAGAGGTGTGGAGGGGGAAGTGTGAGGCTACAGGGTGAAGAGATAGCGAGGATGGACGACTTCAAATATTTGGGGTCAACAATCCATAGCAATGGTGAGTGTGGTAAAGAAGTGAAGAAATGGGTCCAAGCAGGTTGTAACAGGTGGCAGAAAGTTGGTGTGTTATGTGAAAGAAGAGTCTCTGCTAGGATGAAGGACAAAGTTTATAAAACAGTGGAGAGGCAGGCCATGATGTATGTATTAGAGACATTGGCACTGAGCAGGCACAGTCAAATTTGGATGTTTTGGAGACAAGGTTTGAGAGAGCAGACTTTGATGGCTTGGACATATCCTAAGGCGAGATAGTGAGTATTTTGGGATAAGGGTGCTGAGGATAGAGCTGCCAGGCAAAAGAGCGAGAGGAAAACCAAAAAAAGGTTGATAGATCTTGTGAGGGAAGACATGAGGACAGTGGGTGTTAGAGAGAAAGATGCACGAGATAGGTGTAGATGGGAAAAGATGACACGCTTTGGCCAGGAAAAGAGGAAAAGAATAAGATACTTGTGCAAAAAGCTTTTCTCCACCTTGAACTTCAATAAATCCAAGTACAGGTCTAGACGTGTTGATGAGCACCTTCAAGCCCTACTGAGGATCTCAACAACTTCCTTCCTCAAGCCAAATGTGGCTCAGCTCCAGTATGTGAGAAGAAGCGCTGCCAGGTTTCTAGCAGCAAGAAGTAGGCAAGAGAAGCTATGTTTAGAACAGTACAAGTTCAATGTTCATTCATGTTCGTAAAGTTAAAGGTTAAACAATTATTTGTATTTATTTACTTATTTTCATCTCATTTTATGATTTAAAAAAATTAAGATATTTGAGAACATCGGAATGTTTTTAATCAGAGCTTTTTTTGTAGAAATCCTGTGGCAGCCTAGCATCACCCAGACTCTGCCCCCAGCAGCTCCCAGTTAAATTGAGTTTGAGACCCCTGCTGTAGACTAATGCACAATTTTTCACTTTAAACTGCACCCTTTGCACATTTATCATTGCACTATAACAGTGAACCGCGAATAGGTAAGGGTACCCTGTATAATCTTAACATAATGTGGGGCGTTGACACACTCTTAACCGCTCGAAATGAAGACTGCATCTTGCAATACTGTGACTCTTATAAGGAACAGTTCCTATTAAATGAATGTCTATTATTATTTGTTCTTGTTAATTTGTTCTGAATGTCATACCAGGGCGGCACCAACTCCCAGAGACAAATTCCTTGTGTGTTGTTACATACTTGGCCATCAAAGGGTATGGAAAATCTTCAATGCACCTTTTGCTAATATTATAGTTTTTTATGTTGAATTTGAATCTGAAATCCGTTATGGAGGAAACATTTTTATTTTTCGATTATTGGCAAAAAAAATGATTGCACATTGTTGGACTCCCCGGGAAAACCAGAGTAGGGACGTGACGTCACACGTTGAGCCCAACATCAAGGGGTCCTTCAACTCCAATGTGAGAACGACGATGGATTTCCCGGTAATTCGGGTGATGAACATAATTCTGAAGGGTCCCACGAAGACGGTGAAGAATACGAGATTTATAAAGGTGTTAAAGGTTATCAATTTGAGCCAGTTAGGCAGCACACACGTTCAAAATAGCTGGAGATGAAGGTGCGACCCAGCGACGAGGACATGCTCGTTTTATAAACACGAGACCGGTAAGCATTTATGAAGTTGTCGTTTCGTATATTTAGCCATAAACTGATCAATAAGAATGGCTTCGATATCCTGAATGTACATATGAACTTTTTGGTCTTGTTTTAAAATTATGCAAACGCCGTGTATTTAGTAAATACAGTGAAGAAAATTAGTATTTGAACACTGCTATATTACAAGTTCTCCCACTTAGAAATCATGGAGGGGTCTGAAATTTTCATCGTAGATGCATGTTCACTGAGAGAGAGATAATCTAAAAAGAAAAATCCAGAAATCAAAATGTATAATTTAACAATTTATTTGTGTGATACAGCTGCAAATAAGTATTTGAGCACCTGTCTATCAACTAAAATTCTGACCCTCAAAGATCTATTAGTCCGCCTTTAAAAGTCCACCTCCACTCCATGTATTATCCTGAATCAGATGCACCTGTGTGAGGTTGTTAGCTGCATCCCATACAATCTGTAAGACTCAAACTTGTAACATGGCCAAGACCAAAGAGCTGTCCAAAGACACCAGAGACACAATTGTACAACGCCACATGGCTGGAAAGGGCTACAGAGAAATTGCCGAGCAGCTTGGTGAAAAAAGGTCCACTGATGGAGCAATCATTAGAAAATGGAAGAAGCTAAACATGATGGTCAACCTCAGAGTGGAGCCCCATGCAAGATATTACCTCGTGGGGTCTCAATGATCCTTAGAAAGGTGAGGAATCAGTCCAGGACTACACGACTGGACTTGGTCAATAACCCGACAAGAGCTGGGACCACCATTTCCAAGCTGACTATTGGTAATACACTAAGACGTCATGGTTTGAGATCATGCATGGCACAAAAGGTTCCCCTACTTAAACTAGCGCATGTCAAGACCCGTTTTGTGTTTCACCATTTGGATGATACAGAGGAGTCATGGGAGAAGGTTTTGTGGTCATATGAGACCAAATTGGAACTTTTTCGGTCATAATTCCAATAACCGTGTTTGGAGGAAGACGAATGATGAGTTCCATCCCAAGAACACCATACCTACTGTGAAGCATGGGGGTGTTTTCTCTGCGCATGGGACAGGACGACTGCACTGTATTAAGGAGAGGATGACTGCGGCCATGTATTATGAGATTTTGGAGAACAACCTCTTTCCCTCAGTCAGAGTATTGAAGGTGGGTCGTGGCCAGGTCTTTCAACATGACAATGACCCAAAGCACACAGCCAGGAAAACCAACAAGTGGCTCCGTAAGAAGCATATCAAGTCTCCAGACCTAAATCCAATAGAAAATCTTTGGAGGGAGATGAAACTCCGTGATTCCCAGCGACAGCCTAGAAACCTGTCTGGTCTAGAGAGGATCTATGTGGAGGAGTGGGCCAAAAATCAATTACATTTTGAATAGATTATCTCTCTCACAGTTGACATGCACCTACGATGAAAATTTCAGACCCCTCCATGATTTCGAGCTGGGAGAACTTGCAATATAGCAGGATGTTCAAATACTTGTTTTCTTTCCGGTAAATGGGGTGCATGCTTTTGTTTACTGGACTGATATGGGTCTTTGAGCTGTGAATGTAAACAGATTTTTATTGATGATTTTTTATTATATCCACAGTTGTGTGTGTGTGTGTGTGTGTGTGGTGTGTGTGTGTGTGTTGTGTGTGTGTGTGTGTGTGTGCTGACTGTTTATTTGATTGCTTCTTTTTGATGATCTGCAGCCTGTTCGGGAGCACATTATTGTGCTACCTGTTGGCCAGTCCCAAGCCCGGATAAATGCAGAGGGTTGCGTCAGGAAGGGCATCCGGTATAAAACTGTGCCAAACGTATATGAGCGTTGATTAGACAAATCCTATACCAGATCAGTCGTGGCCCATGCAGGCGATGTAATCTGGAGGAGGTCACGGACTGCAAAGTATTGGTAGGGGAGAGTGTAGATCAACAACACAGGATTGGTGGTGTGTAGGAGGACTCTGATGGTGGGTAGGAATATTAAGAAGACAAAGGTAGAGCAGAGAACTAGATGGTGGAAACTGAGAAAGGAAGAATGCTGTGCGGCCTTCCGGAAAGAGGTGAGACAGGCTCTCAATGGACAGGAGGTGCTCCCGGAAGACAAGACTACTACAGCCAAGGTGGTCAAAGAGACAGGCAGGAGATTACTTGGTGTCTCTTCAGTATGCTTATATTTTGAATAAATATGTTACATAACATTTGCACAGAATAATAATTTGGTCGTTCTATAAAAGTGATTTGAGAACACCTGAGGTTAAAATAATTGTAACAGTATACCATCTGCTGTCACCAAATCTTGACATATGTTATGCTTAAGCTTGGGCTTTGTCAAGAGGAACGAATTTTGCCGGCAGTGCTCTTGGTTGTTCATCTCTGAGCTCTGAGATGGAATTTCTAAGAGCATGAGGGCTCTCAGAGTAGGAGGTCAAAAATTTGCGCATGTCCCAAAAGGCATAATATATTGTGAGCTCTGTTTTCACTGCTCGTACTATGTGGTGCCCAGCTCTGTATTTTGGAAAGCCGACTCTGTATTGTGGGAGACCATCTCTTCTTATGGCCTGCATTCTACTGGCATTTTTGTTGTGGTGAAGAGCTGCCAGATATGTTCTTGCCGCTAGATCTGTAAATAATATAGAAAACTAAGGTTGGAAGTTTATAAAACAAGAACAAAAAATGTATGAATAAAGCACAGGTTTATTTCATTCTATTTCATGGTGCACAAATTATTTTTGATAAATTGAAAACAGATCTCCTATTCTGTGACAAGTACTGTATGTAATACTGGTTGTTTTAATGTGACATAATATTTTATTAAAATGAAATAAACCCTGCACAAACGAACAAAAGGTTCTTCTATCTGTCCACTCTATCCATTTTCTTAGCAGCTTATCGTCACAAGGGTCGCATGAGTGCTGGAGCCCTTCCCTGCTGTCAATGAGCAAGAGGGAGGGTACACAGTGAACTGGTTGCCAGCCAATCGCAGGGCACATCGGGACAAACGGCTGCACTCACAATCACACCTTGGGGCAATTTAGAGTGTCCAATTAATGTTGCATTTTTGGGGATGTGGGAGGAAACCGGAATGCCCGAAGAAAACCCATGCAGGCATGGGGAGAACATGCAAACTCCACAATATGTCTTTACCTCTTCACAGTTTCGGTACTTTCTGAGGGGGGCTGAGCTCGTCAAAGCGTGTCCAGGGTCAGCGGCCAATCCAAGTTTGTGTTTTGTGCCTTCAGCAGCAGTGATCTGCTCAGGTGTTGGAACTGACTGTGGTTGGCACTGATCCAGGTGTGAACAGCTTTTTACATTTAAAACCCATCTCAGACATGAATCCACCAGTAAAAGAGTCCAGGGTGAAATGTTCACTGCGTATGACAGAGTGCCGACCAAGTTTGGAAAAATTATTCCTCTTCATTTGTACAAACCTTACCCACTTTCTTCTGAGCCTTGGGTCTTTTGGCAAACAATGTGAACTATGACCAGAATAACTCGAATAGCTACAAAACAAACACACATTCATTTTTACAGATTGGTTTTAGTATACAATTACTGAGGAATTTCTCAAAATGAATGGGTTTTTCTTCGGCGTAAACAAGCGACCTGCCAGGCTAATGCTCGTCCCACAAAAGCAGGTCTCCTAGCTATGAGGTCAGCCACACGAAAGGAGGCATTTTTCAGACACGGGAAACAAGATCAAAGTTCATGGACTTAAATTCATAAACATTTTTCGGTAAAAACAAAAAGGTTATGCATTTTATTGAACACTTGATAATACATTTTCATCTAGATAAGATCATTTGTGTTAGAAATTAGACATTCCATACACTTTGAAGCTGATTCTTATTCATTATAAGAAAAAAGTTCCTTGTCAATTGACGGCTATTCTTCTATCTTATTAGTTATAATATAGTAGTTATAATACTAAGGCGCTACCAACTACCGGAGACAAATTCCTTGTGTGTTGTTCCATACTTGGCCAATAAAGCCTATTCAGCGGATACATTCCGAAGTGTCGACTTTATTTTATTTTATTTTTAACTTCACAGCCAGGGGTTTCATTGACGCACACGTTAGTATCGTTTAATTTCATGTGTAAACTTTACAACCGACCGCCAAAATAATAGGTACGTAGGGATTTGCGAGTTTGGACCCTACGCGTGTTCACGAGTCAAGGAAGATATGACCAATGATTAGGAAAAAGTTCGCAGCAAATGGATTTATTACAAAGGAATATGCAATACAGACATCTGGGTCTTATCTACGTATCAGACACACACGAGACGTGTGTCTTCTGGCAGGATAGCCCAAGAAGAAGACAAGAGCTGCCCGGTAAGACAAGGTTTTTATATGTATAGGTCCATGGTAAAAGTAGCTGCCCCCCTGCAGTCTGGTCCTGGGCCGAGATGGTAATTTTCCGCTCCTTATCTGGTGTCGTTTGTCTCCAAGGCAACGCCTGGAAGAGGAGGATGCCATCAGCCGGTTTTCTGCGTACAAAGATCAAAGACAGCCACCGCGCTCCACAACACATCCTTGTCTGATTAGCAAATGGACAACACTTGATCTGTTGATGAAATGTATAAGGTCATATTTAAGCAAATAATGAAAGTGCAATAAAAGTAAAATAGTCTATGAAATAGATCACAAAAATAAACACAAAAATCCCAAAAGTAACACTTCAAGAAATATGGAAAACATAAAACCCTCTCTAATCGTCCAAGCATACCTTTGAACAAGTGCATAGCCTCATGAATCAGAACACTGGTAACCTTTAAACCTGCAGGACAGTACTAGACAACTCAAATACAACAAAAAAAAATTCTAAAAAAAAAAAGTAATATCACGCAAAACGTATCAGTAGAACAGAAGCGCAAGGGCAATCTAATTACGGGGCATGTCGACATCATGACAATCAGGAAGCGGTGGAAGTTCAGCATAATTTTCAAGAGGAGCAATAGCGGCAATAAAATCATCTTGAGGAGTGTGTCGGGGCGGGAGTCTAATGAGGACATAATTACCGCGACCATCAGCTGCCTTCTCAATCAGACGGTTTAAAATAGAACGAATACAAGGAATGCAACGGCATCCACAGAGGGTGAGAATAGAGGTGAAGACAGCCAGAGAGATGAAGATTGATGAAATGCCACGCTTCCATTTACCAAACGCATTCATCCAGTTATCCCACATGGACATGTCAACACTAGAGTGTTTCTTCATTTCCTTAGTAAGGGTTCTAAGTCCATCATCGGCCTTACTGAGGCGTCCGCCAGGTTGTGTCTTATTTGGCAAACACCTTTCTCGGCCAACAGTGCATCTAATGCAATTCTATTTCGTGAAGCCATAATCGATGTAGCCTTAAGTTGCTCCTGTACTGCTTCAAGTCCTTCAAGGGTGAAATTACCCAAACGTTGCACATTATAATGTATGTAATTAATACGGTCAACATTTTCGTTAGGAGTGACGGGGAAAAGAGCGGAAATTACAGGTATATTTTCAAAACCGGCAACTACCTGATCAGCCAGTTTATACTCATCTGGGTCACTACAGGGGACGCCAATAGACCGACCCCGAGCCAGGTTGGTTTGGACCTACGTGAATAGTGTAATAGGCCAAGGGCTAAGTGTTCAGGATCAACTGCCAGATCATCTTGGGTGACAGGAACAACAGAAATGGGCAAAAGTAGTTACTAATGCACATCTGCCCGTACTGTTGTGCGGGACCACCACCACACATCAGCACAGCTGACAGGTTGGAAGAAAGGTGCTTCCTGGGTCTCCACACAGTGACAATCAAAGATATTGCCAATTGGGGCACCATTACCTTTAAGGAAAATACAGGTGAAGTTTTGGCGCGCTACAGCACGATTAAACACAGGTTTGTTCTTGTGGGCTGGTATTACCGGGTGGGCAGTGTCCCAAATTTTGCATTCATTTTTAGTCAGCACATAATTTTTCATTAGATCTAGAACACAGGTGGTGTTGGCAGAAGAGGATACAACATGGAACAAAGGTCTAGATCCTATGCATACAACCCAGTCACTCGGGGTTTTATTAGCCGCTTGTTCTGCCATGACTAACCAATTATTGTTTACTGCACCAACGCCTGTCAAAACCGTAAATCACTCATCAACAGATAGGGCTTTGTTTATAATACAACTCTTCTCTCTGATAAATACTTACCGAGTGGGTTGGGTCTAACAGCTGGCACTGATGTAGGTGAGGGTATGGGGTATTTTTGAGCAATTTCCCGGATCAAATGACCAAGAACAACAATAACACCAATAATAAGAATGCCATAGATTCCTGCTCTCCCTCTCTAGGTAGCTTGTTGTTCCTTCGTGTTAGCCAAAATGCCGGCTCATTGCATTGCTGGACATTACTTGAACACTCGGGAGAATGGAATTACCCTTCATAAGTTTGAAAGAGACCCTGTCGTTGTGAAAAATGGATTGCATGGGTCAGGGGATGAGAGCTTCGTGGGTTCCAAATAACAGGTAGGTGTGTATACAGGTCCTAAAAAAAAAAAAATAGTTTGGCATGGACCACGTAATCGGTTTCTCTCTTAACGTAGTAAAAGATCAGTGTATGTAATGTGTTGATGTGTACGTCGCCCAGCCAACAATGTCTCGATAGTGTTCACCTAATTACTGCGGCGAATTTGAACATACCCCTAAAAGCAACATAGCTAGGCTCCACCTCCTCCTTATATTCCACCACAGGCGCCGAAACTCAGCCACACGGGCTGAGGCGCCCCGTTCATCGGTCACAGCTTCTGCGAAGGCTGCGCGTCAGGCTTCGCGACAGGGGCGGCTCTGAAGAACCCAGCCGAGAATGCGTTACTCAGTCGGGTGCGCACATAAAGCGCCCCGGCTCGACTGTGACTAAAGCAGCACTGCTCGGCTCTATCATAAGCCACACCGGCCGGTTGCGATGGCTCATCTCCGCCGCGGGAGTGGATCGGACGGGATGCAGTTTGGCCGTGATCGGATATCATCTGAATATGGCTGGAAACAATAGTGTAATATTGCCCCGGTAACTTCACTCGGTTTTGTGGTGTTGTCCTTTTCGAAAAGAGCTTCGGTGTCAGAAGGGGCGTCAGAAAAATGCGAATATCTCTTGTTCAGGTTCCATAGTAGCAGGCACTACGTTTTCAACGGCGGAAGTGACGATGACGTCAAGGACAGAGGACACGACTAATATGGCGACCACTTGGATGTCGAGGGACACTCAATTGTGCAACTTTGTGCATGGATGACGCGCTCTCACTTTTTTCGTACAGACATTGAAGTGAATACTGTTATATGTATTTTTCATTACAATATCTATTTTAGAATGTTTATAGGGATGATACATGGCATGGGATTTTCAGTCACTGTGACTTAACGGGCACAATCGCACTCACAAATTTACAGTCAAGCACGAAAAATCACGCGTGTAACATTTGTTACGAGTAGAAATACAAAGACATTCTCAGCGCACATGAAAACCAATCCAGCGCAGTGAACCACGGCCTCACTTTTTTTTTTTTTTCAACACAGAAGCGCACAGTCTCCTGATAGTTTACCTGACTCCGCCCCACTTCGGCTCTTAAAGGGGTACACTCATAATTACAAACACCGTTAAACATCCTGCTTGTGTTTACTCTCGATTATAATGGTAAAAAAAAAAATGCTGTTGCTTTAATGAATGTCGGAGTATATGAATAATAGAAGAAAAAGTGGTGAAACTGGATGAGATTTTCTCTTTTTTTGAGTAAAAAGGTCTTGTCTGAAGCCAAAGTAGAAAGTACAGGATGTGATGGTGTATAATATTAAAATTCCACCTTGGCACAGCCTGATAGAGGATGCAAGCATAGACAATGCAGTGCACAAAAAGCAAATTCTCTCTTTTAAATATAGAAGACCTCAGAACATTAACCTTAAAACTGGTTGGTAGCATCATTCAGCTTTCAACATGCATTGCTAAAGATATTCTGCAAGCAATAATTCAGTTTTACACCAAGAAAAACAGACGGGGATATCATTGTGGGTTAAAAAAGAAAAAGAAAGTTGGATGAGACGTTTCAAATTTACAGTTCATAGTGGGCTTGGTTTGGTTAGCAATGTATTTTTATTGTTTGTTGACATTTTCATTGTAAGTTTGCAAAAACACAAAATTGTTCTTTAAAATGTTCTGATGGGAATATAAATGCTGTAATGTGAATCTTTGAATGAGGTATGTAACTTCAAAGGATGACACTGATGTTGCTCACGGTGGTCAAAGGGGGCGCTCACGGCCTTAGTGTGTTTGCTCAGACATGAAACATTAGAGGGAAAGTTGGTTGTAGGCAAATTTAAAGCCCAAGGCTTGCTTGCATGAAGCCTTCGTAACTGAAGAGTACTCTTACCACGCAAGACCGCAGATAAGAAACCACTTACAAGCGTGCTTTACTGCCATGTTGTAGTGATAGGATAAGCAAACTCAAAGGTGAATGGCTTTGTAAAAGCATGGACATGTCCCTGCTGATTACACGCAAAGCCAATGTGCTTCTTATCAACAATACTTTTATCCACTTGTAATTATAGTTTATATTTTTAATATCCATAAATTTCACAGTCATTATGATGCACCTACTACATTGTTAAGCATTGGCACTTATTTAATTGGCAACACACGAACATATAGCTGAAATCTTGCTGTCTACCACAACCAGTCAATCCAATATTAGTCATGGAATTTTGTATTGAGTAGCTTGAAAGTCATGGAAAATTCATGGGATTTTGATTCTCTGGAAGTGTATGAACCCTGAGGACAGATTGTGTCAGATCAATGTGGAGATGGTTCTAAACGTAAATTAGAGTTCTTTACATAGACAATCTCATTTATGTGGTCAAAGAAGGCAAAAGTGTTCTGAAGTGAGGTGAATATCTCGGAGACTTGCTAGATGAATTGAATGGCGACAGCATTCAGGGGTTTGTTTCTGCAGGTCCAAAAAGCTATGCTTATCCAGTCACTCAAATTGAAAAATAAACAGGTGTGGTCAGTCATGCTCCCAGGTAATGGTGCGGGTGTGATTTGGGATTGGAATCTCAAGACCTTAAAATAACTTACTAGATTAATGTAACATGACTGTAAATTAAACATAAAATAAACAAATACATAACTATAATAGAAAACAAAAATTTCAAACTCAGAATTGATCATTTCCAATTTCAACTGATATTAGTAGAACATCATATAAAATGGCATTTAAACTTTTTCATCAATAAAAATTCTTGATCTGATAAACTTTATCTGAAGAAAAGTTGAATGCACTGGCCTGTCAAGGAATTAAAAACAAGGTTTTTGGGGATGCTGTGTTCAAGGTGATGAGCTGCGTTGGTTTTACGCCAAACATTTAGTTCTGCATTGTGGCCAAAAAAATAAATTTTGGTTTCATCAGACCAGAGCCCCTTCTTCCACATGTTTGGTGTGTCTCCCAGGCGGCTTGTGGGAAACTTTAAACGAGACTTTTTATGAATATCTTTGAGAAATGGCTTTCTTCTTGCCACTCTTCCATATAGGCCAGATTTGTGCAGTGTAAGACTGATTGTTGTCCGATGGACAGACTCCCACCTCAGCTGTAGATCTCTGCAGTTCATCCAAAGTGATCATGGGCCTCTTGGCTGCATCTCTGATCAGTCTTCTCCTTGTTCGAGGTGAAGATTTAGAGAGACGGCCGGGTCTTGGTAAATTTTAGAGGTCTGATATTCCTTCCATTTCAATATGATTGCTTGCACAGTGCTCCTTTAGATGTTTAAAGCTTAGGAAATATTTTTATATCCAAAACAAGCTTTAAACCTCTCCACAACAGTATCTCGGACCTGCCTGATGTGTTCCTTGGTCTTCATGATGCTCTCTGTACTTTAAAAAGAACCCTGAGAGTATCACAGAGCAGGTCCATTTATACGGAGACTTGATTACACAGGTTGATTCTATTTATCACCATCAGTCAACATTGAATCATTCCGAGATCCTCACTGAACTTCTGGAGTGAGTTTGCTGCACTGAAAGTGCTGGGGCTGAATAATATTGCACACCCCACTTTTCAGTTTTTTATTTGTTAAAAATATAAAATATCCAATAAATTTTGTTACACTTCACGATTGTGTCCCTTTTGTATTTGATTCTTGACAAAAAATGATTCAAGTTGGTCAATGACATCCAACCTGTAACATTCTATATCTGACGATCTTTTTCTTCTTTTCCTTTTGGCTTGTACGTTAGGGGTGACCACACTTTGTCATCTTTTTCCATCTTAGCCTATCTCCTGCATCTGCCTCTCTAACCCCAACGGCCCTCATGTCTTCCCTCACAACATCCATCAACCTTCTCTTTGGTCTTCCTCTCCCTCTTTTGCCTGGCAGCTCCATCCTCAGCACTCTTCTATCAATATACTCACTCTCTCGCCTCTGGACATGTTCAAACCATCGAAGTCTGCTCTCTTAAATATCGTCTCCAAAACATCCAACTTTGGCTGTCCCTCCAATGAGCTCATTTGTAATCCTATCCATCCTGCTCACTCCGAGCGAGAGCCTCAACATCTTCATTTCTGCCACCTTTAGCTCTGCTTCCTGTCTCTTGACTGCCACCGTCTGGAATCCGTATATCATGGCCAGCCTCACCACTGTTTTATAAACTTTGCCCTTCATCCTAGCAGAGACTCTTTTATCACATAACACACCAGACACCTTCCGCCAGCTGTTCCAACCTGCTTGGACCCATTTCTTCACTTCCTTAGCACACTCACTGTTGCTCTGGATTGTTGACCCTAAATATTTGAAGTCCTCCACCCTCGCTATCTCGCTCTCTATCTCCCTGTAGCCTCACTCTCTCATTCACGCACATATATTCTGTTTTACTTCGGCTAATCTTCATTCCTCTCCTTTCCAGTGCATGTTTTCATCTTTCTAATTGTTCCTCCACCTGCTTCCTGCTTTCACTGTACATCACAATACCATCTGTGAACATCATGGTCCAAGGGGATTCCAATCTAAATCATCTGTCAGCCTATCCATTACCACTGCAAACAGGAAGGGGCTCAGAGCTGATCTCTGATGCAGTCCCACCTCAACTTTAAATTCTTCTGTCACACTTACGGCACACCTCACACCGTTGTTCTGCTGCCATCATACATGTCTTGTACTATTCTAACATATTTCTCCAGCACACCAAACTTACCCATGCAGGACCACAGTTCCTCTCTTGGTACTCTGTCATAGGCTTTCCCTAGATCCTCAAAGACACAATGTAGCTCTTTCTGACCTTCTCTGTACTATATCCACTAGCATCCTCAAGGCAAATAATACATCTCTGGTACTCTTTCAAGGCATGAAACCATACTGTGGCTCGTAGATACTTACTTCTATCCTGAGTCTACCATCCACTACTCTTTCCCATAAGTTCATTGTGTGGCTCATCAACTTTATTCCTCGATAGTTCCCACAGCTCTGAACATCGTCTTTGTTCTTAAAAATTGGAACTAGTAAACTTTTCCTACATTCTTCAGGCATTTTTTCACCCGCTAGTATTCTGTTCAATAAGGCGGTCAAAACCTCCACAGCCATCTCTCCAAATTGCTTCCATACCTCCACCGGTATGCCATCAGGACCAACTGACATTTTTCATCCTTTATAGTGCCTTTCTTACTTCCCCATTACTAATTATTGCCACTTCCTGGTACTTCACACTTTCCTTTTCTACTCTTCCTTCTCTCTCATTTTCTTCATTCATCAACTTCTCAAAGTATTCTTTCCATCTATTTAGCACACTACTGGCACCAGTCAACATATTACTCAGTGGTAGAATAATTTATTAATTTATAATTTAGGAGCAGGGTTTAAATTATTTTACCATGGAGTAGATGGGAAGAGAAATGTAGTATCAAGATGGCGCCTACCAGTTGGTAGCCTTCAGCAGGTTCTCCCTGGTACTGTTTGCATTTGTGTTTTTCGGGCGTCTCGTGACTCAAGTACACAAGAGAGGACTTGCTAACCATCAGAGAGCCTTCTGATTTTTTTTTTTTTTTTGCCTCATTTCTCCAGTCTTTCGGGTGTTCAACGGAAGGTTGTGTTAGCCACACCAAAGCTCCAGTCTGGCGACTTCCTGTCGATACACATACTCATAGGTGTCTTTGATGAGGCCGATGACTGGAGTGTCATCTGTGAACTTCAGCAGTTTGACAGCCAGGTGCCTTGAGGTGCAGTTCTTTCTGTTGAGTAAGAGGAGCAGAGGGGAGAGGACACAACCTTGAGGTCCCCCGGTTCTGATAGTGCGCATGGATGAGGTGGTAGCCCCCAGCCTCATCTCCTATGTCCTGCCTTTCAGGAAGTTGTACACCCATGAGGAGATGGCAGGTGAGACGCTGAGCTGGAGAAGTTTGGAGGAGAGGAATTAAGGGATGATGGTATTAAAGGCAGAGCTGAAGTCCATGAACAGGATCCTCGCATAGGTACCCTCGCTGTCGAGATGTTCAAGGATGAAGTGCAGACCCATGTTGAAGGCATCATCCGCAGACCTGTTAGCTCAATTGGCAAACTGCAGTGGGTCCAGGTGGGGACCTGTGAAGCTCTCGAGGTGGTCCAGCATAGGTTCCTGTAAACCCATGTTGAAGGCATCATTCGCATACCACAGATGTCAAGGCAACAGGCCTGTAGTCATTAAGACCTGAGACTGTTGCTATTTTTGGGACCGGTATGATGGTGGAGTGTTTGAAGCAGGCTGGTACTTCACACAGTTCTGGAGACCTGTTTAAGATCTTTGTGAAAGACATGAGCTTGTTGGTCTCCGCAGACTTTGAGGTGGCATGGGGACACAAGATCAAGGCATGGTACTTTCTTGATCTTATTTTGTTTGAAGATCTGTCTCACGTCCCTTTCATGGTTGTTAAACAGTGGACTTGGAGATGTTCAAGTTGTTGAAGCAGACTATCGTGCAACCTGTAGGGTGTGTGGAGTGAAAGTGTCCATTTTAAATCTGCAGTAAAAGCGGTTAAGGTCGTCACCTGGCCTGCTATTGTCGTCTACTGGCGGGATTCTAGCTTGCAATTAGTGACTGATTGCAATCTGCCAGATTTGTTTGGATTCATTAGCGCCAAGATGTTTTTCCAGTTTTACTGCATCCTTCTTTCCAGATATAGTTTCATTAGTGAGCTGATTTCTAGTGCGATTGTAGAGGGCCCAATTCCCACTACGAAGTTACCTCTTTAGCCTGTTTGAGTCTGTCTGGCTGTAAACCACATCTTGTTATTGAACGTGCGAAACGTTTTTGTGGCGACTCCCACACTGCCGAGCAGCTTCATTTGACAGGCAATATGATGTCGGAAACAAACTGAGATCACGTGCACAATCTCTAGTGCATTCTTTGACACTACCCAAAGGTAAAACTAATTAACAGGTAGCCTCGAAGTCTGTACTCCACAAAGGTGCCACCGATTCCGACCAAGAAAAAGGCTGAGAAGACATTAAATGGACCTTAAGCTAATTAGTAACTTCTCCTCAAATCTCGATTCCTGGAACATGGACGCAAGGCACCATCCACTAGTGATCAGAGGAAATGCAAGCGGCATCATCCATGTCGATGCAAGATAGTTTTGATTTCATGAACACTGTGGAAGTCTTCTCAATCTATGCCTTGATCTCTGTGTCAATCTCTTGGGAATTATTTGGTTTATGATCTTTACCTAGCAATAGTTAAAATGATAGACTTGAACTACAGATGGGAGTGGTCTTCCACCTACCAATTGCCCTTCCTCCACCACCTCACTTGTACCTTGGAAATCATTGTCTTGAAAACAGAGGTCATCAATCAGACAGATGTAGTCGATCAAACAAGTCACATACACTCATCATGTGATTTATGTGAATAAAAAGAAGATGCAAGGGGGACACGATCGGAGTTGGTTGTTAGCAGGGTGAGGCCCTGTTGCAGCAAGTAAAACTTTAAGTCTTGTCTGTTCACCTTTTTAATAGAAAGTCAGGCTCTTAAACCTGACAGTTTGGTCCTTTGAGCCGGATCCGAACACACCACTGCCCATCGAGGAGGGTGAGGACACACTGAAGTCTGTTGACAGTCAGGAGCAATTAGCTGTTCCTGAAGAAAACCTTGGTGGGACATGAATTCATGCCCAGGCCGGTACCAGGGTCCAATCTCCCCTCTGTGGATGAAGGTTGACGGGATCATGAACAACTGGCATCCAAACGCGTGAACCGGTAAGTAAGGCTACTCCACCAGAAGGAGGTTTCAAGGCTACTCCGCCTTTAAAGAGGGTATTTGTAAGGCTCCATAAATGTGTGAGTGAGTGAATGAGAACCTGAATGCCATTACTTATGGAAACATAGGCCATGGAAGGAAACTTAATTATGCTAACAGAACTCTGTTTTCTGGTGAACACAAGGTAGTGGATGTATGTATGGGACGAACGCAGAAAAGCATAATGGAGAGTAAGAACAGTAAGTCCGCCCAAGAGGGAATGTAAACTTTATGGAACAATGTTTACCAGGCAGCATGATGCTTCTTAATAAATGAAAATAATAATAACATGGCTTAAATGGCAAGTTAACAGTTGAAGGATGCATGTGCGCTGAGACTGCATCCGATCCTCAGCCAGAATGTGCCTTCAGCGGCCGTGAGGTGAATTGACTTTTGAGACCACTAATGTACATAATCAGTGGAAAATCTGTATTACAAAAAATGTTTAAAACAATGCCCCTTGCCATGTCTCAAGAGGAGGGATGGTAGCTATTACACACAAGCGTTAAGTGACGCCTTTATGCGGGGAATACAACAACATCCACACAATGCAAGAATAGCTGCAAACAGCGATAGAAACGAGGACAGAGAACACCAAATTTTTAGATTTGCCAAACTTTTTTTTTTTTCCCCCACCACTCAGACCTGGCTGATGTGTTTACACCAGAGTGCTCCTTCATCTTGTGGTTCAGGGTGCGGAGGCCTTGAATGGTCCTTGTGCGTGACCCATCAGGTGCTGTGATATTTGGAATAAACAACACTGGTCACCGAAAATTGAGCAGTCGCCACCCTTCTCGGCCTTAGGTTGCAGCTTGTTGTTCCCTTATGGCAATAAAGCCTGCTTCCGTATAATTACCTAGTTTCTGTACATTGTAATGTATGTAGTTGATTCTGTCAACGTTTTTATTCAGAGTTATCCATAACAAGATGGATTCCCATCCTGCAGCAATCTCGTTAACCAACTTATACTCATCTGGTAGGCAGTTGGGATGCCATTTGCATCAATGTATGGATGCGGCAAATTGTATATCCTCTGCTTTGGATGGAAACACAGTCACAGATAAGAGCAGTGATACCAGTGAACACGTTCCTGCTGCATTTATCAGTGTGTCATACAACTTTTGACCAACACACCACAACAACAAATCGCTGCATGGGAGCAGTGGGGCAGTTTGCAGATGCATATCATGACACCATGTTTTGTTGAGACTTCCCATCTTAAAATCTGTCTCTGTAAAGCTAACACAGGAGAAATCAGCCAATGCAACTTCTTTTTCTTCTTTTCCTTTCGGCTTGTCCCGTTAGGGGTCGCCACAGCGTGTCATCTTTTGCCATCTTAGCCTATCTCCTGCATCTTCCTCTCTAACCCCAACTGCCCTCATGTCTTCCCTCACCACATCCATAAACCTTCTCTTTGGTCTTCCTCTCGCTCTTTTGCCTGGGAGCTCCATCCTCAGCATCCTTCTACCAATATACTCACTCTCTCGCCTCTGAACATGTCCAAACCATCGAAGTCTGCTCTCTCGAACCTTGTCTCCAAAACATCCAGCTTTGGCTGTCCCTCTAATGAGCTCATTTCTAATCCTATCCAACCTGGTCACTCCGAGCGAGAACCTCAACATCTTCATTTCTGCCACCTCCTGTTCAGCTTCGTGTTGTTTCTTCAGTGCCACCGTCTCTAATCCGTACATCAAGGCCGGCCTCACCACTGTTTTGTAAACTTTGCCCTTCATCCTAGCAGACACTCTTCTGTCACATAACACACCAGACACCTTTCGCCAGCTGTTCCAACCTGCTTGGACCCGTTTCTTCACTTCCTGACCACACTCTCCATTGCTCTGTATTGTTGACCCCAAGTATTTGAAGTCGTCCACCCTCGCTATCTCTTCTCCCTGTAGCCTCACTCTTCCCCCTCTACTTTTCTCATTCACGCACATATATTCTGTTTTACTTCGGCTAATCTTCATTCCTCTCCTTTCCAGTGCATGTCTCCATCTTTCCAATTGTTCCTCTGCATGCTCCCTGCTTTCACTGCATATGACAATATCATCTGCGAACATCATGGTCCAAGGGGATTCCAGTCTTACCTCATCTGTCAGCCTATCCATTACCACTGCAAACAGGAAGGGGCTCAGAGCTGATCCCTGATGCAGTCCCACCTCCAGCTTAAATTCCTCTGTCACACCTAAGGCACACCTCACCATTGTTCTGCTGCCATCATACATGTCCTGTACTATTTTAACATACTTCTCTGCCACACCAGACTTACGCATGCAGTACCACAGTTCCTCTCTTGGTACTCTGTCATAGGCTTTCTCTAGATCCACATTAGTAGAAAATATCAGTTTATCATTTACTGCCTTAGTTGTTGGATAAACACTTTTCCATTTCTAACAAGTGGTGTTAGGAGTTGTTTTAGTCATTACCTCCACGGTACATTGTGTTGGGGTTTCTGTTGGAATGACACATTAGTGGCCCAGGGCCCATGCATGTAATGTAACTATAGTTTACCTTGTTAGCTGCTTTCTACATTAATAACAACCAGTTTTGTTTCCTATTTGTAAAAAATGATAATCATAATCATGAAAAAATGTTCCTCTGACTTTTTCGGTTAAAATACTCCCTCCATAGTATATGTACTCTTTTGTATGGCATTCGGGTTTAAGGTTGCATTAAATTGGCAAATGGTGAGAAGAAAGTGGGGTTTTTCATTGAGCATAAGCCTAAGGATGGAATCCCCAGCAATTAGACTCTGCCAAGGAATTGAAAAAGAACTGAACTGATTCACTGGGAGGCACACATGGAGTCGTCCTCTCATGCCTCGGTGACTCCCGCATAGTTGTTTACCAATGTTATTTGAAATGAGGTTGCGCCTCTTTATCTTATGTGTGGTAGGCATAGTTGACTGAGTATAATTATGTATTTTTGTCAGCTTTACAAGAGTCCAAAAGTAGCAAATGAACAAAAATATCATTACGGCTGTCAATGTTGCAGCCAAACATGCTATCATATTATTTAGCCATTTTGAAGTCATGTCGACCAAGTCACCCCTACATGAGTCAAGTGTCTTTTAAATCTTCACCAGCCTTCAGGTATTTTCAGATACTATAAATCTGCACCCACCGTATGCTGGTCTTTGCTCACCTTTCCCCTTGGGTGACTCAGCTGAGATGACCTTTTACAGTGTGTAAGGTGTATCCACGTGTTTCTTTCTGTTATTTTGTCCATGTCATTCAGCTCTTGCTCAGTCTACGCCAGTGTTCGGGGAAAACTGCATGTACAGTAGATATTAATTCATAAACAGACATGGGATGAATAGACAAATGGCAGTAATGAGGTTATTAAAGCACAGTAACTTGTTCCATTTTTTTTTTTTTTTTTTTTTTTTTTTGATGGTGTAGTGCAGGGATTTCAAGCTCATTTCTCTTGCGGGCCACGTTGTAGTTCGGGTTTCCCTCAGAAGGACATTTTGAGTGAAGGCAGCGTGGGATCGATTCCCGCTCAGTGATGGTGTCGACATCTGCACTGCGACTGGCTGGCGACCAGTTTAGGGTGTAGTCTGCCGCTGCCCGAAGTTAGCTGGGATTGGCTCCAGCGCTCTCTCCGAATAAATGCAGAAGGGTTGTATTAGGAAAG
The DNA here is from genome assembly GCF_019802595.1 of Syngnathoides biaculeatus. Taxonomy (NCBI): domain Eukaryota; kingdom Metazoa; phylum Chordata; class Actinopteri; order Syngnathiformes; family Syngnathidae; genus Syngnathoides; species Syngnathoides biaculeatus. The sequence goes on from NC_084651.1 coordinate 27,485,302, forward strand.
GGATCCGGCGTTAAAAAAAAATCAAAAAGACAGTTACTGCCGCACCACCATGACAGTGGCACAAAAATGGCTTCACACATCAATGCTGATAAAATTCCCAATTTGTTTCTAGTCCTAACCAATTGATGCATGTGAAATTTCCTAGTGACACACCATTAGAAAACAGTTTTTTGTTTTTCAAGAGAAGTTCATGGATACACAGAATCCCCCAACTTTTTTTTTTTTTTTTTTTTGCATTCATTATCAATTAATAGCATTGGGATTATCTCTGGATCTGTGCAAACAACAGAATCTTTTGGACACATTTTTTTTAACGTGGTTATGCAATTTATTTTGTTTTTATTTTATTTTATCTATTTATTGGGGTGGGACCCTGAGTGGTTCCCACAGGTACCACTCGAACAGAAAAATGAAAATAACTGGTAGCGTTTTCATCCAACACCCAACAGTAAAATATAACTGTTTAGTTGCCATTATGACAGCAGTCTCACTCCCATGTGTAACCGGACTACAGCGACCTTGGCAGTGGGAATGAGAACAGCTATTTTACAAGTGGCCAATACAAACAAATTAGTTTTGTTTGTGTTAACAATGGTTTCAAACGCAAAAACTTTCCTACAATGAACAAATGAACTCAAGTACCCCTTTTTGCATTTTTTTAAGCTGTTTGGGATTGTTAATAACTCCTGAAAGGGACCCACTTGTGTGTGTGTGTTTTTTTTTTCCTTCATTAGTCTCTCTCTCATTGTAGGAATAATTGTGATCATAATTATCATACATTTGCTTCCAATAAAGAAATGCTTTGCGCTGCCCTAGATAACGTGGCAGCCTCCTAGCAGGAGATAGCAAGAACAAAAACATCTAATCATCAGAACTGTTAGAACTGCTGCCTGTTAAAGAAATGATGACCACACATGTATTCAGCAATCTTCCACACATGCACACGCTCATGGACAAACATTTACACCTTGTTTCAAACTGTTTTGCTTGTCGTCTCTTTTTTGTAACATCCACGTAAATAAGGGGCGTCTCAAAACTAAAATAGAGGTGCCGAGGAGAGGATAATCAGAGAGTGCAGTGGTGAATTGCAGTTCCTCTCCTCTTTCCTCGTGAGACTTGAACTGGTGTCTTTGCTTCCTTTTTTGTCCTGTTTAATGAATGTCTGATTGGTGAACCTGACATTTACTTGGTCCTTCGAGCCGGATCTCAAGAAACCTGAGGTTTCCAGGGGCCGAATCGACGTCCAGGCAAAGAACGTGGCCATGGCACTTGAGACCCTTTCCGGGACTGAGCCTCGACTTTGCGTCTGGAGACTGAGGGTTGACGAGAAGCCGAAGGAAGTTAAGACATCTCTGGTGAGTAGGAAACTCACACACTCATGAGGAATGATTGAATGCGCGTCTGGGTGACTGCGGCAGAACCAAACCTCGAGAATACTAGTCACTATCGAGTAGACTAATTAGTCTATAAAACTGAGAAAAGGGCAAGGTGTGTCCTGTACGTGAGCTCCGTGAAATGTGTGCATGTGTAAAAGTGTGAGTGGAGGTTCACAACCTCATTTGAACAGGAAATTGAGTGACAATTGTTTGAGGATGCAGAGGTAAGAATTCTCCGCCACTTGTGGTAGAATCGTGAGAATTACCTTAAACGGAACGTAATTGTCACCCTGTTCAGGGGGAAGTTAGTATAGTCACCCTAGGTGAACCACTGACTCCAACAGGGGAAAAACAAATAGCAAAATAGTTGAAACACAACATCTGAAAAAATAAATAATAATAATGATGTGTGAGGACTAGAAGTTTGAAGAAAGCAAAATGTCCTACTAAAACAAAACATCTAAATTTGTGGATAACACAATATGACTTTGCTGGCCAGCTCAACATACACACAAAAAATATATATAGTCAACCTGCAGGATAAAATAAGAGAAACACACACACACACACACACACACACACCACACACACACACACACAAAACCCAGCAACAACAAAAGAAAAAAAAAGGCTGGAATCAAAATGAGGTGAAAACAGCCATAAAAGGTGTCCCATCTCATAAAGTTGATGAAACATAATTCGTCCAGGGAACGGAAGACTTGAGAAAATCTTACAACTTAAATGGTGTTGAAGTACAACAAATTTGGATGACAGCAAAGTACTTTCTTACAGCAGCAGGGAGTTCAAGGGTTAATATCGCACACCTCTGCTAGATTTAAAAAAAAAAAAAATCTGCCATTGGAAAAGAAAAACAATGAACCATTTGAAGAATACAGATTTGGAATAAATGCATGTTTAAAAAAAAAACAGTGGCATTCCTGAAGATCACACTACAGAGGGAGTGTGTATCAAGCGCAATTAAAAAAAATGCTCTTCATGTGAATTCAAACAATCCTATAAAACAATGGATTGAAAAACATTGGGTTGACAAACCGACTGGGAGCCTGTAACAATACGTTAACCAAGCACTACACGCAGAAAGAGTGCTACAAAATGAGAAAAAGAAAGTTGACACCTTTCTGACAGAGAAAGGAGAAATTTATGACGTTTTATGCGAAACATTTAATTATTGTGGCCGCAGTTGAGGAAGAGGGCACCCATCTTCCCATAAAAAATGTCACAACTAATGCTCCCAAACTGCAACTTTTGAATTTGCCCCATACGTTTGTTGGGAAGAGATGGCTTGCTGAAACTAGGACTGGGCTTAATTCCCTCTCTGACAGGAAATATAAAAGTAAAAAATAAAAAAAAGGAATTACTGGGAGGACAGTTAAATATCTTACAAAATAGGAACCCAGCGCTCTATTATTACACCTTACATATTCCAAACAAGCCTCCCACAAGAACAGGAGATTTCTTGCTGCAAACGTCCCAAGACGTGATTGAACAACCACAAAATGACGTAGGAAGTGACTCATTGCATGTGAATATGTAGTATAAAATGAACTTATATCAGCCCACACCAGACAAAATCATGATTATCTGTACTCAGATGGTATATCAGTCGTGGTGACAGGAACAAGACTGACTGACAAACTAAATGCACTATACAAGGAATGGACACTACCACACACGTCATTACAATGGGAGTGGAAGAGTTTGGGACAATTTGTTTTGGTAGTACGAAATGTTCCTGATTGGACAAAAAAAGAACCAGATTTGGATTAGGATGACTGAACTGTACAGACAATATTTTATTGGACAGTCTTAAACAATCCGAGACCAGATGCTGCTGTATTCACGGTGGTATCACAATCTACACAGACAATACTGGAAAAATAGAGGAATAGCGACAACTACAGGGAACACAGTGACAAATGCAGAGCTACTACAAAATTTGCTCATAGCAGTTCAATTACCAAAAGAAATAGCCATATGTAAATGTGCAGTACACACATCAAATACAGACAAAGAATCATGAGGAAATGGATTTACACATAAAATAGCAAAAGAAGCAGCAGCCAAAACCTTTATGGGACTAGCTGACCATGTAACAAATGAAGACATACTTGGAGATGATATGTTAAACAAAATGCAACAACAAAGCTTACCAGTAGAACTAAAAAATGTGGAAAAAATAAGGTACTACATTACAAAATGGGAATTATGTCAGCACAGATACAAAAAAAAAAATTCTACTAAAAACATTTTTTAAGTGGGCGGCAATCTTGAGCCATGGGAAGTCTCAGGTCTCAACAGGGGGAATGGTAACCCTGGTACAAAGGCATTACATGATCCATGGATTTAACTTGTATGCAAAAACACTTTTTTTGTTGGGCTTGTTTGATCCGCGTGCGACATAATCCACAAGGGAATGTGCATCCAAAACGTGGTCAGTTTCCTCAAGCTACACATCCATTCATCCCTCAATCCATTTTCTTAGCTGCTTATCCTCACAAGGGTCGTGGGGAGGGCTGGAGCCTATCCCAGCTGTCAACGGGCAGGAGGCAAGGTACACTCTGACCTGGTTGCCAGCCAATTCCAGGTCACATGGAGACAAACAGCCGCACTCACAATCACACGTAGGGGGAATTTGGACACAATGATAGATTTAGTCTAACTATACATACATAACAAGCACGTAAGGGTCTCATTTCATTCAAAACACTGTTTGGGAGACCATACAAATTCCCAATAATTTCCACACAATGAGAGATAGACGAATGATGAAGGAAAAAAAAACACACATAAGTGGGTCCCCTTTCAGGAGTGAAGAACCCCAAACATCTCAAATTGCAAAATGGTGTACTTGAATTCATTTGTTGATTGTAGAAAAGTTATTGCTTTTGAAACCATTGTTAACACAAACTAAACTAATTTGTTTGTATTGGCCACTTGTAAGATAGCTGTTCTCATTTCCACTGCCAAGGTCGCTGTAGTCCGGTTACACATGGGAGTGAGACTGCTGTCATAATGGCAACTAAACAGTTAAATTTTACTGTTGGGTGTTGGATGAAAACGCTACCAGTTATTTTCATTTTTCTGTTCGAGTGGTACCTGTGGGAACCACTCAAGGTCCAACCCCAAAAAAATGAATAAAATAAAATAAAAACAAAACAAATTGGATAACTACATACAAAAAACTTGTCCAAAAGATTGTGTTGTTTGCACAGATCGAGAGATAATACCAATGCTATTAATTGATAACGAATGGAAAAAAAAAAAAAAGTTGGGGGATTCTGTGTATCCATTAACTTCTCTTGAAAAACAAAACTTTTCTAATGGCGTGTCACTTGGAAATTTCACATGCATCAATTTCATAGGACTAGAAAGAAATTGGGAATTTTATCATTTTATCAGCATTGATGTGTAAAGCCATTTTTGTGCCATTGTCATGGTGGTGCGGCAGTAACTGTCTTTTTGATTTTTTTACGCCATATGCCTTTCCTGATGCAACTCTTCTGCATTTATTCGGAGAGAGAGCTGGAGCCAATCCCAGCTAACTTCGGGCAGCGGCAGACTACACCTCGAACTGGTAGCCAGCCAGTAGCAGTGCAGATGTCGACACCATCACTGAGCGGGAATCGATCTCACGCTGCCTTCACTCGAAATGTCCCTCTGAGGGAAACCCGAACTACAACGTGGCCCTCAAGAGAAATGAGTTCGACATCCCTGCACTACACCATCAAAAAAACAAAAACTGGAACAAGTTACTGTGCTTTAATAACCTCATTACTGCCATTTGTCTATTCATCCCATGTCTGTTTATGAATTAATATCTACTGCACATGCAGTTTTCCCCGAACACTGGCGTAGACTGAGCAAGAGCTGAATGACATGGACAAAATAACAGAAAGAAACACGTGGATACACCTTACACACTGTAAAAGGTCATCTCAGCTGAGTCACCCAAGGGGAAAGGTGAGCAAAGACCAGCATACGGTGGGTGCAGATTTATAGTATCTGAAAATACCTGAAGGCTGGTGAAGATTTAAAAGACACTTGACTCATTTAGGGGTGACTTGGTCGACATGACTTCAAAATGGCTAAATAATATGATAGCATGTTGGGCTGCAACATTGACAGCCGTAATGATATTTTTGTTCATTTGTTACTTTTGGACACTTGTAAAGCTGACAAAAATACATAATTATACTCAGTCAACTATGCCTACCACACATAAGATAAAGAGGCGCAACCTCATTTCAAATAACATTGGTAAACAACTATGCGGGAGTCACCGAGGCATGAGAGGACGACTCCATGTGTGCCTCCCAGTGAATCAGTTCAGTTCTTTTTCAATTCCTTGGCAGAGTCTAATTGCTGGGGATTCCATCCTTAGGCTTATGCTCAATGAAAAACCCCACTTTCTTCTCACCATTTGCCAATTTAATGCAACCTTAAACCCGAATGCCATACAAAAGAGTACATATACTATGGAGGGAGTATTTTAACCGAAAAAGTCCGAGGAACATTTTTTCATGATAATGATTATCATTTTTTACAAATAGGAAACAAAACTGGTTGTTATTAATGTAGAAAGCAGCTAACAAGGTAAACTATAGTTACATCACATGCATTGGCCCTGGGCCACTAATGTGTCATTCGAACAGAAATCCCAACACAATGTACCCTGGAGGTAATGACTAAAACAACTCCTAACACCACTTGTTAGAAATGTGTTTATCCAACAACTAAGGCAGTAAATGATAAACTGATATTTTCTACTAATGTTGCATTAGCTCATTTCTCCTGTGTTAGCTTTACAGGGACAGATTTTAAGGTGGGAAGTCTCAACAAAACATGGTGTCATGATATCCATCTACAAACTGCCCCACTGCTCCCATGCAGCGATTTGTTGTGGTGGTGTGTTGGTCAAAAGTTGTATGACAAACTGATAAATGCAGCAGGAACGTATACACTGGTATCACTGCTCTTATCTGTGACTGTGTCCAAAGCAGAGGATATACAATTGGCCAGATCCATCTTTGGACCTCCCCTTGTGTTCTCCCGAAGGCGAAGGTCCTCTTGGAAAGATGGAGATCTGACATACATTGATGCAAATGGCATCCCAACTGCATACCAGATGAGTATAAATTGGTTGACGAGATTGCTGCAGGATGGGAATCCATCTTGTTATGGATAATTAAACGGAAGCAGGCTTTATTGCCATAAGGGAAGAACCAGCTGCAACCTCACTCATGACGTTCTAGAACCGCATAGCGGTCGACATGCTCCCAGCCGAGAAGGGTGGCGACTGCTCAATGTTCGGTGACCAGTGTTTTTTATTCCAAATATCACAGCACCTGATGGGTCACGCAGAAGGGCCATTCAAGCCCTCCGCACCCTTAACCACAAGATGAAGGAGCACTCCGATGTAAACACATCAGCCAGGTCTGAGTGGTGAAAAAAAAAAAATTGGCAAATCTAAAAATTTGGTGTTCTCTGTCCTAGTTTCTATCGCTGTTTGCAGCTATTCTTGCATTGTGTGGATGTTGTTGTATTCCCTGCATAAAGGCATCACTTAACCAACTTATAACCACTGCTATTGCAACGACAAATTAAAAATTGGCAGAAATATATCCACTATTGGCACAACAGGGTAATGACAGTGATATTGTTGACCACAATGATGATGTTATGACTTCTCTTCCAGACCTGTTCTCTGATCCAGAAGATAAGTAATTAGTGCTATATTTTCCTCCGAGTGTAAGCCGAAAGGGTGATCAATTAGATGATTTAAGAATTTGAGCAAATTTAGGATAAACAGGAGGTTAATGTCGAAATAATTCTAAATAGTATTAAGTAACAACTTCTGACTGCAATGAAGAAATACTTTGCTCTGCTCCAATTCAGTTACTGCTCTGCCTGCAATGAAGAAATGCCTTGCTCTGCTCCAAATCAGTTACTGTTTCTGCCTGTAATGAAGAATGCTTTGCTCTGCTCTAGAAAACGTGGTAGCGAATGTAGGATAAATGGGGGGAAATGTAGGAATAATTGTGATCATAATTATCATACATTTGCTTCCAATAAAGAAATGCTTTGCTCTGCCCTAGATAACGTGGCAGCCTCCTAGCAGGAGATAGCAAGAACAAAAACATCTAATCATCAGAACTGTTAGAACTGCTGCCTGTTAAAGAAATGACGACCACACATGTATTCAGCAATCTTCCACCCATGCACACGCACATGAACAAACATTTACAGCTTGTTTCAAACTCACTCACCTCTGCCAAGACCTGAAGAGGGCGCGCAACCTGACCTGCATGGTGACCCGGCGGGAGAAGATGACACGTTCCATGTGGCGAGTTCAGAAGCAGATCTTCCAGCACCAAGTCCAGCTCGAGACCAAGAGTTCCTCAGCAGTAATCCGTCAGAGCAGGATCTGCAGAGTCTCTTTTTTTTTAGACAGCCTGAGCTCTCAGCGGTCCCAAACTTGGACACCATGGAACCACGGGGAACAGAAGACCAAACGACGATCCAAGCAGGACAAGGGGAAATCGCTTGAAAGGAAAGGACGCTCAGGCTCACCGCCGGTATCTAAGGACGACACCAGAACCCTTGAGGCCAAACCCTTGCAGGTCAATGATTGGATCAGGACTCCTGAGCCCCAAACCACCCTAACAACAACCTTGTGCTTCGCCACATGAAGTCCACGAAGCAGGAGGTGACCGCTCAGGAAGGCGTTGGAACTGCTCTGGAAAACCGTTCGGATTGAGGCCCTGCTGCCTGAACAGAGGTGAGAAAAACAGCCGGCGCATGTGGACTTAAAGCAGAAGTGTTGGACTGAAGTTTTCGAGCTCTCTAGTGGAGGCCTGAGGGGCCGCTTTGGCTCTAAGGCTGTGGAAAAAAAGATTTCCATCCGACTGGTAGACATTAGATTATTATACGCTGGAGAAACCAGAAGAAGGAGGAGATCGGTTGTGTTGAACCAAGTGATCATGCTGGATGGGACCACGGTCAGTGCTGCCTTTGACAACACAATGAACATGGACATTGTGGGCACCACCATGGGAACCTTGTGGTACATAGACTGGTCGGACAACAGCAACATCCGGCTGATCAGCGGCCACTCGAAAATGGTGAATGATTTGGCCTTTCAGACGGATGAGATCCACTTTGCCACCTGCAGTGACGATGGCAGTCTGAGGGTATGGTCCATCCCCAGGAAGGAAATGGTGGTGCAGTTCCATGTGCTCAACCAGTCATGCACCTGCGTGTGCTGGAGCCCTTTTCCGGGTCTGCAGCATGTGCGCGTGGCTGCGGGATACAGCGACGGGACCCTGCGTATCTTTCGGCTCGGCACCTCTGAAATAGAGAGGAAGATACATCCCCATCCCGTTGCTGTCACAGCCGTCCAGTACTCTGCCATCGGTGACGTGATCCACTCTAGTGGGGGAAAAAAATGGTATCATAGCTGTCAGTCGTGCCCTGGATGGATCAACCATCCGCAATTTCAGGGACCAGAAAGGGGTACCATCACCACCATCCAGTGTGTTTGTGAACAGTGTAAGGACATTGGACTGGTTGAGAATGGCTGTGGTTCGCTGCCAGCGTTGACAGGTGCGTCAGTGTGTGGGCAGCTGATTGGTTCAAGTGGAAGTGTAGTTTGCTGGACTGGCTCTCACCTCCTGCACCACCGTATTGGCTGCCATGGTGGTGAAGACTTCCCTCATTATGTCTGCAGGAATAATTGTGAATATAATTATCATACATCTGCTTCCAATAAAAAAAATGCTTTGCTCTGCTCTAGATAACATGGCAGCCGCCTAGCAGGAGATAGATTGGGTGGAGAGGAGTTCCCCGAGGAGGTTTCATCGACTGCCCGTGAATTTGTTTTAACTCAAACCAAGACAAAAAAACGTGGACTACAAAGGCTAGTTGTGCAGCTGCTTTAAAAGAAATGTGTCATCACTTTTGCCGATGACATGGCCAGCCCGGAAGCAGTGTGGCAGTCCAAAACGAGAGCTAGCTACGATGGATATTTTTCAGACTGGAGATTAGTCAGATACTTAATTTGAACTCTTGGCCAAGAATGTTTAATCTAGTGGCTAAACTGCACTATGCACAAACATTTTATACACAAATATTTAATCCATCCATACATTTTCTTCGCTGTTTATCCTCACAAGGGACGCGAGAAGTGCTGGAGCCTATCCCAGCTGTCAACAGGCAGGAGGCGGGGTACACCCTGAACTGGTTGCCAGCCAATCGCAGGGCACACAAAGACAAACAGCCACACTCACAATCACACCTAGGGGCAATTTAGAGTGTCCAATTAATGTTGCATGTTTTTGGAATGTGGGAGGAAACCGGAGTGCCCAGAGAAAACCCACGCGGGCACAGGTAGAACATGCAAACTCCACACAGGGTGGGATGGGATTGAATCCGGGTCCTCATAACTGTGAGGCCAACGCTTTCCAGCTCCGCCACCGTGCCACCCACAAATATTGAATGCAAAAAAAATTTCAAGTTAAACAGTGTTAAATACTTTAAGACTGTAATATGTTCTATTAACAGTATTAATAAAATGTTCTGCCATTATTGAGCATTCATTTTGGTTGGTTGAGGGACTCTGTTCTGACAATTACAGGGACCAGGACAAGCGTGTCCTGTGGCCTGTCCCGAGGTATAGAGTACCGCTACATCAGCACAGGTACAAAGATTATTAATGATTGTTGAACAGGCATTTTTTTCAAAAGCAACACAAACCTAGCAAAATAGAACTACAAATACATATTATTCCTAATATTTTGAGCAATGCAAATTAGCGGTGCGCATTGTACATTGCTAGAAGGATTTTTTTTTTTTTAGGTCAACTTTGAGGTGCACATTATATTTCAGGACGCATTATACTCGAGAAATTACGGTAATGTATCTGCGGTACTTTTTCTCGGCATGAAACCACACTGTTGTTCACAGATACTTACCACTGTCCTGAGTCTAGCCTCCACTACTCTTTCCCATAACTTCATTTATGGCTCGTCAACTTTATTCCTCTACAGTTCCCAGATTTCTGCAAATCGCATTTGTTCTTGAAAACGGGAAGTAGCACACTTTTCCCCTATAGGAATCTTCTCGCCTGCAAGTATTCTGTTGAACAAGTTGGTCAAAAACTCCACAGCTACCGCTCCAAATCGCTTCCATACATCCACAGGTATGTCATCAGGACTATGAAACTAAATATCTGCCACCAGGTTTTGAATTAAAAATGGCACAGAAAATTTTAGGTTGTAAAATTCACATTGTTATTTCCAAGTGATCACATTTTCAACAGCAGAAATTCACCGTCAAAATTCAGTGTTAAGAAGGCAGGGTTACTTCAGGTCAGAACCCAACACCCAGCCAATCTGCTTTCTTAGTCACGTGATGTCACATACTAAGAAAGCCTAAATTTTCCTAATCATCATACCAACCAACAACTGACCTTTTCCTGTCATAGTCCCAACATTCAAAGTCCCTACACTCATTTGTAGGGTCTGTGCATTTCTGCCTTAATACTGAATTTAGAAAGTGAACTTCACTACAGTGAATTGTAGCTGGTTGAATCTCAGGAGACAGGAGACTGAAAATATTGCGTTTGAATTTTAATGGTTGATTTTTTTTTTAATATGGGTTATTTGTTAACATCGAAAAGTTAAACAAATTCAGCTATTGAAAATGTGATCACTGAAATTTGAATTTTACAACATAAAATTTACTGTGGCATTTTTAATTCAAATCCTGGTGGTTTACTTCCGTACAGGACTTACTTCTTTTTCATTTTTCATCCTCTTTCGTGCCCTTTGAACTTCCCACTTACGAACCATTGCCACTTCCTGGTCCTTCAAACTTTCATCTTCCACGCTTCCTTCTCTCTCATTTTCTTGATTCATCAACTTCTCAAAGTATTCTTTCCATGTATTTAGAACACCATTGGCACCAGTCATCAGTCACACATTTTCATCTCTATCCTGAATTACCCTTTCCTGCTGCACATCCTTCCCATCTCTATCCCTCTGTCTGGCCAACCTGTAGACATCCTTTTCTCCTTCTTTCGTGCCCAACCTGGTGTACATGTCATCATATGCCTCTTGTTTAGCCTTTGCCACCTCTATCTTTGCTCTACGACGTATCTGAATGTACTACTTTCGCCTCTCCTCAGTCCACAGTGTCCAACTTTTTCTTTGTCAACCTCTTTCCTTGTATGACTTTCTGTATTTTGGGGTTCAACTACTAAATCTCCTTCTTTCCTTTCCTCTCAGAAGACACACCAAGTACTCTCCTGCCCATCTCTCTGATCACCTTGGGATCACCTTGGCTGTAGTAGTCCAGTGTTCCGGGAGCTCCTCCTGTCCATCCAGAGCCTGTCTCACCTCTTTCCGAAAGGCCGTACATCATTCTTTCTTTCTCACCTTCCACCACATTTTTCTCTGCTCTACTTTTATCTTCTTAATCTTTCTTCCCACTACCAGAGTCATCCTACACACCGCCATCCTATACTGTCGAGCTCCACTCTCCCCTACTTCTACCTTACAGTCAGTAATCTCCTTCAGAGTACATCATCTGAATAAAGCCTCATCACTTGATCTGATACTCTTTTCGCTTGCAAGACGTTCTTAGCCGGCTCTTTATTTGAAATAACCCCTACTCCATTACTCTTCCCATCTACTCCATGGTAAAATACTTTAAACCCTGCCCCTAAACTTCTTGTCGTACTACATTTTCACATGCTCTCCTGGATGCACAATATATAAACCTTTTTCCTAATCATCATGTCAACCAACAACTGAGCTTTTCCTGTCATAGTCCCAAAATTCAAAGTCCCTACACTCATTTGTAGGGTCTGTGCATTTCTCTACTTCTTCTGCCAAAGAATCACTTTCCTCCTCCTCTTTGTCTTCCACCCACAGTAGCTGAATTTCCACTGACGTCCTCCAGCTTCACGGTGTGTGTGTGTGTGTGTGTGGGAGAGGTGGGGGGGCGTTGTTAACCCGGGCCGATCCAGTATGGTTTTCTTTAAATGAACACTCATATTTGTTTGGCAAAGTTTTTACGGCGGATGCCCTTCCCGACGCAACCCTCTGCATTTATCCGGGCTTGGGACTGGCCTACATAGGGCTGCATTAGTACATAATTTACGATTACCTTATAATACAGTAATAATACTTGAACTGATCTCTGACTGAGTGGGAGAATGTGAGCGTTTATCTAATAAAATAATAAAAATTGTACTTACATTTTGTACTGTACAGCAGTGGTCCCCAACCACCGGGCCCGAGACCAGTCCCGATCCGTAGACCATTTTGTACCGAGCCGTATAGAATGAATAATAGTTGATTCGTTTCTTTCGTCCGAGTGTCTTATTTTGAAAGTCAACCAGTTCCACCCTCACCTCATTTCTCTGCTTGACTATTTGGCGCTAACCCACGTAAAATGAACCAGAAAAAGTTCGTTGGATATTTTCTTTGGAAAGGGTATATAAGACAACGATGAGACAAGAGAGAAGTTGCAGACTGCTCGCAAAAAAACCAGCTGCATTTCAAAGAAAATACTAAGACTCCTATCAGTGTTACGGATTCATCACAAGAGGTGGTTCACAAGCCCTGCACCGATGGCGATCAAAACGAGAGCCCAAAAGTGAGAAGTGCTATTACAAAACTGATTGAGCATTTTCATTGTGTGGACCCTCCCGCTTTTTTTAATGTGCCCATTATGCTCGAGCAGGGGACATCAAGGCAGTTACTACAGTTCAGTGTTGTGTCATTGTCGAAAGCAGATAACTCGATGAGCCAAAGTTTTCTTCTGCTCAACCACATCAAATAATATAATTGTTTTTGCCAATAAAGAAAAGAGGATTAGTGTTTGGAAATACCTGGACTCCCTATCTTAAAAAAAACAAAGACCAAGTCTGAAACCTTGGTGTTCTGAAAGATTACGACCTTTCAACTGTTATATCAAATCAATTACTAAAATTGGCTTTTACCATATATAACATCCAGAGTGAAGGCTTGCATGTGTCAAGCAGACCAGGAGAATATCCATGCTTTTATCTCAATTAGACTTGACTATTGCAATGGTTTTCTAAATGAAATCCCCAAAAAGAACCTTTAAAAGCCACAGTTCATTCAGAATGCTGTAGCTTGGTTTCTCACCAGAACAAAGACATCAGCGTGTATAACTCCAATTCTAAAGTCTTCACACCGGCTTCCAATCAGCTTTAAAATATATTTTGGTGTTCTGCTACTCCTCTATACATCACTAAATGGTTTAGGTCCTGAATGGATGCAAAAAAATGCTTATGGAATACAAACACAGTAGGGCTCTGAGATCGACAGATGTCACCCACTCCCAAGAGTTTATGTTTTTAAATCCAGGTTAAGAAGTTTTTCCTCATGCTTTTTAAGAGTATTTCCACTTTTCAATATTTCTTGCTCTGTCTTTAATTGTACTTTTTTCATCTTTTCCCTGTTTTAAATGTTTTATTTTTTTGGACTTAAATGCTTTTAATCTTGCAAAAAACAGTTACCTTGTGGATGAAATGTAAACATTTTCTTTCTAAACACCAATAGACATTTGTCCTAAGCCAATGTCCTTCTTTCCATTCATACACCTGATTTTCTCTTTTATAATTAGTTTTTCCTTTTTTGTCATTAGCAGTCATAGTTGTTCAATATAGTTTCTAATAAATTTCATCTAAAATTTCACTGCCTGATGTTTTGGTTTATTGTGGACGTCAACAACTCTGATATTTAACATGTAGCAATCTTCATACAATTTTTTAGACTGATTAATAAAAGGTTTGTTACTTCGTTTTCCTAAATGTAACCCATCTAAAAAAAAGAAAATGGTGCTTTTATTTTTCTAGACAAATGCTAACCCGGAAGTGGGACGCAAGAGTTCAACTCCACCGAATTTACCCAATAAATTATCATTGTCTTCATCCAACCCATATATGCTAAACAGTACATGTATATACACACACACAGACAATTTACGAGATAAATTAGATGCATTATGATAATATATATTTACATAAACATTGAGGGGTGCAAAATGTGATGCACAAGCTGTTTTCCTTTTTATTTTTGGAATTAAAATAACTTAATTCAAGAAAAACAATCTATTACTTTGGACTTCCAATTAAAAGATGCTGGTATGTTTGTTACATTTTCTTTTATTTCTGAAGATATCATATAGGTTACGCAAAAAATTAACGGGTGCCAATAATGGTGAGCAGTACTGAAGAAAAAATTGTCAAACAAAGTACAAGGTAAAAGTAATAATAAATTGTTTCAGATGTTTATTTTTTAAGTATATAATACATTTTACAACAATGTATAATCTTATGTCTGCTGCAAAAACCAGGCAATATATGGCCTTCTTAGAGGAGTAGTGGGGAAATGGAAAACATTCATGTAAGGTGCTCATGGACCCTCAATAATAGAGTAACAACCTCAAGTAAAATATAGAAGCCCCTTTGTTCAACACCAAAGGTAAGAAAACTCAAAAAAATGTAAAATAAGACAATGTAAATGTGAATTAGACATTGGTTTTCTTTTTCAGACGGAGAGGAGACTGTACATTCCACTGCCTCGGTCCAGCAGGCCTGCATCACAGAAAAGCTGAGCTTTAGCAACGTTTAACATGCAATTGGATATTACTTTGATTGCCTTGTATTGGAATGGCTTGAGCCTCATCATTCACAGAGCACACTTTAACATTAATACACCATTATACAAGCATGTCATTCAAGAAATAATTTCGGATGAGTTATCTTAGAAATTATCCAAAAATATATATACTGTATTAATTTTACAATCATGGCAACTCACTTCTTTTCATCTGACCGAACATGAAGAACGTTCGTCTCCTCATAGGAACCTGTTAGTAATTAGAGACAATGATGGATGACGCTGTAATTTTAATTACTTTTTGTAATATTGTAGTAATAACAATAATTGTGATAATGTTGACCATGACAATTAATATGCAATATTAATACGGTCGCATCTATAACACTAATGCTTGCTTTCATAGCTTAACCTGCTATGACGCACAGCTCATCTGACTTCAAACCTTGACACATGCCTACATCCATCCATTTTTTGAGCTACTTGTCCTCACAAGGGTCACGGGAGTGCTGGAGCTTCTCCCAGCTGTCTTCGGGCAGAAGGCGGGTTTGGAGGAACTGGTTGCCAGCCAATCGCAGGGCACACAGAGACAACCATCCATACTCACAATCACATCTAAGGGCAATTTAGAGTCTCCAATGATGCATGTTTTCGGGATATGAGAGGAAACTGAAGTGCCCGGAGAAAACCCATGAAGGGACGGGGAGAACATGTTAACTCTAAACAGGCTGAGCTGGGATTTGAACCCTGGTCCTCAGAACTGTGAGCCAGACGCTTTAATCAGACGCGCCACCCCGACATTAAAAAGACTAAAGAAATTAAATAAAATTGATAAATATTTATAATTTAGAGTCTCCAGTTAATGCATGTTTTTGAGAAGTGGGTAGAAACAGGCAGGCACGGGGAAAACCTGCAAACTCCACACAGCGGGGCTGAGAGATGAAGCCTGGTCCTCAGAAATGTGAGTCAGATGTTCTAAACAGTTGCGCCACAGTGCCACCCCTCCATTGACTTGACTAAACAAATTCAACAAAATTGATAAACCACATTTCTACAAAAAGTAGATGACTTGAGTGTAATCATGCAACCCATTTTAGCAAAACAGTGTAAAGGAAATTTCGTACTTGTTGCTTTATCACTGTAGATAGCACTGAATCCCTCAAAGGTTACATTGAAGATGTCACCTGGATAGGTTGGGGTGAGGAGGAGAAACTTATGCTGTAAGGTAATACCAAAATACTGTAGGTCTGTATAAAAATAGTAGTTGTGGTATTATACCATTGGGTGTGCTGATGGCTCTGTTACCCACACCACCTTGAGGTATTACTGCAAAAGACACACACGCGCAGACACACACACAAACACACACACACAGACAAAGGATTATTCATTGTTTACATATGTTCAAGAAAGATTAGTGTCATAGAGATCATTTAAGCAGGCACATCTGAAAAAGTACTTCATTGCTTGTTCTGGATCTTTTGACAAGGATCCACAGTTGGGATGGAGAATCTACAGAATATGAGGACTATATCTCGAGTTGCTCTACGAGATGTGTAAAAATATGATTATCATGTACATCTCTCACAATGTTTTCATGCTTTCAGTCCCTGCTGGTGGGCCTCCAAAGTAAGCAACACACTACCTCTTGCTTTGCCTTGCTCCCAGCATGTCCTGCGGCACTAAGCTGCTAAGCATGCGGGGAGGATGTAAATGGCTTTGAAAGTGCATGTTTTGTGCTCATTATTTCGTGAGTCATTATTTTATTTGTTTTATTATTTGCTACTTATGCTACTGTTTGCTGTGGCAAGATAATTTTAGTTTTGATGTGACACCGTGAGTGTCCAACATTGTCGGTACAACAATGACCTGCCTACACAGGTACTAAGTTTGTGGGGCATTTTAAGCTTCTTCTGCTTACAGATATGAAATGCAATTGTTCCTCACTGACTTGTGAGCTGACTGCCATTTTATGGTAGCTTTAATACATGCTAAAACAAGTCCTAGAATGCATGCTAACAGTCTAACCAGTGTGTTTAAGTATACTTTGTTGGAAAAGTCACATTTCCAAATGTTGAAACTCAGTGTGCAGATAAGGTGCAGCACATTATGAGCCGCCATGTACAATGTGGCGCCTACTGCATTTCGAAGAGAATTTAAGACCTCCAACGATCATGAAAATATGGTACATTTAAAAAAAAAAAAGAAAAAGAAGCAAAATCTGCAAATATGCAGGGGAACAAACGGTGATCCGTGAATGGCGAGGGCACACTATGTTTAAAACGAACAAAAAAATCCTTGCGATTGGTTGGTGACCAGTTCGGGATGTACCCCACCTCTCACCAGAAAATAGCTGGGATAGGCTCTGGCACGTCTGCAACCCAAGTGAGGTAAGCGGAATGGAAAATGAATGAAAGAATGAATTTTTTTTTTTTTTTAAGGACCATACAAACTGATTTCTTGTAATGTGTCACTCTAAATAAAACCGTTACTACATTACTGATTCTGATACTAAGATATCGTATTGAATACCTCAAAACAAATCTATTTTCTGAGCTGATTATCCTCATGAGGGTCGCGGGAGTGCTTGAGCCAATCCCAGCTGCCATCGGGCAGGAAGCAGGGTACTCCCTAAACTGGTGAACACCCAATCACAGTAAACATCGAGACAGACAACAGTAACACTCACAATCACACCTAGGAGCAATTTAGAGTCCCCAATTAATGCATGTTTTTGGGAGGAAACCGGAGAGCCTGGAGAAAACATGCGGGGAGAACATGCATATTCCACACAGGTGGGGCCGGGATTTGAACTCTGAGCCCAACACACGACAGTTGCACCACCGTGCCGCCCAAAATAAATCAAATCAAAGACAGACAATATAAAACTACAAATAAAATAGTGGTATTATTCAGTGTGTTCGTGTGAGATGCAAATGTTCCTCATACAATATTCAGAATGTTCCTAAGAGGTGATGATAGGTCTTGGGATATCTGAATCAAAATGCTGATTTTAATATTTATTTAGTGATTTGAAGAATTGTGCATCACATTATAGCCTAAAAATACAGAGATATTTGTTTGAGGCCATATGGCCCTTCTCTTGAGTATGAAATTAAATAGATTTACAATGAGCCAGTGTTTGGTTAGTAAACTGTTCGGAATTATGTGTTTTGTAAAATTGATACTCAAAGTTATTAAAAGAGAATTATAAACATTGTGTGGATGTCATTAATTACTCATGCCATTTCACAACTTGCAACAGGACTCAAGGATCCACAGCTGTTAATGTTTACTGTACAGTAATAGGGACATGCACCACCATGAATTGTTTTAAAATTCAACTGATGCACCTGTTCTTTCCAGAGAGCTGGATTTTGACCTTGTTCTGGGAAGGACACGCAAATGCCTGCAACAACAAAAGATATTTTTCACAACCATGCATCTGCATACTGTACTTGTATTTAGATGCACACTGTAGATCTGCAGCCTCTGTAAATCGAGTGAGATGTAAAATCCACTTCACTCAAATGATCTCAGTGACATCTTTCTTTTAAGGTTTTGTTCAAAGTTTACGAGAGCGGGATCACAAAAAATGTGAAGGACAAATCAAGATCCAAGAATACAAATGTACCATTCAGACTTTGTTTGTCTTGCTGGCAGGCGATTTGGACCCTGTGGCTGTGGAGTGGAGAAGACATAAGGATGCAAAAGCCTCGACCGAACAGGAGAGCAATGGACTGAGTCCTGCAAAAAAAATAAAAATAAAAAAACATCATGATTTGAAGGTCCATCACACCATGAAGCACAGGCAATGAAAGAAAGTAGTAATCTTGAGATGTTAATGTTAAATTTCAGTGTCAATCAGTCATAATGTTATCCGGCAACCAAAATCGCACATCACCAAATGTCACATTAAGTGAATACATGAGTCAATTCTACAAATTATGTGCCCTCCCACTTAGAAATCATGGAGGGGTCTGCAATTTTCATCGTAGGTGCATGTCCACTGTGAGAGAGATAATCTAAGAAATCCAGAAATCAGAATCACATTTATTTGTGTAATACAGCTGCAAATAAGTATTTAAACATCTGAGAAAATCAATTTTAATATTTGGTACAGTTGAATTTGTTTGCAATTACAGGGGTCAAACGTTTCCTGCAGTTGTTCACCAGGTTTGCATACACTGCACGAGGGATTTTGGCCCACTGCTTCACAGAGATGATCTCGAGATCAGACAGGTTTCTGGACTGTAGCTGAGAAACACAGAGACTCAGCTCCCTCCAAAGATTTTCAATTGGGTTTGGGTCTGGAGACTGGCTAGGCCACGCCAGAACCTTGATATGCTTCTTATGGAGCCACTCCTTGGTTTTCCTGGCTGTGTGCTTCGGGTTATTGTCATGTTGAAAGACCCAGCCACGTTCCATTTTCAATGCTCTGACTGAGGGAAAGAGGTTGTTTCCCAAAATCTTACAATACATGGCCACGGTCATCCTCTCTTGAATACAGTGCAGTCGTCCTGTCCCATGTACAAACAAACACCCCAAAAGCATGACGCTACCACCTCCATGCTGCACAGTAGGGATGGTGTTCTTGGGATGGAACTCATCATTCGTCTTCCTCCAAACACGGTTAGTGGAATTATGATGAAAAAAATTCCATTTTTGTCTCTTCTTACCAGAAAACTTTCTTCCATGACTCCTTTGTATCATCCAAATGGTCAATGGCAAACTCAAGAACCTGTCTGATCTAGAGAAGATGTGTGTGCAAACCTGGTGAACAACTACAAGAATCATTTTACCTCTGCAATTGCAAACAAAGGCTACTGTACCAAATATTAACATTGGTTTTCTCAGGTGTTCAAAAACTTATTTGCAGCTGTATCACATAAATCATTTGTTAAAAAAAAATCATGCATTGTGATTTCTGGATTTTTCTTTTTAGATTATCTCTCTCACAGTGGACATGCACCAACGATGAAAATTTCAGACCTCTCCATGATTTCTAAGTGGGAGAACTTGCAATATAGCAGGGTGTTCAAATACTTATTTTCTTCACTGTATGTCCCCCCCCCCAAAATACCCACGTGAAGTGAAATCTGTGTTGAAGTTGATTTTTTTTCATTTTCATGTTTTTTCATTCAATGTACATTTTTTTTTCCATTGAGTGTTTTTTCCATTGACTATTTTTTGTTTTATAGTATATATTTTTTGTTTCTTGTCTTTTTTTTCAAGCTGTTAAACCCCCTAACCACCCACTTTATAAACTTTTGTCAGACAGTATTAAGATTTTCTCACATTTATCTTGTTTAAACACTCTAAAAGTTCAAACTTTCAGAGCTAAAAAAAAAATACATTACTGCATTCCAGAAGGCAACCAAAGATCAAAACCTGTAAGAAGCCAGAACATTTATTTGAGAACTACATATATAAACATCCCATTATCCATTCTTCAGCTTTATTCAGCACCGGGTGTAAGCGTTTTCCTATAAAAAGAAAATTTATTTTTGAAATAAATGTAATTTTAATGATTAATGAGGTTGAACACAAATTATTAATAGCGACTCGGGTGTATTTTACAGTTCTTCTGACCGGTTGGCGTTATGGGTTGTTAAAACTTTTTTTTTTATTCTTGGCGACAATATTTTTATAAACATATTTCTACCCTCGATTATGTTGGAAAACTAAAGCCCCAACGCTTTGTGCAGGTGCACAGAAACCCTGTGGGGCCCGCTGGCCGCCCCAGGGACTTAGGGCGGTTGATAATGGTCTACAGTGCCTTAGCCAATCGGGACATGGAACACGATGCACATGCATCCTCCGTTAAAAAAATAAAAACATGACAAGATTTTTAATGGAAATTGAGTTAGTTATTATTAGTCCTTGGTTGAGTTTACTAGGTTTTTTTTTCAAGGAAAAAAAATGATCCATTTTAGTATAGTATTTATGAAATTATTAATTTTTAAAAACTTTTATACGGTTTCTGTCAGGTGTAGACATGCAAACAGAATAGGCATGAAAAAGGTGACCATAAAAAAACATTGTAGTGGGGAGGTGGGGTCATCCCTGGGCCCCTGCAGAGAATTATTGATTGATCTGAACACAAATTAAGCAATCTGGAAAACTGAGTAAGGCAAAAAAAATAATTCTTCATGTAGAAAACGTTACACCGCTCAAGCACATCTTGATGTATGAATTTAAGATTTAAATTTGTTATGGCCTAGAGAAAGGCCCATCTGCACCTGATGCTTTCTTGAAGCTGTGCAGCATGAATAGCATTCTTCTCTTTAAGTGCTCTCATTCTGAAAAAGAACTCACTAACGTCTGTTTCACTTAATTTTTCACCATGATCAACTTCAAAGGCTAATCCCAAATGTATCCTCCAGGAAAATATTATCCATCCATCCATTTTCTGAGTCACTTATCCTCATAAGAGTATGCTATTAACTGAGACAAATTAGTCCCCCACAACTATTTTTTTTAATAGCTCTATACACACTTACCAGTCATTTAGAACCCACAACGCTCTCGTCCTTTGCACCTGTGCAATCCATTTTTCATGACGAACCAGGTGTTTTGGAAAAGTGTTAAGAGTGGATCCATCCGCCCCAGTGTTCGAGCAAAATCCAGCAATACGTTGAGGCAGCATTTTGGCTAACACGATGAAAAAAAACCATGGAATTTTTCACCGGTTCAATAGGTATAAACCAATCTAAACACTCGACCTCACGGCTGTAAAAGCGTTACACAAATGCCTCGAGAAGATTTCATGGTGGGAGATGCAAAAATCCATATACAAAATCATGACGTGTGGTGAAAAAAAAGGATGGATCCATTCCGATTGACTTTTTCTCCCCCTTAAGAACGTACTAAAAATCATGATTTACGTGTCGGTTGACCTTCAACCAAACAAAAATGTAATTTTTCTCTAAACTTGATTGTTTTAATGAAATATTTAGTAGGATGATCAAATGGTAACTATTCAATTCCTGCTGCCCTGAAAAATAGAAATGGCATGAGTCCACATCGTCGACCGATTCAAAGACCTCAAACGGGGTTCATACTCAGTCTGACCCAAAAAATGTAAGGGCTTTTTAGGGGCATTCTTAGGGGCTGACACGGAAAAAATTTAGGGCCGACACGAAAAATTTAGGGCCTTCGTGGGAAAACAAGAGTAAGGAAAAAAGACTCACCCAATGGTGCCATCAACCGTTCTTGGTTCATCAAATGTTCCAGTACCTCAGTACCTGTGATCACCTGTCGCCCCTTGTGGTAGTTCTCATTGCTATGACCATTGTCAACGTCTTCACATAACAGTATACAGAAAAACAGATTCCAACTACAATTGCAACTATATACACAAATGTCTTCTACTGATGTCTGTTTCAGCACCCCTACTCTAGCTCCTTGAGCCTACCCAGTGCCACCTCTATTTGTTGCTGCAGAGGTGCCAAAATGGCTCTCTTGTCCTTTGCTTTGCCTCTGAGTGCATTGGCCTCAGTGATAAACCTCAGATTCCTCTTTTCTTCTGCCTTCTCAATAAGCGTAGATATGTCAGTCTCTATTCTGGATTTTTTGGCTTTGAGGCAGTAGAGATGAAAAGTGGGCAGCGATGCCAAATGGATGGAGCAAGGTACAAAGTCTTCCTTTCTCACAGTGGTAGTTTTATGCAATGTCACTGTCTGGGAACATGACTGCAAACACTTTGGAATTATATTCACAAGATTTGTAACTGTAATGGCTGAAGATCACTTTTAAGGTCCACACGATCTCTGCCTTTAACGAGTCTGTCTTCGTGTATTGAACTACATTCATAAAGCCTGACTTCCGGCTGGTTGAAGTCGATGACTGGACAACTGTAGGTGCGCATGCACTGCTAGTACCACTGCCTGAAGTTGATGCTTCACTATCTTGATATTTTAGAAACAGATTCATACCAGCGGAAGATGAGAGAGTCTTCGCCAAATCAGTGTGTCTCCTGTTTTTCCGGTGTGACTCCAGCGCTTTGACGCACATCCTTTCAAGCTGGTAACTCTGCTTGCAGAGATGGCAGTAAAACATGTGCCGATCTTTTGGATCTCGACGAACCCAGCTCCCGAACTCCTTACTTTCAACCCAAGCATATTGAAAAATGCACTTCCCCATGATACAAGTTGGATCGATGAAAGAACTACGCTACGTCGCAACGAAGACGAAGTGAAATGCCTACTCACGGAAACAAACAATGGAATATCGACAAGATGGCGACAAGTCGTCAACAAGGTGACTTCTGTTGACAATTTCCGGCTGTTTTGAACGCCAGACGGATCGCAATTTTTTTTTTTTTAAATAAAAGAAGTTTTTGCCGGTAGAGTTCCTCCCTTTGATTTTTTTTAATTTAAGGCCTTTTTAGGGGCTTGACCGGTTTTCGCGGATTTTTAAGGACTTTTCGGAGCTCCTAAATGCACCTTTGAAAATTTAGGGGTTTTTGGGGACTTTTAGGGCCGCGTGCAAACCCTGTCAAATATGGATTCTGAAATTTTGATCTGGCGGTATCTCGATCAGAATGTTTTTCTTCTTTGAAAAACCACAACCCAAGGTATAAGAGCCTGATAGCAAAATTTCCCCCTCCTCCAAAAAAGGGGTGGGGTGGTATTCGACAGTCCAGGTCATCATAATTTAGATTATTAAAGTTTTTTTTTTTTCTTACTCGGCCCAGGAGACATCACACACACAATTCACTCAAATGATACATTCCTACCTGATGGGTAAGCATTTTGTGATGTTCATTTAAGTTGCAGTTCTCCATCTGCTTCACCATCTGACGCTCCTTTTCAGCTTCCTTCAGGGTAAACTCCACTTCTGCTGCGAGTTGCTCATCTCCGGCAAAAAAATCCTTTACTTCATGACGGTAGTCTTGCATTGTCACCTAAAACAAATCATACCCGTGTCATAATTTAAGTGCCTTCATTGCCTCCTACATACCAATGCAGTATTCCAGTTTTTCCTTTGGCTTTATAACACAACATCCTGAGGCTGCACAACAATACCCCAATTGAACTAATGAGAAAAATATGCAGTGTGACACATGTACCTTTAGGTAATTAGTGAGATCTTTGAGAACAGGAGACTTTTTCCGTTCCAATAAGTGCTTGAGGCTAATAATAAGAGGAACCGTGTTCTCTATGAAGGCCTTCTTCTTGACCTGAGGATCCAAAAACCGAGCTGTCAACCTATAAAAATTCACTCCCACAACAATTTCTCATAAAAAAAAAAAAATTGTTTTAATTTCCATATTTTCAAAACATTATCAACATTTCCGTGAAAGACATAATCTTTAATAAAAGTTTTCAATATCTGTCATGTTAAAGTTTTAATTAATCAAGTCTAATCATGGTGGACAGTTGCAGCCTGAACCAAAGTACCACTATATGAGCTTTTGTCACTGAGTCAAAAATAGTGTCTATGAATTAAATTCACCTTTGCAAATTCTGTTTTCAACCATGGTAATAACAAACAAAAACAAACATTATTGATAAACTGACTTGGATAATTTATGTATGGACAATAGCTCTGGTTTCTTTTATCTGAAATGTACTTGTACAAGTAATACATGTAAGAAAAGTAAATGTAATTATGTCTTGCATGTTTTAATAATCTATATTCTAAATCCACAGTTGTTGCTGAAAAGATAAAAAATTCGCTACTTGTCGGAGGAATACATGCAAGCTTAACCTGACTCTTTAATTACTTGTTGGAATCAAGAAATGCACTCAAATATGTCTGCCATTAACTCACCTGAGAAGCCATATTATTTTGAACTGCCTGAAGAACTGCTTTTGCCATAGTGGCCATGTTGCCCTCTTCCTGCTCCTCTCCTACAGCACTTCCAAGTGTTGGAGACGTGACCTGCAGCTTCATCTCCTTCAGAGTCAGTATGTTGAAAGTCTCTGACAAAATGTTTGTACCATCTGCATCAAGAGGAAGCTCTTCAACTGCAAAGCAAGCTGCAATATAAAAAGGCAGAAGAATAATTTTTAGGGCTTTGTTGTACCACATGTTACTACTCCAAGTTCCAAGGGTGAAGTACTACAGTGATTATAAAATTCAATACACGCTTTTAAATACCAAGTTGTTGCTATATGAAAAAAGAAGACAAATCATTTACATCTTTCTCCACCTTTAATGTGACATACTTATATAACTGTTGAAAAAAATTGGGAGAGGAAGTAAAAATAAACAGCTGTATGTGACTGTTCAGCTCTCAATTTGACTGTGGAAATGACTTGTGCCCTGCCACCTTAATTTCTCGTGTAATGTACCGTACATTTGTTCCACCCCGAGAAAATCTTCAAAAGCCTGTCTCTCTTGCAGCGTGTGCAAACCTGGTGAACAACTTCAGGAAACATTTGACCTCTGGAATTGCAAACAAAGGCTACTGTACCAAATATTAACATTGGTTTTCTCAGGTGTTCAAATACTTATACTTACTTAGATCGGTAAAAATCATACTTTATGATTTCTGGATTTTTCTTTTTAGATTATCTCTCTCACAGTGGACATGCACCTATGATGAAAATTTCAGACCCCTCCCTGATTTCCAATCAGAGAACTTAATATATAATATAGCAGGGTGTTCAAATACTTATTTTCTTCACTGTAAATTCACAAGTATATACAGCAAAATGAACAAGTCAGTTGAATAGACATGTTGCTCCGTCTTGATTGGTAATTGCTTTTGAATTCGCTGATTTGATCAACACCAAAAATCCTGATCATGGAATGCCTACTTATTCATTGGTCTGCTTAATTTAATAAGCACCCAAATGTTTAGCTTCTGTCTTTTGATTGCTGGACTTAACCAATGCAGCTGGGGGTTCACCTACATTTGCACACATACAATTACCAGTTATTGAGGGGGAAGTATTGTTTGTTGAATTCCATCTCTATTTTTCTATTTCTTTTTGGAGTTAATCAGGACCGTTATGTGCTAGCTACGACTTAAGAGTTTGAATGTGTTAATTTGAAATAAGTGAAAGTTTATGGTATTAAGGCATGACCTGTTAATATCTGGTAAATGTATTTTTGCGCCCTTTTGAGGAGTCACAAAATGCTGGAAGGAATACCGGAAAATTTGTAGTCAATCTGTTGTAGCATTGGGGGAAATCATGTAAGGCTTCCCAGCATGACAAGCTGGATGTGTAAATAGCGATCTGCTAGTTACGTATTTTGTTAGTCGTAGTTTCTGTTTCCTCATCGTGTAATACTGTGGTACCTCTACTAATGAACGTCTCTAGTAACGAAAACTTCAGATTACAAAACGCCCCCTTGAAAAAAATGTTGTTTTAAGTTACGAAGGAAAATTCAGTATTCGAAGGAAAATTCAGTATACGAAAGGCAAAAATAGGCGCTGGATTCGCAGCCCCCAAATTCCATCAAATGTAAACATCCTTGATCTTGGTTTGAAAGTGGCGCAATAGAGCCACTCTCTCATTGGCTATAGCTGTAGCATCTTCCTGGCATTCCACTGGCTAGGAGTGATGTGACGTTTTACCCATGATGCTTTTCGTTTGTCTTGTACACTCGAGTGTGAACGAATCACACCCTAGCAGTTTCACTCTGGATACTCATCACTGAGTGCTTTCACACACTAGTGCACTTTAGTAAACTACAACTCTTTCGTATTTCTTTTATTGCAATTTTTCTTCACCATGCGCCCCAAGAAACTTTAGTGGAATTAAGTTGTGTGCGTGCGTACATTCATATGTATGTTTTCTCTCAACTGGCAAACATTTGCCTCCTCCTCCGTCCCACACAATGCCTTTTGCCTGTCACTCACCCTTCTCTTCACATATTCGGCCAACGCCAAAGGTAAATGAAGATAATTTTGATTATTCTTTACATTTTGTACTTTGAATGCTAAGTTTTTGTTGGGGTCCAGGGGTTTGGAATGGATTAGGCTATTTACATGAAAAAAGCGCTTCTACTCACGAAAAATTCGCGTTATGAAACGATTTCCGGAACGAATTAATTTCAAAAGTAGAGTCCACTTCAGTCATATGTGTTGTAGTTGTGGATCATTTTGCTGTACCTTAAGTTAGCGTTCTGTTTCAAGACCCCATTCATTTCACTGTGACAAGATCATTGAGAGCTTGCTTGTGGCCATTCCTCGCTCAAAAAAGTAAAAAAATTAAATTCCTCTAGCAAAGCTGAAGTACTTCTACTCACGACAGGGTCCTACTTGATAATAATCGCATACGTACTGTAAAAACAATTTTGCATCAAGAAAATTGTTGAAAAAAATCTCAAGATAAAAGAATGCAATCAAGCTTGGAAGAATATTATACTGCAATTAGTTTGAGATTCTTAATTCTGCAATGCAAGATGTGTTTTCTTTTATGATGAAGCAAGTGATTTTTGAGGGTTTCAGCTGTCACGTCAGTGGTCACAAAACTGAAGTAAGAGAATTTCTCTTCCCACAAGGAAAAAAAAAATCTGAGAAAAACCTTGAAAGAAGAAAAGATGAACGGTGCAGACCTACGGTGTGTGTATGTTAGAACCACCACTGCCTTAGACAAATTACAAGGTGACGCATGACCAGTGACCACGTTCACATCCAGTTTAAGTCATCATAATCCTTTAATAAATGTGTAGATATTTTATTGTATACAGTGGTACTAATTACAAAATTAATCCGCTCCGGAAGTCGTTTCGTAATGTGAAACCTTCGCAAGTAGAAACACATTTTACATGTAAAGAGCCTCATCAATTCCAAGTTAAGTTAATTTACCTGAAAAATAAGCATTCATAGTGTACATATTGTAAAGAATAATAAGAAATGATGTTCATTTACTTTTGGCATTGAAACCATGGCAATCAAAAAGGCGTCGTGGCGTCTTCAGAATGGAGGCACGCACACAACTAAATTCTGCAAAAATTAATAAATTCCACTATACAACTATAAATTCAAAAACTTTCAATGTTATTTTTTTTTTTTTTTTAAAGATTGTTGCTGCTCCGAGCCAATGGAGGGATGTGATGCCAGAAAGATGCTAAGTGCGAGCCAATAGGGGGAACTGCTCAATTGCACCACACATACCAAGAGACAGGATCATGGCTAAAGATTGACATCCCTCCGCCCCAATGTGATGCGAGGAAACTGCTCCAGCAGTGGCCAATGCGAGAGCACCTCTACCGTGCTGCTTTAAAACCACGATACAGTACAAGATGTTTAAATTCGGTTTAATCCAGCCCCCCCCCGAATTTATATCCTGAATTTCTTTCGTAACTAGAGACAAAAAATTTCCAGGGAGGCTTTTCATTACATGAAACTTTCATTACAAACTTTCGTAAATTGAGGTACCACTGTATTTCAAAAAATGGTTAGATTTAAGTCATCAGTCCAACTTATAATGTGGTCAGTTTTACTGGGTTATTTACCATTTTTGATCATCTAGAAGACAATTCTTAGCAAACGGCTTTTTATTCATAGACGTGTTATAATGAATGCTTGTGTTTCATCTTCAAGAATCAGTTTAAATGCAGGTTGTCGTTTCTTTTATGGCACCACAAATTGCCTTGTAATAATTGCTCACCCAGTACACTTTGGTTAATCTTGTTGGTGATGTTGAAGCGCTGAGCATCACTGAAGTGTTGCAGCAGAAACCGGTAAATCCGAAAACGTTTCTCACGATGCTGAGGACCTTTGAGGGAGAACCTAACTTTTTCACTAAAAATATTTGGGAAAGGAAAGAATAAACACCATCGTATCAGGGAGAGACTTGATCATGGGCTAAAAAATAAATAAATAAATAAAAAATTTAAAAAAGGGATGGAAATGACCTTGCAGATATTTCCTGGCAAGTTGCATGGTATTCAATTCCTACCTTCCAGTTTGAGGGAACTTGTTGTAGGAATTGTGTCCACTGTAGGAATTGAAGTGGTAGATGCACTCAATAAAATGTTGGCCAAACATTTCTGGGTTCTTCTTCAGGAGTAAGTGGACAAGACAGTACTCACACAGACTGTAACAGACAGAACACAGTAGGTGTTTATTTTATTTATGTAGGTTTTCTCAGAAAGCAGCAGCATGTCAGTTTCTTCTGAACTTTCACTGGATGTTTTGAAATGGCAAGTACAAAGCATAGAGATAAAGTAAACTTTCTTGAAAATTCCGGAAAATACAAATGCAAACACTATGGGCGTCCGGGGGTGTGGCCCCCCGGGAAATTTTTGAAAAAATGGATGGCTGTGGTGCATTCTGGCGATATCTGTGAACAAAATTCAGACAAAAATTGAAAGTAAAATTGCTAAATCCGAACCAAAGAAAAATCGGGCAGAAGTTCCCCAAGGGCCAAGCCCAGATTTATTTGCCCCCCAACCCCCTGGATAGCACAAAATCGTATTTGTCATTAAAATATGTCATCTTATCTCAAGACAAATGAATTAAGTGAACTATTCAGTAAAAGGACATCTAAAATTATCTTTTTCCCCCACATTATACATATTATAGTATATTACATTGCTCATATATATATATATATATATATATGAGTCAAGCTGCAGATAAACTTGCGGGTATGATTAGGGATGGCCTTAAAATAACTTACCAGATTAATATAACATAACTGTAAATTAAAAATAAAATAAACAAATACATAGATAAAATAGAATGCAGCCCTATGGGGGCGCAAACCAGTGCAATCTGTCGGCCGGTCCCAAGCCCGGATAAATGCAGAGGGTTGCGTCAGGAAAGGCATCCGGCGTAAAAACTGTGCCAAACAAATATGACCGTTCATCTAGAGAATACCATACTGGATTGGTCGTGGCCCGGGTTAACAACGCCCGCCCCTGCTAACCTGCAGGGCGTCGGTGGAAATTCAGCTACTGTGGGTCGAAGACAAAGAAGAGGAAACAGGATCAGTCGTCAGAAGAAAAAAAAGGAATGCACATAGCTCACAACGGAGTGCAGGGACTTTGAATGTTGGGAATATGACAGGAAAAACTCAGGAGTTGGTTGACATGATGATTAGGACAAAGGTTGATATACTGTGCATCCAAGAGAGCAGGTGGAAAGGTAGTAAGGCTAGATGTTTAGGAGCAGGGTTTAAATTATTCTACCACCGAGTAGATGGGAAGAGAAATGGAGTATGTGTTATTTTAAAGGAAGAGCTGGCTAAGAATGTCTTGGAGGTGAAAAGAGTATCAGATCGAGTGATGAGACTAAAATTTGAAATTGAGGGTGTTATGTATAATGTGGTTAGTGGCTATGCCCCACAGGGCGGATGTGACCTAGAGTTGAAAGATACATTTTGGAAGGAACTAGATGAAGTAGTTCTGAGCATCACAGACAGCGAGAGAGTTGTGATTGGTGCAGATTGTAATGGACATATTTGTAAAGGAAACAGGGGCGATGAAGAACTGATGGGTAAGTACGGCATCCAGGAAAGGAACTATGAGGGACAGATGGTGGTGGACTTTGCAAAAAGGATGGAGATGGCTGTAGTGAACACTTATTTCCAGAAGAGGGAGGAACATATAGTGACCTACAAGAGCGGAGGTAGAAGCACTCAGTTGGATTATATTTTGTGCAGACGATGTAATCTGAAGAAGATTACTGAGTGTAAAGTAGTGGTAGGGGAGAGTGTACCTCAACAGCATAGGATGGTGGTGTGTAGGATGACTCAGGTGGTGGGTAGGAAGATTAAGAAGACAAAGGTAGAGCAGAGAACCATGTGGGGGAAGTTGAGAAAGGAAGAATGTTGTGCGGCCTTTCGGAAAAAGGTGAGATAGGATCTCGATGGACAGGAGGAGCTTCCAGAAGACTGGAGTACGACCGCCAAGGTGATCAGAGAAACAGGAAGGAGAGTACTTGGTGTGTCATCTGGTAGAAAGGGGAGAAGGAGACTTGATGGTGGAACCCCAAAATACAGGGAGTCATACAAGGAAAGAGATGAGCAAAGAAGATGTGGGACACTGAGAGGACTGAGGAGAGGCGAAAGGAGTACATTGAGATGCGACGTAGGGAAAAGGTAGAGGTGGCAAAGGCTAAACAAGAGGCATATGAAGACATGTACACCAGGTTGGACACAAAAGAAGGAGAAAATGATCTCTACAGGTTGGCCAGACAGAGGGATAGAGATGGGAAGGATGTGCAGCAGGTAAAGGTGATTAAGGATAGAGATGGAAATGTGTTGACTGGTCCCAGTAGTGTGCTAAATAGATGGAAAGAATACTTTGAGAAGTTGATGAATGAAGAAAATGAGAGTGAAGGAAGAGTTGAAGAGGCAAGTGTGAAGGACCAGGAAGTGAAAATGATTAGTAAGGGGGAAGTCAGAAAGCCACTACAAAGGATGAAAAATGGAAAGGCAGTTGGTCCTGATGACATACCGGTGGAGGTATGGAAGCAATTTGGAGTGATGGATGTGGAGTTTTTGACCGACTTATTCAACAGAATACTAGTGGGAGAAAAGATGCCTGAAGAATGGAGGAAAAGTGTTCTAGTTCCCATTTTTAAGAACAAAGACGATGTTCAGAGCTGTGGGAATTATAGAGGAATAAAGCT
This sequence comes from Syngnathoides biaculeatus, assembly GCF_019802595.1. Taxonomy (NCBI): domain Eukaryota; kingdom Metazoa; phylum Chordata; class Actinopteri; order Syngnathiformes; family Syngnathidae; genus Syngnathoides; species Syngnathoides biaculeatus. The sequence continues at coordinate 27,516,894 of NC_084651.1, forward strand.
GATGAGCCACACAATGAAGTTATGGGAAAGAGTAGTGGAGGCTAGACTCATGACAGAAGTAAATATCTGCGAGCAACAGTATGGTTTCATGCCTAGAAAGAGTACCACAGATGCATTATTTGCCTTGAGGATGCTAGTGGAACAGTACAGAGAAGGTCAGAAGGAGCTATATTGTGTCTTTGTGGATCTAGAAAAAGCCTATGACAGAGTACCAAGAGAGGAACTGTGGTACTGCATGCGTAAGACTGGTGTGGCTGAGAAGTTTGTTAAAATAGTACAGGACATGTATGATGGCAGCAGAACAATGGTGAGGTATACCTTAGGTGTGATAGAAGAATTTAAGGTGGAGGTGGGACTGCATCAGGGATCAGCTCTGAGCCCCTTCCTGTTTGCAGTGGTAATGGATAGGCTAACAGATGAGGTTAGACTGGAATCCCCTTGGACCATGATGTTCGCAGATGATATTGTGCTATGCAGTGAAAGCAGGGAGCATGCAGAGGAACAATTAGAAAGATGGAGACATGCACTGGAAAGGAGAGGAATGAAGATTAGCCGAAGTAAAACAGAATATATGTGCGTGAATGAGAAAGGTGGAGGGGGAAGAGTGAGGCTACAGGGAGAAGAGATAGCGAGGGTGGAGGACTTCAAATATTTCAGGTCAACAATCCAAAGCAACGGTGAGTGTGGTAAGGAAGTGAAGAAACGGGTCCAAGCAGGTTGGAACAGCTGGCGGAAGGTGTCTGGTGTGTTATGTGACAGAAGAGTCTCTGCGAGGATGAAGGGCAAAGTTTACAAAACAGTGGTGATGTACAGATTGGAGACGGTGGCACTGAAGAAACAACAGGAAGCAGAACACACGAAAAAAAAAACTGGACTTAAAATGATGTGAAAACGGACATAAAAGGTATCACATCTCATAATGTTGATGTAACATAATCCATCCAAGGAACGGAAGACTTGAGAAAATCTTACCACTTAAATGGTGTAGTGTACAACAAATTTGGATGACAGCAAAGTACTTTCTCACAGCAGCAGGGAGTTCATGGGTTAATATAGCGCATTTCTGCTAGATTTAGACAAAAAGCAAATATTAAAGCCATTGGAAGAGCAAAATAAAACCAATGAACGATTTGAAGAATATAGAATTGGAATGACTGCATGTTTTAAAGCAAACAGTGGCAATCCTGAAGATCACACTCCAGGGAGTGTGTATCAAGAGCAATTAAAAAATGCTCTTCATCCATCCTTCCATCCATTATCTACCGCTTTTCGGGGTCGGGTCGCGGGGGAAGTAGCTTCAGCAGGGATACCCAGACTTCCCTTTCCCCAGCCACTTGATCCAGCTCTTCCGGAGGGATCCCGAGGCGTTCCCAAGCCAGGCGAGAGACATAGTCTCTACAGCGTTTCCTGGGTCGTTCTCGGGGTCTCTTTCCAATGAGATATGCCTATAACACCTCACCAGGGAGGTGTCATAAAATGCTCTTTATGCGAATTCAAATAATCCTGCAAAACAATGGATTGAAAAACATTGGGTTGACAAACCGACTGGCAGCCTGTAACAATATGTTAACCAAGCACTACATGCAGAAAGACTGCTACAAAATAAGAAAAAGAAAGTTGACACATTTCTGTCAGAGGAAGGAGAAATTTATGGCGCTTTATGCGAAACATTTAATAATCATGGCCGCAGATGAGGAAGAGGCAGGGGAAGAGTAATGGGGAGGGGATGCAAATTTGATCAAAAAGAAATTTTTTGCTGGTGTTGTGGTGAAAAAGGTCACATTTCACGTGACTGCCCTAAAAACAAAACACCGACCACCGCATAACTAGAGCAGCCATCTCCCCATCAAAAATGTCACAACTAATGCTCCCAAAATGCAACTTTTTAATTTGCCCCATATGTTTGTTGGGAAGAGATGGCTTGCTGAAACTAGGACAGGGCTTAATTCCCTCTCTGACAGGAAATATAGAAGTAAAAAGAAAAAAAGGAATTACTGGGAGGACAGTTAAATATCTTGCAATATAGGAAGCCAGCACTCTAATATTACACCTTGGATATTCCAACCAAACCTCCCACAAGAAGAGGAGCTCTCTTGCTGGAAACAGCTCAAGACGTGATTGAAAAACCACAAAATGAGGTAGGAAGTGACTCATTGCATGTGACTATGTATTATAAGATACTGTAAACGTATAATCGTGGGCCAAAATCATGATTGATTATCTATACTCATATGGTATATCAGTCGTGGTGGCAGGAACAAGACTGACTGACAAACTAAATGCATTACACAAGGAATGGACACCATCACACACGTCATTGCACAAACAAATTTAACAGGAGTGGAAGAGTTTGGAAGAATTTGTATTGGTAGAACGAAATGTTCCTGATTGGACAGAAAAAGAACCAGATTTGGATTGGGAAGACCGAACTTTAGAGACTACCTTATTGGACAGTGTTAAACAATCGGAGACCAGATGCTGCTGCATTCACAGTGGTATCACAATCTGCACAGACAATACTAGAAAAATAGAGGAATGGTGACAACTTCAGGGAAAACAGCGGCACATGCAGAGCTACTACAAATTTTGCCCATAGTAGTTTAATTACCAAAAGAAATAGCCATGTAAATGTCCAGTCCACACATCAAAGACAGAAAAGTATCATTAGCAAATTGATTTACAGATGAAACAGCAAAAGAAGTAGCAGCCAAAACCTTTATGGGATTAGCTGACCATGCAACAAACGAAGACGTTCTTTCAGATGATGTGTTAAACAAAATGCAACAACAAAGCTTACCAGCAAAACTAAGTGTGAAAAAATAAAGGTGCTACATTACAAAATGGGATTTATGTCAGCAGATACAAAACCCACTCTACCAAAAAATGTTTGTGGTATTGTATTGAGCATTGGTAAGTCTCAGGTCTCAACAGTGGGAATGGTAGCCCTGATACAAAGGATTTACCCATGGATTTCATTTGTATGCAAAAAAATGTTTGTAGGGCTTGTTTGACCTGTGCTCGACATTATCCACAAAGGAATGTGTATCCAAAACGTGGTCAGTTTCCTCAGGCTACACATCCATCCATCCCTCCATCCATTTTCTTAGCCGCTTATCCTCACAAGGGTCGTGGGGAGTGTTGGAGCCTATCCCAGCTGTCAACGGCCAGGAGGCAGGGTACACCCTGAAATGGTTGTCACCCAATCGCAGAGCACATGGAGACAAACAGCCGCACTCACAATCCCACCTAGGGGCAATTTAGAGTGTCCAATTAACTTTGCATGTTTTTGGGATGTGGGAGGAAATCGGAGTGCCCGGAAAAAAACACGCAGGCACGGGGAGAACATGCAAACTCCACACAGACAGGGCCAGGATTGAACCCAGGTCCTCAGAACTGCGAGCCCAACACGAGGGTGCATGAGAGTTCGCCCAACGAGTCTTCATGTGTTTTGTGGACTTGGAGAAGGCATTCGACCGTGTCGCTCGGGGAGTCTTGTGAGGGGTTCCTCGGGAGTATGGGGTACCGAATCCCCTGATACAAGCTGTTCGGTCACTGTACGACCGCTGTCAGAGTTTGGTCCGCACTCCCTTGCAATAAGTCAGACATTTCCGGAGAGAGTTGGACTCTTACAAGGCTGCGCTATGTCACCGATTTTGTTCATAATTTTTATGGACAATTTCTAGGCGCAGCCGAGATGTAGAGGGTGTCCGGTTTGGTGGCCTCAGCATCGCATCTCTGCTCTTTGCAGAAGATATGGTTCCACTGGCTTCATCAAGCCGTGATCTCCAGCTCTCACTGGAACGATTCGCAGCAGAGTGTGAAGCGGCTGGGATGAGAATCAGCACCTCCAATTCCGAGACTATGGTCCTTGGTCGGAAAAGGTTGACGTGGCCTTTCAAGTGATGCAGACTTTGTATCGGTCCGTTGTGGTCAAAAGGAAGCTCAGTCGAAAGGCGAAGCTCTCAATGTACCAGTCAACCTATGTTCCTACCGCACCTATGGACATGAGCTGTGGGTCGTGACCGAAAGGACAAGATCCCCGATACAAGCGGCCGAAATGAGCTTCCTCGCAGGGTGTCTGGGCTCTCCCTTAGAGATAGGGTGAGAAGCTCAGTCATCCGGGAGGGGCTCAGTGTCGAGTCGCTACTCCTCCGCATTGAGAGGAGCCAGATGAGGTGGCTCGGGCATCTGATTCGGATACCTCCTGGACGCCTCCTGAGTGAGGTGTTCTGGGCATACCCCACCAGAAAGAGATGCCATGGGCGACCCAGGACTATGTCTCTTAGCTGGCATGGGAACGCCTCGGGATCCCTCCAGAAGATCTGGAAGAAGTGGCTGGGGAAAGGGACGTCTGGGTATCCCTGCTGAAGCTACTTCCCCCACGACCCGACTCTGAAAAGCGGTAGATAATGGATGGATGGATAAAATGACACGGTAAATCCGCAAATGTAAAACCACATTCTTGTGACAATAATCAGGCCATGAGAGTTGCAAGTGTTACAATATGCGTACCTGCAAATGGATCTAGGGCCTATGTGTTTTCCAAAAATTTTATTTTCCATGTGCAGATTTGTGCAGGTGACAAACTGCAATAACTTGCCTTTGAACCAGTTTTGTGGTTGAAGGGAGTGACTGCTTATTTAAAAACTAAATTAGATGTAGAAAAATAGTTTCAAATCATGATGGGCATTTCCAGACAAAAAAATAATTGGCTCATAATAGAAAAACAAGCATCAAAAACTTGTTCCAAACATTGTGTTGTTTGCCCGGATTCACAGATAATACCAATACCTGATAATGAATGCAAAAAAAAAAAAAAAAAAGAGAGGGTTTCCGTGTGTCCATTAACTTCTTTTTAAAAATAAACTGTTTTCTAATGACGCGTCACCAGGAAACTTCACATGCATCAAATTGATAGGAACATGGATGTGTGAACAATTTTTGTGCAATTGTCACGGTGGTACCAATCTTTTTGATTTTTTACGCCGGATGCCCTTCCTGACGCAACCCTTCTGCATTTATTCGGGGAGAGAGAGCTGGAGCCTATCCCAGCTAACTTCAGCTAGAAACAGACAACACCCCGAACTGCTCGACAGCCAGTCGCAGTGCAGATATCAAAACAATCACTGAGCGGGAATCGATCCCACGCTGCCTGCACTCAAAACGGCACTCTGAGGGAAACCCAAACTACAACGTCGCCCCCAGGAGGAATGAGTTTGACACCCTTGCACTACACCATCAGAAAAAAAAAATTAACAAGTTACTGTGCTTTAATAACTTTATTATTGCCATACGTCTATTCATCCTGTCTGTTTATGAATTAACATCTACTGTACGTGCAGTTTTACCCGAACACTGGCATGGACTGAGGAAAAGCTGAATGACATGGGCAAAATAGCAGAAGGAAACACGTGGATACACCTTCCACACTGTAAAAGGTTATCTCAGCTGAGTCACCCAAAGGGAAAGGTGAGCAAAATCGAGCATAAGGTGGGTGCATATTTATAGTATGTGAAAATACCTGAAGGCTGGTGAAGATTTAAAAGACACCTGACTCATTTAGGGGTGACTTGGTCGACAACTTCAAAATGGCTAAATAATATGACAGCATGTTGGGCTGCTACGTTGCCAGCCAAAATGATAATTTTGTTCATGTGGTATTTTTGGGCACCTGTAAAGCTGACAAAAATACATAATAGAACCAATAGTTATACTTAGTCAACTATGCCTACCACACATAAGATAGAGGTGAGACCTCATTTCAAATAACATGTTAAACAACTATGCGGCAGTCACCGAGGCATGAGGGAAGGAGTCTATGTGTGCCTCCCAATGAATCAGTTAAGCATAATTTGAATTCCTTGGCCGAGTCAAATTGTAACACTCAAATAAAGGGACTCTACAAGAAATAAGGTATAGATCAAATAAATGGTATCTGACAAATAATGTCCGAGACTCCAGGTGGAACACCCTGGTGGCGGACGAAGGTAACAGATGGACCCCCTCCTGGGGAACATAATCATATTCTCGGCATCACAAACACCTAATCACTTTGCTTTAGACAAAAATGGGCCTTACAATACAGGTAAATTTAACTTAAAAGTTCAATTATTCCCCCGGCTGTTAAGCCTTCTACCACATTTTGCTGGGGACTCCATTTATGGGTTTATGCTCAGGGAAACCCCTATTTTCTTCTCACCATTACCAATTTAATGCTACCCTAAACCCCAATGCCAAACAAAAGCGTCCGTATACTACGGAGGGAGTTTAAGTATTTTAACCGAAAAAGTGTGATGAATATTTTTTTTACAAATAGGAAACAACTGGTTGTTCTTAATGTAGAATGCAGCTAACAGGCTAAACTATAGTTGCATCACGCGCATGGGCCCTAGGCCACTACTACGGGTCATTCCAGCAGAAATCCCAACAGTGTACAATGAAGGTAATGACTAAAACAACTCCCAACACCACTTGTCAGAAATGGAATAGTGTTTATCCAACAACTAAGGCAGTAAATAAACTGACTAAACTAAACTAATCCATCCATCTGTTTGTGTCTGAAGGTCTGTTTTCAAAATGATTTCCTTTTTAGTGGATGTTGTTCCTCATTTATGTTAATCGGCATGTGAAACTGATTGGATGCTTCTGAAATGGGAAAATTTATTCTCATAAAGGGTATGGAAGGTCCTTAATGCACATTTTTGCTAATATTAGTTTTTTAATGCAGAAATCCATTATGAAGGAAACATTTTTATTTTTCAATATTCTGCAAAAAATTATTGTACAATGCTGGATTCGCCGGAAAAAGACGGAAAACCCCGAGAAGTAACGTGACGTCAGACCCAGAGACAACATGACGAGCATTGGAATACATTGTAAGAACGACGATGTATTTTCCGATATTTCGAGCGATGACCACTATTCTGAAGGGTCCCACGAATATGGTGAAAAATGCAAGTGTTAGAAAGGCGTTAAAGATTATCAATTTGAGCCAGTGAGACAGCACACATGTTTGAAATTGCTGCCGATGAAAGTAAAGACCCAGCTCGGAGGACATGCTTGTTTTGGAAACACGGAACTGGTAAGTATTAATGAAGTTGTTTTGTTCATTTAGCCATAAACTGATAAATATCCTCACAAGGGTTGCGTGAGTGCCGAGTCTATCCTAGCTGTCATCAAGCAAAAGGAACTGGAGATCCCGGAAAAAAACGCACACATGCACAGGGAGAACATCCAAACTCCACAAAGGTGGGGCCAGGATTGAACCCGGGTCCTCATAATTGTGAGGCCATTTACATTAAGATTTTTCCTCAATAAGTAATTATTTATATTATTATTATTAAAACCAGCATTTGTCCAATCAACGGTTGTTCAAACAGTCCAATTCTGGAAAACTGTCATATCTTCAGGTTAATCCAACATACTGCTTATCGACACCTCGTGAGATGGTGTTGGGAAATTGTTGGCAGAAATAACGGCGTGGCACTTCCTCTGTCAAAGATTCATGACACCTTTCCTAATCCAGAGAGCAGAGAGTACATAGGATTTAAATAGTCTACATCCTGATTTTTTTTCTTTGTGTAAATGTTGATGTATATGTTTGCATATGAAGTCAACATACACCCCAGAACTAGATACATAGCATTTTTATTGAACTGTATGCCTATATTTTGTATAAATATGTTACATATTATTTGCACATAATTATTATTTGGTCTTTCAATAAGAGTACTTTCAGAACACCTGAGGTTGAAATACATGTTGCAGTATTCTCTCTGCTGTCAGAAAGATATGTGTTCCTTTCTCGTGAATAGGCACTTCATCAGTCTGGTAACTTTTGGAATGGATCAAAGATGGAGATTGAGCATCTGCTGGTTTGATGTCAACCTATTGTGCAGAAGATGATCCTGCAACATCTGTAATTAATATAGAAAATTAAGGTTCAAAGTTTACAAAATGAGAAAAAAATGTGTACATAAAGCATTAAGCATAAAGCATTCATTTCATTTCAATCTATTTCATGGTGCCCAAATTATTCTTGATAAATTGCAAACAAGTCTGCTATTCTGTGAGTGACTAGTTTGTAATACTGCTTGTTTTAATACTATGTAGTATTTTATGGAAATTAAAAACCTTGCAAAAATAAATAAAGTTTTGTATACATCCATCCATTTTCTCAAGCAGTTATTCTCACAAGGGTTGCGGGAATGCTGGAGCCTATCCCAGCTGTCAATGGGTAAGTGGCGGGGTATACAGTGAACTGGTTGCCAGCCAATTGCAGGGCACAGTCGCACTCACAATCACACCTAGGGGCAATTTAGAGTCCAATTAATGTTGCATGTTTTGGGGATGTGGGAGGCAATTGGAGTGCCCAGAAAAAAACCTACGCAGGCACGGGGAGAACATGCAAACTCCACACAGGGAGGGTTCTGCACTGTGAGGCCAATGCTTTCCAGCTGCTGCACCGTGCCGCCATTTATACACATTATTATCCTGTTTTTCGAGTTGAGAATGGTCAAACGATTTGCAGTAAAATATTTTTCGCTAAGAACGACATTTGCTTCTATCATTCAATCATGTAAACTGTGTTAATAGTTTTCAGGGGAAAAAAATACCTACTTCCGCAGCTTGTCCTTTAACAAAAGCTCTTCGCAGTTTTGGTATTTTCTCGGGGCAGCTGAGCTTGTCGAAGCGTGTCCAGGTTCAGCAGCCGATCCAAGTTCGCGTTTTGAGTCTTTAGCAACAGCGATCTGTTTAGGTGTTGGAACTGGCTGTATGGTAGGTTTGATCCAGGTTTCAACAGTTTTAAAACCCCTCTCAGACATGAGTCCACCAGTAAAAGAGTCCGGGGTGAAATGTTACCCGCATATGACAGAGTGCCGACCGGGTTTAGAAAAATTAGCAAAATTAGTTTGCACAAATCTTACCCACGTTCTTCTGAGGCTTGGGTCTTTTGAAAAACAATGTAAACTGTGTTCAGAATAACTCGAATTGGTACAAAACTGAACCACACACGGGTTCACCATTTTTACGGATTGGTTTTAGTTTATAATCAATGAGGAATCCTCGAAACGTATGGGGTTTTTCTTCGACGTAAACCACCGACGCTCGGTGCTAATGCTAGTCCCACAACAGAATGTTTATCTTAAGTGACGTCAGAGGTCAGCCATGCGAAAGGAGGCATTTTTCAAACAGGAAACTAGGTCAAAGTTCGCGGACTTTAATTCCTAAACATATTTTTCGGTAAAAACATCAAAAAGGTAATGCATATGGTATAGTTGAACATATATTTTTGTCTAGATAAGATAATTTGCGTTAGAAATTACACATTCCATACACTTTAATGCTTGAAACCGAGTGGACTTATACAGTGCTGCTACAATTTTTAATCCAAATACAGGAAATAAAATGTGATTTACCTGGCAATGGCAGGCTCAGGATCAACCAGCCCCACCATGAAACGGAAAAAGAGAGAACCCTTCCATTTCACAAACTCCTCCTGAAAATACATATGTAAAAAAAGGTTTAGCAATAGACAATATGTAGTTATAAATACCCTTTTAGAGTCTGTCTCCCATTACGTTCATTTAAAGGGAAAACAGGAGTTAAGTTGAGTTGTTTAAAGGAGACGTGCCACATTTTTTTCTGGGTCCTGTCTCCTAAAAATGAACAACTGCTCACCCTTACCCATTATATCAGTGGGTAAATGCAGAGGAGAAGAAGTCTCATGACTATGAACAACAAAATATACTTAAAGTAGCCATTAAGCCTCTTCTAAAAAAAACAGGACTGGATGCTTCTGCATTCGCAAGATATAGACCGATCTCTAATCTTCCTTTTATAGCCAAGATTGTTGAAAAAGTTATTTTTAATCAAGTGTAGGAATAATTGTGATCATAATTATCATACATCTGCTTCCAATAATGAAATGCTTTGCTCTGCTCTAGATAACGTGGCAGCCTCCAAGCAGGAGATAGCAAGAACAAAAACATCTAATCATCAGAACTGTTAGAACTGCTGCCTGTTAAAGAAATGATGACCACACATGTATTGAGCAATCTTCCACACATGCACACGCACATGAACAAACATGCACACCTTGTTTCAAACTGTTTTGCTTGTCGTCTGCTTTTTGTAACATCCATGTAAATAAGGGACGTCTTAAAACTAAATAAATAGAGGTGCTGAGGAGAGGATAATCAGAGAGTGCAGTGGTGAATTGTACGAGACAGTTCCTCTCCTCTCTCCTCGCGAGACTTGAACTGGTGTCTTTGCTTCCTTTTTTGTCCTGTTTAATGAATGTCTGATTGGTGAACCTGACATCAAGCCAGCAATTTCTTGAGTTTAAATGTTAAACATTCCAACAAAAGATCGCTGGTCAATAGTTTATGATCGACTCAGAACGTCTCGATACATCTGCACTACATTTAACTTGAAGAGCCATGTGACATGCGCACATTGAATAAATACTTGATTAAAAAGTTACAAAAAAGTTAAGATTCCTGTCACAAACTGCCATATACTGCACATTTACTTAAATTATGAATTATTACAAAGGTGGTCAGTTTTCAATCACAAGTACAGTAAATTACAATACTGTGTCACTGTGTGGCGTATGTCCAGTATACTACCATTTGATGTCTAAGTTGTTATATTTTGAGTTCTGTTGGGGAAAAACATGGGAAATGTGTTCAGAGAGGAATAAGTGTAACTGTCGTTTATACACATTCGATTGTTTTGGTGAAGTCGAATGAAAGAAATATTTTGTTTCCTCACTTGTCTTCATTTCAGTTTGAACAAAGGGGACACTTTCAAAACTTGTAGTCATATAAAGATTATTTGTCTTAATTCTAATCAGCCAGTCAAGGATCATTTATGCACACTGAATTTACTGTATCGCCGTATGATAAAATGCAAACTGCTCTCATCAAGTTGCATAATCCACGTTAATGCCTATTTTTTTAAATGCATTATCTTTTATGAATGTGAAGCTAAAAAATGACTATATTTAAAAAAGGCAACCAATTAGCCAGTCATTAAGTGAAAGGTTAAAAAAAAATATTTTGAGCCGAGCAAGGGATCATGCCATCCCAACAGCTCAAGGGGTACAGAACTCTTTCCATGCCCCTTTTACTATGAAATCACTTCTGGCATGTCTCCATATATGGTATGTAACAAAAATAATATACAATACTGTGTAGTTGAAGTTAAAGTTCTCCGTGAGACGTGATGATCAGGATAATAAATATTCTGAAAATGTACACAGACAAAAAAATCTGACAGGAAGATGGTACATGAGCAATGTTCCCTCTAATTTTTCATGTCTGGCCATACAAACAAGCTCCCTGACCACACCCAGGACCACTGTGATCAAAATCTGAAGGGCTCACTGCGGGCACACACCAGTATCACGCCTGGGATCATAGAAAGTTTCATGGCTTATGAAAAGAATCAAATGAAAACACCAATTTCCATTAGTTTGCTTTTAAGATAACTCACTTGTCCCACTTAAAATGAAAGAATTTTCCTCCCTGAATTTGATATTCATGACCAGCATTTTGTGTATAATGTCTGCGGTCTCATCTACTATCAGGGTATGCCAGGGTGCATTTTTAACCTTACACATAGTGTCATTCTGCTCATTGATTGAATTCACAAATTCAATTCTGGTATAGAGCTCGTGCACCTATGTCACCGAAATCACATAAGTGGCCATATTGCCGGTCAAACATCGCATTGTTCAATGCTAAGTTGGTTGGAGACGAAACGAAAATACGTTTAAAAATGAGAGACACTTTGCATAGGGGACCCATATTTAATGCAAAAGTCTATGTTTTCGCTGATAAGAAATTGGACTGTTAATTCGCTTTTGCTTGTCTCGGACAACTGGATATACAGGTGTATCTGTTGTGTAAGTCGTCGAGATTTACACAGAAAAGTTTGAAAGCTTAAAAAAGTCTGGATACATACAAATACTTCGTTACTGGATTTGTTCTCAACGGGGAGACTGCTCGTGAACGAAGAAATGTGTTTGGCTACACGTTAACCTTTGCCGAAATCTATCAATCTTTTCAGTTAGTATTCAAAACAAATACCAATATTTAAACAAATGAACCCTTCGTTTTACACAAACTCGCATTCATTAATTAGTGAGAGGTAGGAGCGGGGCGCATCGCCGCAAATAGGAGGCCGGCTGGCTAGAACTTGCCTTTATGTGCATCCGCTCGATGTATTGGCCATACCTGAATCAAGCGATGAGGTGGATGGTAGTCTAACGTCTTTTTGGGGGGTAGGGGTACGCTGTCACACTGCCTCGTGATTGACGGAATGAGAGCCCCTGGTGTAACTGAATTTTCATTGACATGGCTCAAGATGTTGATGACTTTCGACGTGAAGCACCTCAGTACATGCTCAGGACGCTAAACTTGCATTTCCTGGTTTGGGGTGAATACCGGTTGTTTTGGAGCAGGCTTGTTTAGTTAACAATGTTTATGACAAACACGTAAATCTCAAGATTTCATCTTGAGAGAATGTGAGGGGAGGGGCGTTACTGATACTAGTGTTAGTGCCTCAACATGGCTACGCTCATGAAAGCAAAACAACAAACTCAAACGCTTGTTCGTTCAATGTTGTCAACTAACATCCACATTAATTTTAGGCAATTTATTCCTCAATTTTCTGGGGGAATTGTCATGAAAACTTGAAAATCCAAAATTCTGGGAAAATCCGGAGGACTTTCATCACTACAATGCGTATTTAAAAAAAGAGAAACCATTGTAATAGGCTTCAGCCCTTGTACATGACAGTCGCGGCCACACGTAAACCTACGTAAACCTCTCAGCGACAGGCGGGTTATTTTCTTTTTTTAAATACGCATTGGACTCATTTGAGAGGAATGCATATTAAAGGAAAAAAAAACACGTCTGTCAGGGAGAGGTTTATCGAAGTTTAACGTGTGGCTGCAACACGTTGCCGTGTACGTTGGAGACGACTCCCTGTCTTTTTTTTAACGCATTGTTCTCAAATGAGCCAACTTGTCATTATAAATATGTCTTGGGAATTTAAGATTGGGAATAATAATTCCTACCTGAAATGAAGTGATTGCTACACAGTCATGTGTATTTATTTGGGCACCATCCATCACATTTAATTGCCGAAATCTATCGATATTTTCTCATTTTTTCACCTGGTATTCTATAGAATGACCTCTGAATATATGTCTCATCTGTTGTAACAACCAACATCACAACAAATCGAGCGTTGTGAATATTCTGGTCTGGTTCAATGTCCCTAACACTGTCAAGCAGCCCTCTTTGGCCGGCATTATGGCGCCGTGAAAATGGTGACGTCACATGCACGATACTCACATACTTTGCCATGTGATTGTGGATTTGTTGAAGTGACATCAATGATGCATTCATTTTAATGGCAAGTAAAATATTGTCAATGAGAACTTGTAACCTGCTCAGGGTCAGATTTTTTTTTGTGTGTGTGTCATTCTGTGTCATTCTTTTTCTCCAGGTTCTTTGCGCTCTCCCACAATCATGTACCAATCTCTTTTCCCATCTTGAGTCTTTGTATAATTCCAACAGCATTCAAATATATTTTCTGTTGAATGTGTAGCTTGAGGTAGTCCAGCTTCCATTTAGTCCATATTTTTCCATTGGAAAAGTCACTCACAACTTTTGCTTTGTTGCATGTATTGCAGAGCATATCTTTGGGTTTGGGAGTCGAAATATAACATTCACTGCCCGTTTGTTTCACCATAATCAGGAGTTAGCATTAGCATTACGTAACTCCTCTGCATGTTATGAAGTGTTTACAAGCAGAGCATATGCATACTGTCAATGCCATGACTGGCTGCGTAGCATAACTGCATCATATCGTATGATTAGTTGGACACCTGTTACTCACTGAATTACACAGCAAAATGATACAGACAAAAATATATTTCATTTGCAGTGTGTTCACTGCGCTGAATAGGTTTTTGAGAGTGTGCGACCAGTGTGCAATTGTGCATCTTAGAGGGAACATTGTACATGAGTCCATCAGTATAATTTTTATCATATTCTATAATAGTACAAAATTGTCAACTGCACACTTCGTGCAGTTCATTTTTAATGAAAGAACAGATTTTATTCCAAGAACTTTTTCTCAAACTTAAAATGATATTTTGCAGAACCTTTGTCTCTTCTTACCTGGAGGAGGTTGGTCAGCATGATGAGAGTCTGCTCCCTGATGATTGCTTCATCATCTCGTAGACAGGCAGAAATGTTGGAAATATAGTGATCCAACAGATTTGTGTATCGAACACATAGATCACACATCACAATCACAACATTGTTGCGTACAGCGACTTCTGTGCCAACCTTCAGCTCCCTGGCAAACACTGGCAGGTACTTTTGGACGAGTTCCTCATGCTGCAGACACAGCTTACCTGATCCAGTAAGACAGCATTGAAAAAAAGAGCCAACCCTTCTCACACAATTTTTAAATAAAGAAAAACAAGAAACAGGAAAACAAAAGTTTGCTTACCCAAAGTAATGACACCATGTGCTCTGACTTTGGTTGGCAGTGAGTTTGCTTTAAACTTCGAGACAGGCAGTGAAGCTGTTAGCTCATCCTGAGAATCTGGAAATAATAAACAGAGAAAACCATCAGTAACCTTTCAACCATCTTCACAAAAAAGAGTGATGCAGTTTGAGTTTCATAAGGGAATCTAAAGTTTGTTTCATTTTCCCATGATTTAACAGACGTCCCAATACAAATTATGCTGTTAAAAAAGGTCAGAAGCTTGGGAAGGTTGGCTTCCGGTTTCCGAACTGGTGAGAATAATTCAAAGCGGCTCCGACTTGCGAGTCCGTTCAATAACTAAATCCTGCTGAATTTGGACCGAATGTTGTGAGCGCTCGACGTGGGACGCCCCTGGTGATGACTTCAGTGGACTAAAATAATCATCTGTATAATTTTAGTACCCAAATTGGAGCAGTTTGTGTTTGTGTTGAAGCTGCGGGGCCAAGCCTAGCCTAGCCTAGCCCCGGAAAACAGCAAAGTTTGTAATCAAACATTTGCTGAGGAGGTAAACATTCAAGAATGAGTACCTACACGACCTGCAAAACCTACGTTTTGTTTACAACGAGGACCGTGAGTACTTACTTACTTATACCAATTTAAATGTGCCTTTCGGCCCAGACCTCCTTAGCTTAGCTGGCTAACAACGGTGAGCATTTGCGATCAAACAGTGCTGTTGAAGAAGCATCGAAGGTGTTTATCTTCATAACATGTACAACTGGGAAAACAAGGGACGTGAGGACTTATCGGAAATTTAGTCTTATGTTAGTACCCAAATACGAGCCATATTGTTCGCGTTGAAGCTGCTCGACCCTAGTTTAGCCCAGCGCGCAAATAACGTTACCTAATTCCTTAAATCTACATATTCTTTGAATCGTTATACCCATTATATTTTCACACAGATAGTATGTGATTTATGGACCCGATGTGCTGACTGTCCTTATTTGATAGCTTTTATCCGACCTAAACTTTAACATAGATTAAGTAGTATGTAAATTGTGCATCTTACATGTTGACTTTGTATATTTGATTGCTTTTATATGACTTTAACTTTAACATAGACTAAGTTGTGTGTGAATTGTGTATCTTATGTGCTGACTTTGTTTATTTGATTGCTTGTATTTTGTCTATCTGAAGTCCGTTGGGCAGCACATTATTGTGCTATCTGTTGGCCGGTCCCAAGCCCGTATAAATGCAGAGGGTTACGGCGGGAAGGCCATCCGGCAGAAAGTGCATCCGGCGTTAAACTGTGCCAAACAAATATGAGCGTTCATCAAATGACTTCCATAAAGTGGTCCGGGCTAACTACGCCCACCCACGACACTGTTAATTTGCAGGCCTTAGGTAGAAATTCAGGTAATGTAGGTCAAAGACAAAAAAGACGAGGAAAGTGACTTAGTCAGCAGAAGAAGAAGAGGCATGCACAGTCCCTACAACTGTGTGTTGGGACCTTGAATGTTGGTACTATGACAGGAAAAGCTCAGGAGCTAGTTGCCATAATGATTCGGAGAAAAGTTGATGTTTTGTGCATCCAGAGAGCAAGTGGAAAGGGAGTAAGGCAAGAAGCTTGGGAGCAGAGTTTGAATTCTTTTACCATGGAGTAGATGGGAAGAGAAATGAAGTAGGGGTTATTTTAAAGGAAGAGCTGACTAAGAATGTCTTGGAGGTGAAAAGAAATTTGAAATTGAGGGTATTGTGTATAATGTGATTAGCGGCTATGCCCCACAAGTAGAATGTGACCTTGAGTTGAAATTTTGAAATGAAACCAGACGAAGTTGTCCTGAGCATCCCAGAGAGAGAGTTGTGATTGATGCAGATTTCAATGGTCTTGTTGGCGAAGGAAACAGGGGTGATGAAGAAGTGATGGGTATGTATGGCATTCAGCAAAGGATCTTTGAGGGTCAGATGTTGGTGGACTTTGCAAAAAGGATTGACCTGGCAGTGGTGAACACTTATTTCCATAAGAGACAGGAACATAGTGACCTACAATAGCGGAGGTAGAAGCACGAAGGAGGATTATATTTTGTGCAAACGATGTAATCTGAAGGAGGTTACTGATTGTAAGGTAGTGGTGGGGAGGAGTGTAGGTTGACAGCATCGGTGGTGTGTAGGATGACTGTGGTAGCGGGTAGAAAGATTAACAAGACAAAGGTGGAGCAGAGAATAAGGTGGTGGAAGTTGAGGAAGGAAGAATGCGATTTGGCCTTTCAGAAAGAGGTGAGAGAGGCTCTAGATGGACAGGAAGAGCTCCCGGAAGACTGGAATACTACTGCCAAAGTACTCAGAGAGGCAGACAGGAGAGTACTTGGGGTGCCTTCTGGTAGGAAAGAGAAGGAGACTTGGTGGTGGAACCCCAAAATACAAGAAGTCATCCAAGGAAAGAGATTAGCGAATTAGAAGTGGGACATGGAGAGGACGGAGGAGAGGCAGAAGAAATACATTGAGATGCGACACAGGACAAAGGTAGAGGTGGCGAAGAGGCATATGACATGTACACCAGGTTGGATACGAAAGAGGGAGAAAATGATCTCTACAGGTTTGCCAGATAGAGGAATAGAGATGGGAAAGCTGTACAGCAAGTAAACGTGATTAAGGATAGCGATGGAAATATGTTGACTGGTGCCAGTAGTGTGCTAAGTAGAAAGAGTACTTTGAGAAGTTAATGAATGAAGAGAAGGTGGAGTCGGAGAGGCAAGCGTGAATGACCAGGAAGTGGCAAATATTAGTCAGGGGGAAGTTAGAAAGGCACTGAACAGAATGAAAAATGGAAAGACAGTTGGTCCAGATGACATACCAGTGGAGGTATGGAAGCAATTTGGAGAGGTGGCTGTGGAGTTTTTAATAGAATACTAGCAGGAGAGAAGATGCCAGAATGTCGGAAAAGTGTGCTCGTCCCCATTTTTAAGAACAAAGGCGATGTTCAGAGCTGTAAACTATAGAGGAATAAAGATGATGAGCCACGCGAAGTTATGGGAAAGAGTAGTGGAGGCTAGACTCAGGACAGAAGTAGGTATTTGCGAGCAACAGTATGATTTCATGCTGAGAAAGAGTACCACAGATGCACTATTTGCCTTGAGGATGCTAGTGGAAAAGTACAGAGAAGGTCAGAAGGAGCTCCACTGCTTCTTTGTAGACCTAGAGAAACCCTATGACAGAGTACCAAGAGAGGAACTGTTGTATTGCATGCGAAAGTTTGGTGTGGCGGAGAAATATGTTAGAATAGTACAGGACATCTATGAGGGCAGCAGAACAGCGGTGAGGTGTGCCGTTGGTGTGTCAGAAGAATTGAAGTTGGAGGTGGGACTGCATCAGGGATCCGCGCTGAGCCCCTTCCTGTTTGCGGTAGTAATGGATAGGCTGACATGTGAGGTTAGATTGGAATCCCCTTGGACTATGATGTTCGCAGATGATATTGTGATCTGCAGTGAAAGCAGGGAGAAGGTGGAGGAACAATTAGAAAGATGGAGACATGCACTGGAAAGGAGAGGAATGAAGATTAGCCGAAGTAAAACAGAATATGTGTGTATGAATCTGAGGGGGGGAGCAGGAGGAGTGAAGCTTCAAGGAAAAGAGATAGCGAGGGTAGATGACTTTAAATACTTGGGGTCAACAACAGAGAGCAATGGGGAGTGTGGTAAAGGATTGAAGAAACAGGTCCAAGCGGGGTGGAACATTTGGCGTAAGGTGTCTAGTGTTCAATGCGACAGAAGAGTCTCCGCTAGGATGAAGGGCAAAGTTTGTAAAACAGTGGTGAGGCCGGCCATGATGTATGGATTAGAGAGGGTGACACAACAGGAACCAGAACTTGAGATAGCAGAAATGAAGATGCTGAGGTTCTCGCTTGCAGTCAACAGGTTGGATAGGATTAGAAACGAGCTCATTAGAGGGACAGCCAACGTTGGATGTTTTGGAGACAAGGTTAGAGAGAGCAGACTTAGATGGTTTGGACATGTTCAGAGACAAGAGAGTTAGTATATTGGTCGAAGGGTGCTGAGAATGCAGTTGCCAGGCAAAAGAGCAAGAAGAAGACCAAAGAAAAGGTTGATGGATGTTGTGAGGGAGGACATGAGGACAGTGGGTGTTAAAGAAGAAGATGCACGAGATGGGCTTAGATGCAAAAAGATGATACGCTGTGGCGATCCCTGATGGGACAAGCCGAAAGGAAAAGAAGAAGCAGCAATTAAATTGTCATCTCTATCTGTAAGTGTTCGTATTCCATTTGGATTTGCTATTGAAGAGATGAAGCAGGGAAGAAAAATATCTTCAAAAAGTTATTTGCGTTGGAATGCTCTTGAAATGTTTAATTTCACAAAAGAGAAATGAGAGAGTAAAAGAGTGACTACTGAGCTCGGAGTTCACTGTGTGACTGCATGCTCACAAAAAATAAAAATATTGCAATTAGGTTTTTCCAATATCCCAATGTGTGTTTTTGCCATTCAATTAAAAACGTTCATGTAATACCTGGGAATCTCCCTCTGTGTGTGGTGAGGATAGATTCCACAAGCAGGATCATTCTTTGGGTCACTCTAGCAGGACAGTTGAGCGACGCAAGACCAAAAGTGTGAAGGTATTTCACCTGGAAGACATTATCAATTCAAAAGCACATCTTGAAATCACTATTAGCTAAACAACAGGCGGTCAATGTAATTTAATTTTACTGTATACTGTTTCATAGCACTGAACATTGCCCAGAAACATTATTTTAATGGAAAGTTATTCTCACCATTAGCTCCTCATTAATGTTTTGGGTTCCATTTTCATTCAGGATGATACCAGCTAAATAATCCTCACAGACTGACACCAGCTGACCACAGTGATGATTCAGGAAAGACTAACAGGGGACAAAAGTTATCCAAAACAAAAAACTAATTTGTCTTTTCATCAAAAATTTAAAAATAAGGAGGCAGGATTTCCACCTGGGTCTGTTTGATATCTTCACTGCTGCCAAGTTGGTGAAGAGTATCGATAGCTGCACTGATAACCTCAAGTGACATGGTAAAGGACTTCAACCAACACGTTAAATCATCTGTGGACAAACAAATTAATTAATCCAGATGTTAAAAGAAATGTGACCGTTCCATAATAAATTACGCACCAACTATCCTATCTTTTGTGTCTTCATTTAAGTGAGCAGAAATTTCTCCAATCACACACATAATGTGACAACAGGTTGTCACACTCACTTTCTTTGAGCTAGGGGGAAAAAAAAGTTTGGACTCTTCGTAATCAAAATCCACACGATTGAATGTAATCTTTGTGGATAAATGTCCACTGTACCTGACCATGTCTTCCCAGAAATCCAAAATTTTTCCACAAGGAATTTGGGGTGATGCAGAAACTACCGTGGAAAGTAGCAGCCAGGCTCCAGCACTGTGATCAGCCTCAGTGTGTGAAATTAGGTTATTTATAAATGTTGCAGTCAACTGATTTTGTTTCGTCCAGACAGTGATGGCTCGATTGAAATACTGGCTGAAGAACAAAAGATATAATTTATTGTAATCAAAATCACCAAATAAAAATATAATCACTGTCCAAATAAACAACTTTGAAGGCCTACAAAAGTAGATTTTGAATCTTTTTAAAGAAACACATTAACTGGAATTGCAACATGTAAAGGGTTCCACTTATTATATTTGACATGAAAATTCCAGTGTTACATGACCATCCTTCACATAGAAAGACAAACTGACAAACCTAAGGTTCTGACATTCATCACAAAGCATATTTAGCAGCTTCCAGGTCAGCCTCTGACTGGCATCCAGATGACGGCTCGCAGAGTATGGTTTGACCTGGCTGAGCAAGAAGTGGTCCAGAGCCTCCAGGGACTTCTCCTGGACAGAGTTCTCAGAATCCACCACAGCTGGTACCACACCATGTAGCCATGCTTTCTGCACTAGGTTGCAATCTGGTCTAGCCTGGTTATGGCAATCAGCAGGCACACAGAAACATCATGAAAGGCAGCATAATGGAAACAATGCATTACACATTAAATTATTAGTTGTCTGAAAAGTTTCTCAACTGTGGGCTCACATCCAGGATTTCTCCCACACACTGCAATGCTTTCTTCTTCACAGATACAGCCGGGTCTCTACAGCGCTCTGAAAGCATAGACAGGTTCTCCCACTTCATTGGGATCACACCATGCTTCAGAAGACCCACAAGGGCCTGAGGAAGGGATTTAAAACTAAAGTTTAATGATCCATCCAAAAGCTCTAAATCTGCAGACTGCACATTGATTATGGAATTATCAGTACCCAGTTCACAATACCTGCAGTGCCGATTTGCGAACATTAGATTTGGAGTCTTGTATACGCCGCAAGAGAAGAGTGATGTTCTCTTTTGCTGCATCGAAAATAAACATGTAAATTACAACAAATCATCTAAAATGTCTCCTCAACATACCATTCATGTAAATGAGAATTGTTCATGTGAACTCAATGACAAGTTGTGCTTCATGTTCTTTTTCAAACCTAAAACTTTCAGTCTGAGTGAGAAATCAAATAAAATGTACTTCAATGTTATGAGTATGGAATTGAGAACTTGGTAGTTGTAGCCAATAGGTTAACCATAACTGTCAAACAGTTCATTATAGCACCAAAACCACAAAGCTGTTCGTTGGGCATGAGAAGTCTCTTCACATGCATGTCGCACCCTGAAGTGCATGTGAAAGCATTATTCTATAGGTCATTGTTTTTCAAACAGGGGGCATGGCTGCCATGGACACTTTTCATATTAAGTTACAACTAGCAGATGGAGCTAACTTTACTACTAAGCACACAAGCCACACCATCCACTGAAATGACTGCAGGAATTCAACAAGTTACATTTTACCTGAGAAAAAAGGTAGTTTTTTTTAATCTTGGTGCCTTGGTAAAATCGCCAGTGTAATTTTTCACCTGTAAAAGTGACCACTCAAATTTTTCATGTCTGATCAAACACGTTAAGGCCCTAAGCAGTCCCCTTGACCACTGTGAGCAACATCAGATGTGTCATCCACTGAAGTTACATAGCTTAAAAGAATCAAATGAAAGAATTTACATTCCTGTCAGAACACTTTTATGAACAATTGTGTTTTTGCAAACTTACAATGAAAATGACAAACTTATGTTCTCAAAAAATACACTGCTAACCAAACCATTCAAATTATAAACTATGAACTCTAAGTTTTAAAGCCCGCTTCCAAATATATTTCATTCATTTTTTAAATTGACTGATGTCCCTGTTTGTTTTTCTTGGTGTAAAACCTACTGCTTGCACAATATCTTTTGTCGTGACTTGGTGACAGCTGAATGATACTCTCAAACTGTTTAATGGTGAACATTATTTTTGCTTCCTCTATTTAAAATACAGAACAATGTTTTGGGATTTTCTGAATTGTCTGTGCGTTCATCCTTGACGAGGGTGTCAATGTGGACGTTTAACAACACACAGTCTCATCCTGCACTATTTGACTGATTGAATAAAAATCAAGGGGCATAACTTTCGCTACGTCAGCTTTATCATATACTTTGCCATGTGTTTGTGAATTTGTTGAACAGACAACAGAGATGCACTCCTTTTGATGGTAAGGAGAATATTGTCGATGAGAATTTGAACTTGCTCTGGAATTGATTTATTTCCCCAGAGTCATCTCATTCTTTTTCTCTGTATTTGGCACTCTCCCCCTTCTCTTGTTGGATGGTTGAAGCTCGGTAGCAGGAACAAGAATGGAACGAAGCACCAGCTTGCTGCTTGAAAGGCTTTGTTGGCTCCTTTGAATAATACTCTTCAACGGTTTCCGGCACTAAACTTTTACTCTACTCACCCGCATCTATATGCGCTCCTTTACTCATTATAATCCTCCCCCCCCCCCCCCCCCCCCCCGGTACACACCTGCACAGTCCTATCTCACACACATATAAACGCATTCACCCACACACACCAAGCTTGTTGTCATGATACCGTAACAAGAAAGTTCTTGCCCAGTTCCACCGCTTTTTCTTCTATTTGCACATACTCTATCAGTCATTGCATCTTAAAATAGCATCTTTTTTTTTTTTTTTTAACTTTCGACATTATTATCAAGAGTAAACAGCGTGTTTAGCTCATCTTCGCTCTGTGTTGCCAAGCCTGCCTTGCTAAACAGGTGTTGGGCGGCGCATAAGGATGCTACCCTGGTCACTAACGTTTACAGGCTGTGTAAGTACGTATGTGAATTTAATGGATGGAGCAGACAGTCACCCCTCAGTCATTGAATCACATTGCAAAATGTCACAAATTCAATAGTTGTATGTTATGCTTTCAATTCGGGTTGGATTTTTATTTTTTCGTGTGCAATGCAGGGACCACAACAATGTGGAATTGTGCATACGTGCAATTTAGAGGCAACATTTTTCTCAAGCAATAATGTTTGCAGGCTAAGCCTACAGGTGTAAGACTATGTGGGGGACAGGTGGGAGGTGAACTGCAAGAAGAAAAACAAAAGGTGTGTTGCAAATAAAAGTTTGGGAACCACTGTTTTAGGTAAAGCACAATAAATATGGAAGTAAGTGGCTACCTTAAATGATTCCCACCAAATGTGAAAAAACACATTGTTGAGTGTAAGACTTCACAAGAAGTTTTGGTTCATGGACCAGACAAAAAAATGTTTGCATGAAATGCGTAGTGTCATGACTTCATATGACTCACCATCAGAGAAAATGCTGTCGTTGCTACAGACCTCAACAGTCCTGAATGGCAAAGAATGGTAGGTTTTCTGATGCTGCTGGGAAGTTCCTGAAACACAGTCAAATGATTCAATGGAAATTAGCATTACTAATCCAAAAATTCTTTCCCAGCTTGTCTTTAAATGACAAATACATTTTTCATGAAGTGTAATCCAACAAATGAAAATTCATCTCAAACCCTATGGTATATTTTTGTTGCACACGACATGTAGGCCACTACCCAACCAGTCTATGTTTTGTGGACTTGGAGAAGGCGTTCGACCATGTCCCTTGGGGATTCCTGTAAGGGGTTCCGAATCCCTGATATGGGCTATGGGGTCCCTGTACGACCAGTGTCAGCATTACGGGCAGTAAATCTGACTCATTTCAGGTACGGGTTGGACTCCACCAAGGCCGCCTGTTATCACTGATTGTGTTCATAATTTTGATGGACAGAATTTCGAGGCGCAGTAAAGTTGTAGATGGGGTTCAGTTTGGTGGCCTCATTATTGCAGCTCTGCTTTTTTGGAGATTATGTGGTTCTGCTGGGCTCATGAATCCGTGATGTCCAACTGGACCGGTTGGCAGCTGTATGTGAAGCAGCTGAAATGAGAAATCGACATCTCCAAATCTGAAACCATGGTCCTCAGTCGCAAAAGGGTGGTGTGGCTCCTCCAGTTCGGGGATGAGATCCTGGCCCAAGTGGAGGGGTTATAGTATCTTGGGTTTTCTTCGCAAACGAAGAAAGAATGGAATGAGAGATGACTAGCCCATCGGAAAAGCATCTGCAGTGATGCAGACTTTCTATTTGTCCACTGTGGTGAAGAAGGAGCTAAGTCGAAAGGTGAAGCTATCAATTTACCGGTCGATCTACATTCCTACCCTGACCTATGGTCATGAGCTGTTGGTCATGACCAAAGGAAGAAGATCTCGGGTACAAGCGGCTGAAATGAGTTTCGTCCACAGGTTGTCCGGGCTCTCCCTTGGAGATGGGCTGAGAAGCTCTGTGATCCGGGAGGTGCTCAGAGTAAAGCCGTTGCTCCTCCACATTGAGAAGAGCCAGATAAGGTAGCTGGGGGTTCTGATTCGGATACCTCCCTGGTGATGTGTTCAACCATGTCTCATCGGAAATACCCGTGGGACGACTCAGGACACGCTGGAGAGACTATGTATGACAAGCACAGGGACGCCTTCTGCCTTTCGTCTTTGGACATTTCTGGAACATTCGTTCACTTGGAGAATATATGCTGGAAAGAACATTGACCTGGTTGGGAACATTTGTTCAATGTTGGTGACTATTCTTCGTTTGGCTCGACTACTAGGTTTTTTCACTTCTATTCTGTATTGGTTGTTTTATCGTCTTCGTGTTGTATTGTGTCTGTGATTAAATTGCCTTAAACCCAATACAACTGCTTTGTCACATTTTGCTGGTTTGAGCAAAGGGGATTTTAGTCTACATTCACACGTAAATAAAGTGGGTTCTCGTCCGGGATCGAATTCATTTGACATTTGAGACATCTGTTTAAAAGCGTTTTTCTTCATATTTGCAACTTAAACTGTGAAGCCAGCAAAATATAGTTTAAACTTGAGCACTTAATTCAGTCCCCTGCCCCTGAATAAGTCTGTGCTTTGCACAAGTCTGCTCTTTTGCAACTTGCTAGTCATTTCTGACTTGATGTCAAACCTGCTATGAGAAAATTCCAAATTTTGAAAATTGTTTTGAGTCATTACATTGATAAATTTTTTGTTCCTAATGTTTTGGCCTGGTAAAAGAGGAACCTGCTAATGTTTTGGAATTAAAGGAACTGTAATTAAAACACATTGAAAGAGAGAGACAAAGGACAGACATCGAACTTGGAAAATTAGAATTTGACAAAGACATTGAACTGAAGAAACTTGAAATGTCCTCTGATTCAGTTAGTTCTTCATCTTTTGATATCACATGGTATGCCAAAATGGTCCCTCCTTTCAATGAGAAAGAAGTTGGTAAGTACTTCCTCTACTTTGAGAAAGTTGCTGAAAACCTCAAGTGGCCTAAAGAGTCATGGACTAAGCTATTGCAAATATAATATAAAAAAGGGAAAAGCTCAGGATGTATATCCGGCCCTTTCTGTCAAGCAAAGTTCTGATTATGATTTTGTCAAAAATAACCGATTGGAAGCTTATGAGTTAGTGCCTGAAGCGTACTGTCAGAACCTTTGAAATACTCAAAAGAGGGACAATGAGAGCTTTGTAGAGTTTGCTAGGGGAAAGGAAACTTTGTTTGATAGGTGGTGTAGTTCAAAGGGGGTTTCAGATTGGCAGACTTTGAGGCAGTTAGTTCTGATGGAGGAATTCAAGCAAAGTGTTCATTCTGATCTCTGGACTTAATTGGATGAAGAAAATGTTAAAGACTTATTTGATGCAGCGATGTTGGCAGATAATGGTTTTTGACTCACAAGAGTTATTTTCAGTCTTCTAGCAATTGCATTTTTTTCGCCAAAAGGACTATTCAACGGGAAAGACTGCTTATCTATCATAGAGGGTCAAGTGGTGATACAGCAGGTTCAAATTCTTCTGACAAGCAGTCACATTCTTCTTCCAAACCCAAGTCTTCTAAGTGACACTTGTGACTCTGGTCCTGTCTGTGCTTATTGTAAGTAGCTGGTCACTTCATTTCTGCTTGCAAAAGGTAAAAGTATGTTTCTTTCGGCTTGTCCCTTTCGGGGTCGCCACAGAGTGTCATCTCAGATGAATGCACATATATGTTTGGCAAAATTTTTTTACGCCGGATGCCCTTCCTGACGCAACCCTTCTCAGGGAGTGGAGGTTGCACTTTAGTTTACCAAACCAGTGCTCTAACCACTGAGCTACGGGGCCTCCTAAGTTTAACCACTGCGAGCAGGGTTCTGCTTGCAAAAGGTCAAATACAAAAATCACTCCACTAGTCCCCTAAATTCTTGTATATCTATCACACCTTAGCCTTCCTTGCCTGGTGGTTCTGAGGAGAGTTTTGTTTCTGACAATAAACTTTCAGATTTTGAAGTTCTGAAGAAGTATTTACCTTTTATTCACACTGGCTTGGTTTCACTTATGGGAGATAATTCTATTCTATTCTGAGGGACACTGGAGCTCTTCAATCTTTAATTTTGAAGGATGTTTTGCTTTTTTCTGCAGAGTCTTTAGATACTCAGATGTTATTCTTACGGCTATAAGTGGCAGTTCTCTTGCTCCTTTACATTTTGTGAATTTGACTTCAGATCTGGTTTCTGACACCATCGAAGTTGGTGTTCTTGACTCTGTTGTTCTTGACTCTCTTCCAATTCTGGGTGTTGATTTGTTGATCGGCAATGATCTTATGGGGGCTCGAGTTGGCGCTGAGCCCATTGTCACTGTTTCTCCCGAGTCTTCACCCAGTACAGAGAAGTTGGAGTCTGACTTTCCAGGTATTTTTCCATCTTGTGTAGTGACTCGTTCTAAGTCAAAAGACATTTCTTCCAAGACTTCTTTGCCGAATTATTCCATTTGTGATTTACCAGATACATTTATGGTTCAGTCTTCAGCCATAGAGGGTGAGGACTTATCTTCGAAGAGGAGTAACTCTTCAGGTCTTACTGATAAGTCTGAAAATTTGTCGAATGGTGATCACATTTTGTCTAGAAAGCAGCATCTTAGTGCACAAAGTGACCATGTTGAGCTAAAAGATTCTCAAGCCAAAATGTAACAAAATGACAAAAAGTCAAAAGAGCTTTCATTCCTGGTGAAAAAGTGTTAAGTTTTACTTTCCATTCCTCGACAAACACTCAGAGGTAAATGTCAGGGTCAATATTGAATAAACAAAAAGGTTAGCGACACTGACTACATTGTCCTGACTCCTGGCCATCGTAAGCACAAAAGGTTATGTCGTTTGAACATGTTTAAGAAATATCATGAAAGGGCTGAAACCAAATAAGTCAGTTGTATTGTTACAACACTGTCCTCTCCAGTTACCGATTGTACAGTTGATGATAATGTGTCAATGACAATGTTAATGATGTTGTTAGCGATGTCAGGTTTGATGATTTGAGTGATAATGCTTCACCAAAGTTGGGCAATTCTGATGTGCTAGCTAACCTTGATGAGAAATTGACACATTTGTCAGCTGACCAGAAAGCTGAAATGTCATTTGCTTTTTGAGTTTTCACACCTGTTTCCAGATATGCCTGGCCGCACATGCCTAGTCATGATATAGATGTGGATGATGCTGTGCCTGTGAAACAACACCCATATCGAATGAATCCTGTGAAGAGAGAGATTCTGCAGAAGGAGGTGCAGTACACACTGGACAATGATATTTTAACCCCACTGACAGTCCGTGGAGTTCACCTTGTGTACTTGTGCCTAAGAGTGGTGGTGGTGATGGTTAGCGCTGCTGCGCTAACATGAAATGCACTGTCACGAACTGACTCCTACCCTCTGCCAAGAGTTGATTGATTACGTCTGTCAAGCTACATACATGAGTAAGTTTGACCTTCAGAAGGGCTTCTGGCAGGTGCCGCTCACGGACCGTGCTAAGAAGATTGCAGCATTTGGTATACCAGACTGACTGTATCAATACAAAGTGATGCGGTTCGGCTTAAAGAATGCCTCAGCAACGTTCCAAAGGATCGTCAACAATGTGACATTGGGTCTGGAAGGTGTCAAAGCCTAAATGGATGATGTCATTGCTTACGCCATGGAATGGGATGTTCACCTGAAGAGGATCCGGGAGTTCTTCGAGAGACTGTCAGCAAGGAAACTGACTGTCAATCTTGCGAAGTGCGAGTTTGGAAAGGCCCAAGTTGAATTTTTGGGGCATGTTGTAGGGCACAGCCTGGTACAACCAGTTGGTGCTCAGGTGGAGGCTATTGCATGTTTCCCAGTTCCACAGTGTCAGAGACAGCTAATGAAAATATTTTGTTATTCCAGGGTGTAAAGTTGTGTTTGTTTGATACTTGTGTTGTATTTTTCTGTTTTCATTTCTGTATTTTCTGCTTTAACGTGGTTTAAGTGTTGCTTAGTTATATTAAAACCAAAAGTTTCTCTGTAACTTTCTTTTTACCACAGATGCATTATTTGCCTTGAGGATGCTTGTGGAAAAGTACAGAGAAGGTCAGAAGGAGCTACATTGTGTCTTTGTGGCTCTAGAGAAAGCCTATGACATAGACTCATTGTACAGGACATCTATTAGGGCAGCAGAACAGTGGTGAGGTGTGCTGCAGGTGTGACAAAGTTGATGTTTTGGAGACGAGGTTCGAGAGAGCAGACTTCGGGTTATGGTTTGGACATGTCCAAAGGCGACAGAGTGAGTACATTGGTGGAAGGTGCTGAGGATGGCGCTTCCGGGCAAAAGAGCGATAGGATGCCCAAAGAGAAGATTGATGGATATTGTGAAGGAAAACATCAGGGCAGTTGGTGTTAGAGAGGAAGATGTAGGAGATAGGCTTTGATGGAAAAAGCTGACACGCTGTGGCGACCCCTTAACGGGGCAAGCCGAAAGAAGAATTATTGGGATTCAAATAGTCTTTTTGATCATGCTGTTCATTGACCTTAGATCAACAATGTCTCAGCACAGTGAGGCATAAAACAAGATGTTCTCAGAGGTTTGACTCATCAGGCTTCAGTTTTATCAGCAGGTTGCAATCAAGATACTGGAAGAGTCACAGAAAGCAAAACTTGAGAAAGGACTTGACGTCAAGTTAAGATAAACATGGCTGCTGTTTGATTCCCACGTGAGGACAACAATTAATTTTCCGATAATTCGGGCAAAGAACATGATTCTGAAGGGTCTCATGAAGACGGTGAAGAATACGAGCTTTATAAAGGTGTTAAAGCAGGGGTGTCAAACATACGGCCCGCGGGCCAGATCCGGCCCGTCTGGTGGTTTGGTACGGCCCGGGGAAAAAAGCTGCATTGTATAAAAAAATATGAATTTTCTTTAAAATTTGTAGTTCTTGTATTATTCGCTAGGGGGTGCAGTGTTTTAGTACGTGCAGACAACATGAAAGCAACACTGTGGCGGAACTAGGACCACCTTGACCTGGTAAAATTGAACGTCTGTACAGCGTCTATTGGCGACAATTGCATTATCTACTTTTCTGTTTGCCTCGCACCCTCATCAGCAAAATGTTTTTGTCAAAAAGGAGAAAAGTAGACACGGAGTGTCGGACTTTTCAAGAAAAATGGACTTGTTCTTATATGTTCACGGAGGTGAATGGGAAACCCGTGTGTTGGTGTACCAGCAGCAAGTTTCGGTGCTTAAAGAATACAATATTCGGCGCCATTACGAAACTCAGCATGGTGAAAAATACAACAGTTTGCATGGAGAATTGAGAAAACAGAAGGTAAATGAAATGATGGCGCGTCTGAAGAAACAGCAATCTGTTTTCACCCGGAGCCGAGAAGCCAGTGATGCTGCGGTGAAAGCCAGCTACCTAATTGCGAGCCAAATAGCAATGGCATCAAAGCCGTACAGTGATGGAGAGTTCATCAAAAACTGCTTGCTGACGGCTGCTGAAATTGTGTGTCCTGAGAGGCGACATGCTTTCGCCAATATAAGCTTGACAAGAAATACCGTGGCAGACAGGATTTCGGAACTCTCTGCAGATTTGGACCACCAACTAAAACGCAAAGTGGGGTCATTTGTGACATTTTCTGTTGCGATTGATGAGAGTACTGATATCACGGACGTCGCTCAACTGGCCATATTCATTCGTGGAGTTGACAAGACTTTGAATGTCACAGAGGAGTTTCTCGAGCTGGTGCCGATGATCGACACCACAACAGCTGAGGACATTTTCAGCTCAGTCGTTGGAGCGCTGGACAGAGTCGGAGCGGACTGGTCACGCGCCGTAAGCCTGGCTACTGACGGTGCGCCGTCAATGATCGCTAAAAAGGCAGGTGTTGTGACAAAGTTCAGAGATAAAGTACAAGCCGCAAATGGGGGAGGTAATTTTTGGACATTTCATTGCATTTTGCATCAGGAGGCATTATGCAGCAAATCGCTAAGAATGCATCACGTCATGGAGGTGGTTGTTCGAACTGTTAATTTCATCCGAGCCAGAGGTCTCAATCATCGTCAATTTGACAGCTTTCTCAGTGACTGTAACATTATCCATGGTGTGCCTTACCACACGAACGTACGATGGTTAAGCAGAGGTGCTGTGCTAAAGCGCTTCTTTGATTTACGTGATGAAATCGGACAATTCATGGAGAAAAAAGGTAAACCTGTTCAGGAATTACAGTGCCATCTGTGGCTGCAGGACCTTGCGTTTATGGTTGACATCACTGAGCACTTGAATATTCTTAACAAAATGTTGCAGGGACGCAAAAAAATCGTAACAGTATTATGACAGCATACGTGCATTCAAGTTAAAGCTCGGGTTATGGGAGACGCAGGTGGCAAGCGGTGACCCTGCTCATTTTCCCTGTTTAAAAGATATGTGCGCAGCAAGCGTTAATTCTGACGTGAAACGGTACAAAGAGAAGATTTCAGGGCTGTTGATGGAGTTTGACAAAAAATTTCAGGTTTTTAGCGAACTCGAAACAGATTTTGCAGTTTTTCGCTCACCATTCACAGTCAAAGCTTCTGATTTGCCCGTTGCCATGCAACTTGAAATCATTGATTTGCAGTGTGATGTAGAACTGAAGGACAGATTTGCCTCTGTAAGCTTGGACACATTTTACAAGTACCTCCTACCAGGCTATCCCGCATTGACAGCACTATCTGCTAAAACATTGTCCATGTTTGGGACAACCTACCTTTGTGAGCAAGTTTTCTCACTAATGAACATTAATAAAACAAAGCTGCGCTCAAAGCTCACACATAAGCATTTGAATGAGATTCTGAAATTGGCTGCTTCTCAGGACATGATGCCTCATATTGATGCACTTGTGCAGGATAAACGATGTCAAGTTTCAAGGGCAAATTCCAAGCAAGAACGAATAATTGCTGTGAAAGTTATTCATTTGTTCAAATTGCTTTCCAGATGTTGAAAAACAGTGTTTTTAAGTTCCACAAGGCTGGTACTAAATGTTTTTGGAACATTGTTACTATTTCTGTGATCAGTTTAATGTACAACACACTTAAATATATGTTTAACTGTGTAAAAGTGTTGTTAAAATTGCACATACTTTATTTATGTTCTTATGTTATTCTCTTGTTCGTAATATATTGTTCATAATGTAAAAGGAAAATTCTGTTAATAAACATTTTGATAATTTACTCGTTCTTTGCACTAATTATTAGTATTAGTGACTAATACAAAGGAAAAAACTGGGCTTATTGTTAGTTCTATGTAATTTTGCAATGAGTTTACTGGTCCGGCCCACTTGATCTCAAACTAAGCTGTATTCGGCCCGCAGACCAAAGGGAGTTTGACACCCCTGTGTCAAAGGTTATCAAATTGAGCCAGTTCAACAGCACACACGTTCAAATGCAGACAAAATAGCTGGCGATGAAGGTGCCAAGCTAGCAGTCAGACCCAGGGAGGAGGACATGCCTCGTGTTGGAAACATTGACTGGTAGGCATTTGTGAAATTTTTTTATTTACCCATAAACTGATAAACAGAAATATCTTCTTTATCACGAATGAATATATGAAGCTTTCAGTCTTGTTTTAAAATTATGCAAATGCCGTGTATTTAGTCTGAGTTGGTATATTTTCAAAATAAGGATTTTAACGAACGAAATCCATTTAAAATGTGGTCACGTTAGTTTAAGAAGCAATAGCTGGTCATAACTTGCTTCACCATATAGTTTCACGTGGCAAACTGATGCCATAACCAGACAGGACCCAGACACATCCATCCTCATTTTAGTCAAAATTTTCCCAAGATGTCATGAGCAAAACTGCGAAATTTTATCCTGAAAGCTGCAAACCGGTAGCTTGTAGTTTGTTTGGGCGCTAAATGCTTAAAATAGAAATAGGGCAGATGGTTCCGTGTACTGGACTGATACGGGTCTTTGAGCCGTCGATGTGAATGTGAACAAATTTTAATTTTTTTATTATATCCACGTCTGTGCATGTAAATGCAGCATACCCATGGAAACAGAAGAAAGATGTTGTTGCCAAGAGAGTCAACATATTCACCAGAAAATGGCCGATCATCCAGACCTTCCACTGCAGTGCACCCAGGATGTATTGCCAGCTGTCTGAACTCGTGAGTACTTGAGATTACAGATCTCCAATTCAGGCAACAGTATCGGCAGTGACTGGATTTTCAAAAGCATGAGAGCTATTTTAAAAATTATATTAATATTTCTCCAAATCAGCCCAGCTTTTTGCCATTTACATTCAGATTTTCCTGCTAAAAGCAATATTTGTCCAATCAATGCTTGTTCAAACAAAGTCCCTCTGGGAAATTGTCATAGGAGTATACCTTCTTATTTTCAGGTCGATACTGCTTATAGACAGCTTGTGAGATAGTGTTGGGGAATTGTAGGTTTTTAAAAAAAATAAATAAAAAAAAATAAAAAAAACGTGTGCCGCTTCCATCCTGCTGTGTGTCTAAGATTTGCGACACTGGATTTAAATGGTCTACATCCAGATTTTTTTTTGTTTTTTCTTTGTGTAAATGTTGACGTTTGTGTTGGTTTATGAAGTAAACATACACCACAGAACAAAAATCATCACATTTTTATTGAACTGTATGGTTACATTGTGTATAAATATTTTTCATAACATTTTCAATGAATGCTTATTTGGTCTGTCAATATGAGCATCTTGAGGACACCTGAGCTTGCAATATCCTCTCTGCAGCCAAAAAGATGTGTTCCTTTCTCATGAACAGGCACTTCAACCGTCTGGCAACTTTTGGAATGTACCATAGATGGAGATTCAGCATCCGCTGGTTCGATGTCAGCCTCTTGTGCAGAAGATGCTTCTTGCAAAATCTGTAATTAATATAGAAAAATGACACTTTCCGGCTGCTCCGCCGTGCCGCTGTTTATACACAATATTATCCAGTTTTTCTAGTTGAGAATGGTCACAATTTGCTGTTCGCCGTGAATGACATATGCTGCTTTAATTCAACCATGGTAACAGTGTTCAAAGTTTTCAGGAAATAAAAGATGATCAACATACCTCTGCAACTTGTCTTTTAGCAAAAGTTCTTTACAGTTTTGGTACTTTCTGTGTGGGGGCTGAGCTTGTCGAACCATGTCCAGGTTAAGCAGCTGATCCAAGTTTGCATCTGGTCCCTTTAGCGACACTGATCTGTTCAAGTGTCAGAACTGGCTGTATGGTAGGCACTGATCCAGGTTAAACATTTTTTTTTTTTTTTTTACATTTAAAATCCATCTCAGACATGAGTCCTCCAGTAAAATAGTACAGGGTGAAATGTTCACTGCATATGACAGACTACTGACTGGGTTTGGAAAAATTTCCTTTCTTCGTTTGTACAAACCTGACCCACCGTCTTCTGAGGCTTGGGTCTTTGGGAAAATAATATTAACTGTGACCTGAATAATTTGAATTGCTACAAAAATGAACCACACACGTCTTCACCATTTTTATAGATTGTTTTTAGCTTACAATCACTGAGGAATTCTCGAAATGAATGGGTTTTTCTGCAATGTAACGACTAAAAGCTAGTGCACAATAGCATGTCTCCTAGCTGTGACGTCAGAGCTAAGCCACACGAAAGGAGCCGTTTCTCTAGGTCTGGTAAAGTAGGTCAAAGTTCGCGAACTTTCATTCATAAATTTACATTTTTGGGTAAAAACATCGAATAAGATATGCATTTTACGGTACAGTTGAACATATATTTTCATCTAGATAAGATAACTTGACTTAAAAATTGATGTTACATCCACTTTAAAGTTAATTCAAAACCACTACAAAGACAAACAAGACTTTACCTTCTGTACTTTCCCCTTCCAATACAGTCTGTGTTACAGCTAGAAAAACAGAGGTAAGTGTAATTCAGTGATTCTGGAGTAACAAAAACATCCACATTTCCTTTGCATTGAATTGACAAAAAAAAAATTGAAAAATATTCTAGGAACTGTTGACATACTGTAATTGACACTTCTGAGGGAGTTTTTAAAGGTTGTGCTGATTAATGAATTCAGTTCAAAAGTACATAATAATAAATTCAGCATTATGAGATGGGAAATTGAGACAAGAATGAGCTTTTTAGGAGAAAAAAATATTTGGAATTACTGGCAGAGAAGAGGTTTTGGACAGCATAGGTGGCATTGTGTGAAGGCAATTCCAGACACTGGGCCAGGCAGGTGAAGAAGTGGCTTTGGACAGTGGGTGAGGGGTCATTACGTCGCGCAAACAAGAGGCTCTGAATTAGGAACTGGTGTGGCAAGTAGCAGGAAAGACTCGGATCGTCATATTCCTCAGGCCTCCTCTCCGGCTGCCCGAGTAGAACCATCACGACATCCACAGAGAACAGGCGTGACACCATCTACCAAACCAGCCAACAATATTGGTGAACATTTTGTTTGTTGTGAAGATGTCAAAGTAATAGTTATCACAATGAAGCTGTATTATCATGTACTAAACATACCTTACTTTTAATCTGCATGTACTATTTGTAAAGAGTAAAGATACTACCTTTGAGTGTCTTGAGAAGTTATGCAGCCACCTGATGAAGTGTGCATAGTCTGTATTTGACATCTCAGATGTCAGGATGCCAACAGCCTGGGCTCCATGGTATCTAAATTCACATTTTTCCACAATCTAGGTGTCAGAGAAAAATACATTGAATGACATTACATAAAATGACAAAGTGCTACTGAAACATCACAACCAGCACAATATTTTATCTGAATGACTAACCTGGAAACAAATGTGCTGC
Organism: Syngnathoides biaculeatus; assembly: GCF_019802595.1. Classification (NCBI taxonomy): domain Eukaryota; kingdom Metazoa; phylum Chordata; class Actinopteri; order Syngnathiformes; family Syngnathidae; genus Syngnathoides; species Syngnathoides biaculeatus. Next base: position 27,551,957 of record NC_084651.1, read on the forward strand.
AGGAGCACTTTTAAGAAAGGAAGTGCCAGATCCTTCAGCTCATTCACAATGTGACTGAAATTTCAAATGCAAAGAATCAGGTTAGAGTACAAATAGTAAAATGATTCAAATGGAAAGTACTTATGTTACTAATCCCAAAAGCATCAGAATCAGCTTTATTGGCCAAGTGTGTCACAACACACAAGGAATTTGTCGACTGCCGCCCTGGTACGACATTCAGAATAAAGAACTAACAAACTCACAAAATTAAATGCCTATTTATAAAGGACAGTATGTGTTTCACTACCACTGAAAATCGAGGAAAAAAAAAAAGCTAGTGATTTCCTAATTGTGTTACCACTTATGTGGGCTCCATCTAGTGTTACATCAAAGAATCACTGGATAAAACTTTCTTTATACTGCCCCGTTTGACTAATGCACTGACATCACGGCAGCTCTTCTGAAGGTTGTTTGGCTTTATACTCATGCGCAACCAAGGTGCTAGTGTTTCCAAAATATATTGCAGTTTTTCCCTATAAGTCAGAGGTGTCGCTACGACTGGTAATGGCTAAGACCCCACAGGGTGGGGTTTCCTCAGCACATTTGATCATTCCCAGTAGTCATTTTTACTTTCCTTTCCATAAGGAAAAAAGCAACAATTGCAGTCGTGGAAGCGTGGCTACTTGAACAAATGAACCTAAATGACCAGAAGATATGTTTAATTATGCTGCAAAATCGATCAAAAAGGCAGCAGTGTAGATTATCTGTGTGGCGTGACAAATGGTGAGACATCATCACAGCAAGTGACTAAAATGAGAGATGAGCGCCACGGCTTTCGCAGCAAAGCCAGCTTTTTTGACATGCAGCAAACTAAGATACGGAGAGGTGCTAAATGGGGCAATACATGGGTCACGTGATGTAATGAAGGCATTCTCGGACGCGAGACAGCGGGAGTATAAAGTGGATTTAAGTCTACTTTTACGTTTAATATTTACATGTAATCGTTGAGAACTGTTTAAAGAAATGATCAAAGTACAATTTTTAACTTATGTACATTTTAACTGAACCGTTAAGTACAGTTAATTTTATTTTTGTATATTTAAGCACAGCATTAACATTCAAACTGGATGTTTCAGTGGCTTATTAAAATGCCGAATTTACTTTATAGGAATTAAATACTTTGATGAACGCTTAAGTCTTCTATGCAATGTTGGTCATGGTGGTAATTGGAGGGCTGGGGGCTCATGTACAAAGACTTGCATGGACATCCTACTGAAACATGGTGTTTGCTCAAATGCCGAAAACATACGCACAAAAACAACCAGATGTATGAATCTGTGCAATCGCATGAATTAAACCACATTTCTTTCATTCATCTCCAATCAATGTAGAATTGAGCGCACGGAGTACCTGGCTCATTCCTGACCACATCCCCAATTTAAATCAAATCGTCTTAAAATTAACCCTGCCCTTGAGATCCCAATGTCTGCATGATTAGAAACAAAATTAAAATGATCAAGGTAAAAAAGAAAAATGTTTTTCTGAATGTAAAGTTGCTCAATGAGGTGGAGGTATCCAAGAAAATCCTCTTTTGTGAGGCTCTCCTCCAGCCTTAACAAGTGAAAGAGGAGCGAATGGGACAGCATGTCACAAGAACGCACACAAAAGAGATGGTCAGACATAAAGGTGGATTTGAAGAAGATCTTTCTTGTTATTTTAATAAATTTTAAATCATGTGCAACCGATGCACACGTTCAAATTAAGTAAATGGACTGGATTATTTTTATTACTGCAATTGTAGCCATGAGCTACATGTTCGGGAGATTGGACCACGGTCCCTGGTGTCTCCTCTGGCATCCCCAGTATCTCCTAGGCAATTACGCTCAAACAACCACCTGCTTTACTCGTGCAGAGTGAGAAAACTAGTCCTCTACATCTGTACAGGGGTGGCATATGATTATCCATCTTCTACAGCTTCTCCAAGTCACGTCACGGGGGCCAGTAGCTTTAGCAGGAATGCCCAGACTTCCCCTTCCCCAGCTCTTATGGAGATATCCCGAGGTGTTCCGAGGCCAGGCCAGCTGAGAGCCATAGCCTCGCCAGTTTGTCCTGGGACGTCCCCAGAGTCTCTTTCCAGTGGAAGGTGCCAAGAACATCTCACCAAGGAGGCATCCGGGGGGCATCTGAATCAGATGCCCCAGCCACCTCATATGGCTCCTCTCAATGCGGAGGAGCAGCGGCTCGACACTTAGTCTCTCAACCTATCTCTAAGAGAGAGCCCGGACACCCTGCGGAGGAACCTTGTATCCGTTCTTTTGGTCACGACCCACAGCTCGTGACCGTAGGTAAGAGTCAGAACTTAAGATTGACTGGTAAATTGAGAGGTTCGGCTATCAACTTAGCTCCCTCTTTACCACAATGAACCAGATTCAATATCCGAATCACTATTCTATTTCAGTACTATGTCAAAAGACAGTCATTTTGGCTTGTCCCGTGAGGGGTCGCCACAGCGTGTCATCTTTTTCCATCTAAGCCTATCATGCATCTTCCTCTCTAACACCCACTGTCCTTGTGTCCTCCCTCACAACATCCAACAACCTTTTCTTTGGTCTTCCTTTCGTTCTTTTGCCTGGCAGCTCCATCCTCGGCACCTCTCATTCTTTTGCCTGGCAGCTCCATCCTCAGCACTCTTCTACCAAAATACTTACTCACACTTTCTCACCTCTGAACATGTCCAAACCATCTTGGTCTACTCTCTCTAACCTTGTCTCCAAAACATCCAACTTTGGCTGTCCCTCTAATAAGCTCCTTTCTAATCCTATCCAACCCGTTCACTCCAAGCGAGAGCTGTCCTCCTACTGTATATAAAAAATAAGAGATATATAGATATACTGTGCACGATTTAGATGGAGTAAATGTCTTTGGATGACTCGGCTCAGTGAATATCCCATTAAAGCTCATCTGCATAAAATGCCAATAATCGGGCGATTGTGATTAGGCCAACAAATTCAGCCTTAAGTCTACTTGGGACATCATTAGTCACGAGACAACTGTGGGGATTTTTGGTAATGGAGGAAGAGTTTTTCTCGGCCAGCCATTAACATTTTCTCACATTTTTCATTTAAACACTCTCAAAGTTCGAACCTTCATAGTTAAAAAAAGAGGGCAGTACTGTCAAGATCAAAACCTGTTAGAGGCCAAAATATTTGAGAAATAAATATCTAAACATCACTCCATCGATTTCCCTCTGCATTATCCAGGATAAGCGTTGTCCAATAATAAAAGTTTTTAGAAAAAAAAATATTTTAATGTTCAATCTATGAGATTGAACACAAAAAAAAGTATTAATCACGACTGGCTTTTTCCTTTCCCCCCTTTCTGCAGCTCTGCTGTAGCATCTTTCTCCGCTAAAGCAGGTGTGTGCTTAAGAGTGAAAAACAACAATGGGTCTTTTTTGGTGCCTTCTTTTTCTGGGTGAGAGTATTCTCATAAAACAGAGAACTGAAGCCACGACGAAACACCGCAAGAACCACCTGCATCCTTAAGCGGTACTCAATGCGGGCGACCACACCGCCCGGTACTTTTCAAAAGTCTGTAGCCTTTGTCAATATGTTGAATGGCCATATCTATTACAATAGTAAGTGCGTAACACTATACTTTATGGAATGTGAACATGTGTGCACCATATGCTGTCACATTTGTTATTTGCATTTTTTTGGGCAAATGGTTCCATAATTGCAAGATGACGTGAAATGGGAAATGTTGTTTTTTGTTCCCAACTTAAGAAATTCGGTGGGATGATTGAGTTTAAAATGGATTGTCACGTTTAGGTTTTAAGACAACACGTCTTTGTTGCAACTTCATACCGTTATACTTTGATTTATCAGCTGATTGGCGTAAGCAGGATGGCTATGTTTATCAGGCTTCAGTCCATAATCTTTCAACATCATTGTGGTGGCATTAGAACTATTTTCCATTAATGTCACTCAATTTTCTATGACTGTTCATAGCTTAGCTTCGTGCATGTGTGCGACTGTACTTTGAAAAGGTCATGGACACCCAGGCACCCTATTTTTGTTTGTTTATTTTCGGCAATCAGAGAAGCCCATGCTCGTTCACTACATCCGCTTGGCTTAGAGACAATGTGTTTCATGTGCACATTTGTTGTTGCGGAAGGTTCCCCCCCACTTTCTGTAATGACTGAGCACCTAAATGCATCCTCTTTTTTGCGGCGATAGTTCCAGGACTACTGCCATGGCACAACGCGGGATCCGTTCATACTCTATGGGGCCAGCAGCCACCTAAGACCTCCACCCCTCTATGGCGCGGCCCGATACTTCGAACAGTTAACAATGGTCTACAGTCAGCCAATTAGGATGCAGCACACATCCTGGTTTCGCTTTGCGAATCAGAACACAATGTGCATTCCGACTCTGCAAAAAAAATCTGCTACACTGTAAAAAATTGAACACAAAAAAAAGTGTTATCACAAGACCAAGTAAAGTGAACCGCACTGTCGTGAGGTAGCACTGCAGCAGTAACTCTGAAGAACCAGTACTGTACTTTAACAATGCAAAACCTAATAAAAATTACCATCTTCAAATTTATTAAATTTTGTATTTGGTTTGAAAGTTGACCCTCAATACTGTTTACCAGACAAATTGTATGGCTTGATCACGTGCGGCGAGTACTGCAGGAGTTGGTACAAGCAAGGTTGGTCTCCCTCTGTCGCCTTTATTCATCATCAGGATCACATAGAGAAGTCTGTGGAAAACTCTCCTCAGGGACTGGACAGGTTGAGAAACAGACAATCCAGATGATTAACAACCTTCTATTACGCATTATCTATGGTTACACTAAAAATATGTGATTTAAAAATACTTCTTTTTGGTCTCCATGTTTTGGTGTGCAAATCATCTGCATGCCATAGAAGGCCATCTCAGGGATGCTCTGCATTTTATTAATATTTCTGAATAGAAACAACAATCAGCAGGTTCCTGTATAAATAGTGTGATAAAGAAACAAAATATTAACTTACTGTCCAACAGCAAAGTTTATCTCTCCAATGACTGGCTCAAAGTAAAGCAACTTGCTAAAAATCTGTAGACAAAAAAAGGGTAAATTCAAAAAGGCTGCAGATCAGAAAAAAAAATGCCTGCAATGTAAATCATTACCAAATCAAATGTTATTTATATAGTGGTTTTCATATATAAAAATTCAATACAAAATGCTTAAAGAAAAAAAATCCCAGCAGCGCACACGTACACACACAAAAACACAGAAACGAGCTGTCAAAATTAAAGCATCAATACATGTGATTAATCACAAAATAATATGCATTGACTAAATGTAGGAAGAATTTTGAAAATAATTATCATACATCTGCATCCAGTAAAGAAATACTTTGCTCTGCTCTAGATAACGTGGCAGCTGCCTAGCAGGAGATAGCAAGAACAAAAACATCTAATCAGAATTGTTAGAACTGCTGCATGTTAAAGAAATGATGACCACACATGTATTCAGCAATCTTCAATACATGCACACGAACCAACATGTACACCTTGTTTCAAACTGTTTTGCTTGTCGTCTCCTTTTTGTAACATCCATGTAAATAAGGGGGCTCTTAAAACTAAATAAATAGAGGTGTTGAGGAAAGGATAATCAGAGAGTGCAGTGGTGAATTGTACGAGACAGTTCTTCTCCTCGCGAGACTTGAACTGGTGTCTTTGCTTCCTTTTTGTTCCGTTTAATGAAATGTCTAATTGGTAAACCTGACATGTACTTGGTCCTTCGAGCTGGCTCTCAAGATACCTGAGGTTTCCAGGGGCTGAGTCGATGTCCAGGCAAAGACCGAGGCCACGCCACTTTCAGGGACTGGGCCTCAACTATGCGTCTGGAGGCTGGGGGTTGACGAGAAGCCAAAGGAAGTAAAGGCATCGCTGGTGAGTAGGGAACTCCCACACTCATGAGGAATGAGTGAATGGGCTGGGTGACTGGGGCAGAACCAAACCTCGAGAATACTAGTCCCTATGGAGTAGAATAATTGATCTATAAAACTGAGAAAAGGGGAACGTGTGTCCTGTACATACTTGATCTCCGTGAAACGTGTGCATGTGTAAAAGTGTGAGTGGATGTTCGCTACCTTATTTGAACCGGAAATTGTTTGAGGATGCAGAGGTAAGAATTTTTCGACATTTGTGGTAGAAGCTTCAGAATTACCTCAAACAGAAAGTAATTGTCACCCTCTTCAGAGGGAAGTCAGTATAGTCACTCTCGATGAACCACTGGCTCCAACAGGGTAAAAACAAATAGCAAAATAGTTGATAAATAGCAAAATAGTTGATACAAAATATCTGAGAAGAAAAAAAAATGCATAAGGACGATTGTTTTGTAAAAAGCCAATGTCCTACTAAAATAAAACATCTAAATTTGGGGATAACACAAAATGGCTTTGATGGCCAGCTCAACACACACATACACACAAAATATATATAGGTACTGGAGGATAAAATAAGAAACACAAAATTAAAAAAAATGGATTCAAGATGTGAAAACGGCCATAAAAAGTATCACATCTCATAAAATTGGCGTAACATAATTCGTCCAGGAAACGGAAGACTTGAGAAAATCTTACAACTTAAATGGTGTGGAAGTACAACAAATTTGGATGACAAAGTACTTTCTCACAGCAGCAGGGAGTTCAAGGGTTAATATAGCACACTTCTGCTAGATTTAGACAAAAAGCAAGTTTTTCTGCCATTGGAAGAGCAAAATAAAATGAACCACTTGAAGAATATAGAATTGGAATGACTGCATGTTTTAAAGCAAACAGTGGCAATCCTGAAGATCACACTCCAGTGAGTGTGTATCAAGAGCAATTAAAAAATGCTCTTCATGCAAATTCAAATAATCCTACAAAACAATGGATTGAAAAACAATGGGTTGGCAAACTGACTGGCAGCCTATAACAATACGTTAACCAAGCACTACACGCAGAAAGAGTGCTACAGAATAAGAAAAAGAAAGTTGACACCTTTCTGTCAGAGGAAGGAGAAATTTATGGCGCTTTATGCGAAACATTTAATAATCGTTGCCGCAGATGAGGAAGAGGCAGGGGAAGAGTAATGGGGAGGGAATGCAAATTTGATCAAAAAGAAATTATTTGTTGGTGTTGTGGAGAAAAAGGTCACATTTCACGTGACTGTCCTAAAAACAAAACACCTACCACCGCATAACTAGAGCAGCCATCTCCCCATCAAAAATGTCACAACTAATGCTCCCAAAATGCAACTTTTTAATTTGCCCCATATGTTTGTTGGGAAGAGATGGCTTGCTGAAACAAGGACTGGGCTTTCTTCCCTCTCTGACAGGAAATACAGAAGTAAAGAAAAAAATGAATTACTGGGAGGACAATTAAATATCTTACAAAATAGGAACCCAGCAGTCTATTATTACACCTTAGATATTCCAAACAAACCTCCCACAAGAACAGGAGATCTCTTGCTGCAAAGAGCTTGAGACATGATTGAAAAACCTGTACTCAGATGGTATATCAGTCGTAGTGGCAGGAACAAGACTGACAAACTAAATGCATTACACAAGGAATGGAAACCACCACACACATCATTGCACAAACAAACCTATTAAGAGTGGAAGAGTTTGGGACAATTTGCATTGGTAGGACGAGATGTTCCTGATTGGACAGAAAAAGAACCAGATTTGGATTAGGACGACTGAACTGTACGGACAATATCTTATTGGACAGTCTTAAACAATCTGAGACCAGATGCTGCTGTATTCACGGTGGTATCACAATATATACAGACAATACTGGAAAAATAGAGGGATAGTGACAACTACAGGGAAAACAGTGACATGCAGAGCTACTACAAAATTTACTCATAGCAGTTCAATTACCAAAAGAAATAGCCATATATAAATGTGCAGTACACACATCAAATACAGACAAAGTATCATGAGGAAATGGATCTACACATAAAACTGCAAAAGAAGTAGCAGCCAAAACCTTTATGGGATTAGCTGACATTGCAACGAATGAAGACATACTTTCAGATGTGTTAAACAAAATGCAACAGCAAAGCTTACCAAAATGTGGAAAAATAAGATACAGATACAAAACACATTCTACCCAAAAATGTTTTTAAGTGGGCAGAAATCTTGAACCATGGGAAGTCTCCGGTCTCAACAAGGGGAATGGTAGCCCTAGTACAAAGGCATTACATGACCCATGGATTTAACTTGCATGCAAAAAAAAAAAAAAATTATAGGGCTTGTTTAAACTGTGCTCGACATAATCCACAAGGGAATGTCCATCCAAAACGTGGTCAGTTTCCTCAGGCTACACATCCATCCATCCCTCCATCCATTTTCTTAGCCGCCTATCCTCACAAGGGTCACGGGGTGTGCTGGAGCCTATGCCAGCTGTCAACGAGCAGGAGGCAGGGGACACCCTGAACTGGTTGTCAGCCAATTGCAGGTCACATGGAGACGAACAGCCACACTCGCAATCACACTTCGGGGCAATTTAGAGAGTCCAATTAATGTTGCATTTTTTTTGGGATGTGGGAAGAGACCGGAGTCCCGGAGGGGGCCCACGCATGCACGGGGAGAACATGCAGGCTCCACACGGTCAGGGCCGGGATCGAATCCGGGTCCTCAGAGCTGTGGGGCCAACGCTGTACCAGAAAATACACATTGATTTCATTGAACTAAACAAAAGTAAGGGAAAACAATAGTTTAGTCATCGCTGATGCTCTTTCAAAATGGGTAGAAATATTCCCAGCTAAACAACCTGACTCACTAACTGTAGCTGAAACATTACGCAAAGACATCATACCAATGGAAGACATTTTGTCAACAAAGTGGTCGAGAAAATGGGCTCATGTTCCACATGAACTTGAAACACCAATCTTCTTACAATCCACAAAGTTAGAGAATGAAAAACAATTTAAGAAATTATATCAGCATTGATGTGTAAAACCATTTTTGTGCCATTGTCATGGTGGTGCGTCGGTAACTTTTTTTTTTTTTTTTTTTTTAACACCGGATGCCTTTCCTGACGCAACGCTTCCGCCGCATTTATTCGGAGACAGAGCTGGAGCCAATCCCAGCTAACTTCTAAGGGAGTTGAAGTATTTTAACCGTATTTTAACCGAAAAAGCGTGAGGAACATTTATTTATTTATACAAATAGTAAACAACTGGTTGTTATTGATGTAGAAAAAAACCTAACAGGGTAAACTATAGTTGCATCACGTGTATGGGCCCTCAGCCACTACTACATGTCATTCCAGCAGAAATCCCAATACAGTGTACCCTGAAGGTAATGACTAAAACAACTCCTAACACCACTTGTCAGAAATGGAATAGTGTTTATCCAACCACTAAGGCAGTAAATGATAAACTGATATTTTCTACTAATGTTGTAATGTAGCTTTACAGGGACAGGTGTTAAGGTGGGAAGTTTCAACAAAACATGGTGTCTTGATATCCATCGGGAAACTGCCCCACTGCTCCCATGCAGCGATGTGTGGTGGTGTTGTGTTGGTCAAAAGTTGTATGACACACTGATAAATGCACCAGGAACGTGTGCACTGGTTTCACTGCTCGTATCTGTGACTGCGTTTCCATCCAAAGCAGAGGATATACAATTGGCCGTATCCATCTTTGGACCTCCTCTTGGTTCCTCCCGAAGGCGAAGGTCCTCTTAGAAAGATGGAGATCCGACATACGTTGATGCAATTGGCATCCCACGAGGGGTACCAGATGAGTATAAGTTATAGATGTGACAGACAGATGTGACAGAAGAATTTAAGGTGAAGGTGGGACTGCATCAGGGATCCGCTCTGAGCGGCTTCCTGTTTGCTGTGGTAATGATAGGCTGACAGATGACATCAGACTGGAATCCCCTTGGACCATGATGTTTGCTGATGACACTGTGATCTGCAGTGAAAGCGGGGAGCAGGTGGAGGAACAGTTAAAAAGATGGAGGCGTGCACCGGAAAGGAGAGGAATGAAGATACTACGTGAAACCCAATGGTAGAGCAGACCGGACATTCTGTTCACTAAACTAGCCATCCCGGACCTTCCTCCTCTGACATGCACCTGGATCAAAGATGTTTTGACCAACAGACCCCAGACTGGAAGAATCAGCTCCCAACTTTTCTCCACCTGCAGAGCGAGCACCGGCTCACCACTGGGCTGCCTGCTGAGCCCCCTTCTTTACAATTTCTACACTTCTGGCTGCAGCCCACTCCACAAGAACAACATAATCAAATTTGGTGATGACAACATTGGTCAGTCTGATCTGAAAGGGAGACAAGGCGGCCTATAGAGAGGAGGTCCAGAAGCTCACAACCTGGTGTTCAGACGACAATCTGACACTGAATATTACAAAAACAAACGAGATCATTGTGGAGTTCAGGAGGAATGGAATTGAACCGCCTCCACTACTCAATGGCGAGTGTATGGAGAGAGTAACCATTCAGTTTTCTACGAGTCCTGATCTCTGAGGACCACTCCTGGACAGACAACATCTCAGCGGTCATCAAGAAGGTTCAGCAGCATCTCCACTTCCTGAGAGTCCTCAGGAAAAACAATCTCGACACAAAGTTGCGCCTGGCCTTCTACCGGTCATCAATTGAGAGACTGCTGACATACTGTGTCTCCATCTGGTCCGGGAGCTGCACTGAGGCAGACAGAGCAAGGCTTTAGGAGGGCAGTTAAAGTAGCACAGAAGCTCGTTGCCTGCCTTCTCCCCCTCAATGGCGGACATTTCGTATGTTCAGTGCCTCAGCAGCGCTCCAAAAAAAAAAAAAAAAAAAAAAAAGCACGATTGACGGTTGATCTCCGCGGACTGGGTGCCAACGCAACATGAGCGAGAGAAGAACACCACGGGCAGTAGTAGCTGGAACAAAAACAAGAGGCGATGGCCGGTCAACTAAACCTCTCTCCTGGGTCAGGTCTACGCAATCCGCAAACTCCAGAGGAGACGTTTTCCATACTGCTCCGCCTGAAGGGCATCATTTACTGGACAAAAAGTCATCAGGGTCCATGTCTGGGCAGTTCGTTCTGTCACGAACGTGGGGTAAGACCCAAATGCAGGACTCCAAGGCAGTGACATGATTTTCGAGGGTGGTATAATTCCCGGGAGATGTCATACACATTTCGTCCGCGCAGTGCCTCAGCAGCGCTCTGGGGGGGGGAAAAAAAAAAAAAAAAAAAAAAGGGATACTGCACACCCCGGTTCTCAAATGTTTGCACTCCATCAATCTGGAAGGTGGCAGGGTTCATACTCAGTCTGACCCAAAAAATTTAAGGGCTTTTTAGGGGCATTCTTAGGGGCTGACACAAAAAAATTAGGGCCAACAAGGGAAAAAAATTAGGGCCATCGTGGGAAATCAAGAGTAAGGAAAAAAGACTCACCCAATGGTGCCATTAACCGTTCTTGGTTCATCAAATGTTACAGTACCTCAGTACCTGTGATAGTGATCACCTGTCGCCCCTTGTGGTAGTTCTCATTGATATGACCATTGTCAATGTCTTCACATAACAGTCTACAGAAAAACAGATTCTAACTACAATTGCAACTATATACACAAATGTCTTCTACTAATGTCTGTCTCAGCACCCCTACTCTAGCTCCTTGAGCCTACCCAGTGCCTCCTCTATTTGTTGCTGCAGAGGTGCCAAAGTGGCTCTCTTGTCCTTTGCTCTGCCTCTGAGTGCATTGGCCTCGGTGATAAACCTCAGATTCCTCTTTTCTTCTGCCTTAGCAATAAGCGTAGATATGTCAGTCTCTATTCTGGCTTTTTTGGCTTTGAGGAAGTAGAGATGAAAAGTGGGCAGCGATGCCAAACGGAGCCAGGTACGAAGTATTCCTTTCTCACAGTGGTAGTTTTTAGCAATGTCACTGTCTGGGAACATGACTGCAAACACTTTCGAATTATTTTCACAAGATTTTTAACCGTAATGGCTGAAGATCGCTTTTAAGGTCCACACGATCTCTGCCTTTAACGAGTCCGTCTTCGTGTATTGAACTACATTCATAAAGCCTGACTTCCGGCTGGTTGAAGTCGATGACTGGACAACTGTAGGTGCGCATGCACTGCTAGTACCACTGCCTGAAGTTGATGCTTCACTATCTTGATATTTTAGAAGCAGATTCATACCAACGGAAGATGAGAGTCTCTCCTGTTTTTCCGGTGCGACTCCAGCACTTTGACGCCCATCTTTTCAAGCTGGTAACTCTGCTTGCACAGATGGCAGTAAAACATATGCCGATCTTTTGGATCTCGACGAACCCAGCTCCCAAACTCCTTACTTTCAACCCAAGCATAATTTAAAAATGCACGTCCCCATGATACAAGTTGGATCGATGAAAGAACTATGCTGCGTCGTAACGAAGATGAAGTGAAATGCCTACTCACGGAAACAAACAATGGAATATCGACAAGATGGCGATTAGTCGTCAACACGGTGACTTCCGTTGACAATTTCCGGCTGTTTTGGACGCCAGACTGATCGCTATTTTTTAAAATAAAAGAATTTTTTAGCGGTAGAGGTCCTCCTTTTGATTTTTTTTTATTTAAGGCCTTTTAGGAGCCCCTAAATGTACCTTCGAAAATTTAGGGGTTTTTAGGGACTTTTAGGGCCGCGTGCGAATCCTGGGTGGTACAGATGCAGAAAAGCAAGGACCAACAGACTGAGAAAGGTCCAACCCCCACTGAACTCTCGTTTTTCCTCGAGCCGTGCTATTAGTCAATATATGAAAGTACACTGATTTCAACATCTAGAACAATATATTTTATGCATTCCATTCTACATATTTATTTATTTATTTATTTAAAAAATTCTTTTATTTTTTTTTTTTAGATGAGCCACACAATGAAGATATGGGAAAGAGTAGAGGAGGCTAGACTCAGGACAGAAGTATTTGCGAGCAACAGTATGGTTTCCTGCCTAGAAAGGGTACCACAGATGCATTATTTGTCTTGAGGATGCTCATGGAAAAGTACAGAGAAGGTCAGAAGGAGCTACATTGTGTTTTTGTACAAAGAGAGGAACTGTAGTACTGCATGCGCAAGTCTGGTGTGGCAGAGAAATATGTTAGAATACAGGACATGTATGAGGGCAGCAGAACAGCGGTGAGATGTGCCGTAGGTGTGTCAGAAGAATTTAACCCATTTGTGGGCAGCGTCCCATTTTTGGGACATCATGATTTTCACGCATTATATCCTTCAGTATATCAAAATATTTTAGTGTTTTAATCTGAAGCCATAATTTGGTATCAGGAGAGGATAACTCAATGGTCAAAGCACAGTCATTTCCCTTTCCTTCCTGACCCAACATGGCTGCCTCAAGTACACATGGAGCGTTTTCCAAGAGAAGAAAGGGAGAAAGGTCAATATGCAACCACGTTTGTCTTCAAAATGCTAATCCATCAGTATTATTAACGTGTAAGTGTCATTCTAGAATAAGAATTAATTAAAAAACATATCTGTAGTATATACCACTTCACAGAACTGATAACTAACCCTAACCTCGGAATGAAGATTAGCGGAAGTAAAACAGAATATATGTGCGTGAATGAGAGGGGCAGAGAGGAAGAGTGAAACTCCAGGGAAAAGAGATAACGAGGGTGGATGACTTCAAATACTTGGGGTCAAGAATACAGAGCAATGGTGAGTGTGCCAAGGAAGTGAAGAAACGGGTACAAGTGGGATGGAACAGTTGGCAGAAGGTGTCTGGCGTTTTATGTGACAGAAAAGTCTCCGCTAGGATGAAGGGCAAAGTTTATAAAACAGTGATGAGGCTGGCCATGATATACGGATTCGAGATGGTGGCACTCAAGAGACAACAGGAAGCAGAGCTGGAGGTAGCAGAAATGAAGATGTTGAGGTTCTCGCTCTGAGTGAGCAGGTTGGATAGGATTAGAAATGAACTCATTAGAGGGACAACCAAAGTTGGATGTTTTGAATTTCATGTGTTCCTAAAGAACGTATCCATACTTACAAAGAAAACCCGATCTGACAGATAACTGAACCAGCTAAACAGTACCAGAGAGGCTAACTTAATAAAATGTGGTTATCAATTGCATTAAAGGCGAAGCCAAGGTCCACTGTCACAAAGACAGTTTTTGTGCGTCTACATTACAACTGATGTCATTTAAAACCTTATATTCATTACCTGAGTACAATTGTAGGCACTTTGGGGTTTGTCTCTGAGTGTGAAAGTCTGCAGAAGTCTGAGGAGACTTTGAACCAGAAGAACCAATGCATTTCGGATCCTTTTAAGGTCTTGGCTTGATAAATGGAGTTCCTCTTCCTCTTCCTCCTCTTCATCCATTTCCATCTACAGGTAACAAACTTGGGATAAGTATTGGCTGACATCGTTCAGCAACATCAGTGGAATTACATAAGCTACTGTACTGTACATGGGTCTTTTCAGAAAAATGTTAAAAATCAAATCTTGGGTCAGTTTGAGTCATGCTTTGGCTCGTTAACATTTTACACCTAGAAATAGACAGTGAGATTTTTTAATATGCAACGCAATTTAGCTTTGCTCTGGTCAAAACGCTGTTATTTTTAATTCAAATATGGAAAAAAGCCTTGGTGTGATTGGTCCTTGACGATATCACAGCCTCTTGTGGCAGCTAAGCGTTTAGAGTTAAATCGCATTTGGATCCCTCAATGTGAGGTCGCTATTTTGAGGTTGGGCTCATCCTCCATGCCCGGAGCTGCGTGGCACATTCACGACTCGGCCACATTTTGGCGAAAATAAACACGCTTCGTCATTTCATTCATAGTTATGTTACCAAGAATAACTATTTCAAAAACACAACACGTATACTTTAAAGACAATAAGTAGGTTGGCAAGTTGGGAGCCCAAGCTGGTGTGTGAAGTCGACAGGTTCTAACTACATATAGTCAGGCTGCCCTCCACACAGTTTGGCCTCTGGCACCAGTCCTCCTTAGAGAGGTTTAGCCCTATTCCTCTCTGGAGTTGCCCAGAGTGAGAAGTAAGTAGCAGGTGTGGGTGGACAGCTGGGGGAATGGGTTCTAACCATTTCTGCCTATGCAATAAACAGCTATTCAGAGAACCCACCCTTTTTGTAGTCCTCGAAGGAGGTGCTTGAGTCCTCTCCTGCTGGGGATGCCATCCTTCTAAGGGGTCCTTCAAAGCTCACGTGGGCAAAGACATGGAAGGTCGTGATCAGAGGAATGGCCTGTTATTGGACTTGTTGCTCACCAGAGATTGTCCATAACAAACACCACAAATAATAGAAGTGTCCACATGTGCACTTGGGACCAGGACACTCTAGGTTGCAGTACGATGATCGATTTTGCTTGTGTTATCGAACTTGCAGTTGTATGTCTTGAACACTCGGGTGAAGAGTCTGACAAGGCAGGCCCTAATGTATTGTGAGGGTTTGCTGGGAACTTCTGGCAGAGGCGGGAGGCGGAGGAGATTGAGTCCAAGTGTGTGCAATCTTCCGTGCCTCGATTGCAGTAGCCGCTGACAGGACCTGTGGCCGTGGCGTAGTCAAGGCCTATGGTGGCAGGAATCCCCGAGGACCTTGGTGGACACCAGCGGTGAGGAATCCCATCAAGCTAAAGAATGAGTCCTCTTGGGACTTTTTGGACTGTGGGACTCCTGTGGCAGCTGATAGGTCGGGGCTGGCCAAGCGGAATGGACCTTTGGTGGTCACTGAGGCAAAAACCTTGACATGGGAGAAGTTTGGTGAGGTCATGGTGAATAACTTCAAGATGGCTTTGAGGAAATTCTGGTCCACATCTGGCGTCCAGTGCACCATTGACACTGTATACTGGGGAGAGAGCGTGGCAGACCTTGGCTTGGGATGTTGTGAGTCAATGGGGAGTATACTTCAAAGACGCATCAATTCCACCATCATGCTCTCTCATGAGGAAGCAGAGTCTGGGGTCAATGAAGTAGGCTCTTCTATCTCTTGGGTTGAGGTCACCGAGGTAGTTAAAAAGTTCCTCTGTAGTAGGCTCCAGGGGTGAATGAGATTTGCCTGGAGTGCCCAAAGAATGGATGTTGTGGGGCTGACCTGGTTGACACGCCTCTGCAACATCACGTGGGCATCGGGCACTGTGCCTCTGGATTGGCAAACTCGGATGGTGCTACGCTCTTGTAAAAAAAAGAGGGACCAGAGAAGCGTGTTCTAACTCCTCAGCCTCCCTGATAGATCTCTTTAGGGCTGTTGGAGAGGAGGGTCCATCGCGATGTTGAATCTTAGATGCGGGAGGTGCAATGTGGTTTTCATCCTGGGTGTGGAACAGTGAACCAGCGCTACACTATCGGCAGGGTCCTCGAAGGTGCATGGGAGTTTGCCCAACCGGTTTATTTAGGTTTTTTGGACTTGAAGGTGTTCGATCTTGTTCCTCTGGGAATCCTGTGGAGGGTGCTTCAAGAGTATGGGGTGCTGAAACCCATATATAGGCTTTTCGGTCCCTCTACAACCAGTGTCAGGGTTTGGTCGGCATTGCCATCAGTAAGTCAGACTAGTTTCCAATAAGGGTTGGACTCTGACAAGGCTGCCCTTTGACACCAATTCTGTTCGTAACGTTTATGGACAGAATGTCCAGGGGAATATGGGGGTTCACTTTGTCTCTGTAGTGCATATTTGCATTTTGCAGATGATGTAGTTTTGTGGGCTTTATCAGGCAATGATCTCTAACACTCACCGGACCGGTTTGCAGCTGTGGGAGAATCAACAATAATCTACTGGGATAAGAGTCAGCGCCTCTAAATCTGAGACCATGGTCCTTAGTCAGAAAAGGGTGGAGTGCCCTCACCAAGGACTGGATGAGATCCTGTCCAAAATGAATGAGTTCAAATATCTTTGGGTCTCGCTCACGAGTGAGGGAAGAATGGAATGAGAGATGGACATGCGCCTCTGCATCAGCATCTATAGTGATACGGACTTTGTATTGATTCGTTGTGATGAAGGAGGAGCAAAGTAAAAAGGTGAAGCTCTCTACCGGTTCATTTATGTTTTATGTCACAAGCAGTGGGTCGTTACCGAAAGAAAAAGCTCACGGATACGAGCGGCCAAAACAAGTTTCCTCTGCAGGATGTCTGGGCTCTTTCTTAGAGACAGGGGGATTAGCTCAGACAGGAGGGGCTCAGAGTAGAGCCACTTTTCTCCCACATTGGGAAGACCCAGATGAAGGGGGTCGGGGATCTGTATAGATGCCTCCTGAATGCCTCCTTGGTGAGGTGGTCCGGGCACATTCCACCAGGAGGATACGCTGGGGATGACCCAGGACATGTTGGAGTCTTGCCTGGGAGTGCCAACCCCTCAGATGAGCTGGAGGAAGTAGCTGGGGAGAGGAAATTCTGGCCTTCCCTGCTATATTTATTTACCCGTGACAGGACCTCCGATAAGTGTAAAAAAAAATAAATAAATAAATGGATGAATGGTCTATCGTCAACAATGTCACAGATTCATTTTGAACTGTTATGCATCAAACAGTACAAAAAATTATTTTGACGGCACGGAAAGTTTAGCATTGCCTTTAAGATCAACCATATTAGTGTGTCATTTGCTTTTACCTCTTGAATTTCCTTCCGGTGTGGTTTGGAACGTTTGCCCTCAGCTTGAGAACTTTTAAGCGTGTCCTTCTTGCGTTTTCTGCCAATGTCCTGAGGCCAGCACTGAGTTGTTGCACGCAAGCACGTGTGGAAAAAAATCTCGTGAAAAACTTTGTTTGCAATACTTCCTAGAAGACAGACAATTATGTTTAACTGTTTGATGAGAAGGTGAATACGAAAAATATTTTCTATGGTGTGTCCACAACTCAGTGAGACTGCTTACCTGGGATTCCAAGCAGTAACAGATAGAGGGACGCAGCATGGAGGCTTCTGACCCTCTGTTGAGCATTTGCGGCTTTGGCTTTTGCTGTCAATACAAAGAAGGACAGCACTGCCACCAAAGATTGCACCGAGACACCACTCTCCCTAAGTTGTTCCCAGATCCACTGCAATAGAATAGAATAATAAAATCACATTTATCCAGTTATCTTTTATTTATTTGTACTGTATAGTAGAAAAAAATCCTTATGGGTCAGCCAAGAAGGACACTTGATGGGTTATTTTCAGTTATTGTTGCACATAATAAAAAGTAGTTTGAGTTTGAAGTCAGTAGTTATTTTTATATATCTCTTTATTCTGTCATGCATGATATTACAGTGGGGATCAAATATACCTGTGAACGGTCATCGGTGCTTGAAAACTCCAACTGTTCCTTCGAAAGAACCAGTAGGCATGTGTACAGACTTTTAAAATCTTCCTCTCCACAAGATGCTAGTTCCCATTCTATGTTATCTTCCATTGGTATTGTCGCTGTAAATTCTGAATCCCACACATCATTCACCCAAGCTGAAAATAAAAGTTCAATACATTACCAAGAAGCGCAACAATTATTATTTTTAACAAGGCAGAACGGTGGACGACTGGTTGCCTCACAGCTCTGAGGACCGGAGTTCAAATCCCAACCTGCCTGTGTGTAGTTTCCATGTTCTCCCCATGCCAGCGTGGGTTGTCTCTGGGAACCCCGGTTTCCTCCCACATCCCAAAACATGCAACATTAATTGGACACTCTAAATTGCCCCGAGGTGTGATTGTGAGTGTGGCTGTTTGTCTCCATTTGCCCTGCGATTGGCTGGCAACCAGTTAAGGGTGTACCCTGCCCCATGCCTGATGACAGCTGGGGTAGGCTCCAGCACTCCAGTGACCTTTGTGAAGATAAGCGGCTAAAAAAGAATGGATGGATGGATTTTGGAGAGGGGCAGGACAGTAGAGCAGCTGGATTGCATTGGCTTCACAATTCTGAGGACCCGGGTTCGATCCCAGCCCACCTGTGTTGAGTTGGTGTGGGTTCTCTCTGGGCACTCTAATTTCCTCCCACATCCCAAAACCATGCAACATTAATTGGAGACTCTGTTATGACTTGGACAGTAGTTCATGTGCAAAGATTGACTTCCCTCCTACCCAACGGGATGCGAGGAAGATGCTACGTGATAGCCAATAGGAGAGCAACTCTATTGCGCCACACAAACCAAGATACAGGATGTATAGGTTCGGTGGGATTTGAGGAATTCAGCTCCATTTTTTGTCCTTTCATATCCTGAATTTACTTCCTAACTAGAGAAAATATTTTTCCGGAGGAGGAGTTTTGTAATCTGAATTTTTCGTGACGTTCATAATAGAGGTAACACTGTAATAATTTTATCATCATGGTTTGTGCCCATTGTGTGTGGAGTGCCTGGAGAAAACCCACACAAGTACTGGGAGAAAATGAAAATTCCACAGGCGAGCCGGGATTGAATGTGGGTCCTCAGAACTGTGAGGCAAACGCTTTACAGCTGTTCCACTGTGGCTCCCCTCTCCAAAATACTTTAAAATATTTTTGAATACGTGCCCTGTGATTGACTGGTGACCAGTTTAGGCTGTAGTCCGCTTATTGCCCGAAGTCAGCTGGGATAGCCTCCAGAACTCCCATGACCCTTGTGAAGATGAGCACCTCAGCTATTGGACGGATATATAATATACTGGATTTATGCATTTAATATAACTTCAAATTCGTGTGTATTTTCCAAAACAATGCTTGGGAGGATAAGAGGTTTGGAAAATGGATGGAGTTTGTACTTGGACATTAACTACAGTGAAGAAAATAAGTATTTGAACACCTTGCTATATTGCAAGTTCTCCCACTTAAAAAAAGTCATGGGTCTGAAATTTTCATCGTAGGTGCATGTCCACTGTGAGAGATAATCGAAAAAGAAAAATCCAGAAATCAAAATGTATGATTTTTTTAATGATTTATTTGTGCAACAGCTGCAAATAAGTTCGGACACCTGAGAAAACGAATGTTAATATTTGGGACAGTAGCCTTTGTTTGCAATTAAATCAAATATTTCCTGTAGTTGTTCACCAGCCACACTGCAGGAAGGATTTTTGGGCCACTCCTCGACACAGATGTTCTCTAGATCAGACAGGTTTCTGGGCTGTCGCTCAGAAACACGGAGTTTCAGCTCCCTTCAAAGACTTTCTATTTGGGTTAAGGTCTGGACACTGGCGAAGTCACGCCAGAATCTTGATATGCTTCTTAAAGCGAAGCAAACTTATTTGTATAGCGCATTTCATACACAAGGTAACTCAATTTGCTTTACATGATTAAAGGCATTTGAAAACAGAGATAAAACATTTAAAACAGGATTAAAACAATAAAAACGACAAGTTTTTTTTAAGACAAAAATGCATACAGTGCAAGTATTATGATCAAAAAGTGGACATATTCTAAAAAGCATGAGAAAAAAAAGAAGAGTTTTCAACCTGGATTTAAAACCATTCACACTTGGGGCTGACCTGACCTCTGTTGGCAACTTATTTCATTTGTGTGCAGTATAACCATCACCATGTTTGCTTTGCACTCTGCGCTGCACTATTTGACCTGAGTCAGTCAATCTCAGAGCTCAACTGGGTTTGTATTTCTTAAGCATTTCTTTCATGTATTCAGGACCTGAATCATTTCGTGATTTATAGACCAGTAGCAGAAGCCAGTGCAAGGACTTTAGGATTGGAGTTATATGCTCTGACTGCTGTGTTTTGGTCAGAAAGCGAGCTGCAGCATTGTGAATGAGCTCCAGCTGTTTAATACTCTTTTTGGGGAGTCCAGTCAGAAGACAATTACAGTAGTCAGGTCTACTTGAGATAAAAGCATGGATGAGCTTTTCCTGGTCTGCTTGACGCATACAGGATTTGACTCGAGATGTGTTTTTCAGATGCTAGAAGGCAGTTTTTGTAATTGATTTGATACAGGGTTCATACTCAGTCTGACCCAAAAAATTTAAGGGCTTTTTCGGGGTATTCTTAGGGGCTGACACAAAAAATTTAGGGCTGACACGGAAAAAATTTAGGGCCGACACGAAAAATTTAGGGCCATTGTGGGAAATCAAGAGTACGGAAAAAAGACTCACCCAATGGTGCCATCAACCGTTCTTGGTTCATCAAATGTTCCAGTACCTCAGTACCTGTGATCACCTGTCGCCCCTTGTGGTAGTTCTCATTGCTATGACCATTGTCAACGTCTTCACATAACAGTATACAGAAAAACAGATTCTAACTACAATTGCATCTATATACACAAATGTCTTCTACTGATGTCTGTTTTAGCACCCCTACTCAAGATCCTTGAGCCTACCCAGTGCCTCCTCTATTTGTTGCTGCAGAGGTGCCAAAGTGGCTCTCTTGTCCTTTGCTCTGCTTCTGAGTGCATTGGCCTCGGTGATAAACCTCAGATTCCTCTTTTCTTCTGCCTCCTCACACAGCCTGTCAGCCTTCTCAATAAGCGTTGATATGACAGTCTCTATTCTGGCTTTTTTGGCTTTGAGGCAGTAGAGATGAAAAGTGGGCAGCGATGCCAAATGTAGCCAGGTACAAAGTCTTCCTTTTCCCACAGTCGTAGTTAATGTCAGTGTCTGAGAACATGACTGCAAACACTTTCGAATTATTTTCACAAGATTTGTAACTGTAATGGCTGCAGATCACTTTTAAAGTCCACACGATCTCTGCCTTTAATGAGTCCATCTTCGTGTATTGAACTTTGTTCATAAAGCCTGACTTCTGGCTGGACAACTGTAGCTGCGCATTACGGATCACAACCGGCTACAAATAACCAGTTATAACCGGCTTTCTTTTTTTTTTTTTTAAACCGAAACCGTAATCGGACTTTCGAAATCGGTTAAAATTTCTAATCATTTCTTCCGGTTCCGGTACTCCACATTGCGCTACTTTTTCAACATCAATTCCACTTTTTTCAAGTTTCGCTGTTAGAGTAAAGTTGGACTCAAAAGAACATTCAGTTAAATCAAAGAAACATCAAACATGGCATCGAGGAAACGCTACAAAGTATGGGAGTAAACTTGTTTTATTGGCAAACATCAAAACACTACTCGCATACCGGGGGGGACTCTGTGAACTCATCACTCCGGAAGAGCAACAACAAAAACAGTCCGTGCGGAACCTTGCACGCCAACTCGAGGTCCCGCGGGTGATATATGCAAACACCACTATGGTACCGTTTTTTTGCTACAGCTGTTCGGTTAAAAACGGTTATGGAAGTAAGCGGTTTGTTGCGATCCCGAGTGCGCATGCACTGCTAGTACCACTGCCTGAAGTTGATGCTTCACTATCTTGATATTTTAGAAACAGATTCATACCAACGGAAGATGAGTCTTCGCCAAATCAGCGTGTCTCCTGTTTTTCCGGTGCGACTCCAGCGCTTTGACGCCCATCTTTTCAAGCTGGTAACTCTGCTTGCACAGATGGCAGTAAAACATGTGCCGATCTTTTGGATCTCGACAAACCCAGCTCACAAACTCCTTACTTTCAACCCAAGCTTCTTGAAAAATGCACTTCCCCGTGATACAAGCTGGATCGATGAAAGAACTACACTACGTCGTAACAAAAACGAAGTGAAATGCCTACTTGCGGAAACAAACAATGGAATATCGACAAGATGGCGACTAGTTGTCAACACGGTGACTTCCGTTGACAATTTCCGGCTGATTTGGACGCCAGACGGATCGCTATTTTTTTTTTTTTAAATAAAAGATTTATTTTTTAGGGAGAATTTTGGGGGTAGAGGTCCTCCCTTTGATTTTTTTCTCATTTAAGGCCTTTTTAAGGGCTTGGCCTGTTTTCGGGGATTTTAAGGACTTTTAGGAGCCCCTAAATGCACCTTAGAAAATTTAGGGGCTTTTAGGGACTTTTAGGGCCGCGTGCGAACCCTGTGATATGATTGTTGAAAGTCAGGTCGGAATCAATCAGAACACCAAGGTTTCTGACTCTTTGGATTTTAAAGATAGAGAGTCAAGGTGTTTACTAACACCAATTCTCTTTTCTTTATTGCCCAAAATAATTGTCAGTCTGGTTGTGATTTAGTTGAAAAAATTTTTGGCTCATTGCATCCAACTTAGACAGTGGCACAATACCTCAATTGAACTGTAGTCGTCTGGAGAACCTGCTTAATATAACTGTGTGTCGTCTGCATAGCTATGGTAGTCAAAATTAAACTTTTGAAGAATTTGACCCAATGGTAGCATATACAGGCTGAACAGGAGAGGTCCAGGAACTGATTCTTGAGAGACCCCATAGGTCATTGCCATTTGCTGAGACCGAGCCCCTCCAATGGTCACAAAGTAGCTCCTTTCCTCTCGGTAGGACTTAAACCATTGAACAACCTTTCCATTTAGTCCTACCCGTTTCCAACCTGTTTAGCAGTATATTGTATACATTATATATTCTACCGTAACATTGAATCGTCCAGTGCTGTTTTTTAGAAGAGGCTTAACAGCAGCAACTTTGAGAGCTTTGGGAAACTCGCCAGACTGAAGTGAGGAATTGATTATTTGCTGCAAATCAAGTAGCACTGACTTCACAATAGTTTTGAAAAAGTCAGATGGTATTGAGTCAAGGGAGCTCGTTGATGGTTTCAACTGCTGAACAGTTTTCTGTACAGTTTTTTGGTTAACTGTATCAAATTCTGACAAGTTAATGGAGTTTTTTATGAGTGGCTTCAAATCTGAGATTATTCTATCTTTTTGCTGATTTGTCAGCTGTTACTAGTCTTGGATCTATCTGATTCGGGGGGGGGGGTTTAATCTTGTCAACCACAGCAAATAGAGCACGAGTATTGTTGCGGTTCTTACTATGACTTCAGAAAAGTGTTGTTCTCTAGCTCGAACTAATTCTAACAAAGACACTGACTGTAGAGGTCATAGTCAATTTGGAGTTTAATTTTTCTCCATTTGCGTTCCGTTTTCCTACACTTCGATTTAGATGTCTTGACCATCATTGTGCTCCTCCACTGTGTTCTAGGTTGCATCAGGATGGTCTTAGTTTTAACAGGAGCAACAGCATTCATGGCATCTGTGATTTTCGAGGTGAAATTGTCCAAAAAGGTCATCAACGGTCTCAGCAGCCACAGTCTTCATAAACTTAGTGGCAGTACTCTCATTTATGTACCTTTTCCTAATAGAGATTGTCTCAACCTTTGGAAGAATCTGTAATTTAAAAAAAAATACACAAAAATGGTCAGAAATAGCCATATCCTTAATGTCATTCGATAGAATTTCAACATCCTTAGTGATGACGAGGTCTAAGATGTGACCTTGAGTGTGAGTTGGACTCTTAATATGTTGAGAGAGGTCAAACGTGTCTACTATTGCAGAAAGGTCTGTGGATGTTGTCAACATGAATATTAAAGTCCCCTGTTGTGACAAAATAGTTGTACTCAGTACAAATAACTGACAGCAGTTTTGAAAAATCCTCCATAAATTTACCATTGTACCTTGGAGGTTTATAAATGATTAAAGTGATAACCTTTGGGTCACCCTTAACTAAAAAACACAGATATTCAAAAGAGGTAGAATCACCCACTGGAAATTCTTTACCTTGAAATAATAATTTAAAAACAACAGCAATACCACCATCTTTTTTCCCTGTACACTTGTTCATAAAATTAAAATCTGATGGTGTTGCTTCCTTTAAAATGGTATTACAGCTACTTTCTGTTTACCACGTTACATTTCATAACAAAAAGTCCAGGCCATAGGTTGTAATAATGTCATTGATCAACATTGATTTGTTACCCAATGACCTGATATTAAAAAGAGCTAGTCTGGCTAAAAAGAGCTAGTCTATCAGAGATTGCTGGAGAGAATGGTTTGATAGACTCACATTTTATCCTCACTAAGTTGGAAATTCTACTTTTTTGGTGCCATATCTTTTTGCCCAACTTTCTGTCCCTTGTAATTACAGGGATGAAAAATGCCTGATTCTCCATAGGGGTTGGAGTTATTCTGGAAATGACCCGGTAAATAGTCAGATTTACAGATCTTTATGGGTGGAGGAGGGGCCTTTCGCTTCTTCGTGGACTGTGGTTTCAAACGAGGGGGCGTGGGAGGAGGATCTTGGCGTGGTATGGGCTGGACTCCATCGTTGACAATGGTCTTCATCCTATCTATCTTTGGTGTTCTTCTCACTGCAAAAGCGTTTCACATTCTTAATGGCTCCATCACCAACTATTAGTGTTTGGGGTCCCAATTTTTTCTTGGATGATTTCATTTCATACCTTTCAGTGTTGGTTGAGGATGAGCCTTCTTGGCCTGGGACTTGTAAGAGTGCCTCGAATCTATTTGTAAGTCTGACATCAATATTTTGCACTGACTCACATTCTTTTATCTCGCCCTTTGCTGTAACGCTAACCGCTCACTTGGTGTTGAGGCAGCTCGCAACGCAGGCCAGCAGGATTCTTTACTAATCTCCTGGTGCTTTTGTCTCTTCCTTTATAAATGTCCCATATGTTTGGGCTTTGCGCCCAGTAATAGGGAGAACTGCTGGGGCGTCCATTATACTTTCCACAGTTTACATCAGTCCTCATTGTTGAGCTAGGTGGCTGTGTGTTAGCATGGCTCTGCTCACCATTTTGAGACATCTGAAGAGTGGTTTCATTTCCCGACTGTCCATTTACATCCATGTAGACTTCAAGACGACAGATTTTCGATTCCAGAATTGACACCCTCTGCAGTTGTCCATGATAGTCCTCAGGAGAGAAGGGAGGCATCTTGACAGCTGGTCTTGTTGCTAACATCAGGCTTGTGCTAATTAGCAGGCCACGCTCATGTAATGACGGAACAACTGATTATCCACAAAAAAGAAAAATACACTCCCATAGATTTAAAAGTATCCAGGAGTCGTTGCTTTTAAAATATAACATTTTAGAAGAAAACGAGCTTATCAGCAGGGAAAAAAAAAGTTTCAACAGGGGCAAAGCAAGGAGAGCAAGAGCAAAGAAGAAAGTGTTTGCACTGTATGAGAAGCGAGAGATAATGAGCCACTCCTTGGTTTTCCTGGCTGTGTGCTTCGGATCATTGTAGTGTTGAAAGATCCAGCCACGACCCATCTTCAATGCTCTGACTCAGGGAAAGAGGTTGTTCCCCAGAATCTCACAATACATGGCCGCGGTCATCCTCTCCTTAATAGAGTGTAGTCGTCCTGTCCCATGTGCAGAAAAACACCCCCAAAGCATGATGCTACCACCCCTATGCTTCACAGTAGGGATGGTGCTCTTGGGATGGATCTCATCATTCGTCTTCCTCCAAACACGGTTAGTGGAATCATGACCAAAAAGTTCCATTTTGGTCTCATCTGACCACAAGACTTTCTCCCATGACTCCTCTATATCATCCAAATGGTCATTAGCAAACTTAAGACGGGCCTTCACGTGCTGGTTATAGCTGGGGAACCTTCCGTCCCATACGTGATTTCAAACCATGACACCGTAGTGTATCACCAACAGTCACATTGGAAACGGTGGTCCCAGCTCTTTTCAGGTCATTGACCAAGTCCTGTCGTGTAGTCCTGGGCTGATTCCTCACCTTTCTAAGGATCATTGAGACCCCACGAGCACGGGCACTGGGTGTTATGACAAGCTTGACCTGATGACCAAAAAACTAGATTGCTTTTTTTTTTTTTTCATTGTTTTGCACAAAGTAATACTTCTTGTCAGATTACATTGTTAGGCAATCCCTCTATCACATTGTTTTTGTAATTTGCAATTTGGCTGGAATATTCTGTGGTTCTGACTAAAATGAAAAGGCTCCTGAATTTCAGCGTGAAAAAAATATGTATATATATTTTTTTTTTTTAAATAATCAGACATTCATTGATCTGGTGACAATACAAAAACTATATGGTCGTGATTCACTGTAGTTCTTGCTTTCTATGAAATTTGACTACTACTACTCTGACTATTTGCTTCCTCTCAGTTTGAGCATCAAAAAATGAGATGCACAGATACGGAGAATGGGCTGTTTGAATGTCACATTTACATTACAATTAATATAAGGCATCCAGGTAGTTATCTAACAGAGAGTCAATGTTTCCGTCAAACATTTCTTCGCGATTTACACTGATTACTGGGCAATAAAATATTGCCAAACCTTTAACATATAAACTGGCATACAATTCTTACAATTTAGGACTCATTTTAACCAACTGTGAGCATGTGTGGGAGGGAAAATGGGGCATGAAATCAACACCAGGCTACCACTGCATACTCAATTGGCTTATGTTACGTGCATTTACAAATCTATCCATCCCTCCATTTTCTGTATGGCTAAACCTTGATCAGTCGTGGGCGTGATCAAGCGAGGAGAGAAGCGGGTACAACTCTGAACATATCGCCAGCCAATAGCAGGGCGCATAGAAATTAACAACCATGAGCACTCTTTTCAATAACCTACCATGCATGTTTTGGGGACCTGTGAGGAAACCGGAATACCCATGGAGAGGACACGCAAACACACAGCGGAGACTGGATTTGACCCGGTAAAGCCTAAACAGTGAGGCAGATATCCAAACAAGTTGTCCACTGTGGCGTTGCATTCACAAATTTCCTCCATATTTTCCACACATACAGGACAAGAGGACAGTTCCTGCGTTTTTTTAATGTTGTATCTGAAATATTATATGGCCTGATTGTGTGTTCGCCCGGAGAGAACGAAACCTTCAGTGTCCAAGAAAAAAAAAATCCAACCGGAGCACATGATATAGCAAGTCTCGATATAACAAACAAGTTTATTCAGTGTAAAGGAAATAATTACGCTGACTTAAACCGGACGCAATGCCAAAGGTTTTAGCAATGCAAATGCAAATAATGACGTATGTCGTACAATCCAGCTCATGCTCTATGAAAATGTTTGAATTTTTGTGTATCTACTAACATGATTTGTTAAAGCAAGGTTCATTTTGTGAGCAAATGACTCGAATTGGCGAGTTTACCTTGTGGGACTTGGTGAAGGTTCAAAAACTGCAACGCAGACATCAACTCCATCTTGAATAAACCCGCCACAAGAGGTCTGCACACAGATAACGTCAGTAGATACACTAACTGTTCGAAATCATAGGGTCACCAACGTGGCTACGTGGCGGCCATGTTGGAAAGGTTGAGCTTCTCCGAGAACAATGTATGGACGCTGAAATTAAGTCTTAACTTGCTCATTTCTCGGCTGATTTTCATAAATATTACAATCACTGCTACGAATAGACATCATTATAAAAAATACGAAATATTATCGTATTGGATTGGGACTCCAAGGGCCCTTGTCGTACTTATGTGCCCTTTTGCGCAACCTTATGTAGCACTGTGCACTAGCAACTTTGCTCTTTCGGTCGTCTTGCCGTATACATGCACACTCATCCACACAGGCGACTTTTGACCTTCCTACTTTAGCAACAACATTGGCACGCACAATGGCGTAGAATTAACAACTAGACATCGGACTCTGTATCCAGCATTGGTTCCGCCATGGTCAACAGGCTTTGACTTCCGGTCAGGCCAAAAAGCATGGTAAACATGCACACATTTTTTATGGAAAAGGATGCGATAAATCTAAATACTTGGAATGTTTTGGATCCCTAGAGACGTGAATATAATCTAAACATTTGCAGCAGGCCCAGGAAGGTTAGAAAACCTAACCCTAACCCACATATATACGTAATAGGAGGTACAGACATGAAGGTTAAGATGAAACAGGGTTAACGTATTCCAATTAAATTTGATTTTATTATGTTTCACAATCTATAACTGTAAGGATGT
Source organism: Syngnathoides biaculeatus (assembly GCF_019802595.1). Taxonomy (NCBI): domain Eukaryota; kingdom Metazoa; phylum Chordata; class Actinopteri; order Syngnathiformes; family Syngnathidae; genus Syngnathoides; species Syngnathoides biaculeatus. The sequence continues at coordinate 27,580,646 of NC_084651.1, forward strand.
CAAATAATGTTAACTTTCACGTGAACTAGTACCCAAAGCAATGTTTTGCCCTGACCGGAAAATGACGCCAAATTACCATCTGAAAGGGGTTTGTGCGCGGTCTGTTTTTTTCCTACGTCGTTGCACACGAAGCACAAATGTATGAATAACGCATCTGTATGACGTTAGATCTAAGTAGCTAATGGCTCGCATCACAGCAAAACCAGCACGCTATAGCAGCCGTGTGCATAAGTAGTGGCTATGTTTGTAAGGTCAACGTTCCAGTCAAAGTTAACGCATATACATTCCAACTAAAGTCGAAACTTGTTCATTTCCCAACCAATTTTTACGAGGCTTACTTGTCAACTCGAAATAGTCTGCTAGCAAAACAGAACAATTGAAACATAAAAACCTGAAAAATATCTTCCTCTTTTCTTTTCGGCTTGTCCCATTATGGGTCTCCATAGCATGTCATCTTTTTCCATCCAAGTGCATCTCGCTCTCTAACACCCACTGTCCTCCCTCACAACATCCATCAACCTTTTCTTTGTCTTCCTCTCGCTCTTTTGCCTGGCAGCTCCATCCTCAGCACCCTTCTCACAATATACTCTCTCACTCTCTCGCCTCTGAACATGTCCAACCCATCTAAGTCTACTCTGTCTAACCTTGTCTCCAAAACATCCAACTTTGTCTGTCCCTTGAATGAGCTCATTTCTAATCCTATCCAACCTGCTCACTCCGAGCGAGAACCTCAGCATCTTAATTTCTGCTACCTTCCAGTTCTGCTTCCTGTTGTTTCTTCAGTGCCACCCTCTCTAATCTGTACATCATGGCCGGCCTCACAACCGTTTTATAAACTAGTGGAGACTCTTCTGTCATATAGAACACCAGACACCTTCCGCCAACTTTTCCACCCCGCTTGGACCCGTTTCTTAACTTCCTTACCAGACTCTCCATTGGTCTGTATTGTTGATCGTGTCTCCTTACACGCTTTAATGACTCCCCGTCATTTACTCTTTGAACCGGTTTCACTCTTTTTAAACCAAAATTGGACTCACCCTGTTGTTTTCTCTCCGTCTCTGGATCCCGTCAACCGTCGGATACCAGCCGACGGGCTGCACACCAGTCCGGGAAAGGGTTTTTAGGCTCTGAAAGAGTCTGCCGTGGTCACGGTCTTTCTGGTGCTCAACACATCCGCTGGAATCCTCAGGCATCTTGGGATCCGGCTCGAAGGACCAATTTAATGTCAGGTTTCAGCAGCCTAGGACATTTAAAGTACAATTCTCAAGGAAGGAAGACAAGAGGAACTTTTGGCTCACGAAGAGAACGTGGGATGTGTCTCTTTCACAATCTCCAACCCGTTCTAATCACATCTCCACATCTCCACTTTTTTATTCCTTAACGTGGTCCGCATCACAACAAAGCAAATGTAACAAACAAAGCAAATGTGACAAAAACAGTCTATGTGAGTCTTTGCGATGTGTTCACCATTCTCTTGAGATCGTCAGTCTTTATGTTGTTTTCTCCATCACTGTCTGGTGTTTCCACGGCACCCAATGTAACTCTCGATTGCATCACGTCACACAAGCAATGAAGCATTAAAAACCAAGAAAGCAAATATGAGATAACTTTATATCCAATTAATCCAACAGCTTCGTCGGGAACCAATCCTCGGCCGCCCGATGACCATGTTCACGCTTCGTCGGCAACCTATCCTCAGCCATCTGACGACCACGCTCCAGCGGCGACCAATCCTCGACCACCTCACAACCATGCCTCGATGGCGACCAATCTTGGGCCACCTGGCGACCATGCCTCAATGGCGACCAATCTTTAGCCGCCTGATGACCACGTCTCGATGGTGACCGATTCCTGGCTGCCTAATGACCACGGCTCAATGACGACCGATTCCCGTCCGCCTTCTGCACCTGTTTCGGCGACAATAGATTCCCGGCCACTTGATGACCACGTCTCGATGTTGCCCGATTCCTGGCTGCCTTCCTCCTGTTTCGGTGGCGACTGTTTCCCGGCCGCCTGATGACAACCCTTGGACACCGACTAAGTACCGGCCGCTTGATGACCACGTCTTGATGGCGACCGATTCCTGCCCACCTTCCCCTCCTGATTCGGCGGGATTTGGTTCCCGGCCGCCCAATGACCACATCTTGGTCAGCTGGATTTGAATCTTTCCTGTGTTGGTGGTGTGCAACCAACAAGAACGTGGAGAGAATAAACTACATCCACCACAATGTCAAAATTAGGAAATTGGACTCAAAAGTGTTTTTGAGGCTGTGCATGAACAACTTAACCCAACTTAACAACTTAAGCCACTTAATTAATCTCATTTCAAAACCAAATGGCCATGGCCATGCTCCTGGCTGAAAAAGGTGGTGTCTGCGCTCTCCTTGGGGACCGATGCATCTTCATCCTGAACCGTATGGTTGCCGACGGTAGTCTGACCAAGGCTAAGAAGGGCTTAGGGTCCTCGACGGTAAGGTGAATGAGCACTCTGGTGTTGACACCTCCATGAAGGACAAATGGATGAGTGTGTTCGGCAAATACAAACCACTCGTCTCATCTATTTTAATTCCATTGCGGTTTTTACAGCAATTTTGACTTTGTGTGGTTGTTGCTATATTCTCTGGCTGCGCGCTTGCCTAAACTGAATTATTGTCACACAATCTCACCTATGGAGAACAAAATGGCGTAGATGTATCCTTTGCTGGGGTCAAATCATGAGGGAGTATTCCGGCTGACTAGCCTGATCTGTTTCCAGATCCCGGCTGTTATGACGATGCATAAACAACTGTGATGGGTGATGTGACAATTGAAGCAAATTTTGGATAAACAGGAGGGAAATGTTGGATTAAATGGATATAAAGTTATCTCTTATTTGCTTTCTTGGTTTTTAATGCTTCATTGCTTGTGTGACGTGATGCAATGGAGTTACATCGGGTGCCGTGGAAACACCAGACAGTGATGCAGAAGACAACATAAAGACTGACGATAAGGAATAAAATGGAGATGTGCAGGTGTGATTAGAATGGGTTGGAGATTGTGCAAGAGACACATCCCACGTTCTCGCGAGCCAGAAGTTCCTCTTGTCTTGCTTCCTTGAGAATTGTACTTGAAATGTCCTAGGCTGCTTAAACCTGACGGAAGCTTGAATGTGGTCATTGGATGGTCGCCGTCGAGGCATGGGCATGGCTCAGTGGCAGCTCAGTCGCCACCGAGGTGTCCAACACTTCCGCTTCCAGTCCACATGCACCGGCTGTTTTTTTCGCCACTGTTCCGGCACCGGCAGTGAGTCTGAGCATCCTTTACTTTCACAGGATTTCCCCTTGTCCTTCTTGGATCATCATTTGGTCTTCTGTTCCTAGTGGTTCCATGGAGTCCGTGTTTGGGACCGCTGAGCTCTCAGGCTGTCTAAAAAGAAGAGACTGCAGATCCTGCTCTGACGGATTACTGCTGAGGAGCTCTTGGTCTATGATCTGGACTTAGTGCTGGGAGATCTGCTCCTGAACTGCTTTTTGTCTTTGTGTCTGTTTCTGCCAGTAGGGGGGAAAGAGAAGCCATTTGTGCATTATTTTCTTTTATTAATCAAAATTATTTTCAAAGGACTTATCTTTTTAAAAGGCTGCTTGTTCTGTACTGCTAGATATCAGTTCTTCAGTTTTGCACATTTTATCATTATCGCGTGTTCATCAGTTAAATTTGTACACAGCTTTGTTCATTCAATGTTTTGGTGTAATTTCCCATCTGACCTCTGGGTGACAGCACTCATTCGTTCATGCTTAGTGCACTTACGGAGAAGCACCAACTTTTTCTTGTGTTACAAAGCACCCACCAAACGCACATGAAGTTCATCATTGTGTTGTCCATCATTTCGTAGCCTTCAGAAAGCATTGGATTTTCACTACCGTTCTTTATACATGTTAACATGCTCAGGGTAGAATGCAGAATTAACACCCAACCAAACTCTGCTTCAATTGTTCAATAAAGGATCTATAGAACACTCGTCTCCAGGCTCTTGAACAGAGTTTGGATGGCCGTTAATTCTGCGTTCTACACTGAGCCCGTTAACACGTAGAAAGAACAGTACACTGTCCCCTGCCAGTCCCTGTCCCGGCTGTACCGGTCCCCGATGCAGCACACACCTGCTGCACTCATCAGAGACTCATACCTGCGCCTCGTCTCAAGTAATCACGTCCCATTGATATAGAACCACACGTATGGTCTGGCCTCTGCCAGATTGTTGCCTCATGCCTCGTTGCAAGTTCCTGATTCTGTTCCTGCTCTCTCGACTCCTGCCTACCTATTGACCTGCCTCTTACGCCTGCCGATTCCATTGCTGCTGCTACCGCTTGACTGCCCGTTGGGTTTTTGACATCGGTCTGAATAAAGACGCTTCCCAAACTGCCTCTGCACCTCCTAAGTTGTGCATTTGGATTCAACCCCGTGTTCTGGTCGTGACACACTGCTATTTTACTTTTATAATTGCCGCCTACATTTTAATACACTCTGTCTGCTGCCGAGTTAGTGGTACATTAGCCTATATTTAATCATGAATGCTCATGTCATTTGGATAGTGGGCTAATATAGATGCAACATGTGTTGTGAAGTATGTCTTATGCCCATATTTAGTCATGACTGCATAATTTCCTCATGTCCTCAGTGGGGCTCTGCTCTGTAGCCAGAAGTGTCCATGATATCTGCATCTCTGCACGTAGGCTAACCTTGCTGAACTGCATACTGGACACTTTGTAATAATCCATTGCCAGCTAGAAGTGGTTGAGACAGAAACCCTTTGTCAAGGTGCAAATCCCCGATGTTATGCCACAGGTTTGATATCACCCATTGTCTGCCCTTCTGACAAGATAAAGGATGTAAGGCGGCCGCGAGCCGGTCACCATCGAAGCAGGAGCGTGGGGCGGCTGCGGGCCAGTTGCCGTAGAAGCAGGAGCGGGGGGGCGGCCGTGGGCCAGTCGCCGTCTACACAGGAATGAGAGACTTCTGAATACCTGTCGCCGCCAGTACCAGAACGAAGGGGACCATGATGATGCTGGACAGGAACATGAGGCGGCCGACGAGCTATCGGCGCCTGCTGGACAGGAGCGGGAAGCAGCCGATGAGCCGCCGCCACCTGCTGGACAGGAGCGGGAGGTGTGGGACGAGCCGTTGCCGCCTGAACAGGAGCGTGGGATTTGGAGAGTGACTCCTGAAAAACCACAGGCCGCAAAATCCTGCATTCTTGCTCTTTCGGTGTTTGACCTGGCACACCTGAACTGGGCGCTTGCCTTTGAATGAGAGTCGACGGCTTCAGACAGAATCCGAGTGGCTCAGAATCAGGGTTCCCGGAGGAGAACTGACAGAAACTGGGGGGCATGAATAGATCGTTCTTGGGTACAGCATGGAGCGACGGGAATGATAAAGTTTAGTTATAGTTTTCCTCTTTACTGGAGGAAAATAGTTCGTCTCGTCTTTATCTGAATTCACTCCATCCTCTGAACTTAAGCCCTCTGCAATTCGTTTCTGAGTTTTGTCTTTTGGGAAAACACACATTAGAGGCACTCTGGCAGGGTTATCATCGATCCCCAATTACGCCCTTTTACTTCGATGCACGCCTGGAAGTCTGTCGCCACCGTGACGTGGGTGTGACGCGCCAGCGGATCTGTTACCACCAGCGACGTGAGCTAGGTTCGGAATCGGGTCGGTGGATACCATGGTGTGAGCGTGGGTCAGCAGTGCATTTGTTAAAACCGCGATGTGGGAGTGGCGAGGCGGCGGATCTGTTTCCACCGCAACGTGAGCTTAGCTCGGTAGCAGATCGGTGGCTACCACGGTGTGAGCATGGGTTTGCAGTGAATCTGTTGAAACCGTGACGTGAGCGTGGCGCGGCAGCGGATCTGTTGCAACAGGAACGTGAACTTGGCTCGGTAATGGGTCCATTGCTACTGCGGCGTGAGCGTGGGTCAGCAGCAAGTCTGTTGCAACTACAACGTGGGCGTAGCTTGGCCGGTTATCTAATTCTCGCCAAACCTAGGCTGTGAGGACTGCAAGTTCGACAGTCTGTCGCTCTATTTCCGCCCTCAACTTGCGATAGATGACCTCATGATCCTCGCGTCGCTGCACCTCGAGAGTTGCAAATCCCTCCTCCACCTATGCCGGAGGCTTTCCGTTTGATACAGCGTCTGCTGGCTTGGTTGTCGGCGACGCGTCGGTGGGAGTCGGCTGTGGCTTGGTCGCTGGCAAAACGTGGGCGGATGTCGGCTGTGGCTCAGCCGTCGGTTGAGCGGGATGCCGCTGTGGCTTTGTCGCCTTGGTCGGAAGACACCAGGTGGCACCCTGCTTGGGCGTCTCCTCTGGCCGCCACGCAGAGGACCCGGATAGATGGCCAAGCGGGTTCCCAGTAAAGGATTAGAGGAAGAAGATTTGGGCTCACAGGGCAAAGGCATTCGGAACCTGGATGCGCGGAAACACGCAATGAAGTCATGGAGACTCATTACCGGGAGAGAGAATTCGCCTTCGTCATCTGAGTCAGAATCAGGCAGCCGGTCATATAAATTCAGGTCTTCCTCATAGTCCGAAAAATCTGAGTCCAAAAATATATACCGTGGAGAGCGAGTCAGAGTCGGGACGTAATCGTGGTACACGTACGGTGCGGGAGCCAAGATAGAAAAGATGACATAACGGAGCCCACCAAGATAGGAGATGGTTGATCCTCAGGCAGGCGGCATCCCCGTCAACGTGCACCGCGACGCCGCGTCTTCCCTGCTTTGTCCTGTTCTGGCCAGTCGTTTTGTCAGGGCCCAACGGTGCGCGGACCCAAATGCAGGATTCCATGGCGAGGACATGGTGATCAGTGGGTTTTATTCTTAGTAGCACAAAGCACACTTACAGACTCAGGGCACAACGAACATAACGAACTGGCGAATATCAGTGAACAAAACTCCAACTTAAATTCAGCATCTAATTATAGTCCCAATACAAAACAGCTGTGAGCGGTGGCAGGTGTCACCGACAAGGGCAGTGGTCCACCCTGACTCATGACAGTTGCCTTCATCATAAGGCTTAAATAGGCCTTTTGTTCTTTTGCTGGCTTCCGGTCATCTTTTGAATAGATATTAAAGTTCTGCTACTAGTCTACAAATCACAAAATAATTTACAGTGCCTTGTGAAAGTATTCGGCCCCTTGAACTTTTCAACCTTTCGGCACATTTCAGGCTTCAAATATAAATATATAAAATGTTCATATTTTTTTCAATAATCTACAACAAGTGGGACACAATCATGAAGTGAAACGAAATTTATTGGATATTTTATACTTTTTTAACAAATGAAAAACTGAAAAGTAATATAAGTGGAATAAGTAAGATAGCAATATTATTCTGCCCCTTTACTCTCAGTACAGCAAACTCACTCCAGAAGTTCAGTGAGGATCTCTGAATGATCCAATGTTGAGTGATGATGATAAATAGGATTGACCTGTGTGTAATCAAGTCTCCGTATAAATGCACCTTCTCTGTGACAGTCTCAAGGTTCTGTTTAAAGTGCAGAGAGCATCATTAAGACCAAGGAACATACCAGGCAGGTTAGAGATACTGTTGTGGAGAAGTTTAAAGCCAGATTTGGATACAAAAAGATTTCCCAAGGTTTAAACATCTCAAGGAGCACTGTGCAAGCAATCATATTGAAATGGAAGGAGTATCAGACCACTGCAAATCTACCAAGACTCGGCTGTCCCTCTAAACTTTCACCTCGAACAAGGAGAAGACTGATCAGAGATGCAGCCAAGAGGCACGTAATCACTCTGGATGAACTGCAGAGATCTACAGCAGAGGTTGGAGAGTCTGTCCATAGGACAAAAATCAATCATACACTGCACAAATCTGGCCCTTATGGAAGAGTGGCAAGAAGAAATATGTTTGGGGAAAAAGCAACACACCTCATCACCCTGAAGACACCATCCCCACTGTCAAAAATGATGGTGACAGCCGCATGGTTTGGGCCTGCATTTCTTTAGCAGGGACAGGGAAGATGGTTGAAATTGATGGGAAGATCAATGGAGCCAAATACAGGACCATTCTGCAAGAAAACCTGTTGGAGTCTGCAAAAGACCTGAGACTGCGACAAAAATGTATCTTCCAACAGGAAAATAATCCAAAACATAAAGCCAAATCTACAATGGAATGGTTCACAAATATCCAAGTGTTAGAATGGACAAGTCAAAGTCCAGACCTGAATCCAATCGAGAATCTGTGGGCAGAGCTGAAGCCTGCTGTTCACAAACGCTCTCCATCCAACTTCACTGAGCTCGAGCTGTTTTGCAAGGAAAAATGGGCAAGAATTTCAGTCTCTCGATGTTCAAAACTGACAGAAACATACCCCGAGCCACTTTCAGATGTAACTGCAGCAAAAGGTGGCGCTACAAAGTATTAATGCAAGGGGACCAAATGCCCCACTTTTCAGGTTTTTATTTGTTAAAAAAGTTTTAAATACTCAATAAATTTTGTTCCACTTCACGATTGTGTCCCACTTGTTAATTATTGACAAAAAAATTAAATTTTATATCTTTATGTTTGAAGCCTGAAATGTGATTAAAGGTTGAAAAGTTCAAGGGGGCCGAATACTTTCATTACTTACTTATACTTTTAGGTCCTGAACACATGAAAGAAATACTAATGGAAGACAAACCCAGTAGAGCTCTGAGATCGACTGACGCAGGTCAAATAGTGGAGGACAAAGTCCAAAGCAAACATGGTGAAGCAGCTTTTAGCTATTGTGGTACACACAAATGGAATAAGTTGTCATGGTCCGGCTGGTCCAGCCCTGGCTGTGTGGTTCCCCGCACAGCTGCTCTGATTAGGAGTCGCACACCTGCGCCTCATCGGCAGTGATTACCCCGGTGAATATATAGAACCCAGGGGACGACTGGTCTTTGCCAGATCGTCGGTGTACCGACCTCCGCCTGTCCTCGGACCGACCCCGTAAGCTTGACGTCTTTGATACTCCCGCCTTCTCTCTTCTCCCATGTACTGACCCCTGTCTGCCTGCGGACCTGCTCTCTACGCCCGATGTCCTGACTACCGCTGCTCAACTTGACCATCTGCCTTATCCCTGACTTTGAACCGAATAAACACTTTTCCCGAACTACCTTTGCATCTCCGGAGTCCTGCATTTGGGTCCTCCCTCCGTCTTGATGGGTCATGGCATAAGTTGTCAACAGAGGTGAGGTCAGCCCCAAGTGTGAATGTTTTTAAATCCAGGTTGAAAACTTTTCTTTTTTCTCATGCTTTTTAGAGTATATCCACTTTTTAATCATATGACTGTACGCTTGACTGTATTTATATATTATATAAATTATTATATTATATATAATTTCTTTTTTTTTAAATATATATTGTGTTTGTCATTTTTATTTTTTTTATCCCATTTTAAATGTTTTATCTCTTTGTTTTCAAAACCTTTTAATCATTAAAGCACATTGAGTTAACTCATGGATGGAGTTACTTCGTGCATGAAATGTGGTGTACAAATAAATTTGCTTTTCTGGCTCAAGCCAGATTTGTTTTCATTTTTTTTGGGGGGGGGGGGGGTTCAGTACGGCCCTTTCAACATTTTGGATTGCAAACCCCTGGCCAAGATGGATGTTAGCAGACGCAGAAGGATGGTCAACCTCTGAGCTCACTGGATGCAAATGTCCTTTTTTTATTTAATCTTATACTTTAAAATACGCGACAACAGCAATGCATGTAGTGCTTCAGGGAACACTTTGAGTAAATTTGAACCTCAATAATCGATCATTAATGGAATGAGGAAGCATTGGGTCTTTTTGTCACGGTTGCTTTGTCACATTTCCTTTGTTGTGATGCCGACCGCGCTAAGGAATAAAAATGAGGATTCGTGGGCAGATTGGGTTGGAAATGATGAAAGAGACACATCTCACGTCCTCCTCGCAAGCAAAAGTACCTCTTGTCTTCCTTCTATGAGAAATTGTACTTTAAATGTCCTGGGTTGCGTGCGCCTGAGTCCAAGCAGGTTGGAACAGCTGGCGGAAGGTGTCTGATGTATCTTATGAGACAGAAGAGTGTCCGCTAGGATGAAGGGCAAAGTTTATCAAACAGTGGTGAGGCCGCCCATGATGTATGGATTAGAGACGGCGGCACTGAAGAGACAACAGGAAGCAGAACTGGAGGTGGCAGAAATGAAGATGTTGAGGTTCTCGCTGGTTGGATAGGATTAGAAATGAGGTAATTAGAGGGACAGCCAACATTGGATGTTTTAGAGACAAGGTTTGAGAGACCAGACTTCAATCGTTTTGACATGTCCGAAGGCGAGAGAGTGAGTATATTGGTAGAAGGGTGCTGAGGATGGAGCTGCCGGGCAAAAGAGTGAGAGGAAGATCAAACAAAACGTTGATGGATGTTGTGAGGGAAGACATGAGGACAGTGGGTGTTAGAATTCTCATGGCCCTGCCGGTCTTTGTCCTGACTGTGCCGGTCCCCGATGTGCTCGGCTGTACGCGATTGAGTTCACCATCCGAGCGGCAGAAAGCCTGTGGAACTCCTCGATGTGTTCTTTCAGGGGCTATCCCCCAGGATTCAAGACCGCCTCACCACAGTGAAACTGCCCACGAACCTGGACTCGCTTATCGCCCTCTCCCTGAGCATCGACCAGAGGCTCGCGATAGAGGGATGGATCGACGCACTACAGGGGGACGCCCAACGAAACCTCGTACAACAGACCGCGCTCCAACCAGGTGGGCCACCTCATGTCTTGCTGCCCTGTCAAGCCCGCACAACCCGCACACAGGGTGTCCACGCTGGTGAGTTTAAACTACACCGCTGTCGGACCGACTGAGTCCCTGCTTCGGGATATGCAAAGCGCAGATGTACGTTCATGTTAGGTTACGGCTTTCATCGACTCCGGATCAGATGCGAACCTCCTTAAGCCGCAAGTAGTCGACTTAATGGGGTTGGAAATATTTAAGACACGGTGTCATGCATGCTTACATGGCGAACGGCATGTTTTTGTGCCGAATAACCCACCACACTCAGACAATGGACATGACATTCCCTGACGCACACACCGAACACCTGAGTTTCCACGTCTTCGACTCCCAGAATAGTGACATCCTTCTGAGGAGCCCCTTGCTCAAGCAGCATAACGCCGTCATTGACTGGCCTTGTGGCCAAATCAAATCATGGGCCTCAGAATCTGGCGTGGCGTGGCGTGCCTCGCACCCCGTGAGAAAGGTGACCCGCAGTACTGCAGGACTCGTAACCGGAGCCAGATTTGTCGCTAGTGCCTCCCTGCTCTTCCAATTTGAAAGAAGGGTTCTCTGAAGCAAAGCCTGAGTCTCTCCCGCCTCATGGGCCGTATGACTGTGCCATTGAATTACTGCCTGGCCCCTCACCCTCGTGTGGGAGACTCTTTTCTCTTACAGGCCCGGACCACCAAGCCATGAGAGACTATGTGGAGGAGTCGCTGGTGGCAGGCCTTATCCGACCTTTGTCTTCACCCGCTGGCGCTGGTTTCTTCTTTTTTGAAAAGAAGGACACAACCCTGCGCCCCTGCATCGACTACCGGGCCCTGAATAACATCACAGTTAAGAACAGGTATCCCCTTTCCCTAATCTCCACAGCCTTCAAACTGCTGCGAGGGGCTCGAATTTTCACCAAATTGAACTTTTGGAACACATGCCACCTGGTGCGTATTTGGGAGGTGGACGAGTGGAAAACCACCTTGAACATGGCCACGGGCCACTACGAATACCTAGTGATGCCGTTTGGGCTCAAAAATGCGCCTGCGGTATTCCAGAATTTCATAAACGATGTCCTGCGTGAAATGCTTAAGAAACATCTTTTTGTCCATCTCCACAACATTCTGATTTATTCTCCAGACGAGGACGTCAGGCGCGTCAGGGCTGTGGTGCAGCAACTGCTGCGGCACAACCTATATGTCAAACCAGAAAAATGTGAATTTCACCAGCTCTCCGTCGCGTTCCTGGGTTTCAATCTTACGGAGGGGGAAATCCACATGGATCCCAGCAAGATCGAATCCGTCCTTCCATGGCCCACCCCCACGAACATCAAAGAGGTTCAGAGATTTATTGGATTCACTAACTTTTATCGTAAATTTATGAGAAACTTCAATGGAGGAATGGAAACACTGGCTGGAGGGGTCTCAGATTCCTGGTACTGACAGACCACAAGAACCTTGAGTACATCAAGACTGGCAAAAGACTAAATAAATGCTCGACAAGCCAGGTGGGCACTCTTCTTCACTCGTTTCTGGTTCACGATGTCCTACCGACCACGGACCAAGAACGGAAAGCCCGATGCCCTTTCACGAGTATACGAGGGGGAACAAGCTGAAGCCAGGCACGCCCCGATTCTCCCGGAATCCTGCATTGTCTCGATCGTCTCGTGGGAGATTGAGACCGAAGTGAAGGAGGCACTGAAGGACTCTCCCAGCCCGGCCAGATGCCCCGCCAACAGATTGTAGTGCCCCCACTGAGGGGGAAGAAGAAGTTGTGTGAGCCTGACTATCATAGGATGCTGTCAGGTTTAAAAAGGCTGACTCTCTATTAAAAAAAGGCGAACAGACAAAGCTTCAAGTTTTACTTGCTGCAAGGGGAGCGACAGGGCCTCTCCCTGCTTCAAACCAACTCCAACTCATGTCCCCTTGCAGCTTCTTTTTGTTCACATAAATCACATGATGAGTGTATGTGTGTGGCTGATTGACTACATCTGTCTGATTGATGACATCTATTTTCAAGACAATACGTTCAAAGGTTGAAGGTGGTGATGTGTAACCAACTACAGTATGTACAAAATGAGAACATATGAATGATTACTTAAAGAGATGTGATATAACAGGACACGTCACTGACCATATCCCTGACGAAGCTGTCCCTGACTAACCAAAAGGCTGCGTAAACCTGACAAAAAACAGTAACTCAGTTCTTGATTGTTTCACTGCTAATATATATATAATATTTTCATGAATTTGTGGAATTCCTCTATCAGGGGCCATAATTTGAGGGTTTTCCAAGATTTGATATATTTTTTAGAATTTTGTACACAGGTATATTGTGTTTGATTTGAAGTTTACCATATAAGAATCAATAGGTATTTTATAGTGTGTTTTTATATTCTGAAGAACCAGTCCAGGCCAACTAGTCATAGAATGTGTACTTCATCCTTGGAATCCATGAAAGAACAGACGTTGGTGCTTTGTGTGGAGGTTGTAACTTCAGAGCACAGTTATGCCTGCCAGCCTGATACCCAGAAATGGAAGTACCATGATACACCCTCGTTGAGCAAGAGGAGATGCAGACTAATTGTCACGACCCATCGGAACGGGAGTAGGACCCAAATGCAAGGCTCGGAAGATGCAAGGTAGTTCAGGGAGAAACGTTTATTATTCCGTGGTCGGGGATCGGGGAGGCAGTCAGGTGCAGCAGCGGGAGTTGGGACGTCGGGAGAAGAGAGCAGGTGAGCGGGCAGGCAGGAGTCGGTACACGGGAGATCGATCAAGGAAGGCAGAAGTGTCAAGGGAGTCAGGCTTACAGGGTCGGTCGGAGAACAGGCGGAGGTCGGTACACGGGTTGACGATCAGGGATGCGGAAGTACTCGAATGGGGCATGAAGCTCAACGATCTGGCGCGGACTAGTCGTCATCGGGGTCATATAAATACGCAGGATAATCAACCTGCATGAGGTGCAGGTGTGCGCCTCCCAATCAGCGCAACCGGGCGGACACCCGCACAGCCCGGGCTGGAGCGGCAGGATCATGACACTGATCTCCACAAAACAAAGTGTCCGCAGAAGCAGGCCAAGCTCTGCATTGGCAAGATCTTACATGAACTGGAAGAGCAGAAGAAACTGTTTGATGATAATAATAATCATGTTGCTACTGCTCGTTTACATGATCTAATATTGCATGTGTATCTTAACTGTAAGTGTTTCTAGTTATAAATGTGTAGTAACGTTTGTATATTTTACGTCTACAAATGGATGATATCATTGAAGTACTCAATGCTGGAAATTTTAAATTGTTGAATAATAGTATTCGGAATTGTTTGTTACAAGTTAATTACATTACATTTACATTACATACGTTACATTTTTATGTTCACTTTCAGATATCTTATACCACTGAACAAAAATACTACAATAAAAGTTTCCTGTTGTATTTTACTATTATAAAATAATAAAAGTGAAAGAAAGTCATACGTTATGATGAAAGGGATAATGGCTGTAACGTTTAGTAGGCCGATTTGGATAAATAAAACTAACGTAAATGCCCCAGATGACTTATAATGATTTATAAATTTGAGAGCGATACTATGGAATTTATTGATAACATTTCCGAGATTTTTCATCCTCTTGTACAAAAAGTGTCCGAAAAATTCCTTGTCATTTGTGGAATATATCGATTGAAATGCCTGCTGGACGAAGACGAGAGGTAGGCGTTTCAGTTGACATATTAAGGTCTGTACCTCCTATTACACATGTTTGTCAATGTATCATCTCTAAACCTTCCTGGTCATGGTGAAAATGTTTAGATTATATTCATGTCTCTAGGGATCCAAAACATTCCAAGTATTTAGATTTATCGCATCGTTTTCCATAACAATATGAATATGTTTACCACATTTACGTAAAATGGTCGGGACAACCAGTGACGTCACTACGATTTCGGTTTAGTCCATTTGCACAATTTGAGGGGTGAGGTACCAAAGGATTTTCTGAGTTATCCAAAATATATTAGATGAAATTTATGTTTTATATAACTCAAAAAACATGTTATTTCACACTCATTACTCCTTAGCATTAATAGCTAAATACAATTATGTTTACATCTTTACGTAAACCCTACATATTTATCAGTGTGTTCGTCCTGCATTGGCGCGAAAGAAAAGGAAAGCAGGCCTTTCCACCAGTCATGCTTGAATCAAGCTAATCACATTTGTTAGCAGAAAATAACGGAAGTCCGAGTTTTTCTTTCAAAATAAATGTTTAAATCATGACTGACATGATGTAACCTTTTACTTACAAATACCAACCGAAGCTTCACGAGATTGAATTGACAAGGCTGAAGCTCAGCAGTCCCAAAGAGCAAGATTTTAGTGGTTTTAGTCCTGTTCAACTTGATGTCCGTTTCAATTGCGACGAAATAGTTGTTTGTATCCTGTATTTCAAATCACTTGTACTTGTGACTATAAAATTACTCAAGTAAGAACTAACTTTTTTTTTTTTTTTATAAATGTCGAGCCTATATTTCGAACTTTAATATTTACGTGCTTTCTCTCGATGAGGTGTTGCTTCTACGCTTGGAAATAATGAACTGGTAGGTTGCATCAGTTCCATTTTTTTTAAAACCATGTGTAGACATTGGTATTATGTGGCGGTTGAGAAGAACAAGATAGATTTATTTTAAGTACTTGGCGTAACGTGAAGATTTGATTTTCCCAAACACGTGGCAAATGATTTACATTCCCTCGATATTTACCCACATTTGTAACTTATCGTGCAAAGGAGATGCGGCGATGATTCCGGCATCAACAGCACACTAGAAGTCGATTGTAGAGAGTAGATTTTTTTAAAATTGATTTTTTTATTTATTATTATATTTTTTAGTATATAAAGATTCGTAGATATTACCACCGGAAAGATTAGGCGGCGCACTAGTTTCCGGTTTCAAATACTAGTTATTCCATTTTTTTCAAAGTTTATCCTCACTCAAAAGTAATGAGTTTTCTGACGATTTTTTCTTGTCTGTATTATTGATATTCGTATGGCGTCTATGTGAATGAATCTACGATGATGTACTGTATTATCGCTGTGAAAGACCAATTGCTATCTTACGTTGATAATAACCCTAAATATAGTAATGGTCACCGTTTTGAAGACCAGTTGGGACAATTACCTTTTTGTGTTTCATTGTTTCTCCCTCTCACACCTTTTTTACATGCTGCTCAGCATGAGACAAGAATTTCGAAGCGTTTCCCCTCAATGCCCCACACCTGATGAGTCTGAGGTGCCGCTGGGGACAGCCATGGAGACAGGAGCTACTCAGGGTGATTTAAGGAAATTACCTTAACCCAAACAGGAAACGAAAAGTGCCCCTGAAACAGCTATTGTTGCCAACTGATTTTTAGAACATTAATTGGCTGTTATTGTCTTGAAAAAATAAAGTCTCATTGTGGTTACTCTTAATGTCGCATAATCTGTATGGTGGAATAATATTTTCACACACTATTTACATTTGAATATAATTTTTTTTCTAGGTAATGGTATAAAAACTGAGAATATGTCATCGGAAGTAATTGTCACCAAAGAAATGGAGGAAGAAGAGCAGCTTCTGAGGGTGGAAGGAGAAAAGAAGGAGAAGGAAATGATAGTGAAGGTTTGTTGCTAATCAATCCAACCAGTCACTGACAAATGTTGATCTGTAACATAATGTTTAAAGGGTGTATTTAAATCCCCTCCTCAAGCAGTCAGCCTATCATGGTGGACGGGTTTGTGTGTCCTGATGATACTAGGAGCCAAGTTGTCTGGAGATTCACACCCCTGGTAGGGTCACCCATGGCAAAAAGGTCGAGGTGAGGGACTAGCCAAAGTATAACTCCAAAGCTCCTATGACAAGTACAAATTTTGAATCTCGGTTTTCCTTGCCCGCATGGGACCCGCTTCCTATGGGCTCAGCGCCTGTGAGGTAGGGGTCAGATACGATGTGAGCTAGATGGTGGCCAAAGGCGGTCCGATACCCGGCTACAGAAACTAGCTCTACGGACATGGAATGTCACCTCTTTGGCAGGGAAGGAGCCTGAGCGTGAGGTTGAGAAGTTCCGACTAGATATAGTCGGACTAGCCTCTATGTACGCCTTGGGCTCCTGTACCAGTCCTGTTGAGAGGGGTTGGTGGACACCAACAGTGAGGGATGCTGTCAAGCTGAAGAAGGAGTCCTATCGATCATTTCTGGCCTGTGGGACTCCCAAGGCAGCTGATAGATACTGGCTGGCTAAGCGGAATGCAGCTTCGTCAGTCACTGAGGCAAAAACCTGGACGTTGGAGCAGTTCGGTGAGGCCATGGAGAACGACTTCAAGATGGCTTAGAGGAAATTCTAGTTGACCATCCACCGTCTCAGGAGGGGGAAGCATTGCACTGTCAACACTGTGTATAGTGGGGATGGGGAACTGCTGACCTCAAGTTGGGATGTTGTGTGTTGGTGGGGAGAATACTTTGAAGACCTCCTCAATTCCACCAACACGCCTTCCTGTGAGGAAGCTGAGTCTGGGTTCTCAGAGGCGGGCTCTTCTATCTCTGGGGTTGAGCTCTCGAGGTGGTTAAAAAACTCCCCAGTGGCAGGGCCCCGGGGATGAATGAGATTCGCTCAGAGTTCCTAAAGGCTCTGGATGTCGTGGGGCTGTCCTTGTTTACATATTGCGTGGACATTGGGGACAGTGCCTCTGGATTGGCGGACTGCTGTGGCGGTCCCCCCTTTTACCAGAGTGTTACAACTATTGGGGGATCACACTCCTCAGCCTCCCCGATAAGATCAATTCAGGGGTGCTGTAGAGGAGGGTCCATTGGGAAGTCGAATCTCAGATTCAGGAGGAGCAATGTGGTTTTCATCCTGGCCGTGGAACAGTGGACCAACTCTACACCCTCTGCAGGATCCTCGAGAGTGCGTGGGAGTTTGCCCAACCAGTCTACATGTTTTGTGGACTTGGAGAAGGAATACAACAGTGTCCCTCAGGGAGCCCTGTCGGGAGGGTTCTTCGGGAGTATGGAGTACCGAGCCCCCTGAGACGAGCTGTTTGGTCCCTGTATGACCGTTGTCAGAGTTTGGTCCGCATTCCCGGAAATAAGTCAGACCCGTTTCCGGTGAGAGTTGGACTCCGCCAAGGATGCCCCTTGTCACTAATTTTGTTCATAACTGTTATGGACAAAATCTCTAGGCACAGTCAAGGTGTAGAGGATGTATGGTTTGGTCAGCATTGCATCTCTGCTCTTTGCAGATGATGTGGTTCATGAAGCCGTGATCTCCAACGCTCACTGGAGCGGTTCGCAGCAGAGTGTGAACTGGCTGGGATGAGAATCAGGACTGCCAAATCTGAGACCACGGTTCTCAATTGGAAAAGGGTTGGGTGCCCTCTCCAGGTCGGGGAAGAGCTCCTGCCTCAAGTGGAGGAGTTCACGTATCTTGGGGTCTTGTCCACTAATGAATGAAGAATGGAGCGGTGGATCGTTGCAGCGTTCGCAATGATGCAGACTTTGTATCGATCCGTTGTGGTGAAGAGTGAGCTCAGTCGGATGGGGAAGCTCTCAATTTACCAGTTGATATAGTTTCCTACCTTCACCTATGGGCACAAGATGTGGGTCATGACCGAAAGAACAAGATCCCAGTTACAAGCGGCTGAAATGAGTTTACTTTGTAGGGTGTCCAGGCTCTTCCTTAGTGATAGAGTAAGAAGCTCGGTCATCAGGGAGGGGCCTAGTGTCGATGAGGTGGCTGGGCCATCTGATCCGGATGCCTCCCTGATGAGGTGTTCCGGGCATGTCCCACCGGAAAGATACCACGGGGACAACCCAGGACACGCTGCAGAGACTGTCTCGGGTGGCCTGGGAAAGCCGCGGGATCCCTTGGGAAGAGCTGGGCAGTAGTGGCTGGGGAAAGGGAAGTCTGGGTATCCCTACTGAAGCTACTTACCCCGCAATCTGACCCATAGAAGCGCTACAAAAATGGATGGATGGGACATTTATTTATTTATACATTTATTTATTTTTTTGTATTTGTATTGTCTAGTCTCTGGCTGTGAATTAAAACAATCTTGTCTGCTTATTTATGAAATAACCCTGAACTGGTTGCCAGCCAATCGCAGGGCACATGGCGCCAGACAACAGTCGCACTCACAATCACTCCTAATTGCAATTTGGAGTCTCCAATTAATGCATGTTTTTGGGATGTGGGAGGAAACCGGGAGACCGGAGGAAAGATTGAAACTTGTAACATGGCCAAGACCAAAAAGCTGTCTAAAGACAGCAGAGACAAAATTGTACAACTCCACACGGCTGGAAAGGGCTACGGAAAAATTGCCAAGCAGCTTGGTGAAAAAAGGTGCACTTTTGGAGCAATCATAAGAAAATGGAAGAAGCTAAACATAACTGTCAATCTCAATGGGAGTGGAGCCCCATGCAAGATATCACCTCATGGGGTCTCAATGATCCTTAGAAAGGTGAGGAATCAGCCCAGGACTACACGACAGGACTTGGTCAATGACATGAAAAGAGCTGGGACCACCGTTTCCAAGGTGACTGTTGGTAATACACTAAGACGTCATGGTTTGAAATCATGCATGGCACGGAAGGTTCCCCTCCTTAAACCAGCACATGTCAAGGCCTGTCTTAAATTTGCCAATGACCATTTGGATGATACAGAGGAGTCATGGGAGAAAGTTTTGTGGTCAAATGAGACCAAAATGGAATTTATTGGTCATAATTCCATTAACCATGTTTGGAGGAAGACAAAAGATGAGTTCCATCCCAAGAACACCATCCCTACTGTGAAGCATGAATTCCACATAGTGATGGAGCTATTCAGATTGTTTTCAATACAAATACCAATATTTTAAAAAATGACCCCTGGTTTTACACAAACTCGCATTTATAATCTATGATTGGAAAAAAATAGTGATTGTGATCGGCTCCTCGTACACGGAAGCACGTTGCGGCCACACGAACTTCGATAAACCTCTCTGTGACAAACCTTTTTTTTTTTAAAATATGCATATTTCTCAAATGAGTCCAATGCGTATTTAAAAAAAAGTTTTTTTTTTTTTTAAAATGCATTGTTCTCAAATTAGCCTACTTGGCATTATACTTCTTGGGAATTTGAGATTTAGAATAATAATAAAATAATGAGAATAATTCCTATCTGAAATGAAGTGATTATTACACAGGCGTGTGTGTATTTTTGTTGGGCACCATCCATCATGTTTTAATTGCCGAAATCCATTGATATTTTCTGGTCTTTTCAGCTCGTATTCTATAGAATGATGTCTTTGAATAACTGTCTTGTCTGTTTTACCAACTGACAGCACAACAAGTCTCGGGCATTGTGAACATTCTGCTCCAGTTCAATGTCCCCCACACTGTCGAGCAGCTCTTTTTGACTGGCAATCTTGCGCTGTGAAAATGGTAACGTCACGTGCACGAGCTCAGTATTTGATTAGTCTATCATACAAATGTAGATAAAATTTCAGAAAAAAATGTTTTAAAAATTCTTCCAACAGAAATGAAATAAATTAGCGTCAAAGTCAGTCTCAAGATTTTGTTCGAAATGTCTCTTAGATTCGGCAAGTTCCAGTTCTCTCTGGAATGTGACGTCAAGTCACAACAATATTTAGCCAGAAAGTGAAAAAGCTAGCAACGATAATGAGGAAGCGTGTTGGATACAGCTGTTCTGCGTCAAATACCGATGAAGTCACCTGACATGAATGGCCGAAAGATGAACAGATAGGCAGGTTATGGACTAGGTTTGTGAAGACAAAGCGGGCGCATTGGACTTACTAATCAAAAGTCGACAGTAATATGTTCCAAGCATTTCACGGAGGACTGCTTTGAAAACCCGGTGCAGCGTTCACTTGGCTTCGGTAGCAAGTAAGTACATACGTGTTCAATTGTTTAGTATTGACAAGTATCTACCTCGTTTTAAATCTAACTCCGATACAGATATATATGTCAGCTAATCCGTATCCATGTGATGTTTAGGAGGTGGCGGAATTTGTACACTGTATAAAGTTAGTGTACTGTTGACGCACTGTATGAAGTTAGTGTACTGTTGACGCTGAGGTCTTCCTCAAATTTGACTAGGGCAATGTGTGCTCTCAAATGTTTGGTGCATTATTTAAAATCCGGGCTTCATGCATATAAATAACGTGGAGAATTTGCTATAAACAATGGACATTACTCTGATCTAACAAAATATTACAAATTAAAAATATGAATGACATTTTTCTCATCTTGCTGAAGGCCAAAGTTACTACCTTGTGGCTGTCTTAACTATCCACTTGTGCCTTTCACCAGACAAAGAGAATTGTAACCCCAAATGGAAAAGACGAGCTTATGAAAAATGAGAAAGCTTAAGAGTAAGTTTAATCATCCATCATGTTACAGTTTTCTTGTACATGTAGTCCTCAGATCTGTGAGTCATGCGGTCAGATAAATTTTAGAAATCTGAATTTGAATTGATTTCAGTGCCTCATATGATTGGTGGTGTGGTATGGTTTCCAAATCCATGTTAAAAAAATACTATACTTATAGGATGAAGGATTTAACCAAGGCAGCAGTATCTGCATATGTATGAAGTAATGTAATTTCCATGTTTCAGGGTATGTGGAACGCCTGTTGGAAGCGCTCCGGACCTTCTATCTGGATGCATACCTAACGACTTCCTCTGCTGACGCCCAAGCACCACCACCTCTCAGCAGCCAGTACACAAAACCAAACAAAGACTTTGCTATTCTGTATCATTTTTCAAGATTTTGAAATCAGAGCTGTTGAAATGATATGTTGTGAAAATAAAAAAAAATTACGAATTTGAAGAAGCCGATTTAAAAACTGTGTCCGGTTTGTTAAACGGTAACAAAATTGTATCCTGATGGAACTTCAGCGGCAGAAGTTTTATGTTACATAATTCTGACGCACGTTCAATAGTCATTTTCCTCAACTTGTGTGAACCTCTGTAAATATGACCTCCATAGTGAAAGCAAGGTGAGGTGGCATACTCTGAATTTGAACTCTCTAGCTCCTAATGACATTTTATGGAATGAAACTATCATATTGAGCATGTGCATATACAAATGTTTGTTGAATGATGGTTTCACCTTCAGTAGTTTGTAAAAAAAAAAAAAAAAAAAAAAAAACTTTTTCAGTGCTGTGATACTTACAGATGATATCAGAAATTCTTCAACCATTTCGCTTACTCTAATTAGTCAACATGAAAGGCAAATTTTGCACCAGAACAGCAAAAGATATTTTTGAGTCGAAACTGTCACATAATGACAGGAATGTCCATCAATTATTAGTCAAGGATCAACACCCACACTTTAGTTTTCATGCAAAGAAAAGGGTAATGTTCATCAGCTGGGCATAAATCCTGTGAACATGGCATCATCTTCAAGTCATGGGGGTGGACATTCTCATCGATGATGATGGTATAACAACCCTGTTGCTCTAGCCAAGTGGTCCCCAACACCACCTCACCAACTGTCTGTACGCCACGTGGCGATTTCTTTGATGTCCTTCTCCTGTGAAGGTGTTTCTGCTATAATAGTATTGAAAGACATGCCAGGGTGTCTCCAATACAAATGGGTTTAGGCAGAATGGGTGAAAGCCTTCGTGGTTAACAATGCAAACCAATGGAGTTCCATACAACTTCCAGGTGGTTTCTGTAATTTCCTTACTGCAGCGGCATTCTCTCTGGGAAGGCATTGGCTGGCAGTTTCCACACATACCCCTGGGTAAAAAATATAATCAGTTAAAATAATGATTTTTGGTTTGTTTTAAGCACAAAGTTGTATTTCATTATCTTTTGCTCGCCAAGATAAGGCTGCAATTATGCCGCTGTGTCGTAAAGCCTTATCATTTATTAATTCATTATCTTCTGACTAAAGAGTGAAAACATGACATGCTTGAATGTATGCAAAGCTACCTTAACAACAATTAAGTAATGGATGATGTTAAATGTATAAGTTCCCCCTTATGTCTTTCTAATACAGATTACAAATTACATATTTCTATGTATATGGCTATTAGCTACAACTACTGATCATTTAGTTCAAATAATGATTATCACTGGCAAAATGTAAGTGTACTGTACTGTCCAACTCAGAGCGTACTATAGATCTGATCTTTCAACGCAGAACGATACCGAAGGTTTCAATTTTTGTTTTACGCTGACTCAGTTGCTAGTACAACAACAACAAACGACTGACTGTTGTGCGCAAGCAGCATCAGACGATTAAACGTGTTTGAATTAGATTATTTTGTCAACACAGTGTACGCAGATTTCTTGAGGCACCTACCAGTCTATGTTTTGGGTGCAAAATTCCACGTCAACTTGGTCAGGTCTCGCCGAATTCTGTACTTGCGTTGTGTTCATCAACTCCGGTTCGAACATATATGGTTGAATTAGACCAGTTTTTCGAACATGGTAATCATTACAAAATTCCTCCTCTTCAGTTCCTATCTCTTCCACAGAGCATTCCATAAAAACTTCATCACTGCTATCTCCTCAAGATCCCACTCGCAGCGTGTATGATTGTCTTTGTAGGAACCCACTGTGTTTAGGGGGGGTTGTCTTAGTGTGATGTCACTTGGAAGCAGCTACAACAGAGGGTTTTGAGTTCCAATGAAAATGTGCACTTTGGTGCTAATTTATTTCTTTTCTGTTGTGTTGAGAATTTTAAAAATATTTATTTTATGAAATTTTAGCATTTGTATGATAGACAAATAAAATACATTTCCTCTGGATTCGTACTTTAAGGGGTTGACAATGGGCCTTTCCGACTGGCGATCTTCAGATTTCCCCCCCCCCCAGCAACAGTTGCCATCCCCCACAATCTTTCAAAATGGCGAGTGAACAATACATGTTTGAACTGGATTCTCTATCACAAATTCATTGCGGTATGTTTTTTTGCCAAATGCTCAAGACTTGTCCAAGATGATTCTACAGAGAGGTCTCAAATATTTAACGTAACGATATGATCATGGAATTAAGATTTTGGACGGAGCAGAAGGGAACGTGAGTTACAGCTAAATGTTGGCATTAGATGCTAAAAAGGTTGGGGCCTCACAAACTTCATGTTGAAATCCAACAGGATAAAATTGTGGAATCGTACTGCACATGTAAAGCAGGGTGAGTAATTTTTACTTTGAAAGATCACAAGTAAAGTTGTTTTTTTTATAAGTGAGTAGGTGTATTCATTTGACTTGGCTCGTAATGTAACCCAGTGCCCCGTCTTAAAAGTCTGATGCGATACAAATATGTAAATAAACATTTCTCTTGCATTACATTGCGCATATACGTATCACAAACCCGACTCGGTGGGATAAAACATTACACGTCATTCAGCAAGTCAGTGATACACTAAAAAAGTGAAAGTTCTCCCTCTTACCTTCGAACATATAGCCTTGTGTTTTTTGATATTTTTCACACTGAGTTGTACGTGAGGTCTTCCGCAAGCTTTAATCCTTCGGAGACACTTTGCCAACTGTGTTTTAGGCTTTGGAAAATTAATCAACCGGGCCCCTTGTAACCTAGCAAGATATCTTTCGTGAGAATTGCATGCTCCCCAAACGCATCTGAGGACCATTTTCTTCCAAATATTAACTTTTCAAAATGCACGCTACTGACAAACAGTGTTGTTTGTCGGACATGGCTGCGGGAGGGGCGGGACAAGCCAGGGGTTAAGACAATGCGGCTATCTGATTGGCTGTTATTGTACGAGTGATTGACATGTCGGGAAGGTCCATGGTCTACAGTCCTTGGCCATTCAGGATGCAGAACACGATATACGATTTCCCTTAGCAAATTAGAATATGGAGCACAATGTGTAATCATATACTATTAAAAAAAAGCATGCTACATTGTAAATAATTACACACACAAAAAAAATCTGTGTAATAGCCAGGCTGCGTAAAGTGAACCACATTATTGCGAGAGAACCGTGTGTGTGCGTGTCCAAAAACCTGTACGTATGCTATGTACAAAAACCGTGCATTTCTGTACTCAAATCAACTGTAGAGTTGTAACCAAAATCCTTTTACCCTTCAGTGATGCTTAATTTCAAATAAAGTTCGAGTCTTCATATTTACAAAAAAAAACCATGCACTAAATGTGTGCAAAACTGATACATACCCCAAGCGACTTGCAGCTATAATTGCAGCAAAAGGTGGTGCTACAAAGTATTAAGGCAAGGGGGGGCAAATAATATTTTACACCCAGCTTTTCAGGTTTTTATTTGTTAAAAAAACTTAAACAACTTCTTGATTGTGTCCCATTTGTTGATTCTTGCACCCCCCCAAAAAAAAATATATATATATATCTTTGTTTGAAACCTGAAATGTTGAAAGGTTCAAGGGGGGCAAATAGTTTTTACAAGGCACTGTATATACACAATTTTGTTTGCTGAGTTGTGTACGTGTAGTTGGAAGTATGTGGCCATGTCACACTCTGCGACATAAATTGCCAAGTGTATGATGGTGCATTGCAGTGGCAATACGTATACAATACAATCAATTTTGTCATTGGTCCTCGGTTTGTGTGTGAGGGGATATGGTCTCCTTTAACAAAGCAGCTTTGTCACATTTTGTAATCACCAGGCTCGACAGTCGTTGGAGAGAGAGACTCATGAAATGCGGTTCAAAAGACTACAACATTTGCTTAAGAAGAGTAATATATACTCCAAATTTCTGCTGACTAAAATGGAGCAACAACAGAATGAGGTAAAGTATCTCTCACGGGAGCTGTTGTCGTGTTAGGAAAGTATATATTTTTAACAGTCTTCAGAATGATTGTTCCTTAAAAGTTGGCCTTCCATGTGTTTTTCTGCTCACTTAGGAGAAAGTCAGGAAGGAAAAGCTTGAAAAGAAGGCCAAGAAAGTGAGAAGATATTTTTCTTAAACATGAATACATTATTCTCACAGGCGTAGTAATTGTATGTCTCTCTGTGTTTTATGTGCAGACTACAAACTGCACTGAGCCTGGAAAAGGTAGACGCTTGTGTAACAGAATAAGAAAACTGCAAATGTTATTTATTTCTGTTCAGTTAATTTATTTTTTACTGGTTCCTTGCAAACTAGATAAAAAGAAGAGACAAAGGGAGGATGACTACAAAATTGCTGATATCATGTCCAAAGAAGTATTGCCTCATTTGTCTTTTTATTTTATTTTGATTTTCCTTGCTTTATGCATTCAGTTTGATCTTTCCTACAGGAAATCATATCACGGGCTAAGAAAGTAAAAGTGGAGGAAGCGGTAAACTGTCTTGCTTTTTTAATTTAGACCACAACATTTAAAGATGAAGTCAGTTAATTTAATTTTAAACTAGTTTATGAATGCATGTTCTACCCTCCAAATTAGGAACCTTCCCCTGCCCAGAAGAAACTTGATGCCAAGGATATCGAGAACATGAGTGATTCCAATGAAGAACTCAAGAATCGTTTGGCTGAGACAGTGCGAGACAATGTCAAACATCTCCTTGACCCTGACAGAAAAGTGAAGGGAGAGCCAGTTCCTGCTCAACAGCCACAACTTTTCACTGGTGGGGTCATGAGGTGGTACCAGATCGAGGGTGTTGAATGGCTTCGAGTGAGTGGATTTAGAAATCCTAAATGGCATCTTAATTCTAAAGTAACATTTTGATGTTGCACTCCTCTCATTTGGTACCTGTTTTCAGTACATCTTATCAAATCAAAATCTTTTATAATCATGACATGAATGCAGTATTTTTTTTCATTTTTTTTTTTTTTTTTAGAAAATGGAGTGGAGGACTTTCTATAGTAGTACCCTTTGCATAAGCTGCCTCCAAATCTTTTTAGCAAAAAAATTCATCTAACCATCCATTAGCTGAGCCGCTTATCTTCATTTTTGAAAATGAAGCATATGTTTCCACATAGCATTTGGTCGCACCCTCATGGGATATACATAACAAAGGTTTTTAACTGTCCACTGAAAATTTTGGCACATTTTTTTACTATGGGACATGCACAGCACAGTCAAGTTGGGATTTCGGTGTGTGGGTAAAAAACATTCCTTGCATACGAGTAAAAGTTAATCCTAGACGTAATACACATACAAACCGGCTACTCTTGTTGTATTTTCATGTGAAAAATGTGACTTATTTCACACTGAAATTTACACCAATCCCAAAATCCTTATTTTTTATTTTTCTGACAGATGTTGTGGGAAAATGGCATCAATGGGATCCTGGCTGATGAGATGGGACTGGGTAAGACAATCCAGTGCATTGCACATATTGCCATGATGATTGAAAAGAAGGTCATGGGCCCATTCTTGGTGGTGGCGCCACTCTCCACTTTGCCCAACTGGATCAATGAATTCAAGCGCTTTACACCAGAGGTAAGAGAGTGGGAAAGGTCGACATTACCAGTTCTCTTACTGTTAAGCATTGTGTCATTTCTTGGGAAGAAAAAAATTGTATGGAATTTAATAGAGCTAAAGTTTGTTGGTTGTTGGAGTTTCAAACTACACTCGTTGGACTGTCATGCAAGAAAAGTAACCATTTCATAATAAAATGGAAAAACATTTCGGCGCTAATGACTCCAACTCAGTTTGACATGGATTACAATCGCTCACTAATTACAATCAACGTTCTCCCTGGTAAGAAATGAGCGAGCGAGCAGACGAACAAAATAGCTTTTACTCCAGATTCAAAATACACTTCCACACTATGCACCCACCAAGCCGCATCACCTTCCATTCCACTGTTTAACATCCATGAAAGGGACGTTAGACAGATCTTCAAACAACAAAAGATCAACAAAGCGCTGAGCCCAGATCTTTTCCCCGCCCTGCCTCAAAATCTCTGCAGACCATCTTGCTCCAAGGCTCTTCAACAGGTCTCTACAACTGTGTGAAATACCAACCTGCTTCAAACGTTCCACCATTATACCAGTCCCCCAAAAAGCAGCAGTCTCAGGTGTCAATAACTACAGGCCTATTGCCTTGACATCTGTGGTCATGAAGTACCGTATTTTCACGGGTATAAGGCGTACTTAAATGTCTCGGATTTTCTCCAAAACGGACAGGCCTTATAATGTGGGGTGCCTTATACGTGACCCGTTGTCCAAAATTTGTAACTGACTGGAAGCATTTCCTGCTGACACGCTAGTTATATAACAGAAAAGCGGACGTGTGAGAGGACAGCATGTTGAAGTTACAGGAGAAAGTCTGGGCGTGGAGAGCATGCTAAGGGCATGTCCCCCCTGAAGGTACATAATGCTATGTGTTTTGTGCTAAACAACATAGCTTTGGCTAAGGTCCCCCAAAAATGGTACCAATAAAGTGGTATGGTTACAAAGAACAAACAACCACCGTGAATAAACAAGCGCAGCCAATGAACTCGGAGCTTGCTGCTATACTGGGAGCCTACAAGGTGAGGTGGCCCAACTTGGAAGAAAAATACAAGCAATGGATTAATTAACAAAGAAGAAACTCGCCATTTAAAAAAAAAACAAGGAACCAACTTAATTTGCTGGACATTGACGTGAACAGGGTAAGCAGTGTGAAGTTGCGAGTGGCGTGGGATATACCATATACACAGTGAGGTTGGTTGTACTTTATTAACGTATTTAATAATGTAGCTATTCTATATAGCGACACTATCTTAAAGCATACGGTAGCATACATGCACGCTATTTAAAAAGGCACCCGGAGGAAAACTCGAGTTCGGTTGTACTTTAATGAAGTATTTAACATTGTAATCAGTGAACTTGGTTGTAATTTACAAAAGTATTTGCATTCACGTGCATTCACGCTACCGTATGGTTGCGATTATCTTCTCTGTACAGCTATATAGTGTATAGCTACATAGTTAAATACTTAAAGTACAACTGAACTCACGATTTACAATGTTAAATATGTCAGTAAAGTACGTACCACTGAACTCTATTTCCTATCTGGTACTTTTTTAAATCACGTGCATGGATGCTCCCGTATGCTTTAAGCCAACGTTGCTATATAGCTGTGTCCTTTGCGGTGCGAAACCTGTATGTAAATAACGTTTGAAGTGCATGTTTTGTGTCAATTATTTCTTCGCTCATTGTTTTGTTGTCTGCTGGTTGTGCCGTTCTGTTTGGTGTGGTGTAAAGATTTTGGTTTGATGTGAAACCGTGGGTGAAGATGGTGCATTGACTCATGACTCCTTCCACCGCTATTAGTGGGGGGGAAAAGTTTAAGGCTGTTCTTCTGCTTGCAAAAATAAGGGTGCAATTGTGCCTCACTGTCTCACGAGCACCACCATGCCTGCGCCTAATAATACGGTGCACCTTGTGCGTACGTTAAATACTGGAATTGCACCTGCATCTGAGACTGCTCCCTGAACGTGCTGGACCACCTCAAGAGCTCACAGGTCCCCAGCTGGACCCACTGCAGTTTGCCTACCAAGCTAACAGGCCCGCGGATGATGCCGTCAGCATGGGTCTGCACTTAATCCTTGTAGATCTTGACAGCGAGGGTATCTTTGCGAGGATCCTGTTCGTGGACTTCAGCTCTACGTTTAACACCATCATCCCTGAACTCCATTCCTCCAAAGTTCTCCAACTTAGCGTCTTGCCTGCAATCTCTCGGTGGTTCTCCAACTTTCTGACGGACAGGACACAGCAGGTGAGGCTGGAGACACCACCTCATCCACGCGCACTATAAGCACCCAGGCACCCCAAGGTTGTGTCCTCTCCCCTCTGCTCTTCTTGCTCCACACAAACGACTGCACCTCGTGGCATCCGACTGTCAAACTCCTGAAGTTCGCAGATGACACCACAGTCATCGGCCTCATCAAAGTCGTCGACAAGTCTGCGTATCCACAGAAAGTGGTGAGACTGCAGTTTTTGTCTGGTCAGCACAACCTGGCGTTAAACATTCTAATGACTGTAGAGATGATTATAAACAGCAAAGCACAGGCTGTCACAAGAGCTGCTGAGACAGTTCTACACAGTGGTCACCCAATCAGTACTGTGTACCACTGCCACAAAAAAGGACAAACTCTGACTGCAACTGACAATCAAAACCGCTGAACTGATTGTCGGACCACTCGACCCACTATTGAGGACTTGCACGCAACACGAACTAGGTCCAGAGCGGAAGGATCCTTTCAGATCTGCCGCATCCTGGCCACCAGCTCTTCCAGCGCCCTCCGTTGGGAAAGCGCTACAGATCAATGCAAGTCAAAACTCATATCCTGCCGGTCCAACCAATATTAGTATTAGTAACATATTTTGTAGACTATAGCAATATGTCACTTTAAACTGCTCCCTTTGCACACTTGTCATTGCAGTGGTCTATAATGGGAATCACGAACAGGTAAAGGCAGTCTGTACAAGCTTAACACAATGTGGGACGTTGACACAGTTATACCTTACGTGTTCTAAATGAAGATTTTACATCATGCATGACTCAATAATTCCTATAAACAGAAATGTCTCTTCTTCATTGTTCTTGTTGCTTTGTTGTTCTTTGTTCTGAATATCGTGCCAGGGCAGCACCAACTGGTGGAGAAAAATCCCTTGCGTGTTTTTACACACTTGGCCAATAAAGCTGATTCTGATTCTGATAATACCACTTTTTGAGCCATGCAAAATACCATTTGTAACTTCTAAACATTAATTAAATCAGTAATGTTGCATTGCATTTTAACTCACTTGAAGAAAAAATTATATATTTAAATTCCGTTTTAGGGCAGCCTTCAATGTTCTAGGTTCCTTTCAGATATTGCAATATTTGTGCTTTATGGCTGCATTTCAAATGTTAGATAAATTGGTTGCGCTTTTCGGTTGGAAGAAAATTTGAACCTTTTTTTTCATTGTGATAGCCTTCAAATCTAAAATTCCAAATTACTGAAGAATCTGCCTCATTGGCTCCTCTGTTCACTGTCCTGTTGTAAATGTACCATATTTTCTGGACAGCGCGCACCTTTTAATAGGCCTTGCCAAGTCAGTGTAGCACCCCCCCCCCCACACACACACACACATGAGCCACGCCGAACCATACCTCACGGATGTACTGTCACAGTATCTACTCGTACGTTTTAAAAATTAGCTTTTTGCACAGACTTTGTAAATGTTAATATACATACCTAGTTTCCAAACAGTGATTGTAACACAGCAGTAAACACACCAGGAAACCGGATCCAGCGTCAGAAGAAAAAGAGGAATGCACAGAGCCTACAACTGAGTGTAGGGACTTTGAATGTTGGGACTATGACAGGAAAAGCTCAGGAGTTGGTTGACATGATGATTAGGAGAAAGGTTGATATTCTGTGCATCCAAGAGAGCAGGTGGAAAGGTAGTAAGGCTAGAAGTTTGGGAGCAGGGTTTAAATTATTCTACCACGGTGTAGATGGGAAGAGAAATGGAGTAGGGGTTATTTTAAAGGAAGAGCTGGCTAAGAATGTCTTGGAGGTGAAAAGAGTATCAGATCGAGGGATGACACTAAAATTTGACATTGAGAGTGTGATGTATAATGTGGTTAGCAGCTATGCCCCACAGGTAGGATGTGACCTAGAGTTGAAAGAGAAATTCTGGAAGGAACTAGATGAAGTAGTTCTGAGCATCCCAGACAGCGAGAGAGTTGTGATTAGTGCAGATTGTAATGGACATATTGGTAAAGGAAACAGGGGCGATGAAGAAGTGATGGGTAAGTACGGCATCCAGGAAAGGAACTTTGAGGGACAGATGGTGGTGGACTTTGCAAAAAGGATGGAGATGGCTGTCGTGAATACTTATTTCCAGAAGAGGTTGGGAACATATAGTGACCTACAAGAGCGGAGGTAGAACCACGCAGGTAATTATTTTGTGCAGACGATGTAATCTGAAGGAGGTTACTGACTGTAAAGTAGTGGTAGAGGTAGAGCAAGGAACCATGTGGTGGAAGCTGAGAAAGGAAGAATGTTGTGCGGCCTTCCGGAAAGAGGTGAGACAGGCTCTCGATGGACAACCGAAGCTCCCGGAAGACTGGACGACGACAGCCAAGGTGATCAGAGAGACAGGCAGGAGAGTACTTGGTGTGTCATCTGGTAGGAAAGGGGAGAAGGAGACTTGGTGGTGGAACCCCAAATTACAGGGAGTCATACAAGGAAAGAGATTAGCGAAGAAGAAGTGGGATACTGAGAGGACTGAGGAGAGGCGAAAGGAGTACATCGACATGCGACAGGGCAAAGGTAGAGGTGGCAACGGCTAAACAAGAGGCATATGAAGACATGTACACCAGGTTGGACACGAAAGAAGGAGAAAAGGATCTCTACAAGTTGGCCAGACAGAGGTATAGAGATGGGAAGGATGTGCAGCAGGTTAGCGTGATTAAGGATAGTGATGGAAATGTGTTGACTGGTGCCAGTAGTGTGCTAAATAGATGGAAAGAATACTTTAAGAAGTTGATGAATGAAGAAAATGAGAGAGAAGGAAGAGTTGAAGAGGCAAGAGTGAAGGACCAGGAAGTGGAAATGATTACTAAGGGGGAAGTCAGAAAGGCACTACAAAGGATGAAAAATGGAAAGGCAGTTGGTCCTGATGACATACCGGTAGAGGTATGGAAGGAATTTGGAGAGATGGCTGTGGAGTTTTTGACCAACTTATTCAACAGAATACTATCGGGCGAAAAGATGCCTGAAGAATGGAGGAAAAGTGTTCTAGTTCCCATTTTTAAGAACAAAGGGGATGTTCAGAGCTGTGGAAACGAAAGAGGAATAAAGCTGATGAGCCACACAATGAAGTTATGGGAAACAGTAGTGGAGGCTAGACTCAGGACAGAAGTATCTGCGAGCAACAGTATGGTTTCATGCCTAGAAAGAGTACCACAGATACATTATTTGCCTTGAGGATGCTCGTGGAAAAGTACAGAGAAGGTCAGAAGGAGCTACATTGTATCTTTGTGGATCTAGAAAAAGCCTATGACAGAGTACCAAGAGAGGAACTGTGGTACTGCATGCGTAAGTCTGGTGTGGCAGAGAAGTATGTTAAAATAGTACAGGACATGTATGATGGCAGCAGAACAATGGTGAGGTGTGCCTTAGGTGTGACAGAGGAATTTAAGGTGGAGGTGGGACTGCATCAGGGATCAGCTCTGAGCCCCTTCCTGATTGCAGTGGTAATGGATAGGCTGACAGATGAGGTTAGACTGGAATGCCCTTGGACCATGATGTTCGCAGATGATATTGTGATATGCTGTGAAAGCAGGGAGCATGCAGAGGAACAATTAGAAAGATGGAGACATGCACTGGAAAGGAGAGGAATAAAGATTAGCCGAAGTAAAACAGAATATATGTGCGTGAATGAGAAAAGTAGAGGGGGAAGAGTGAGGCTACAGGGAGAAGAGATAGCGAGGGTGGACGACTTCAAATATTTAGGGTCAACAATCCAGAGCAATGGTGAGTGTGGTAAGGAAGTGAAGAAACGGGTCCAGGCAGGTTGGA
Organism: Syngnathoides biaculeatus; assembly: GCF_019802595.1. NCBI lineage: Eukaryota > Metazoa > Chordata > Actinopteri > Syngnathiformes > Syngnathidae > Syngnathoides > Syngnathoides biaculeatus. Next base: position 27,613,845 of record NC_084651.1, read on the forward strand.
ACAGCTGGCGAAAGGTGTCTGGTGTGTGATGTGACAGAGTCTCTGCTCGGTTGAAGGGCAAAGTTTACAAAACAGTGGTGAGGCCGGCCATGATGTACGGATTAGAGACGGTGGCACTGAAGAAACAACAGGAAGCAGAACTGGAGGTGGCAGAAATGAAAATGTTGAGGTTCTCGCTCGGAGTGACCAGGTTGGATAGGATTAGAAATGAGCTCATTAGAGGGACAGCCAAAGTTGGATGTTTTGGAGACAAGATTCGAGAGAGTAGACTTCGATGGTTTGGACATGTTCAGAGGTGAGAGAGTGAGTATATTGGTAGAAGGATGCTGAGGATGGAGCTCCCAGGCAAAAGAGCGAGAGGAAGACCAAAGAGAAGGTTTATGGATGTGGTGAGGGAAAACATGAGGGCAGTTGGGGTTAGAGAGGAAGATGCAGGAGATAGGCTAAGATGGCAAAAGATGACACGCTGTGGCGACCCCTAACGGGACAAGCCGAAAAGAAGATGATGAAGATTGTAACACAGCAGTAAAATGGCTCAAACCCAACAGAAAATTCATTGTTTTTATTCATCTTCCTGTTCACTTAAACCTCTAAAGCAGGGGTGGGCAACCTGCAGATCTTTAGCCACATGCGGTTCCTTACCTCCTTTCGTGCGGCTCTCGTGAAGTCACGAAAGCATATCAAAGTTCTGCTTATGTGCGTGGGCTTTGCTTGAGTTCATTACGGTAGTTGTGAGTGAGCGTTGCTGGCGTTTATCCGGGGTATTGTGACAACGATGTGCACACGTTGTGAGTCACTGTATGAGACTGGACTGCTTAGCGTGTGCTGTAGAAGGGTTAGAAGGAAAAAAAAAATGCGATTGCTACTGGGGAAGATTGGCTTTACTGTTCCTGCAACCTAGCTCAGCTATGTGACGAGAAGGAAGCGTTAACCCTCAGCAGGACAAACTCTGCACGCAGAAGAGGTCTTCCCCTGGCTCTCCGACCACGGGAAGAGTAAGCATGGTATTTTTGCAAAACTGGCTTTCGCATTGAATGAAAATAGTTTTAAGTTTCCCAGTCGGATGGTGTTCTTTGGACATCCATCCATCCATTTTCTTTGCCGCTTATCCTTACGAGGGTCGTGGGGAGTGCTGGAGCCTATCCCAGCTGTCAATGGACAGGAGGCAGGGTACACCCTGAACTGGTTGCCAGCCAATCGCAGGGCAGATAGAGACAAACAGCCGCACTCACAATCACACGTAGGGGCAATTTAGAGTGTCCAATTAATATTGCATGATTTTGGGATGTGGGAGGAAACTGGAGTGCCCGGAGAAAATCCACGCAGGCACGGGGAGAACATACAAACTCCACACAGGTGGGGCCGGGATTGAACCCAGGTCCTCAGAACTGTGAGGCCAACACTTTACCAGCTGCTCCACCGCGCCCCCTTGTTTAGACAAAATTGTCAATTTTGCTCAGAATGCCAGGGAAAAATGCAGTGAAACGAACTGGAATTTCCAAAAGGGTCTAAACGTTGCAGTCACAAGTGAGTCACTCTGGAAAATCACACAGAAAAGCAGGTGCAGTTTAACAAAAAAAAATAAATAAAAATCAGCATCCAGAGACTCACGCTTGCATAATATCAAGTGGCTTGGAACATTGCAACGACCAAAAAGGGTAGTTATTTAAAAAAAAAAATACTTTGTGATGTCGCTGGAATCTTGTCCTGAAACAAAAATCTTCAGCAAATGGTCAGACCTTCAACTGTCCAGCCACACTATTGAAAAGAGAATATTGGACATTAGTTTGGCTACTTATTTACACTTCCACCCAGGTCTCCAATCATGTGAGTATTTTAGTGTTACATTAGATGAGAATTGTGACATACATGACTTGATTGAACTGGTAGTTTGTCTGTGTGAGAAAGCCCACAATTAAAAACTTTAAAAATTACTGCCCTGCGGTTTTGGTACTCTGTAGGAGTTGATTTTTCTCATGTTGGTGTGTGACATTTCCAACACATCTAGCTGAGCAAAGGTATGTGTGTGGAGGTAATGATCACGTGTATGATGTGGAAGAAGACCCGAGGATGACCCAAGATGCGCTGGAGAAACTGTTTCTCTTGGCTGGCCTGGGAATGCCTCAGGAAGCCTCCGGAAGAGCTGGAAGAAGTGCATGGGGAAAGGGAATCTGGGTATCTATGTTGAAGCTACTTCCCCCGTGACCCAACCCGCAGAAGAGGTAGAAAGTGGGCGGATGGATGTGGCTCTTTGCCGAAACACAATAAAAAATGTGGCTCTTCGTCTGACTGCTTGGCCACCCCTGCTAAAGTATCAGTGTTGAAGAACCTCGGAAAGTCTCAGACATCATTTCAGTCTGTGTTGGTCTCAATGTAATTTTAAAATTGATTATCCCCTGAATTTGTGCTGCTCTCCTCGCATTGCATTCAAGCCTTTTAGTCCGTTAGTAGATTCTTTCACGCTACTCCACATTTTAAAAATTCACTGGAAGACCTTCGCATGTGTCCAATTTTGTGAAAGGTTTTAAATTGAAAAATATATATTTTCCGGTCCGGAGTGTCATGCAGCATCCTATTTTTAGGGCACCAAAAACCAGCGGCATCTTCTTCTACACACACTGTTTTCTTCTACAGCCAATTGATGTAGATTTTTCTTCTCCTGCACCAGAAATTAAGTCTCCTCCAAATTGGAAGAATCTGTGCATTTTAGCCTCATCGCTAAATATGCTGCAGGGTTCCTAGCACCTGAAAAAAGTAGCGGATTGTCAACTGGAAAATACAGTAAATGGTGTACATCAGTAGGGAGGGGCTTTGAATTACAAAAGCTGCTGAGGAAAACTGAGAGATGAGTCAATACATAGCTTTGGTGTGTAATTGCAGTATAAATTGGGGAAGAAAATGAAAATTTGTACAATTCTCTTTGTCTTGTCATTTGTCTCCTATAGGTGTCTGTGCTGCTTTATCATGGCCCACAAACAGAGAGAGGCAAACTGCTGAAGCACATACGCAGATCCCAGGGGTCCCTCAGTATGCTTCCTGTCGTCATTACCTCATTTGAGATTGCCATGATCGATCGAAAGTTCCTTCAGGTATCATACATTTGTTTAACTGGATTTAACGTAATACTACAAAATGTGAATGCCATCTTAAAAAGAAAATTACTCCAAATTCTGGTACAAGGTCCTTCACTATTTTTAATCTGTGATTTGAGGCAGATGTGCAATGTTTTTTTTTTTTTTTTTTTTAAGTACTGTACATGATAGAACTTCATATTTTATTTATTCCTTTCAGCGTTGTCAGTGGAAGTACTTGATTGTGGATGAAGGCCACAGAATCAAAAACCTCAACTGTCGACTAGTGCAGGAGTTGAAGATGCTACCCACTGACAACAAGCTGCTGCTCACTGGGACTCCACTGCAGAACAGCCTGGCTGAGCTCTGGTCCCTACTCAATTTTCTCTTGCCAGAGGTCTTTGATGACCTTAAGAGGTAAGTGTTCTTAGAGCCACATGTTCACCAAATGGAACAGTTTATTGTAATACTCGACTGTTCTGTGTGGAACCGTAAAACCATTTTAACACATGCACGTCCAGCCGCTCTGCGGTCTCTATGCCCCTCACAAAGTCTTTATAAAGAAAAAATAAATCTTTAAATAGGCAGTGCTTTTATTTTAAAAGTTATGATTTTATCTGAATGTGCATGTCTGGGCTGCACAAGCAGGCAAGAGTAACACTTGTCTTTCAGTGTTGGCAACCTTTAAAGACTTAAGTGCAAAGACTGAAGGAAGTGATCCCAGAAGTCCCAGTACCTCTGACTTAGGCCCTCAACTAGTAGTTGAGGATTGTGAAGCCAGAAGTACAATTGGGTAATACTGGGTAATAGGGATCACAATTAATCGGTTATAACCAGTTTTCGATTGTTTAAAACCGAAACCGTAATCAGACTTTCGAAATCGGTTAAAATTTCCAATAATTTCTTCCGGTTCTGATATTCCACATTGCGCTATTTTTTCCAATATCATTTCCACTTTTTTCAAGAATGTTAACATTAAAACATTTTTCCAAAAAAAAAAAGAACAAAAATTTAACTTACACGAGTGCGGTGTTGAAAGCCACATTCAACAAGCTTGTTTGTCAATATTGTATACAAACTACCCCATTACCGTGGAGTAAATTAATGATTGATGGTGTAGCGCCGGAGAAAAGGAGTCGGAGGTGGAGTGTCGGATACAGGAACAAAACTTGTTTTATTGGCAGACATCAAAACACTACTCGCATAACGGCGGGAAGTCTGTGAACTCGTCACTCTGGAAGAGCAACAACAAAAACAGTCCGTGCGGAACCCCGCACCCCAACTCGAGGTCCCGCGGGTGAATTATGTAAACACCACAATGGTACCGATTTTAAAACCGGTTAATTGTTTTTTTGCTACAGGTGTTCGGTTAAAACCGATTATGAAAGTAAGCGTTTTTTTGCGATCCCTACTGTGTAACTTCGTAAAAGTGCTTTATTTGACATTCTAATGAAAGCTCGCACAAACTAGTTCACCACATTTAGTTTGTAAACACTGAAACTATGGGGGGCTGTTGTCATCTTAATTTTAAATTATATCGGGTCTTCCAAGTTTGATAATTCACTTTGATAGACACCAGATTAGCGGCACGGTGGAGCAACTGGTTAGATTATTGGTCCCACAGTTCTGAGGACCGAGGTTCAAATCAATGCTCCACCTGTATAGAGTTTGCATGTTCTCCCCATGGCTGCGTGGGTTTTCTCTGGGCACCATGGTTTCCTCCCACACCCCAAAAACAAGCATTAATTGCAGACTCTAAATTGCTTTTAAGTGTGATAGTGAGTCTGACTGTTGTTTCTCTATGTGCCGCTGCGATTGGCTGGCAACCAATGTTCCCTCTAAACTGCGGTGGTGCGCAATTGTGCACTGATGTGATCACTGCACAGACATTCTGCATTGCGCAAAAAAAAAATCCAACCAGAATTGAAAATATAACAACTATTCAGTTGTTACCATTTTGCAATAAGATTCAACGAGTCAGGGATGACTCGTTGCTACATTCAACGGCCCGATTCACGTACTCCAATGCCTTCGGTAATGGGCAGTAAGTGAAAGGATTCACCACTGTGTTCTTTTAGTCACTTTTTATTGAACACTTCTGCAGCACACCGAACTGTAACAACGAACTACTGCGTAGCCACAGTCGTTCTCCCGCTTAGTTTACTTAAGGCCGGCCCCCTCTGCTCTTAAAATGGTACACTCGTAAGTACATATATGACAGACCGTACTTACGCAGCCCATCAATGTAGTTTACAATAACAGGGTCCTTATGTGCCTCCTACCACTTAATTTTGACTATCATAGCTATCATGCCTATATTTAGCACTTCCCAGATGACTACAGTTCATTTGAGGTTGTGACTGTTTAAAACGTTAACTGGATGAGCCAAAATTTTCTTCAATTAAACAATAAAACTCAGACTTGTTTTAGGCAATAAAGAAAAGACACATTTCTTGTGTATGAAATACACTATATGAATTTGCTTTTCTTAAATACTTAAACATTGGGCACAGAGGTAAAGCGTTTAATACTACTGTTTGAAATTCAGCACAATTAGACTACAGAAAGTGACATGTCCAAATTACAGTCCATTTACTTTAGGTAAATCTCTCCAAACAAATTATGAGTACATTTTACAGGAGTCTGCAATTTTATTTTACCCTGCAATAATGTGAATTGTTTTGTTTGAATTTGTATTTCCTTTTGGGGGATCAGAAATCTGAATGCATGATATCAGCGTATCTAATTAAATAATCCAAAGTTGACAACTGCAAAAATTTTGATGTGCCATTAGGCCCACACATCAAATAATTTATCCACCCATGCATTTTCTACTGCTTCTCTGAGGTTGGGTCATGAGCATGAGCATTAGCAGGAACTCCCAGACGACCCTCTCCCCAGCCACTTCACCCAGTTCTTCCAGGGGGATCCTGAAGCGCTCCCAGGCCAGTGGAGGGAGAGTCTCTCCAGCTTGTCTTCAGTTGTCCCATGGTTTTCCCTGGTGGGACGTGCCCAGAACACCTTACCCATGAGGTATCTGGATCAGATGACCCAGCCACCTCATCTAGTACTCCCTAGATACTCCCGGCTGACTGGGCTTCTCACTCTGAGAACTCGAACACCCTGCAGAGGAAACTCATTTCGTCTGCTTGTATCTGGGATCTTGTTCTTTAAGTCACGACCCATAGCTCGTAACCCAAGTGAACGTAGGAACATAGATTGACCTTTAAATTGAGAGCCTGACTGGGTTTAGCTCCTTCTTTACCCCAATGGACAATACAAACTCACATCACTGTAGATGCTGCACGATCTGCCTGTCTATCAAAAAAGACCCCAAGATACTTGTACTCCTCCACTGGGCAGGACCTTATCCCCAACTTGTAGAGGGTATGCGAGTTTTTATTGATGCGAGCGCTTGAATGGGGGGAAGAAAAAAAATTATATCTTGCTCTTCAACCTCAATTCTATTGCATTTTTGTTTGTACTAATTAAAGACAAGGTGAAGAATGACTAATAGTTTATTTTTTTCAATGTCTTGCTTGTTGTGTAGCTTTGAGTCTTGGTTTGATATTGACACACTTGGTGAGCCAGAAAGTGTGGTGGCTGCTGAGCGTGAAAGGAACATCCTGAGCATGTTGCACCAGGTCTGTTCTCAAACACGTATTTAGTTGATTGTCTTTTGAATTACATGTATTGTTGAGCCAAATAATATTCCTTTTTCTTAGATTCTGACTCCATTTTTGCTGAGGAGACTGAAGACTGATGTGTCACTAGAGATTCCTCCAAAGAAAGAGATAATTGTTTATGCCCCTCTGACTGCAAAACAGGAGAATTTCTACACTGCTATTGTGAACAAGACCATCGCCAAATTGCTTGGTCACCAGAAGGTATCTTCATTAATTATTTTAAGATCTATGGAGATTATTGGAACATGTCACAAACATGTAAACATGAACTAGTGTAGCCCTATATGAAAACTGATTTTTCAGTTTATTCCGTAATATACAGATGGAACGGAAAGTATTCAGACTTACTTAAAGAGCGGGTGACATCCCTATAAACATTCTAAAATAGATATTGTCATGAAAAATACATATAACAGTATTCACTTCAATGTCTATACGAAAAAAAAAAGTGAGCGGAGAGCGCGGCATCCATGCACAAAGTTGCGCAATTGAGTGTCCCTCGGCATCCAAGTGGTTGCCATATTAGTGGCGTCATCTGTCCTTGACGTCATCGTCACTTCTGCCGTTGAAAACGCGCAGTGCCTGCTACTATGGAAGCCGAACAACAGAGATATTCGGATTTTTCCAACGCCCCTTCTGACACGGAAGCTCTTTTCGAAAAGGACAACACCACACAACCGAGTGAAGTTACCGGGGTAATATTACACTATTGTTTCGAGCCCTCAGGGCAATATTACACTATTGTTTCAAGCCCTATTCAGATGATATGCCATCACGGCCAAACCGCATCCCGTCCGATCCACTTCCGTGACGGAGATGAGCCATTGCGGCTCATCGCAGCCGGCCGGTGTGGCTTATGACAAAGTTGAGCGGTGCTGCTTTAGGGGGGGGCTCACGGACGCCACAGTACTCGATGAATACAGTCGAGAGCCGCCCCCGTCGCAAAGCCCGACGCGCAGCCTTCGCGGAAGATGTGACCGCCGAACGCGGCGCCTCAGCCGGTGTGCCTGAGTTTCAGCCCGCCGTGCTATATAAGGAGGGGGTGGAGGCTGAGTGAGACATTGTTAGCTGGGCGACGTGCACATCGACACATTTCATATGCGGATCTTTTGTTACGTTATGAGAGAGACCGATTACGTGGTCCGCCTCAAACTATTATTTTTTTTTTAGTTGCTGTATGCGCACATCAACACATTTTATACGCGGATCTTTTGCTACGTTATGAGAGAGACCGATTACGTGGTCCGCCCCAAACTATTTTTTTTTTAGTAGCTGTATACACACCTCCCTGTTATTTGGAACCCACGAAGGTCTCGTCCTCTGCACACGTGCAATCCATTTTTCACAACGAACAGGGTCTCTTTCAAACTTATGAAGGGTAATTCCATTTTCCCGAGTGTTCAAGTAATGTCCAGCAATGCAATGAGCCGGCATTTTGGCTAACACGAGGGAACAACGAGCTACCGTCCCGGAGGTAAAACTAATGGAAACAAACGAGTCCACTAGGGGGCGCCTCTGTCTTGTACGTCACTTCCTGCTTCTTCTCGAAAACAAATCCCTGAGAGGATTTTCATGGCGGGAGTTACTAAAAGCTGTATATGTCAAAATCATGTTTTGTGGTGAAAAAACACATGGAACCATATTGGCTGTGGGTTTTTCATTAATAATATACCAAAAATCATCCGTTTGACGACACTTGAGCTTTAAATTTTCCACTGCTATATTGCATTCATTTGCGAAATGCATTTAAGTATTTTTCCATTTTAATTTACAGACAGCATCTTCTAATATATATTTTTTTTCCAGATGAAAAAAGAAACTGAAATATCATTCTGCTGTACGTATTCAGACTCTTTGCTCAATATTTAGTAGAAGCACGCTTTTGAGCTAATACAGCCATGATTCTTTTTGGGACTCATGGAAGAAGTTTTTTTTACAACTGTACTTCGGGAGCCGCTGCTGTTTCTCCTGGGAGATCAGTCAGGTTGGATGGTGAATGTTGGTGGACACCCATTTTCAGGTCTCTCCACAGATGATTAAAGTCCCACTGACATCCCTATTTACATTGTACAATAGATATTGTCATGAAAATTACATATAATATTCATTTTGTCTGTACGAAAAAACAAATATGAGCCGAGAGCGTGTCATTCATCCGCAAAGTTGCGGGAATCTCACTCCACATCAAAGCGGTAGCCATAATGCCTGCTATGTCATTCGCAGCTGTCACACTGGTACAGTCGCCGTGAAGACACTGTGCCACCTGCTATGAGAGACGGACAACAGAGATTTTCAGATTTTTTTTTTTCTTTTTTTCCGACGCCCTTTATGACACGGAAGTTCTTTTCAAAGACAAGAACATCTCGCAATCAAGGGAAGTGACCGGGGCAATATTACCGTATTGTTTCGAGTCAAATTCAGATGATATGCAGATCACTTCTAATTAACAACAAAGTCCTCGACAGTATATATGACAGTATGTGTACTTAGCCGCGAACGATGACAACGGCGTAAAGCGGCGCGAGCGTTGTCGTTGCTCGCTGAAAGAAGGATTACGTTGTCCCCCCCCCCCCCCCCAAACTATTTTTTTAATAGCTCTATGCACACCTACCTGTCACTTGGAACCCACAAAGCTCTCGTCCTTTACACCTGTGCAATCGATTTTTCACGACGAACCAGGTCTTTTGGAGTGAATCCATACCATACCATACCAAACCATACAAAGAGCTACCTTACCGCAGGTAAATCTGGTATAAACACATGAACCCGCCTAAGTAGGGATCTGCAAATAATGTCACTTCCTGCTTCTTCTCCAAAACAAATCCCCCGTGGATTTTCTCGGCGGGAGTTACAAAAAGCCATATTCGTGAAAATAATGTTATGTGGTTAAAAAAAAAAAAAAAACATATGGGTCCATTCCGGCTACCTTTAAAAAAAAAAAAAAAAAACACATTAAAAAGCATGCTTTTGGTCTCTGTTGGACTTTAATTACTGAGTTGTTCTGAAGCCACTCCTTCGTTATATTAGTAGTGTGCTTTTGGTTATTGTCTTGTTTGAAGGAAAACTTTTGGGCCAGCCTGAGGTTCTGAGCCCTCTGGAGAAGCTTTTTGTCCAGGATATTCCTGTACTTGGCTGCATTCATCTTTATTTTTTTTGTTTTTATTGCAGCCAGTCTTCCTGTCCCTGCAGGTGAAAAACACCACAGTATGATGCTGCTGCGACCATGCTCCTCTGTTGGGAATACTGTATATTTGATTGGTAATGAGCAATGCCTTGTTTTCTCCACACATACCCACCTTAGAAATAAGGCCAAAAAGTTCTATCTTGGTGTCATCAGACCAGAGAAGTCTTACTTCTCACATTTTTGGATTCCCATTTTATTTTATTTTTTTCGTAAACGCTATGTGAGCTTTCGTTTGTCTTTCGCTGAGAGAGAGGCCTCTGTCACGCCTCTCTGCCATAAAAGTGGAGGGCTGCAGTGATGCTTGACTTTCTAAAACCTTCTCCCATCTTCTGACTGCATTTCTGGAGCTCAGGCACGTTGATCTTTGGGTTCTTCACCTCTCTCACCAAGGCACTTCTCCCGATTGTTCAGTTTGGCCGGATGGCCAACTCTTAGAAGGGTTATGTGCAGCAGATTTTTTGTAACTTTGCCCAAATACCTGCCTTCTCACAATTTTGTTGATGTGGTCTTCAGGTAGTTCCTTTGACCTCCTGATTTTCATTTGCTCAAACATGCACTGTGAGCTGTATGGTCCGATATACAGGGTGTCCTATAAGTCTTCATGCATAGGAACTATGTTTAACAAAAAACATTTTTAAATCTAATATCCCCTTGCTTCTGTAATATGCTGACAGTATGTCTTTGATCACATATTGCTTGATCCAAAACACTGTTTGGAACTTGACAAGTTTTGTCCCGTGTGTGTGTGTGTGTGTGTGTGTGTGTGTGTGTGTGTGTGTGTGTGTGTGTGTGTGTGTGTGTGTGTGTGTGTGAGTGTGTGAGTGAGTGAGAGAGATACTCGTCCCATGTTTTCTGTTAAATATGCTGGCGACCATAGGATTGCTTGCTGAACCAGCCATGCGGGTGATGTCCGTTTGTTGGTCTTTATTCAAATGCATTCTTTGGTTATCTGAAGTACAAAGAAATGCATATTAGAACCGTATATGTATGGAATGTGTTATGTCTCCTATGTTTGTAGACATACGGGACACCCTGTAGACAGGTGTGTGGCTTTCCCAAATATACGTAATATAATTTTAAAAATTGTAATGGGGTCTGAATACTTTACCCACTGTAACCATTCTAGGATATAGAGATTGTGCACGTGACCAATGTTCCCTGTAAGCTGCGCACCAGGTTTTTTTTTTAAACATGGCAGCACGCGGTCTCGAACAAGCTGCTGCTCGGCCACACCATGCACACACTCCACTTTCATGTTTACCTGACACTGCCCACCTCCCGCTCTTAAAGAGGTACACTCATAATTACAAACACCTCACACCACCGGTGCTTTAGTTAGAAACACAGTCTGGGCAACGTAGAGCAAAGACGAGTTAGACATGCTGCCTATGTTTACTCAAGATCATAATGGCAAAAGTAAAAAAAAACAAAACGAGAAATACTGTTCCTTTAATGAATATTTGAGTATGTGAACAATAATAATAATAATGAAGAAAAAGTGTTGAAACTGGATGAGATTTTCTCTTTTTTGAGTAAAAAAAGGTCTGGTCTGAAGCCAAAGTAGAAAGTACTGGATGAGATGGTGTCTAATGTTAAAATTCCACACAAGCACACAAAGCACAGCTAATATAGTGTCCAAAAAGCTAATTCTGTATTTGAAAAATAGGAAACATCATAACATTAACCTTAAAATTGTTTGGGAGCATCATTCAGCTTAGCTATTGCTAAATATTCTGCAAACAATAATTCAGTTTTACACCAAGAAAAACAGACGGGGATATTATTGTGGGTTAAAAATAAATAAATGAAACAAAGTTGGAGGCAACATTTCAAATTTACAGTTCATTGTTGGCTTGTTTTGGTCAGCAATGTATTTTCTTGTTTGGTGACATTTTCATTGCAAGTTTGCAAAAACAAAATTGTTCTTAAAAATTTCTGATGGTAATGTAAATCCTGTATGTAATCTGAATCTCTGAATGAGGCATGAAACTTCAATGGATAACAGCGATCTGACCACAGTGCATAAGTCTGATGTTGTGCACAGTGGTCAAAGGGAGGGCTTGCGGGCTTAGCGTGTTTGCTCAAACAGGTAAAAAATAAGAGAGAACGTTGCACGTGACGTCACCATTTTTACGGGACCATATTGCCGGTCAAACAAAGGTGTTCGGCAGTGCGAGAGTTGGTAAACTGGAGCAGATTTTTAAAATTGCCCCAGACCTGTTGGTTGTATGAATGTACATTGTGTTGTTTATACTGATTCACTAAAGGAAACCGCACGTCGTGTCCTGCCTCCTGATTGGCTGAGGGACTGTAGACCATTGTCAATCACCCTTAGTACCTGACTGCAGCTTTGGGGGTGGGTGGCAGGCCCCATGCCGTTTCAGCGCATGGCCGGTGTCTATGTACTAATGGGATCGTGGCAAAAAAAGAGGGTGCATACAGGTGCCCAGTCAGTGGAAGAAAAAAAAAACTTGCACAACGTGAAAGCACACATGAAACCCATAATGGTCTCTAAGCCAAGCAGAAATAGTGAAGGGCAGGTACCCTTCGTCTGATTGTTTGCGTGCAAATGTGCGCATGAGCGTGCAAGCTTTTGAAATGCGGGAGCTCACGTGCAAGAAGCTAAGTTTTTTTCTAATGGTGAGCCAGTAGCGGCACAGTCAGAAAATTGAGTGATGATAATGGAATTAGTTTTAAAGCCTAATGCCACCACGAAGATGTTGGAACATTTTTGATTGTAGCCTGATTAACGCAGGTATTCTGGTCATGCCACTAAGCTGAGGTCAAATTTGTATGAAGTCTCAAGTAAGACATGCTGTCTTATTAAACTTAATTATCCCACCCATTTTCCTTACTTGGGAACCATAAAAACAATGGGACATTTCCTGTTTCATGTCACTTTGCAATTATTTAACCCTTTGCGAAACAATGCAAATGGAAATGTTACAGTGTACAGTATATAATACTTGTGGCCTTACAAAGTAGTGTTACTTACTCTCCTAATAGATGTAGCCGTTGACAAAGCCTGCAGACTTTTGAAAAGTAGCACAATTCTTTTCCAATTGCTGTAAATACGAGCCGGGAAGTGTTGTGTGCTAAGATCCAATAAAGCAAGTATAACAGCGAGTCGATGCTCCGTATTATTAGTACTCCTGCCATTGACCAGACAAAACAAAAATAACAAAGTACAATGTTCAAGCGTTAGAGCCAGAATACACACAGGTGGAACGTGACGTGTTGGAGAAATGGCGTGATGCTGACGGAGGGCATAACATGGAGCTCGGAGATGTTCCTGACAGGCTCGTTTCGAAAGACTTGTGTTCGTGTTCTCTTGGTGACCAAATGCCAACTGTGGCTGCATAACATATATAATATATACTAGATAATAGATACGAAGTTGTTAATTTGGATGAAGATGTGTTACATGGCAATTTACTTGTGATCCATGACAGTTTGATGAAAGGACCACTTGTACATCCAGTGGAAAATCAGTAAGTACACATTTTTAATCTTAGAATCCTATGTGAATGCTATGTGAGCTCTATGAATGCTATGGGCTATGTCCAGTTACTGCAAGCTTATTTTTCAAGTACTGTGTAGGACTAATGGTTTATTTATATCTGGAATATAAAATGCAAAAAAAAAAAAAAAAATTGCGAGTTCCCTAAAGTGATTACATGTATATATCCATCCATCCATTTTCTTAGCTGCATGAGGGTCGCGAGATTGCTGGAGCCTATCCCAGCTGTCAACTGGCAGGAGGCAGGTTACACCCACGCAAACACGGGAGAGAACATGCAGACTTCAGACACAGAGATCTGGGATTGAACCCGGGTCCTCACAACTGTGAGGCCAACACTTTACAACTGGTCCACCGTGCTGCCTTAAAAAGTATGTTGTTGCTTATACAGTACTGGCACGAGAGGCTATAGCTAAACGGCTAATAACCAGTAATGGTTAGATGCGTGGAAATTTCCCCGACTGATGAACGACCCTCAACTGTGACATCCACTGCTTTATCCTGTCAGGTTGACCCCATGGGATGTTAAAGAAGGACAAATTTGGATGCATTTTCTCAGTTTTGTTCCACAACACTTTGGTATCTTGGCTTAGCTAGAACAAATGGTCTGGAATGCTCAGCACCAGCGACGTCAGGGGCGGGGTTAAGGACATTTCTTCCGGGTTTGGCTGTAAAATCTGGCACATATGCAGATTTTGCTTGGATTTAAAAAAAAAATGTTCTTAATTTTTTTAAAGTTTTTTTTTCAATGAATGTCCAAAATCTATGTAATAATAATATTAGTGTAATTTTTCGAGTTTAAAGCATCCTTAAGTATAATGGGCACCCCAAAGTTGACCAAAAAAAATCAGGAAAACCCTTCTACCAATGTACAATGTGCACATCCAATTTGCTGCTACCCATATGCTCAAAATATTGGGAATTATCTATGTTGATGTTTTGTTAGGTTTGTACTTGTAGTGTTTTTCAAAAAACGTCCCGTACAACAATCATTAATAATACTCATTGTGCACGTGCTGATGTAGTCATAATATAATCTCAGGACAGGCCACAGGACACGCTTATCCTGGTCCCTGCAATTGTCAGAACAAAATCCCTCAACTAAAATAAATGCTCAAAGATCAATTAACATTTTATTACTACTGTTGATAACACATTTTACAGTCTTAAATATTACACACTGTTTGACTTAAACATTTTTTGCATATTTGTGCATAAAACATTTGTGCATAGTGCAGTGTATCCTTTACATTACACATCCTTGGCCAAGACATTAAAAGCAACATCTGGCAAACCTCCAATCTGAAAAATATCCATCGTAGCTACCTTTGGTGACTTGGTCCAGTTCAGGTGCCTCCTGAATTTATGACCAGTGATCCTATTTTGCTCCCACAGCATGTCATCCCATGTCCCATCCATGGGGTTTGTGGGGAAACATTTTTTGAATCCCAAGAGTTTGGTTCCGCAGCGCAGCTGCTTGCCCACCTGACGCCATAGCTTTCCTTTGGCGTCAGGTGGCCATCAAAACAACGTGAGCTCAAACTACATAGAAACGAGGGTAATGAGCACATTTAAAACAAAAAAAACGACCATTTATATTGTGTGCGCGCTCCTGTTTTTTTTTTTTAATGTGCCCATGATGCTCATATTACGTAGCTTGAGCTCATGTTATTTTTAGAAGACACTGAAGCAAGCTATCGTCGTTATGGACTGTGGCGCTACTTCTGGGTTAGCGGCATCATCGGTATGAGTGATGACACATTCCTCTTAAAAGCAGCTGCACAACTAGCCGTTGTAGTCGACGTTTTTTGTCTTGGTTTAAGTTAAAACAAACCTACGGGCAGTCGTTTCTGATCTTTGGTGCAGTAGCAACAAACATGCTATGGTAACGATCGTAAAATGCAAGCTCCCCAAGGAGGTCATAGAGTTAAGGTTGGGGGTGCACATTACCGTAATAAATATAAATGTTTAGCATAAGACATTAAATATCATATCGAAATGTATATGTATACCTTTTTTTTTTTAACCACTCTATGTACCAACTATACAATGTGATTGTATTTTTTATTTTTCATCCATACCTAAATATAATGCGCTTTATTAACTTTTTGAAAATATTTTTGGAAAAATGTACGCAATTATTTTCGACCTTACTTCACATTGGAGGGTTTATTGTACATAAGAATTTTGGGGAGAGTCTTCCTTTAAACAAGGGCACACTAACTTGTGCTCCTGTGTTGTTTCAGAACCGGCCATTAAATTCGATTTGTAATATTTTAACCCTACATCAGGAGTGTCAAACTTAATGTAGCTCAGGGGCCTCATGAAGGAAAATCTATTACCACGTGGGCCAAACTGGTAAATCATGGCCTATATTTACCAAACTATATACTTTATAACTTAATAACAACTTCATTAATGATTTCTTTGTTTTAATAAAGTCCAAAAGTAGGGGCCCAACATCGCTGTTAATCATAAAACATTCCAATTTTTTTAATTAATTCTGAGGAAAAAGAACACAATACCAGTTATTTACATAAGTATACTACATAACGCAGAACTATATAAGGGTGTCATTTCTCCGGCAGAAATATATATAATAACAGCACAATCCTGTTCCCTAAACACCTGCAAGAAGAGAATATATTGTTCTTATACTACATAACTTTTTTTGCGCTCTAGCAGCTCTTTGGTCAAGCGATTCATGTGCTACATAACATCCACCATAAAAGCAAGGTCCTGCATCCATTCTGCGGAATGAAATTCTAATCCTGGTTTGCCCTTTTTTTCCATGAGCTGTCCTAATTTCTCCTCGTGAATCAAAGTAATCCCTCAACCCAGCACCTGCTTAACTACCATACCTCAGTGTGGTATGGCAGGCCATTGATGTGGTCTTGTCTCTGAGAATACTGTCAAACTGATGGTGGTTTCAGAGTTCTGGATTTTGATGACCACCTTCATGATGTTAGCCATCTTTAATGACTTGAAACACAAAGCCACATGGTGCAAAATACAATGAAAAGTCCCAAAATCACGTCCTCCATTTGCAGGTTGCACTTCCTACGAGTTCAGTGAAAATATCAGATGATGTCATAGCTTTCATTGGCACCCTCCCCACGCACTCTTCTGTGACTGTGTCATCATCTCCATGGATGAAAATGGCTAGTTGTACAACTTTTGTAATGTCCGTACTTTCATTATTTGCAACTCAAAATGCAATAGATGACTTTACTTTTTGCTGTAACTGGCTGTCCAAATCTACTGAAAGCCGGGAAATCCCATCTGCAACTGTTTCTCGTCAGGCATATACAGTGAAGAAAATAAGTATTTGAACACCCTGCGATATTGCAAGTTCTCACACATAGAAATCATGGAGGGGGCTGAAATTTTCATCTTATGTCCACTTTGAAAGATATAATCTAAAAAGAAAAATCCAGAAATCACTATGTATGATTTATTTATTTATTTATTTTAACGATTTGTGTGATACAGCTGCAAAGAAGTATTTGAACACCTGTCTATCAGCTGGAATTCTGACCCTCAAAGACCTGTTAGTCTGCTTTTAAAAGTCCACCTCCACTCCATGTATTATCCTGAATCAGATGCACCTGTGTAAGGTTGTTAGGTGCATAAAGACACCTGTCCACCCCAAACGATCAATAAGACTCAAACCTGTAACATGGCCAAGACCAAAGAGCTGTCCAAAGACACCAGAAACAGACTGCCAAGCAGTTTGGTCAAAAAAGTTCCTCTGTTGGAGCAATCATTAGAAAATGGAAGAAGCTAAACATGACGCCCAATCTCAATCGGAGTGGCGCCCCATGCAGGATATCACCTTGTGGGGTCTCAATGATCCTTAGAAACGTGAGGAATCAGCCCAGGACTACACGATAGGACTTGGTCAATGACCCAAAAAGAGCTGGGACCACCGTTTGCAAGGTGACTGTTGGTAATACACTAATACATCATGGTTTGAAATCATGCATGGCACGGAAGGTTCCCCTCCTTAAACTAGCACATGTCAAGGCGCGTCTTAAGTTTGCCATTGACCATTTGGATGATATAAAGGAGTCATGGTGTTTTAAAACATTTCTGATACCTCGCTCAGGAGTTCGGTATCAAATTTTAATAGGTTCGTCGGAGATAGGCACTCAGAAATGAAGACAAGACACACTTCTGGCTACCAACAATTGGCACTTTATTGGTCCCACACAGAAATGGTAACACAAGCACAAATCACGTGGTATGAAGCTAAGTAATATCCAACCAGCTCTTAGAAGAATATCCAGCTCTTACCGTGCGCCAATAGGAGGGAGAGCCAACACTCCAGGTAGAGCAGCTTCAATACCGGCTGGGCGTCCGTACGCAACCCGCAGCAGACTCTACCGAGAGTATCCAAAGTCCTCCTTTTATACTCTAAGCGTGTGCGGAAGGAGGGGTGAGTGGCCAATTCATCCCGCCTGACGCCACACTATTCTTTGTTACCAACAGATGGCGTTGCACGACATCATATAACACAAAAACATCTTTTTATGACATTGCTGGTTATCCAAACATCCTTTTATGACATTGCTGGTTATTCAAAGCTATTGCGATCGTCTTTTAGGTTATACAAAGCTGTTGCGAAACATATACGAAGCTATTGCGAAACATCTTTTAATTATGGAAAAACAACACAATAAAATTATTCTTACTTCACATGGGATAAAGTTATTTGGTCAGATGAAACCAAATCTGAACTTTTTGGTCATAATTCCACAAACCATGTTCGGAGGAAAACAAATGATGTTTTCCATCCCAAGAACACCATCCGTACTGTGAAGCATGGAGGTGGTAGCATCATGCTTTGGTGGTGTTTTTCTGCACATGGGACAGGACGACTGCACTGTATTAAGGAGAGGATGACTGCAGTCATGTATTGTGAGATTTTTGCGAACTATCTCTTTCCCTCAGTCAGAACATTGAAGATGGGTCGTGGCTGGGTCTTTCATGACAATTACTCGAAGCACACAGCCAGGAAAACCAAGGAGTGGCTCTGTAAGAAGCATATCAAGGTTCTGGTGTGGCCTAGCCAGTCTCCAGACCGAAACCCAATAGAAAATCTTTGGAGGGAGCTGAAACTCTGTTTCTCGGCGACAGCCCAGAAACCTGTCTGATCTAGAGAAGATCTGTGTGAAGGAGTGGGCCAAAATCCCCTCCTGCAGTGTATGCAAAGCTGGTGAACAACTACAGGAAATGTTTGTCCTCCATGATTGCAAAGGCTACTGTACCAAATATAAACATTGGTTTTGTCAGGCGTTCAAATACTTATTTGCAGCTGTATCACACAAATAAATCGTTAAAAAATTCATACATTGTGATTTCTGGATTTTTTTTTTTAGATTATCTCTCTCACAGTGGACATGCAGCTAAGATGAAAATTTCAGACCTCTCCATGATTTCTAAGTGGGAGAACTTGCAATATAGCAGGGTGTTCAAATACTTATTTTCTTCACTGTATTTGCGAAAGCCTAGCGGCTTTCAGGGCACACAATTGCTGCTGTCTTCATCATGCATGTTTTTGCGAATTCACCCTAGTTAAATGGTTTTTAAGCCATCACGATTTCATTAGCAATGAGCTAGCTAGCCTTCACAGCAGCGTCACTGATGTCTCTGCTGTGAGTAAACACAGACTGCTGTTTCTGCAGACATCCTAACAGTTCATTCACCTCTCCACTGCCCTTCAAAGTTATTTGTTGGGATGAAAACTCAAATAATAACGGTTATATTCTTTCAGCACCAAACATGCTGTGAATGCATCAAACATACAGCGTTCTCATTCATTTCTCTTAATAAATAGGAGGATAACCATTTATCTTGGAACACTGCACTCTGCGTTTTCGTTTCTCTTTGTTTGACATAGATATATTGGAGCAATAATGGTGCCAAAGCATACTGGAAAAGTAAAAGCTGCTGCAATAAATAGCGCAGACAGAACACAAAGCAGCTCTTCTGGGCTGCACACTGGGCCTACTTGCTCTTCCCTGGTATAAACGATTTTGCTTTCTGAACACAATAGTTGTTGTTAGAACAGCATTTTTATAGAAAAATTCAAGATCACTTTTATGTCCATGCCATCGTTTTATACTTAAAAAAAATCGTCTTGCGGGCTGTATGTTTAACACCCCTGCCCTAGTTTATTCATCCATTTTTTTTTTTTAAGCCACATCCTTATTGGGGTGGTAATTGGGACCCATCTCGTCTGATGGCGAGAGGGTACACTAGTTACTAGTCAACGAGGCACATGTACACAATCACCTACACTTGTGTTCACACAATGGCCTTTTTGAGTTTTAGATTAATTGAAATGTAGGGGACCACCTACCCCCACCACTGCAGAGTTTTGTTTTAGAAAAGCTAATGCACTTGGTCAGTGAATGTTGTAGAATTGAAAAGGATGTTTTTTTACATGCTTTCAGACTGAAGCACCTGTGAGTTTCACTTCGAGCGGAAGACCAAAGCGTTGTAGTCGAAATTACAATGAAGCTGAGGATACACCATTGGGCCTAGAGAAATATCTAGAAAAGGTCCAAAAGGAGCAGGAGCAGAGGTCAGAAACCAATCTCCAGAATTGTATAAAGTGCATGCCATAGTTATGTGCCTCAAGTAACATATTGTGCCAGTCATATTTTAAATTGCCCATGTCCTACAATTTCAGCTCCTTTCCAGTACTGAACATCCATTGCCCTCTGGATGCTCAGATTAACCTAAAGATGCAGAATATTCTCATGCTGCTAAAACGATGCTGTAACCATCCTTACCTGATAGAATATCCCATAGATCCAGCCACACAAGAATTCAAGGTAAAATACATTAACATTTGGATGTTTTTTGTCAAATAGTTCATTCAGGTGTAAGGAGAAGTCCGGTCGTTTGGATTAACAATGTATCCAATAGGTCATGTCATATGTACTGTACCTTGAAAATTTAAGGTTAACCCTCTATCATTTAATGGTGTATTGAGAAGATTTTTATCGGCAATTATGCTTATGTAACATAATACATGGGCAAACAAAGAAATCATCGCCGGTTTGTAGTGTCTTCACATGCGGTACCATCACGATCGGACACAGTAAAATAACTTACTGTATCGTGAAATTTTGCCATAATTCAGATAGAAATAATTCGCGGAAGGTCCGGTGGCATGTTCTGCCCAGTAAGAAAAAGAATCTTCTAAGGACCGGAGTGCCGGGAGAAAAGCTACGCAGCCACGGGGAGAACATGCAAATTCTACACACACACACACCACACACACACACACAGAGACAAAACTACCCAAAAAAAAAAAAAACAAAAAAAACCCCTCCACAAAAATCAAACCCGCGTCCCCAGAACTGTAAGGCTGAGCTACCGTGCTGCTGTTGTGGAGGCAGTATTAACTTCCACCAAGCCGAAGAGCATTTCATTATCACTTGGATCCTGGCCACCCTGTTGTCTAAAACAACCTTTCCCACAATATAATACCTTTCACTGATGGGTTCTACCATCCTTCATGGCCACGAGTGCTGTCTTGAGTGCAGTCCTCCGCTGGCTGACCCAAACGCACTCCAAAATCGATAGGATGGATGAATGGTGTGTCCCGCACGTCGGCCTCCACGCAGTCAGACTTGTCATTCCTGTCCAAAGAACCATCCGCATATTCAACATTATTTACAGCCACAGGTTCAAATCTGTATGGACGTATTCCTCCGTCTTGCCGAACAATCAATACTGCTCTTTCTTCATCAGATGAGGATAAATCAAATAAATCAGCGCTGGCCATAAATGTTTCCCAATCTTTGTTTGCCCACATATTACGTCATATCCGCGCACATAGGTCATGTGACTCACCAAAATGGCGACGCCCATGAAAATTCGTAATTGCCGATAAAATGTTCTCAAAACACCATTAAATGATAGAGGATTAACATCAAATGTTCAAGGTAGAGTAGATATGACATGATACATTGTTAATCCAAATGACCGAACTTCTTTAAAATGTTGAATGGTGAATATTTAAGAACTTTTTAAATAGCTCCTAATTTCACTTTTAAAGACATGAGAAATAATACTCTCATAAGAAATACTTTCTATTTCATTTTTTCAAACCTCTCCAGTTTAGCAAGTTAGTCGTCCATTATGGGGGCTTTCTATGCCATATCTCACTGGAGCAGTTTTCCTCTGCAACAGAGTTTATTTTCCCTTTGTTGACTATTTATTTTACATCCTGTTGGAGAGAAGGTTTGAGAAAGTATAGAGGGAGAGAATAAAACAACCCTAACTACAGGTTATAATCACCCCCTGGCAACGAAGGAGGTGGGTGGCATTTGATCCTTGTGAATTTCTGTGTATCCTATGACTGATTCCCGGATCTACAATGGGTTGTTTTCACGTGACGTCACCCGTTGTGCTGCCTCGAACGGCGGCCATTTTCGATCCCTGAGCTCCGTTACTCATACATAGGCAAGGTGGACAACATTATGTTTCTAACTTCATTTATTGAAGACGCGACCGACAGAACATCAAGCCCAGATTGACTTTTTGGCTACCTGGCATACACACATCATGGGATTCAGGACTGCATCACAAAGGCGCAGTATTGTGCCCTTGATCTATGTGACAGAAATCACAAAGGAAGGAGCACTTACCTGTAACAACACAGAAATGAAGGGTGGTGGAATATTATTTTTTTAATATCGAGGCAAAATCCATTTATTCCATTTTTTTCCAAAAAGTAAAACCCGTATATTAGTTCACCATAAGCAATTTTATTATTTGTTTAAAATTTGGTAGAAAGATAAAAGAATAAACAAATCCAGTATTTCACAAAATTTTCAAATCTTTCAAATGACTAACAAAAAACGATCTTAACTGTAATGTTTGCCTTCTGAAAAGAGTATCGATTAAGCTTGTTAGCTTAACTCGGTGACACATAAGCACGATAGAGTTTGAGACCGGGCAGCGGGATAGCAGCGTCAGGCAATCGTCCCCAAAGCCAAGTCTTCGTCAAAGTCTTAAGTGTTAGAGGATGTCCCCGCCGACGCAGCCGGATTTGTGTACCAGATCGTGAGGCTTTGAAGAGCGCATTGACTAGTAACTCTGAAAAGGCTTCAGCGAATTGGCGAGAATTGTCGAAAAAAAGTCAGAAGAAGGCTCTCTGATGGTTAGCTAGTCCTCTCTTGTGTACTTGAGTTCTGAGACGCCCGTGAAACACAAAAACACAAACAGTAACCAAGAGTATTCCATAGACTTCCACACTGGGTACGTGTTAGGTTGAGAGGTTAAATGGCGACACGCAGTGCTGTGTGGGTAATTCAGCACAAAATGTGACATCAGTGAAAACAACCCATTGGGAATCATCACTGCATTATGTGGTTCTAAATGTAGTAGCACTTTAAAAGCAGAGGAGAGGTTATGCATAAAGCCAAGGATATTTGTGATCTGCACCCTCCCCCACCACAAACCTTCCCCAGACCCAGTCCAAGTTGCCCTCCCACGTGTGTTTATGAATGTGGTACATTCTCTCTTGATATCGTCTTTTTGAATTCTTAATGCAGATCGATGAGCAGCTGGTACAATGTTCTGGGAAATTTCTTATACTGGACCGGCTTCTCCCTGCACTCAAGAAACGAAACCATAAGGTACAACAACACCACTGCTTTATTTAATTATTTAAAGTGGTTATCATACCCATTATAGTTCTACATTTAAAACCTGTTTATACCTGTTTTTGTCTAACACCAAATACAGAATAAAGAAGAAATCAATGTTACCCTATTTGGGAAGTTCTACATGACATAATAGTCTAAAGAAATGTATCCAATTAACATGTTTGATTTTTACAGGGTATCATATTTTGCTGAGCACTAACATTGTGTGAATTGTGACACAGGCCATGGATTTGTTCAGATAAAAGTGTAGTTATGGAAGTTTGTTTGTCAAATGCATCCTAGTCTGCTGTCATTTTTTAAAAAGCCAATGATGAGCGCAAGACAGTATTTGAAACTTCTTATGTCTTCAAACCCCAAGATCATCTCGGTACACTTTGCTCCAAAAACTTAGTGTCGTTGTATGACAGCCACCTTTAACAAAGTTTACAAGGGGTGAGATTGGAGTAGGCTCTATTTCCAGCAGGCTCACAAATACAGGTCTTATTACAATGATTAATTCTGTGCGACATGGAGCTGTAGCTGTTTGTGGCCACTATGCCTCACAAGGTTGGAAAGTCAGCAAAGAGGTGGCAAAGGGATGTTTTAGGCAAAAATAGACAATGAAGAGTACGCATCTTGAGGGTGCCTAAAAGTCATTAAATTACCTGTGTAAAATTTAGCATAGCAAACACCTGGTTGTCACTGGCCACCCAAAAAACGGAAACTTTTGTATTCCTGCTTCCTTAACCAGCCAGTTTGTTTGCACTAGACATAGAAAACCTGGTTTATATCTGACTTGCATAAAAGTTGTTCCAAATCTCATGATGTGCACAGCAAGGTTGGGGGAAGGAAATGATTTACTGTTGAACAATGGTACATGATCACCTCCCAGTGGTGGTAAGAGACACACATTTAAAGTGACAAAAAAAATCTTACATTTGTAATGAACAATACAAACCTTGCCTTGGCTTTCATTTTTAATTTCTGCTGTCCATTTCTTCTGATCAACCTTGATATGGTTCTACACCTTCATTGGAGTTAAACTGTGTTAGATTATAACGATTGGACTTGATTGAGAAAGCCACCCCCCTCAATATGACCCTAGTCACAATGCATGTCAAAGCAAATGAGAATAATAAGCAGCCCAAAAAATGGACATGAAAATATAGTATACTATATATATATAATAATAATAATATATAGATAGTAAGTATCCTATAGTAGTATGGAGAAAAAATAAACTTTTAGAGAGCAATGTCCGCAAATGGTCAACCGCGAATGGGCAGGGGCACACTGTATTAGCTCAAAAGGCTTTTTCCTAAATACTGAGAAAAAGTCTGAAACTTGTGATTGTGCCATTTCAGTTTTTGATAAGTCTGGACTTGTTTTTGTTTTTTGTTTTTTTTGTCATTATGGGGTGCTGTGTGTACATTGGGGGGGGGTTTAAATGATTTTAGCAAATGGTTGAAATACAACAAGTGAAAAGTTTAAGGCGGTTTGAATACTTTCCATACCCACTGTATTATATCTAAATACATCAGGAGTAAATGCAGATGCTTACCTTTCCATGTTTTTTTCCAAATGTTTTTTTTTTTAAATACAAAACCAATATACACTACAGTAGGTTTTTATTAACCAGTGTAGTTAACCTATTTACAATTTGTTTCAGACCAGTTGGTTGGCAAATCATGAAAACTAGTAGCAAAGTCCCTTACACCCTGGACACAACTGAATTGTTAAGTGCCGGGTCACCAATAGATTTTAAGATGAGTCAACAGTTTACTCCATTTGGTCTGGCTCATTGTTTGTGTTAATATTTTAAACACTGTTGTTGTTAAGGTCCTCCTCTTCAGTCAGATGACCTCCATCTTGGATATTGTAATGGATTACTGCTATCTGCGTGGCTTCCAGTACAGTAGATTGGATGGCAGCATGTCCTACATTGAGAGGGATGAAAATGTGAGTCAAAATAAGATCTTGGTGAAGGTGGAAGTGTTGGGCTTTTTGATGCATAAGTACATCAATATATTTCTTTCCAATTACCCTTATTGTGAATACAACTGTTCCTCCTCTGGTGTTTCTTCCAGATGACCAAATTTTCCAAAGACCCAGAAGTTTTCATTTTCCTGTTGAGCACCAGAGCTGGAGGCCTTGGGATCAACCTGACAGCTGCTGACACTGTCATTATTTTTGACAGTGACTGGGTAGGTCAACAAAAGGGAGTACACATCCGGTGAAGAAAATAAGTGTTTGAACACCCTGCTAATTGCAAGTTCTCCCACTTAGAAATCATGGAGGGGTCTGAAATTTTCGTTGTAGGTGCATGTCCACTGAGAGAGATAATCTAAAGAGAAAAATCCAGAAGTGACTTTTTAATTCTTTGAGTGATACAGCTGCAAAAAAGGATTTGAACACCTGTCCATCAGCTAGAATTCTGACCCTGAAAGACCTGTTAGTCTGCCTTTAAAAGTCCACCTCCACTCCATGTTTTATCCTGAATTAGATGCAACTGTGTGAGGTCGTTAGCTGCATAAAGACACCTGTCCATCCCATACAATCAGTAAGACTCAAACTTGAAACATGGCCAAGACCAAAGAGCTATCCAAAGACAGCAAGACAACATTGTACAGGTCTCGGTCGTCCTGTTGTAGTGGCACATGGGGACTACTGAAGTAACAGTTAAGTTGCATCCTTGTTCCACCACCGGAATGTCCTTTCCTCCAAGGCACCTTTTGCACTTCCCCATCTGACAATTGCTGGTGACGTTTACCACGTCGCAAGTTTGGTAAGCTGGACAGGTGTAGCCTCCTTGAGTATGGTCCCGGGTACTGCTTTTCCATCTTATGCGGAGCCACTGGACCTGCTCCAATTTGTCACCCTCCGTCATTGCGCAGCAGAGTTGGACCATGGCACCAAGGACAAGGATACGCGTGACCCAGCAGACGACACTGCCACCTCTTGGTCCCTCGGTCTTCCCTGGTTCGGCCATGGCGCCTCTCCGATGATGGTCTTCCAATCAGCAAATACCAACACGGCATCTGTATTACGACAAATAGTGCATACTACAAACGTGATTAGTTCTCTCTTGTATAACATTTTGACACCGGTACATTTACCCATTTTTCCTCTCCAGGGTATAAGACGCTACAGTAGCATCTTGCCCTGGAGCTATAATTTCTGCTGCTCGGGGAGGACCGTCTGGCTGTTTTACTCAAAACTTTTGCGCCTGCCAAATCAGTGGAGCCAAATCCTCCCTCCCCTCTAGTGGTTATCACCACAGGTTTAGGTATTTATTTTACCTTGTTTCAAGGCAAGGCTTCACTACCAATTGAGCAATTTTGTCACCTCTTTCCAATGTAAGGGGCTGTTCTGCTAATAATTTGCATACCGCTCCAATTTCTCCTTGATAGTCCGCATCAATTACTCCGGCTTGTTTTGTTTCGAGATAGCTTTTTCAATGTTTCCTTAAGAATTCCATTCATTCGCTCTATTAACCCAGCAGCCTGCGGATAATAGAGAATGTGATAGATCCATTCTACATGGTGAGTCTTTGCCCACTCTTTATACTCCTTTTCCCCCTATTTTAATTCGCTCAGACACATACCATTTCCATTTGATAATACTAGCTTCCTGTGCGGTTCCTATTCTATGTGTCGTCGGGTTACCTTTAACCCATGTCAAAATCGGTACGTGTTCTCATTAACACCTCATGGCCCACCGTTGAGCCTCAGTTTCAACCAATGCCAATAGCATGCTAATAGCTGCTTTTCAAAAGGTGTGTACCTTAGGCCTGCTTCTGGGAGCTTTCTCGACCAGAATCCCAAGGGTTTACGAATCTTATCTTGCTTTTGCCACAAACTCCAGTTAGCGTATTCATTTAACGCCGACACGTGCAATTCTACCGGTCCCGATTTCATTTTTCCCAGTGACACTGCTTGCTGTATCGCTTCCTTCGCCATATCAAATGATCACTGTTGTTCTTCTCCCCAACTAAAGTATCATTAGTTCCTTAGGAACTTTTAGCTTTTCCATGTGCTCTGCTACCACTCGGTGGCAGATTGTGGGACTATGTAAATAACCCTGTGGTAGTCTGGAAAACGTGTAGTGGCGCCCTTCCCAGGTAAACGCAAATTGACTAATCCTATCCTCAGGAATAGGAATAGTGAAAAATGCTTTAGCCAAATCTATGACCCCATACCACGTTCCGGGATGATGTTGCACTCGTTCTATAATTGTCACTGCGTCGGGTATCGCGGAAGTCAATGCAGGTGTGTGTTTATTCAATCCTCTGTAGTCTACTGTCATCCTCCCAGAGTTATCTGATTTCCTGACTGGCCACAACGGATTGTTCCAGTTTGTCGTCACTGTTTTCAATACACCAGCTTCTAAATATTCTTTAATGGTCACCGAAATTTCTTCCTGTCCTCCAGGTATCCGGTATTGCTTTTGACTAACTACCTGTGTAGCTTGTGGTATCGGAAAAGGTGGCATTTTTACTTTACCCACCAATATTGCATGTATTTTCAGTGGATTTACTCCGAATTCAAATCTCCCGTCTGTCAAATAAAGTGTCATTCCGGCTAATATGTCTATGCCCACTATCCACTCTGGGATAGGGGTTATAATCACCATATATGTTTTTATAGGCACATTTCCTATTTTCAAAGGTAAGTTTACATGTTTTCCATAAATCACTTTTCCTCCTAGTCCTGTTAATGGTACTAGGGGTCCTTTCATTTTCTCTGGATTTCCATAAATTATTGAGGCCTCCGCCCCGGTATCTACTAACGCTGTTACTGTTTGACCTGATTTATCCCAATAAATTTCCATATCATATACTTCAAAAGACACAGTCGTAGTTAACAAAAAGGAACCGGTGCATCCTTTGTAAAACTGTACATGCAAACATAGTGCACATTATTCAGAAGATATAACAAGCATACAATATAGTATTTGGATAGCTTTTTCGGTAAACAAAGATCTTTGTAACGTTAAGTCTATTGAAACACTTGTAGAAAGGCAACACCCGCGCGCGCACACACGTGTACAAACACACGTACGATAGAAAGGCAACACCCGCGCGCACACGCGTACAAACACATACACGCGCGATAAGAGTATTGTTGTAAGCAGTATTATGTGCAAAAGTGAACGTTCATTCATTTCCTATATTGCGTTATCCTGTGTATAATCTACTCTAGTCATGAACAATTCTGGCTCTGGCTGCGCTTGTGGGACCGGCCCTCGCACTCGCTCCCCATTTTCGTCCAGAATTGGTTGATCGTCCGCCCCCATCAGATCATGGATTCGATCTGGTATCACGCGTCGCTGCTCTTTTCGGCGCGTGAAAGGGTGTATCTGCAACCCCTTTAACGAGGGATACAACCCAGTCTGTGGTGGCGGGTCCGGTCTTATCCCCCCACATATCCCCGTTCCACTCCTCCGGATTCCACTGCGCTGACAGCCCAGTGGTGAATGAACGGATTTGCGCTTGTTCTATTTTACGAGGTTTCTTCTTTCGCCCTCTTCGCGCCACTCGGGAGATATGCATTACAACTCTTTCCGTTATACTCTGTATTTTTGCCAAATGCTTCTTTAATTCTTTCACTATAACCTCTAGCTGGATAACCTCTTGCGCCTTTTGATTTTCCGTGCTTCTAATCTTATCCAACTCCAACACGCAATTTTTCCAAGCTTCCGCACACATCCACAACATCAGCTGCGTGCCTCCCAGCGGAGCACGAGCATTCACATCAACCCGCCTCAACATATCACATAATGCCAGCGGCGTGGCAGCGGGATTCACTCCTGTCCACGGTCCGGGGCGTCCCCCACGCTCCCGTAAGACAGCTTCTATCTCGGAAAGTGATGCCTTCCCACCCGGGCACCACGTCCTCCTCTGGTGCCTCTTGCGCACCCTTAGTTTTCCTTCTAAAACAACGCATCCTGTTTTTATCTCCTGCGCGTAGCCTGCACGATCCTGCCGACAACGCCAAAAATGTTTTATTGAAAGGATCGGTGCTGGTCGGCGCTCAGGAGACAAAGACGACACTCAACAAAAGACCAACGTTCCCAAATGCTATTTAATGCCTCAATAACTGGCATATTTATTTCGACCAAATGCAAGTTCTCAAAACACAGTTGACATTGCGTGAAATCAATCATATGAGCCCCTTACCTATGCCGAGAAGGTGGAGAGCCGTCACCCAGGTAGAGGTCCGCTTTGTCAACCAGCTGGGCGTCCGTACGAAACCCGCAGCTGACTCTACCTGTTTGTACTCTGCATCTCTCTATTATACTTTTCAGTTGCGTGCGAGAGAAAGGGCGGGTGGCCTACCCGTCCCACCTGGCGCCGCAACAATTGTAGCCAATTTACTATTGACACCTAAGTGTGTCCTTCAGGCTCTGAGAAACATAACAGTCAAGATATCCCACAACAATGTTCGTCTTTGAACAAGATAGTATGGGAAAAACAAGTGAGAGTGAAACGGTCAAGACGTCTTGACCAGAAAAACAAGTGAGATATAACCATGGTTGCACAATACATTCGGGTATTCGACGGTTATGGGAAGCATCACTAATTAACACTCCTTTCACATCCCAAGAACACCATCCCTACTGTGAAGCATGGGGTGGTAGCATCATGCTTTGGGGGTGCTTTTCTGCACATGGGACAGGACGACTGCACTATATTAAGGAGAGGATGACCACGGCCATGTATTGTGAGATTTTTGGGGAACAACCTCTTTCCCTCAGTCAGAGCATTGGAGATGGGTCGTGGCTGGGTCTTTCAACACAGCAATGACCCGACGCACACAGCCAGGAAAACCAAGGAGTGGCTCCGTAAGAAGCATACCAAGGTTCTGGTGTGGCCTCGCCAGTCTCCAGACCTAAACCCAGTAGAAAATCTTTGGAGGGAGCTGAAACTCCGTGTTTCTCAGCTACAGCCCAGAAATCTGTCTGATCTCGAGATCATCTGTGTGAACCAGTGGGCCAAAATCCCTCCTGCAGTGTGTGCAAACCTGGTGAACAACTACAGGAAACGTTTGACCCCTGTAATTGCAAACAAAGGCTACTGCACCAAATATTATCATTGGTTTTCTCAGGTATTCAAATGCTTATTTGCAGCTGTATCACACAAATAAATCGTGAAAAGAAATCATACATTGTTTCTGGATTTTTCTTTTTAGATTATCTCTCTCACAGTGGACATACACCGACGAAAATTTCAGACCCCTCCATGATTTCTAAGTGGTAGAACTTGCAATATAGCAGGGTGTTCAAATACTTATTTTCTTCACTGTCGGGGTAAACCTATTCTGGGGCATTTGAGATGAAGTTCATATGCTCCGAGTAGCATTCTAACGGTGATTTCCAAATATATACCATGTTGACGTGTACTTTAGACTTTAATCAACTGAACACATTTTACTGCTGCAGCCTATGTTTTAACAAGGAAAATTATTCTCAGAACCCCCAGGCAGATCTGCAGGCTCAAGACCGCTGTCATCGTATTGGGCAAACCAAACCTGTGGTTGTGTATCGTCTGGTTA
Organism: Syngnathoides biaculeatus; assembly: GCF_019802595.1. Classification (NCBI taxonomy): domain Eukaryota; kingdom Metazoa; phylum Chordata; class Actinopteri; order Syngnathiformes; family Syngnathidae; genus Syngnathoides; species Syngnathoides biaculeatus. Next base: position 27,644,527 of record NC_084651.1, read on the forward strand.
CAGCAAACACCATCGACCAAAAGATTCTGGAGAGAGCTTCAGCAAAGAGGAAGCTGGAACAGATGATCATCCACAAGAGTTAGTCAACTTTTCATCTGCACAACATCTTAGTGTCTTTACACTAGTGTTATGGCTATTGTGCAATTGTCCAACAAGTAAATGACTATAGAAATGTGTGAAGGATGCAAAGATACTACATCTTCATGTATCATCGTGGTCATCAAGCCACCCAGGGAAACCTGTATTACCATGTCAAAATTTGATAGTTGACCAAAAAACTGTAGAGAAAAATGTTCAGCAGCGGGAACCATCAACAAGCTGTCTTGACTAAATGGATAGGTTTCCAATGACATCACCGCCACCCTTAAACCAATTTGATAAATTAACGATACAAAAAAACTTCACGCTTCACTTATCACCTGTGTTCTCTAACCTCTATGACACACAAGATGGTGTAATTGGAAACCTATCCATACCATCTGACTGTGTGAAATCAGTGCTTTCTGATTCGCAACAAATAATCAATTGGTCACTCCAGTCTGGTGAGTTTCCTAAAGCTCCTAAAGTAGCTGCCATTAAGCAATTTCTTGACAAATTGACAAATTTCAATGAGGTTTCTGAACTAAACACAGTACAGAATCTGCTCTTATCAAAGTGATAAATGATATAAGATTGAATACTGACTCAGGAAAGGTGTCAGTTTTGGTCTTGTTGGATCTTAGTGCGGCTTTTTATACCGTAGATCATTAAATGCTGCTGACCGTTTTGGAAACGTGGGTAGGACTAAATAAAACGGTCCGTAAATGGTTCAGGTCCTACCTGGAGGAAAGGAGCTACTTTGTAACCATTGGTTGTGCTCAATCTCAACAAATGGCAATACCATACAGGGTCCCTCAAGGGTCAGTTGTGGGACCCCTCCTGTTCAGTCTATATATGCTGCCCTTGGGTCAAATTTTCCAGAACTTCAGTTTTGACAATCATCGCTATGCAGATGACACATAGTTATATGTAACAGTGTCTCCAGATGACTGTAGTTCAATTGAGGTGTTCCGCCACTGTCTAAAGCAGATAACTGGATGAGCCAAAATTTCCTTTAATTAAACTACAACAACACTGAGAATTGTTTTTGGCTATTCATAAATACTTGGACTCACTATCTTTCAAAAGCAAAGACCAAGTCCGAAACCTTGGTCTTCTGATAGATTCTGACCTGATTTTTAACAGTCATATTAAATCAATTACCTAAACTGGCTTTTAGCATCTGAAGAACATATCTAGAGTGAAGTGTCTCAAGCAGTCCAGGAAAAGCTCATCAATGTTTTTATCTCCAGTAGACTTGACTATTGTAATGTTCTTCTGACTGGGCTCCCAAAAATAGAACATTAAACAGCTGCAGCTCATTCGGAATGCTGCAGAACAAAATGACCAGAACAAAACGGTTGTAGCACATAACTCCAATTCTAAAGTCTTCACGCTGGCTCCCAGTCAGTTTTAGAATAGATTTTAAAGTTCTGCCACTGGTCTATAAATCACTGAATGGTTTAGGTCCTGAATACATGAAAGAAATGCTAATGTGTAAACACCCAGTAGGCCTCTGAGATCGACTGACTCGGGTCTAATAATGGAGTGCAGAGTCCAAAGCAAAAATGGTGAAGTTGCATTTAGCCATTATGCTGCAAAAAAAATTGAACAAGTTGCCAACTGAGGTGACATCAGCCCCAAGTATGAATGTTTTTAAATCCAGGTTAAAAAACTCCTGTTTTTCTCATGTGTTTTGGAGTACTTCCACTTTTCAGTGATATTTCTTGGGTTAAAAGCTGTTTTGATTTTACTTTTTTCCCAAAATTTTATTTTTGTATTTGAATGTTTTTAATCATGTAAACTGCATTGAGTTACCTTTTGTATTTAATGCGCCATACATATTTGCTTTGCTTTCAATGAATAATGTGGCAGTTGGTTTTTTAGAAATAGTCACATATTCAAGTCTTAAAAAGATTGACTTAAAATAATTGGTTATTAATAGAAATGGAAAACATTTTTAAACAAAAACTTGTGTTTTCTACCCGCCCAGATAAGTTCAAAGGTGGCAGGGCAGAGCTGAACCAAACTAAAAGCTGCATTGATCTTGATGAACTGAAGGAGCTGCTCCAAGCCAGAGGGACTGAGAAGCAAGTTGTTGTCAAATATGTCATATTCCCTCCTATGTTTCTTTGCTGGACTTCACGTTGGCTGTCACTTTTGTCATTCCCAGGGAAGTGAAAGCATCAAAGGGGAAGGTGCTCAGCGATAAAGATCTGGAGTTTTTATTGGACCGTAGTGACTTGCTCGGTGGGTACTTGAGAATTAAGTGTACAGTAGGAAGAAAAAATGTGAATGTGTATAAATGTCTTAAACTTCTTCACAAATTGGTCATAAAATATCTGCCTAAACTAATCACATACAAAAATGTTTTTATTGAAAATAATGTAAACATTCACAGGTCAAGGAAAAGGAAAAAAAATCTCCAAAAACTAAGTTAGGTGTGAGCCAACCTTGAGTCAAGTTATTAGACAAGATTGGGAGTGTATCTTAAAACCACTCTAGCCACACACAAAAAAAAACCCACAATAGGTTAGCGGAACAGTTGGATGTTCCATTATACCGGGGATGCTCAATGCGTCGATCAAGGCAGTTTTGGTCGATCGCAACGGCGTGCCGGAAAAAAAAAAAGACGTCAGCCGTATGTTTCTGACCTTTAGCTCACTGTGCATGTGTAAACAATGGCTCTTAGTGCAGTAAAACACGCTAGTCAGGGAGTTCCCCCCTATTTTAAGCCCTCGCTTTTTTCTTAAAGGGGAACTCTGGTGGTTTGGATTAACAATGTATCAAATAGATCATGTCATATGTTCTGTATCTTGAAAATGTGATGTTAATCCTCTCTCATTTAATGGTGTTTTGAGAAATTTTTTATTGGCAATTACGAATTTTCATGGGCGCCACCATTTTGCGAGTCACATGATTTATAGTATGTGCGTAGATGTGACGTAATAGGTGCGCAAACAGAGGCTCGATTACGATGGGACAATTATGGCCAGCGCTGATTTCTTAGATTTAACCTCATCTGATGAAGAAATAGCAGTATTGGTTTGTCGGAAAGACAGAGGAATACTTCCATACAGATTTGAACCTGTGGTTGTAAATAATGTACAATTTTTGGATGGTTCTTCGAACGGGAATAACACTGAGTCTGACGAGCAAGCTCTGGTGAGCAAGCTCCAGGGGCCGGCTGCCGGAGCTAGGTCGCAGCCCACCGCCGGAGCTCACTCGCGGCCCCCACGCCGGAGTTTGGCCGAGGAGAAATCAGCGCTGGGCATAGTTTCCCAACGTAAGCGAGCCTTTGTTTGCCCACGTATTACGTCACATCCCCGTACCTCGGTCATGTGACTCACCAAAATGGCAGAGCCCGTGAAAATTTGTAATTGGTGATAAAAAAAATCTTCTCAAAACACTATTAAATGAGAGGATTAACATCACATTTTTCAAAATATAAAGAAAGCTTATCAAACATGAGTATGGCTGCTGGCTCGCTTTTATACAGAATGGGAGGCGGACTTTTTTATTTTTCACGGTCATTTTCGAAGTGCGTTTGCCTCATCTGCAAGTGCACTATTGTAATACGAAAGAAGAGAAATTTGTAGCGGTGTTTTCAAACTGTTCATGGAAAATATGATACCGACTGTCCGCCGAAAAACGAGCTGAGAATGAGAAAAGTGAACAAGCTAAAACCCAAATTGGCTAGACAGCAGTCACTTTTCACACAACATAATTCGACAGCGAAAGCTGCCATCGAAGCATCGTTCCAGGTTAGTCACATCATTGTTAATAACAAGAAGTCCTTCCAAGATGGAAGGATGGTAAAAGAGGCTTTCATTGAAGCAGCCGACTCATTGTTCCAATCTTTTAAAAATAAGATGGAAATATTATCTTAAATAAAAGCTCTGTAGCTGTCAATGAGTATACAACGCTGTGAATCCATGGCTGAGAACTTAAAGGAGAAATCCAGTGCTTACATGAACAGTGTATCCAATAGGTCATGTAAAATATACCCTATTTTGACAATGTCATTCTAGTTGACAGGCGCAATTAAAAAACGCAACCTAAAAAAACAAGTAGGCATTTCAAAACCTTTTACCTTTTATCGTTAACTTCTTAAACCTTTAACTGACATTTCAATTGTAACATGGTCCCAATATTCTTTTAAGATTGTTTTCACGTTGGGCCAATTATATATTTGTGCAATCACTGTTGTAATCTCCGCTCTCTGCGCTATTTGCTTATTTGTTGTTGACCAGTATTTGAAATTAATGTCTTTGAGAAATATCTGCACCATTTGCATAATTGACACCATCATAATTGACACTGTTCTAGATTATTGCACTACTGGTCACTTTAAACTGCTTAAATTTCTGTACCAGACTATTGCTCTGTCATTTCAAACTGCTCTTAATGACCAGAAAAAAAAGCAGTCTAACCTTTTATTGCTCAACGACTCTCTGTGCTGTGTTTTTATGCCTCAAAAATATTTTCTATGAAATGGTTGTCGTGCTAGAGCAGTTCTTATTACCAGAGATAAATTCATTGTTCTTTTCATGCTTGAAAAATAAAGATGATTCTGATGACCAATTTATGCTTTAAGAAATTCCAAACGGTTTACTTTTTTGTCCAATTGACGGAATTATTTTGTAACTCAAATAGGCAGTCATCTGAAAATATTTAGGAATTAAAACTTCAAGAAAATGAAACAAAATGGGTCTTTGTGGTGGAAAAAATAAATTCCTACTATAGCAGTGTGCTTCTCAGTCGTCTGATTTAGATATGCTTAACAAAGCCACATGGGTGAGGCGAATTAAACAATTTTTTTCTGGAGGCCTCATTGTAGTTCTGGTTTCCCTCCTATGACTGTGAGTCCATCTAATGGGCATGATAGCCTCATACCCCCCAAAATTGTTTTTAAATCAGAAGCAAGAAAATGTTTATATTTTTCACCTTACTTTAAAAGGGGAATGGGTAGTTCTTCAAATGTTACATTGCATTTTTAAAATTGATGAAAAGGAATTTTGGTATTTTAGCAAGAAACGTGGTCTGTGCACGTTTGCTTTCTTGGACCATGTTAAATTAAATGGTGAGCCTGATCTGTTCCACAAGCCTTTGACACCTGTGGGTTACTTAATAGAAATTGTTTTGTAAAAGGCATTTAGTTATACAATGTAGTCAGTGTTTGGTTGACCAAGAATCCAATCTGGCTCAACTATGCAATTATGTTAATTTGAAAATGCTTTTGTTTTTGGAAAATGGAACATTATGATTGAGAGTTCTTGTATCTGTTTCAAACTCAAAACAAAAGAACAAAAGAATTGTGTGCTGGCTGTAATACTGAGACTTATTCTGGAATTTCAGATAAGGAAAAGGGGACAGCGAGGAAAGAGAAGATTGGCGTCTTCAGAGTTATGGAGAATGGTGAATCCTCAGAGATCACCTTGACTTAAAAAGAGCTGCTATAATCACCTTCATAATGTTCCCAGAGACGTAATCTTAAGATCAGGTGACCTCCAACATGTTTAGACCTGGAAAAATTACATACATACTGTAAAAATATGCTTTGCTGTTCATTTTATATTTGAACTAAGATTTACTGTAACTGCTTTGTTTGTACATTTAAGTCTTTTTGTGATATTCCTGTTCATGCATTTCCTCACCTTTCTCCCATACCTGTACTCTATTCCATCTGCCTCACTTTGTTCATCTCATGCTTCAGTACACTGAAAGCAAAGAAAATATACTTTCTGTGAAGTGTTGACACCTAAGGACACTAACCACAAGTAAAAGCCACAATGGAGATATTTGCATATGTGATAAAGGTTATGTGTACAGTGACAAAAGTTACGCAACCATAAGTTTTTCAAACTTCAGACTTTCTTTTTTGATTTGGAAACCTTGTAGTGGTGCCCTCTGACTTGTAAAGCATGGTTAATGTTGAAACAATGAAAAACACCTTTATGCAAATAACCCGTGTTGTTTGATCCATTTTTTAAAGGTTCAATTATAAGGAAATTTCTTCCACGATATGCATTTTTCCCCCTCTAATATAGATCAGTTTGGGTAGATTTTACTTGCAACTTGTCCAGTGACTTGCTGTTTTAGGTTTTTGTTTATCCAGGATTAAGATTTATAATGCACCGTATAGCAGCTTTATTTCCGTTTTGGTCTTGCAGTTACTCTTTTCACAAAAGTTAGCATAATGAGGAACTACCTTAATTGTGGTGAAAATCTGTCTTTCTAAAACTGGAATGGGTTTTGAGGGCCACAATAAAGTGCTAACAGTTGTTCATTTGTGATTTTAATTTATGGAATACTGTACAAATTGTTTACCAAAAGTATAACCAGTCATTTGAATTAATTTATCACAGTGACAAAGACGAATCCTCTCTTATTAGAGTTGATATTTTAAATACCAAATTATATTTGTACAATCGCACTAGAAACCATCTGACTAAAGAAATTAACATTGCAAAGAGGGACTATGCAGCAAAACTGGAAAAACAATTTTGTGCTAATGACTCCAAATCAGTCTGGGATGGATTAAAGTTGCTCATTTATTACAAGCGACATTACCTGCCAGTAGACAACAATAGACAGCTAGAAGACAACCTGAACAGCTTTGACTGCAGATTTGAAAAGGACACTTTCTCTCCAAACACCCTTCAAATCACACCACCGTCCACTTCAACATCTCTATCTCCACCCTTTACCATCACTGAATGGTAGGTGAGGTAGATCTTCAAACACCAAAAGATCATCAAAGCGCCGGGCCCAGATCTTGTATCCCCATCCTGCCTCAAAGTCTGTGCAGAACAACTTGCTCGTGTCTTCACGTAGATCCTCAACAGTTCTCCAGAACTGTGTGAAGTACTAACCTGCTTCAAACACTTAATCATACCGGTCCCAAAAATGGCAGCAGTCCCTGGTCTTAATGACGCCAGGCCTGTTACCTTGACATCTGTGGTCATGAAGTCCTCTGAACACCTTGTGCTGGAGCACATCAAGAGCATCACAGGTCCCCAGCTGGACCCACTGCAGTTTGCATATCGAGCTAATATCTCGACAGAGAGGGAACCTATACGAGCATCCTGTTCATGTACTTCAACTCTGGGTTGAACACCATCATCCTTGAACTCCTCTCCTGCAAGCTTCTCCAGCTCAGCGTCTCACTTGCCATCTGCCATCTACAACTTCCTGCCACGCAGAACACAGCAGGTGAGCCTGGGGGGGTACCAGCTCCTCCATACGCACTATCGGCACCCAGGCCACCCAAGGTTGCGTCCTCTGCTATTCTTGCTCTACACAAACTACTGTAACTCCGGGCACCCGGCTGTCAAACTCCTTAAGTTTGCAGATGACATCATAGTCATCGCCCTCAACAAAGACGGCAACAAGCCTGCGTATCGACGGGAAGTGGCAAAATTGAAGCTTCGGTGTGGCCAACACTACCTAGCGTTGAGCACTAAAGACTAGAAATGATTGTGGACTTTGATTCAACCCCGTCCAAGTCTACTTTTACCCTTCGAAAGTTAAAGCAAATCAATATTGTGAATTTTTGTAAATTGTCATAGAGAAAAATGCATTTGCAAGGTCAACAACTGAAGACAACTTCATGCCAGGTGGAATTTGGCTCCAAGGGTTTGGCATACAAGGAGACGGAACATTTCCTGCAGCATAAACACCTTACAAATCTTGAACATAACGCCATTCGGTTGGTTGAGCTTGAGGTCTGTTTTTTTTTTCCCCCCAATATTGGCATTTGGATGTGCATTTTAGATAATTACAGCTTTGAGCAATGTTTCAATCCTGCTGGAATACCATCAAGAGCATCTGCGTGCAATGTGTATTGACGCTGTACAGGGGGATAAGACTATTTAGTCTTAATCCGAACAGGAGGACAATTTTTAATTGGTCCAACATCATGCTTACTGGTACCCCACAGTGTTAATGAGCTTGCTCCAGCAAAGGAGAAATGTCCAGAAGAGTTTGTGTGTGAGGTAAACTGAGCGCAGGCCACATGTGAGTGCGCTAAATGCCTTTGTGTGCATCAACAGATTCTGAAAAACACAGTTGGATCTGATGTTGGTGGCCAATCAGTTGCGCGCTGACGTTGATAAACAAATAGGCCTCGATCCTGCCATTTTGCTGCAAGGTGGTTTGCTAAAGAAATGTGTGGTGCTGAACAGACATTAATGACAGACAACTATGCTGGTGTTAGTGAGACAGATGCTGCGCTGAAGTCTGTCCAAAAAAGTCACTGATATTCAAGGAGTCATATGGTTCTCTGTAAAAAGTCTCCCCAAAATGTCTGTCTGCTCCATCAACCATGTTGTCATAAAATGCAATTTGTGGCTGGTCATTATGTCACAAGTGTGAGAAATGAACTGAGCTTCAAATTTTGTGAGATCGGTGCAAATTGGAGCACTGACTCACCAATGATAAATGTTTTGAGTGTTGTCGGGACTGAATCTAACACATGGTGATTCCACATTATCCACCGGACGTGTTATTTCAATACCATTGGGGGTGGATGTTGGTACCAATCCCAATTTTATCATGAGCATCAAAGGTGTGGTCCCCCCTTTTATAAGTTTGTCAACTAGTTGGATTTTTTTTTAGGGTACCTAAGTGTCCAGACCCTGTGTATATCATTTAGGATACAGTCTAGTGAGTCGTTAGCAAATGATGCAGCGTTTGATTAGCATTTCTCGCTAACGTTCTCATTTGCCATCAGGTTTGAGAGTGTCAGCATTCGCTTGAGCTTGCTACGCATGGGTTTCAAAGTCAGGATATGAGAGGAGGCGACTGTCACGTGGTGTTGCCGGTGTGGAGGAGTTGATTCACAAGGAGTATGAGGAGTGTTTGAAATCACGCGAGGCAGAATTTCGGGTGCAACTGGGATTATACTCTGCATATGGATGAGCAGGTGCTGGTCTGTAGCCAGGTCCATTCTGCTGATGTCATCACCTTCAGGAGGACTGGAATGAGCGCAATGTGTTGCACAGGAACAGTGAGTTGTACTATCCCAGAGCTGGGAAATGGGAGGAGGTCTAGTGGGAGCTGACAAATTACAATGACTGTGACATTTAATTCATGGAAGTCAGAACAGCTCAAGAAGCCAATTAAATCTGGTGATGTGGATGTCTTCCCATGTGGTTTTTGGCGTAAATTGGAGGTCAGGGTGCTTACATCGTGATCCTGCCAGGATGCCTGCTGTCATCTTGTCTATCTTATCCCATTTGGTGTAATTTTTAGATTTGCGTTGTAATTCTAAATTTGGATTTATGGGGCACCATGTGACTCTTAATTGCCCCTAAGTGTGTTTGTGAGTACTTCTGTTGTCTGCCTCCATATGCCCTGCGATTGGCTGACAACCATTTCGGGGCGTACCCTGCCTCCTACCCGATGACAACTGGAATGGGCTCCAGCTCGACTGGAACCCTCATGAGGATAAGCGGCTCAGAAAATAGATGGATGGGATACCATGTCACTTGTTTTCTGCGCATTATACTTGGGGAAAATGACCTTTTTATTCATTGTTGATAAATAACATAACCCTTGGAGGTTTGCTCCACTGTGACTGTGGCTTATGGGTCCTCCTCATTCAAACACAAAAAGAAGGATGAACATAGTGAACATGGAAGGGTCTGAAATTTTCATCGTAAGTGCATGTCCACTGTGAGAGAAATAATCTGAAAAGAAAAATCCAGAAATCACAATGTATGATTTGTTTTTAACGATTTGTGTGATACAGCTGTGTGACCTAGAGTTGAAAGAGAAACTAGATGAAGTAGTTCTGAGCATCCCAGACAGCGAGAGAGTTGTGATTGGTGCAGATTGTAATGGACATATTGGTAAAGGAAGCAGGGGCGATGAAGAAGTGATGGGTAAGTACGGCATCCAGGAAAGGAACTTTGAGGGACAGATGGTGGTGGACTTTTCAAAAAGGATGGAGATGGCTGTAGTGAACACTTATTTCCGGAAGAGGGAGGAACATATAGTGACCTACAAGAGCGGAGGTAGAAGCACGCAGGTGGAATGTATTTTGTGCAGACGATGTAATCTGAAGGAGGTTCCTGACTGTAAAGTAGTGGTAGGGGAGAGTGTAGCTTGACAGCATAGGATGGTAGTGTGTAGGATGACTCTGGTGTTGGGTAGGAAGATTAAGAAGACAAAGGTAGAGCAGAGAACCATGTGGTGGAAGCTGAGAAAGGAAGAATGTTGTGGCCTTTCGGAAAGAGGTAAGACAGGCTCTCGATGGAAAGCAGAAGCTCCCGGAAGACTGGACAACGACAACCAAGGTAATCAGAGAGACAGGCAGGAGAGTACTTGGTGTGTCTTTTGGTCAGAAAGGGGAGAAGGAGACTTGGTGGTGGAACCCCAAAATACAAGGACTCATACAAGGAAAGAGATTAGCGAAGAAGTGGGATACTGAGAGGACTGAGGAGAGGCGAAAGGAGGAGATGCGACGTAGGGCAAAGGAAGAGGTGGCAAAGGCTAAACAAGAGGCATATGAAGACATGTACAGGGGGATAGAGATTGGAAGGATGTGCAGCAGGTAAGGGTGATTAAGGATAGAGATGGAAATGTGTTGACTGGTGCCAGTAGTGTGCTAAATAGATGAAAAGAATACTTTGAGAAGTTGATGAATGAAGAAAATGAGAGAGAAGGAAGAGTTGAAGAGGCAAGTGTGAAGGACCAGGAAGTGGAAATGATTACTAAGGGGGAAGTCAGAAAGGCAGTACAAAGGATGAAAAATGGAAAGGCAGTTGGTCCTGATGACATACCGGTAGAGGTATGGAAGCAATTTGGAGAGATGGCTGTGGAGTTTTTGACCAACTTATTCAACAGAATACTAGCGGGCGAAAAGATGCCTGAAGAATGGAGGAAAAGTGTTCTAGTTCCCATTTTTAAGAACAAAGGGGATGTTCAGAGCTGTGGGAACTGTAGAGGAATAAAGTTGATGAGCCACACAATGAAGTTATGGGAAAGAGTAGTGGAGGCTAGACTCAGGACAGAAGTAAGTATCTGCGAGCAACAGTATGGTTTCATGCCTAGAAAGAGTACCACAGATGCATTATTTGCCTTGAGGATGCTCGTGGAAAAGTACAGAGAAGGTCAGAAGGAGCTACATTGTGTCTGTGTGGATCTAGAGAAAGCCTATGACAGAGTACCAAGAGAGGAACTGTGGTACTGCATGCGTAAGTCTGGTGTGGCAGAGAAGTATGTTAAAATAGTACAGGACATGTATGATGGCAGCAGAACAATGGTGAGGTGTGCCTTAGGTGTGACAGAGGAATTTAAGGTGGAGGTGGGACTGCATCAGGGATCAGCTCTGAGCCCCTTCCTGATTGCAGTGGTAGTGGATAGGCTGACAGATGAGGTTAGCCTGGAATAGCCTTGGACCATGATGTTCGCAGATGATATTGTGATATGCAGTGAAAGCAGGGAGCATGCAGAGGAACAATTAGAAAGATGGAGACATGCACTGGAAAGGAGAGGAATGAAGATTAGCCGAAGTAAAACAGAATATATGTGCGTGAATGAGAAAAGTGGAGGGGGAAGACTGAGGCTACAGGGAGAAGAGATAGCGACGGTGGAGGACTTCAAATACTTAGGGTCAACAATACAGTGCAATGGAGAGTGTGGTCAGGAAGTGAAGAAACGGGTCCAAGCAGGTTGGAACAGCTGGCGAAAGGTGTCTGGTGTGTTATGTGACAGAAGAGTGTCTGCTAGGATGAAGGGCAAAGTTTACAAAACAGTGGTGAGGCCGGCCATGATGTACGGATTAGAGACGGTGGCACTGAAGAAACAACAGGAAGCTGAACTAGAGGTGGCAGAAATGAAGATGTTGAGGTTCTCGCTCGGAGTGACCAGGATGGATAGGATTAGAAATGAGCTCATTAAAGGGACACCCAAAGTTGGATGTTTTGGAGACAAGATTCGAGAGAGCAGACTTCGATGGTTTGGACATGTTCAGCGGTGAGAGAGTGAGTATATTGGTAGAAGGATGCTGAGGATGGAGCTCCCAGGCAAAAGAGCAAGAGGAAGACCAAAGAGAAGGTTGATGGATGTTGTGAGGGAAGACATGAGGGCAGTTGGGGCTAGAGAGGAAGATGCAGGAGATAGGCTAAGATGGCAAAAGATGACACGCTGTGGTGACCCCTAACGGGACAAGCCGAAAGGAAAACAAGAAGAAGAGTGTGATCCAGCTGCAAATAAATATTTGAACACCTCCCTATCAGCGATAATTCTGACCTTCAAAGACCTGTTAGTCTGCCTTTAAAAGTCCACCTCCACTCCATGTTTTATCCTGAATCAGATGCACCTGTGTGAGATTGTTAACTGCCACTTGCCAAGCAGGTTGGTGGAAAAAAGGTCCACTGTTGGAGCAATCATAAGAAAATGGAAGAAGCTAAACATAACTGTCAATCTCAATGGGAGTGGAGCCCCATGCAAGATATCACCTCATGGGGTCTCAATGATCCTTAGAAAGGTGAGAAATCAGCCCAGGACTACACGACAGGACTTGTTCAATGACCTGAAAAGAGCTGGGACCACCGTTTCCAAGGTGACTGTTGGTAATACACTAAGACATCATTATTTGAAATCTTGCATGGCACGGAAGGTTCCCCTGCTTAAACCAGCACATGTCAAGGCCCGTCTTAAGTTTGCCAATGACCATTTGGATGATACAGAGGAGTCATGGGAGAAAGTTTTGTGGTAAGATGAGACCAAAATTGAACTTTTTGGTCATAATTCCACTAACCATGTTTGGAAGAAGATGAGTGATGAGTTCCACCCAAGAACACCATCCCTACTGTGAAGCATGCTTTGGGGGTGTTTTTGTGCACATGGGACAGGATGACTGCACAGCATTAAGGAGAGGATGACTGCGACCAGTCTCCTGACCTTAACCCAATAGAAAATCTTTGGCGGGAGCTGAAAATCTGTGTTTCTCAGCTACAGCCCAGCAACCTGTCTGATCTAGAGAACTCTGTGGAGGAGTGGTAACCCTAACCCTACAAAATGGAAGAAGCGAAACATGATGGTCAATCTCAATCGGAGTCGAGCCCAATGCAAGATATCACTTCGTGGGGGCTCAATGATCCTCAGAAAGATGACCTGAAAAGAGGATGGGACCACCGTTTCCAAGGTGACTGGTAATACACAAAGATGTCATGGTTTGAAATCATACATAGCATGGAAGGTTCCCCTGCTGAAACCAGCACATGTCAAGGCCCATCTTAAGTTTGCGAATGACCATTTGAATGATACAGAGGAGTCATGAGAGAGAGAGTTGTGTGTTCAGATGAGACCAAAATTGAACTTTTTGGTAGTAATTCCATGAACTGTGTTTGGAGGAAGACGAAAGATTAGTTCCATCCCAAGATCACGATCTCTACTGTGAAGCATGGGGGTGGTAGCATCATGCTTTGGTGGTGTTTTTCTGCACATGGGCAGGATGACTGCACTGTATTCAGGAGAGGATGACTTCGGCCATGTATTGTGAGATTTTGGGGAACAACCTCTTTCCCTCAGTCAGAGCATTGAAGAAGGATTGTGGGTGGGTTTTTCAACATGACAATGACCCAAAGCACACAGCCAGGAAAACCAAGGAGTGGCTCCGTAAGAAGCATACCAAGGTTCTGGAGTGGCTGAGCCAGTCTCCTGACCTAAACCCAATAGAAAATCTTTGGCGGGAGCTGAAAGTCTGTGTTTCTCAGCTACAGCCCAGCAACCTGTCTGATCTAGAGAACTCTGTGGAGGAGTGGTCCAAAATCCCTCCTGCAGTGTGTGCAAACGTAGTGAACGACTACAGGAAACCTTTGACCTCTGTAATTGCAAACAAAGGCTACTGTCCCAAATATTAACATTGTTTTTCTCAGGTGTTCAAATACTTATTTACAGCTGTATCGCACAAATAAATTGTTAAAAAAATCATACATTGTGTTTTCTGGATTTTTCTTTTTCGATTATCTCTCTCACAGTGGACATGCACCTCCAATGAAAATTTCTGACCCTTCCATGATTTCTAAGTGGGAGAACTTGCAATATAGCAGGGTGTTCAAGTAATTATTTTCTTCACTGTACACCCTGTGAAGGAAGGACAGGACAAGGACCAAAAAAGAAGCATGCAAGAAAAGGATCGTGAACCCAGCAATACAACTGAAATGTGGTGGGACTGACTAAGTGAATTATAGAAGTGTATAGAACAAGACTATAAGTGGGGGTATACATAAGAACTTTGCGTAAACATGCTTCATTTGTTTCAATAAGGTAATGTTCCTATACCCAGTGAAAGTATCCAAGGTTGTGTACCCACAGACACATGCAAGTGAATTCACGACGTTGTGCATGCAAAAAGACAGACAGAAATGTCCTATAATTGCTATTTCTGCAATACGGAGGCTAAGGACCCCACCAAATTAAACGAGGAGAGAACTGGAACTAAGGACAAAACCCGAAAGCAACCCTGTGGACAGGACACGTCCCACGCCGAGGGACCCAGGATGGTCTGCTGCCCCCCTCCGAGACATCCTGACGACTGACCACCTAGTGGTGGCGACGGGGACCTAATGCCACACCCCAGCCACCCCTCCTCGACCACCACCCTCCCCACCCTCAGGAGAACAGGAAGCCCCCCCACAATCCACATGACCCGTGATGGGACCAGTCCCAGCTCGTCCCGAGGACTGGAGAATGTCCTTTATTTGTTGGGAATGGAGGGCAGATAGGGGCACCCACCGAGAACGATGAGGTTGTGAACCCAAGGAGCAGCAGCGACAAGCCATGAGATGGGAGCAGTCATCCAGCCCCAGGGGCCAGGCATCAAAAACACCACCATGTAACTCAGTGGAATACCCACCTCCACACTTACTATTACTGTCAACTTCCTGACTGGTAGTCACTGGCCCTGCCCCGTGAATCAATGCCCCGCCCAGTGGTGTGGTGAATTTAAAATCTAGAGGACCCATGAGCTGATCTTTATGGTGTTTTCTTGACATTGCCAGCCCTCTCCAATGGCCGCTAGGTCATATTAATGCTTCATGACATTGACACGTGCATGGCCTTAGCTACACAGGGCATATTGGTTTTGTCTCTTCTGGAGACCTCCCACCTCCTGTGTGCTGCGACTCCAGAACTTGCAAAGTGCATCTGTAGGGCTTTTCACCCTCCCTGCCCAACCATTTCTCCCTCAGGCTCTGCCTGGAACTTGGGTCTTCTCCTGGACCGACGGCAACCTCCATAGATATAGGCCTCCTTCTGTGTTGGTTCCCAGCCTTCATCGCCAGCTTCATGTCATTCATGATGTCGGGGTTGCCTGCCTTTCCTTTGAGGTTTCTGTGGCTCGCCATGTCCATCACTCCTTCATCTCTTCCTTTGTGCTGCTGCTCATGCTCAATTTAGTTTTCTTCTTAACATTGCACCTGCTCATTTTACTTATCGTGGGATCCTGTTCTTGTACTCTGTGAAACGCACTTCACAACCAGCTAAACAACATGCTAAGCCATTGTAGTCCTTAACATTTGCAGTGCATACCTTAACAAAAACGGGCACATTGTAACCTCTCTGATGTTGCTGTCCCAAACTGACTATGCCCATACACAGATTGTCACCAAACTGATACAGGACATGCTACGTGAAATCTCTTCATCCAAACCAGCTTATTAATTGGTAGAATTCCTCCATACCTCATACGCCTGAGCTTTGTTGAAAGCATCCTTGCTAAAGCTCTAGCAAGCCCCATTACGCCCAAGGTTGTTGGCAATCATAATATCCATCCATCCATCCATCCATCCATTTTATTAGCCGCTTATCCTCACGAGGGTTGCGGGAGTGCTGAAGCCTATCTCAGTTGTCACGGGCAGGAGGCAGAGTAGACCCTGAACTGGTTGCCAGCCAATTGCAGGGCCTAATCATAATAGCAATCCTGATTTGTATCTGGCACCAAATTTGCATGTGCACCCTCACAAAAGCCATGCATTACCTGCATCCCAGTAAGTCGTTCATCCGAGATGCAGCGGATGGGATTTGTGGTCTGAAGCCCATGGGGGATGGGTCATGCTGTAGCGCAGAAGCTACACCTAGCTACCAGGGTACTACTACTTGCACAGAAATTGTTGGATCCAAATGGCTAGTAAACACATTAGCCTCAGCGCAACACTAAGTCACGACCACCACGAGTCGACTCACCCTGCCAGATGAAACTATGTGGCTCGACTTCCCCAAAGATACTATTTTCCATCCTGAGGACATCGCCCTCGATCACCTGCCAGCCGAAAATTATGAGAGCGAAATTGAGATTTTTCACTTTTCCATAAAATACAAATTGGAAGTCAACCCTGAAATGCTGAAACAGATTTAATTTAAAGGAACTCAGGCGAATATCACAAACATTGACAACACCCAACATGCTATCAGTACTGGGGCCGGAATGCCCAAGCTCCCGCTCATACACCCCTGGTCTGGAGCAGACAACGTCTTAGTTACCTCGGTCAGCCTCACTTACTCCATGACTTTTGGCATCGTCTACCTGGTCTATCGAAAGACCTGGGAACCTACTGGGCCGTCCGACCCAGTGCTCAAGTGTGCGACACAAAAATTTTCCATGGAAAAGAATGACAGAACTCGACTAACTAAGTCGACTAACACCATACAGATAGGGAAGGAAGTCCTCCTCGACCTAAACTGCCCACCTGACCTCTCCACCCCATTTTTAATCTAGACTAGGATTCAGCTCTCTCCAAGTTTAGAGACTCCACTTGGCACTTTCCCTCTCCTCGATCGATGCGTCAGGTTCAACATCTGACCACTATACCCCTATGTGCTAAGTTGAAGCATGTTTCTTGTTTTGTTTGTTGTTTTTCCCTTTCTGTCTTCCTCCAAGGTTTATGAGATTGATGAAAATTAATAGGTTTCTCATCATTTTTCCAGTGTTGTGCACAGAAAACAAGTGACGTGGTGCCCCATAATTTCAAAATTACATTTAAAATGCATAAAAAATTAAGACAAACCAGAATTGACACGGGCGTGCCTCCTGGTAACTTTACCCATTCCAAACTAATTGTTGTGTTCTATATTTTGGTTATTTAGTTTCTACATGTCTGTGTTCCATGTCTTGTGGGCTCATTTGTAGCTGTGTCCAGCTGTCCTCGTGAACTTCCTACGTAGTGTTGAACAATCAGTTGCCTCCAGCCACTCCTGTCTTGTCCAGGTGTTCCTCATTGTTTCGTCCCTGTGCACTTTGCCCCTCTCGTGTCCACTCCTATCAAGCTTCGATGGTAGCAGGTTGAGGAGGTATCTTCAGACCCCAAGCCGCTTCTTGCTCATGCCTCAGTGGAGACTGACACCAAACTGGCTATTACTCATGCCCCGGCAGAGACTGACATTGAGATGGCTCTTGCTCATTTCTTAGCGGCACATGACCCCAAGTCGCCTCGGTGCTCGACGGACAGCAGCCGCCGCCTCTTGACCATGCCTCGGTGGTGCTCGACTGCCAGAAGCCGCCACTTGACCATGCCTTGGTGGTGCTCAACCAGCAGTGTAGCTCCTCCCTCTTGACCATAGCTCAGCAGTGCTTCATTCACAGCTGTCACCTGCTCCTGTTTGGTTCCTGCTTTGCCATTGGAACCCTCCTCATGGACGTCTGTCTGAGTGGCCCCGAAGGGAGTCTAGTGCTTGGCGTCCTAGCCGATCACCTGAACTGCTCAGCCAAGCTCCGCGCTTTAGGTGGCCTGGACGGCCACCGGAAAGACTTGGGTGGGTATTGTGCTGTCCTCTGGGACCCCTTCTCCCCGCCTCTGGTTTGTGGTTTTTTTTTTTTTTTGTCCCGTCTGAGAACTGTGCTTTGGGATCGGATTCTGTCACAGGAGTGGCCAGGCCACTGCCCTGCGTGCAGCTGCCTCCGGCACCAGTTCCTCACCTGTGCCTCAGTGTCTCTAATTATAGCATGTGTTCAAGCATTGTGTGTTGGATGGGGAGTTGCCAGTTCGTGTTGTTGAGACTGCATTAGTCTGTGTGAGTATACAAGCTTTGTCTCGTTGTCAAGGTCACCATTCCTGTGCTACAACAACAAAGTTTAGTTGAGCCTTATTTTACCTAGTAGTTATCCAACCTCGTTTTCATGTTTTTTGGACCTTGTCTTGTGCCGTGTGTTTTTGTGCTTTTGCCTTTTTTGGTCTGCTTTCCTGAGTAAGACCTGAGCCTGGATTAAAACCCACCTTCGACATCATGTCGCTCCGTCAGAGTCCAACCCCATGTCCCTTGCTCGTGACGGCATCTATTTATTTATTTATTTATCTATTTATTTTTAATTCACTTCAGATGTACAGGTCATGACTCATGGGTAATATTAATAAAGTTTTGAAAGGTCTGACTATATCCTCTGTACATACAGTAGTGTACAATGCTGTATGCAGAAACCAAAACAGGTACAGTACAGAACTTCTCTTGCAGGTCTTTTCGTTGTTACCTTATATATCAGAATCAAAATCATTTTATTTGCCCAGGTATGTCAAAAACATGCACAGACTTTGTCACCGGTATTTGGAGCCGCTCTTGTATGACAACAGACAGTGACAGCAAATACTTTTGAGACAAAAAAACACATTCACTGAGCAGTAAAAGGATACCTGAGTTGTAGTAATACTGGTACATTTTGTTTTGGGTTTTTTTGGCAATTTTTCAAAAAAATGACGGAAGTTTTTAATCACTATGAGAATATTATTCTGGGTACAAATGGTACAAAGAAATGAATGAATTCTGCCGTGCTAATTGATAAATATTTATGAAATGTTGTTGAAAAAGCGAAATGAACTATTGGGTGATATACTATAGTTGTCACATAGCTGAGTCTTTAACTGCAGTGTAGCAGATGGTAACCAACTTTGAAGAGAAAATAGGCAAATTAAAGCATGACTGCATCTAGCCCAGGGTGTGGTTACGCTGTTAAGGTGTCAGGTGATTCATGTGTACCTCCTTCCTGGCATGCTGCAGAAAGGGCTTCATAACCGGTATCGCTGCACACTGAGCGGAACGTGTTTATTTTTGATAGGTTCAGGAAATATTGGCACACATTTGTTTTATTTTTATTTGAAATAATTATATGCAGTATCACCCCAAGGGCTAGTGTCATCATCTTGTAAAGCTCCAACTGATTGTTGTTTGAACTTATCTTCTCTTGAATTTATGGAGCGTGTGAAGTTAATTTTGCAGCATTTTCAATCCAACTCTGAATCAATCTCCAATGGAATTTGTATCCTCCTCGCCTTGGTTAGTGTCAAACTTTACACCAGCTTTGACTTCAACTGTCCGTGCCTTCCTCAGTACAACAGACTGTACTCTTTGGGAGTGATGGTTGTTCCACCGATTATCCTTTTCGTCCTGGGTGTCCTGGTCAATCGACACACAGGTGTCATGATGGACGAGTTGATAAGACCTGGTGGAAAACGGTCTAAAAATACAGCTGTGGTGACGTAAGTTCGCTTTTTTATTCATTATTCATCCATTCATCCATCTTCTGGACCTTATCTTTACTATGGTGGCCCGGTGCGCTGGAGCCTATCCCAGATAATTATGTGGGAGATTTGGGTACACGCTGAACTGCTGTTAGCCAATTGCAAAGGCATTTCATTCATCAGTAACTGAAATGAAGTATGTAAGTAGTAAATGAAATGTAACGCGAGACAAGCCCTTTTTAATTTTAGGTCACTGGGTAATAAATCAATTTTGATTAACTACAACCTATGAACTGGACTTTTTGTTTTTAAATGAAATGCGGTCAACAGAAAGTAACTGTAGTAGCATTTCAAATGAGGTAGCACAAGCAAATTTTAATTCTTTGAACAAGTGTCGAATAGGGAAAAAAGGTGGTCGTATTGCTGTTATTTTTTAGTCATTATTTCAGTGTAAAGATATTATACTGAGGAATTTTAGTGCTTTTGAATATCTGTTTTTTAGTTAAAGGTGACCCAAATATTATTGTTGTGATAGTTTATTGACCTCCAAGGTATAATAGAGCATGTATAGATTTTTTGGAGAACTGCTGTCAATTATTTGTACTGATTGCAACTATTTTGTCATAATAGGAGACATTAGCATTCATGTTGACAACATTATGGAACTAAAATACAAAGAACTCTTTGCCATCGTAGACACATTTGACCTCTGTCAACATATCGAGTCCAACTCACACTCAAGGTCACATCTTAGACCTGGTCATCTCGAACGATGTTGAAATCCTATCACTTGACATTAAGGATATGGCTATTTCTGGCCATTTCTGTATATTTAACTACAGATTCTTCCAAAAACTCAGACAACTTCCGTGTCTATTAAGAAATGGTACATAAATAAGAGGACTGCCACTAAGTTTACTGAGACTGTGGCTGTCCCACAGACTGTGAATGCTGAGACAGTTGATGACCTTTTGGACAATTTCGCCTCAAAAATCACAAATACAATGAAGGCTGTTGCTCCAGTTAAAACTAAGACCATCTTGAGTCGACCTAAAACACCAATGATGGTCAAGAGATCTAAATCAAAGTGTAGGAAAGCCGAACACAAGTGGAGAAAAACTCCAAATTGACTATGACCTCTACAGACAGCGTCATCGTAATTTTAACCAAGTTAGTCAGGGCTAGACAGCAACACTGATGAAATTGCCAGTAAGAACCTCAACAATACTTGTACTCTGTTTGGTGTGGTTGACAAGATCACAACCCCCTGAATCAGAAAGCTCCAGAAGTCAAAGCAGCCAATAAATGCAATGAGTATGCCTGTTATTTGGTGAAAAAATACAATCCACCACGTTAAATATTAGCACAAATCAGCAAAATGATACACTGATACTACATCTTAAAGGAAAAGGGAAAGCTATATGAACATGTCAGAATTTGATACAGTTGACCAAAAAAACTGTAGTAAAAACTGTTCAGCGGCTGACTTTGACTTTCTTGACTCAATACCATCTGGCTTTTTCAAAACTATTGTGAAATTGCTGTGATCTGATTTGCAGTAAATAATCAACTCAATACAGTCTGGTAAGTTTCCTAAAGCTCTTTAAGTAAGCTGCTCTTAAGCCCCTTCTAACAAAACAGAGCACTGGATGATTCCATGTTAGTAAGCTATGCACCCATCTCTAATCGTCCTTTCATTGCCTAGATTTTCATTCAATTCAATTTTTCAATATTTAATCAACTCAGCAGTTTCTTTGATTTAAATTTTCCATCGGGTTTCCAAACTTATCACAGTACAGAATCTGCTCTTACCAAAGTGCTAAATGATATAACATTGAATACTGACTCAGGAAAGTTGTCAATTTTGATCTTGTTGGTTCTCAGTGTGGCTTTTGATACCATAGATCACAATATGCTGCTCATCAGGTTGGAAAGGTGGGTAGGACTAAATGGAATAGCTATGCAGACGACACACAGTTATATGTAGCAGTGTCTGCAAATGACTGAAGTTCAATTGAAGTGTCGTGCCACTCTAAAGCAGATACGGTGGTGAAGAAAATAAGTATTTGAAACCCCTGCTATATTGCAAGTTCTCCCACTTAGAAATCATGGAGGGGTCTGAAATTTTCCTCGTAGGTGCATGTCCACTGTGAGAGAGATAATCTAAAAAGAAAAATCCAGAAATCACAATGCATGATTTTGTTAAACAAATTATTTGTGATACAGCTGCAAATAAGTTTTTGAACACCTATCAGCTAGAATTCTGACCCTCAAAGACCTGTTACTCCGCCTTTAAAAGTCCACCTCCACTCCATGTATTATCCTGAATCAAATGCACCTGTGTGAGGTCGTTAGCTGCATAAAGACACCTGTCCACCCCATACAATCAGTAAGACTCAAACTTGTAACATGGCCAAGACAAAAGAGACAAAATTGTACAACTCCACTCGGCTGGAAAGGGCTACGGAGATTGCCAGGCAGCTTGGTTAAAAAATGTCCACTGTTGGAGCAATCATTACAAAATGGAAGAAGCTAAACATGATGGTCAATCTCAATCGGAGTCGAGCCCAATGCAAGATATCACTTCGTGGGGGCTCAATGATCCTCAGAAAGATGACCTGAAAAGAGGATGGGACACCGTTTCCAAGGTGACTGGTAATACACAAAGATGTCATGGTTTGAAATCATACATAGCATGGAAGGTTCCCCTGCTGAAACCAGCACATGTCAAGGCCCATCTTAAGTTTGCCAATGACCATTTGGGTGATACAGAGGAGTCATGGGAGAAAGTTTTGAGGTCAGATGAGACTAAAATTGAACTTTTTGGTAGTAATTCCATGAACTGTGTTTGGAGGAAGACGAAAGATTAGTTCCATCCCAAGATCACGATCTCTACTGTGAAGCATGGGGGTGGTAGCATCATGCTTTGGTGGTGTTTTTCTGCACATGGGCAGGATGACTGCACTGTATTAAGGAGAGGATGACTTCGGCCATGTATTGTGAGATTTTGGGGAACAACCTCTTTCCCTCAGTCAGAGCATTGAAGAAGGATTGTGGGTGGGTTTTTCAACATGACAATGACCCAAAGCACACAGCCAGGAAAACCAAGGAGTGGCTCCGTAAGAAGCATACCAAGGTTCTGGAGTGGCTGAGCCAGTCTCCTGACCTAAACCCAATAGAAAATCTTTGGCGGGAGCTGAAAGTCTGTGTTTCTCAGCTACAGCCCAGCAACCTGTCTGATCTAGAGAACTCTGTGGAGGAGTGGTCCAAAATCCCTCCTGCAGTGTGTGCAAACGTAGTGAACGACTACAGGAAACCTTTGACCTCTGTAATTGCAAACAAAGGCTACTGTCCCAAATATTAACATTGTTTTTCTCAGGTGTTCAAATACTTATTTACAGCTGTATCGCACAAATAAATTGTTAAAAAAATCATACATTGTGTTTTCTGGATTTTTCTTTTTCGATTATCTCTCTCACAGTGGACATGCACCTCCAATGAAAATTTCTGACCCTTCCATGATTTCTAAGTGGGAGAACTTGCAATATAGCAGGGTGTTCAAGTAATTATTTTCTTCACTGTACACCCTGTGAAGGAAGGACAGGACAAGGACCAAAAAAGAAGCATGCAAGAAAAGGATCGTGAACCCAGCAATACAACTGAAATGTGGTGGGACTGACTAAGTGAATTATAGAAGTGTATAGAACAAGACTATAAGTGGGGGTATACATAAGAACTTTGCGTAAACATGCTTCATTTGTTTCAATAAGGTAATGTTCCTATACCCAGTGAAAGTATCCAAGGTTGTGTACCCACAGACACATGCAAGTGAATTCACGACGTTGTGCATGCAAAAAGACAGACAGAAATGTCCTATAATTGCTATTTCTGCAATACGGAGGCTAAGGACCCCACCAAATTAAACGAGGAGAGAACTGGAACTAAGGACAAAACCCGAAAGCAACCCTGTGGACAGGACACGTCCCACGCCGAGGGACCCAGGATGGTCTGCTGCCCCCCTCCGAGACATCCTGACGACTGACCACCTAGTGGTGGCGACGGGGACCTAATGCCACACCCCAGCCACCCCTCCTCGACCACCACCCTCCCCACCCTCAGGAGAACAGGAAGCCCCCCACAATCCACATGACCCGTGATGGGACCAGTCCCAGCTCGTCCCGAGGACTGGAGAATGTCCTTTATTTGTTGGGAATGGAGGGCAGATAGGGGCACCCACCGAGAACGATGAGGTTGTGAACCCAAGGAGCAGCAGCGACAAGCCATGAGATGGGAGCAGTCATCCAGCCCCAGGGGCCAGGCATCAAAAACACCACCATGTAACTCAGTGGAATACCCACCTCCACACTTTTACTATTACTGTCAACTTCCTGACTGGTAGTCACTGGCCCTGCCCCGTGAATCAATGCCCCGCCCAGTGGTGTGGTGAATTTAAAATCTAGAGGACCCATGAGCTGATCTTTATGGTGTTTTCTTGACATTGCCAGCCCTCTCCAATGGCCGCTAGGTCATATTAATGCTTCATGACATTGACACGTGCATGGCCTTAGCTACACAGGGCATATTGGTTTTGTCTCTTCTTGGAGACCTCCCACCTCCTGTGTGCTGCGACTCCAGAACTTGCAAAGTGCATCTGTAGGGCTTTTCACCCTCCCTGCCCAACCATTTCTCCCTCAGGCTCTGCCTGGAACTTGGGTCTTCTCCTGGACCGACGGCAACCTCCATAGATATAGGCCTCCTTCTGTGTTGGTTCCCAGCCTTCATCGCCAGCTTCATGTCATTCATGATGTCGGGGTTGCCTGCCTTTCCTTTGAGGTTTCTGTGGCTCGCCATGTCCATCACTCCTTCATCTCTTCCTTTGTGCTGCTGCTCATGCTCAATTTAGTTTTCTTCTTAACATTGCACCTGCTCATTTTACTTATCGTGGGATCCTGTTCTTGTACCTCTGTGAAACGCACTTCACAACCAGCTAAACAACATGCTAAGCCATTGTAGTCCTTAACATTTGCAGTGCATACCTTAACAAAAACGGGCACATTGTAACCTCTCTGATGTTGCTGTCCCAAACTGACTATGCCCATACACAGATTGTCACCAAACTGATACAGGACATGCTACGTGAAATCTCTTCATCCAAACCAGCTTATTAATTGGTAGAATTCCTCCATACCTCATACGCCTGAGCTTTGTTGAAAGCATCCTTGCTAAAGCTCTAGCAAGCCCCATTACGCCCAAGGTTGTTGGCAATCATAATATCCATCCATCCATCCATCCATCCATTTTATTAGCCGCTTATCCTCACGAGGGTTGCGGGAGTGCTGAAGCCTATCTCAGTTGTCACGGGCAGGAGGCAGAGTAGACCCTGAACTGGTTGCCAGCCAATTGCAGGGCCTAATCATAATAGCAATCCTGATTTGTATCTGGCACCAAATTTGCATGTGCACCCTCACAAAAGCCATGCATTACCTGCATCCCAGTAAGTCGTTCATCCGAGATGCAGCGGATGGGATTTGTGGTCTGAAGCCCATGGGGGATGGGTCATGCTGTAGCGCAGAAGCTACACCTAGCTACCAGGGTACTACTACTTGCACAGAAATTGTTGGATCCAAATGGCTAGTAAACACATTAGCCCTCAGCGCAACACTAAGTCACGACCACCACGAGTCGACTCACCCTGCCAGATGAAACTATGTGGCTCGACTTCCCCAAAGATACTATTTTCCATCCTGAGGACATCGCCCTCGATCACCTGCCAGCCGAAAATTATGAGAGCGAAATTGAGATTTTTCACTTTTCCATAAAATACAAATTGGAAGTCAACCCTGAAATGCTGAAACAGATTTAATTTAAAGGAACTCAGGCGAATATCACAAACATTGACAACACCCAACATGCTATCAGTACTGGGGCCGGAATGCCCAAGCTCCCGCTCATACACCCCTGGTCTGGAGCAGACAACGTCTTAGTTACCTCGGTCAGCCTCACTTACTCCATGACTTTTGGCATCGTCTACCTGGTCTATCGAAAGACCTGGGAACCTACTGGGCCGTCCGACCCAGTGCTCAAGTGTGCGACACAAAATTTTCCATGGGAAAAGAATGACAGAACTCGACTAACTAAGTCGACTAACACCATACAGATAGGGAAGGAAGTCCTCCTCGACCTAAACTGCCCACCTGACCTCTCCACCCCATTTTTAATCTAGACTAGGATTCAGCTCTCTCCAAGTTTAGAGACTCCACTTGGCACTTTCCCTCTCCTCGATCGATGCGTCAGGTTCAACATCTGACCACTATACCCCTATGTGCTAAGTTGAAGCATGTTTCTTGTTTTGTTTGTTGTTTTTCCCTTTTCTGTCTTCCTCCAAGGTTTATGAGATTGATGAAAATTAATAGGTTTCTCATCATTTTTCCAGTGTTGTGCACAGAAAACAAGTGACGTGGTGCCCCATAATTTCAAAATTACATTTAAAATGCATAAAAAATTAAGACAAACCAGAATTGACACGGGCGTGCCTCCTGGTAACTTTACCCATTCCAAACTAATTGTTGTGTTCTATATTTTGGTTATTTAGTTTCTACATGTCTGTGTTCCATGTCTTGTGGGCTCATTTGTAGCTGTGTCCAGCTGTCCTCGTGAACTTCCTACGTAGTGTTGAACAATCAGTTGCCTCCAGCCACTCCTGTCTTGTCCAGGTGTTCCTCATTGTTTCGTCCCTGTGCACTTTGCCCCTCTCGTGTCCACTCCTATCAAGCTTCGATGGTAGCAGGTTGAGGAGGTATCTTCAGACCCCAAGCCGCTTCTTGCTCATGCCTCAGTGGAGACTGACACCAAACTGGCTATTACTCATGCCCCGGCAGAGACTGACATTGAGATGGCTCTTGCTCATTTCTTAGCGGCACATGACCCCAAGTCGCCTCGGTGCTCGACGGACAGCAGCCGCCGCCTCTTGACCATGCCTCGGTGGTGCTCGACTGCCAGAAGCCGCCACTTGACCATGCCTTGGTGGTGCTCAACCAGCAGTAGCTCCTCCCTCTTGACCATAGCTCAGCAGTGCTTCATTCACAGCTGTCACCTGCTCCTGTTTGGTTCCTGCTTTGCCATTGGAACCCTCCTCATGGACGTCTGTCTGAGTGGCCCGAAAGGGAGTCTAGTGCTTGGCGTCCTAGCCGATCACCTGAACTGCTCAGCCAAGCTCCGCGCTTTAGGTGGCCTGGACGGCCACCGGAAAGACTTGGGTGGGTATTGTGCTGTCCTCTGGGACCCCTTCTCCCCGCCTCTGGTTTGTGGTTTTTTTTTTTTTTTTTGTCCCGTCTGAGAACTGTGCTTTGGGATCGGATTCTGTCACAGGAGTGGCCAGGCCACTGCCCTGCGTGCAGCTGCCTCCGGCACCAGTTCCTCACCTGTGCCTCAGTGTCTCTAATTATAGCATGTGTTCAAGCATTGTGTGTTGGATGGGGAGTTGCCAGTTCGTTGTTTGAGACTGCATTAGTCTGTGTGAGTATACAAGCTTTGTCTCGTTGTCAAGGTCACCATTCCTGTGCTACAACAACAAAGTTTAGTTGAGCCTTATTTTTACCTAGTAGTTATCCAACCTCGTTTTCATGTTTTTTGGACCTTGTCTTGTGCCGTGTGTTTTTGTGCTTTTGCCTTTTTTGGTCTGCTTTCCTGAGTAAGACCTGAGCCTGGATTAAAACCCACCTTCGACATCATGTCGCTCCGTCAGAGTCCAACCCCATGTCCCTTGCTCGTGACGGCATCTATTTATTTATTTATTTATCTATTTATTTTTAATTCACTTCAGATGTACAGGTCATGACTCATGGGTAATATTAATAAAGTTTTGAAAGGTCTGACTATATCCTCTGTACATACAGTAGTGTACAATGCTGTATGCAGAAACCAAAACAGGTACAGTACAGAACTTCTCTTGCAGGTCTTTTTCGTTGTTACCTTATATATCAGAATCAAAATCATTTTATTTGCCCAGGTATGTCAAAAACATGCACAGACTTTGTCACCGGTATTTGGAGCCGCTCTTGTATGACAACAGACAGTGACAGCAAATACTTTTGAGACATAAAAACACATTCACTGAGCAGTAAAAGGATACCTGAGTTGTAGTAATACTGGTACATTTTGTTTTGGGTTTTTTTGGCAATTTTTCAAAAAAATGACGGAAGTTTTTAATCACTATGAGAATATTATTCTGGGTACAAATGGTACAAAGAAATGAATGAATTCTGCCGTGCTAATTGATAAATATTTATGAAATGTTGTTGAAAAAGCGAAATGAACTATTGGGTGATATACTATAGTTGTCACATAGCTGAGTCTTTAACTGCAGTGTAGCAGATGGTAACCAACTTTGAAGAGAAAATAGGCAAATTAAAGCATGACTGCATCTAGCCCAGGGTGTGGTTACGCTGTTAAGGTGTCAGGTGATTCATGTGTACCTCCTTCCTGGCATGCTGCAGAAAGGGCTTCATAACCGGTATCGCTGCACACTGAGCGGAACGTGTTTATTTTTGATAGGTTCAGGAAATATTGGCACACATTTGTTTTATTTTTATTTGAAATAATTATATGCAGTATCACCCCAAGGGCTAGTGTCATCATCTTGTAAAGCTCCAACTGATTGTTGTTTGAACTTATCTTCTCTTGAATTTATGGAGCGTGTGAAGTTAATTTTGCAGCATTTTCAATCCAACTCTGAATCAATCTCCAATGGAATTTGTATCCTCCTCGCCTTGGTTAGTGTCAAACTTTACACCAGCTTTGACTTCAACTGTCCGTGCCTTCCTCAGTACAACAGACTGTACTCTTTGGGAGTGATGGTTGTTCCACCGATTATCCTTTTCGTCCTGGGTGTCCTGGTCAATCGACACACAGGTGTCATGATGGACGAGTTGATAAGACCTGGTGGAAAACGGTCTAAAAATACAGCTGTGGTGACGTAAGTTCGCTTTTTTATTCATTATTCATCCATTCATCCATCTTCTGGACCTTATCTTTACTATGGTGGCCCGGTGCGCTGGAGCCTATCCCAGATAATTATGTGGGAGATTTGGGTACACGCTGAACTGCTGTTAGCCAATTGCAAAGGCATTTCATTCATCAGTAACTGAAATGAAGTATGTAAGTAGTAAATGAAATGTAACGCGAGACAAGCCCTTTTTAATTTTAGGTCACTGGGTAATAAATCAATTTTGATTAACTACAACCTATGAACTGGACTTTTTGTTTTTAAATGAAATGCGGTCAACAGAAAGTAACTGTAGTAGCATTTCAAATGAGGTAGCACAAGCAAATTTTAATTCTTTGAACAAGTGTCGAATAGGGAAAAAAGGTGGTCGTATTGCTGTTATTTTTTAGTCATTATTTCAGTGTAAAGATATTATACTGAGGAATTTTAGTGCTTTTGAATATCTGTTTTTTAGTTAAAGGTGACCCAAATATTGTTGTGATAGTTTATTGACCTCCAAGGTATAATAGAGCATGTATAGATTTTTTGGAGAACTGCTGTCAATTATTTGTACTGATTGCAACTATTTTGTCATAATAGGAGACATTAGCATTCATGTTGACAACATTATGGAACTAAAATACAAAGAACTCTTTGCCATCGTAGACACATTTGACCTCTGTCAACATATCGAGTCCAACTCACACTCAAGGTCACATCTTAGACCTGGTCATCTCGAACGATGTTGAAATCCTATCACTTGACATTAAGGATATGGCTATTTCTGGCCATTTCTGTATATTTAACTACAGATTCTTCCAAAAACTCAGACAACTTCCGTGTCTATTAAGAAATGGTACATAAATAAGAGGACTGCCACTAAGTTTACTGAGACTGTGGCTGTCCCACAGACTGTGAATGCTGAGACAGTTGATGACCTTTTGGACAATTTCGCCTCAAAAATCACAAATACAATGAAGGCTGTTGCTCCAGTTAAAACTAAGACCATCTTGAGTCGACCTAAAACACCAATGATGGTCAAGAGATCTAAATCAAAGTGTAGGAAAGCCGAACACAAGTGGAGAAAAACTCCAAATTGACTATGACCTCTACAGACAGCGTCATCGTAATTTTAACCAAGTTAGTCAGGGCTAGACAGCAACACTGATGAAATTGCCAGTAAGAACCTCAACAATACTTGTACTCTGTTTGGTGTGGTTGACAAGATCACAACCCCCTGAATCAGAAAGCTCCAGAAGTCAAAGCAGCCAATAAATGCAATGAGTATGCCTGTTATTTGGTGAAAAAATACAATCCACCACGTTAAATATTAGCACAAATCAGCAAAATGATACACTGATACTACATCTTAAAGGAAAAGGGAAAGCTATATGAACATGTCAGAATTTGATACAGTTGACCAAAAAAACTGTAGTAAAAACTGTTCAGCGGCTGACTTTGACTTTCTTGACTCAATACCATCTGGCTTTTTCAAAACTATTGTGAAATTGCTGTGATCTGATTTGCAGTAAATAATCAACTCAATACAGTCTGGTAAGTTTCCTAAAGCTCTTTAAGTAAGCTGCTCTTAAGCCCCTTCTAACAAAACAGAGCACTGGATGATTCCATGTTAGTAAGCTATGCACCCATCTCTAATCGTCCTTTCATTGCCTAGATTTTTCATTCAATTCAATTTTTCAATATTTAATCAACTCAGCAGTTTCTTTGATTTAAATTTTCCATCGGGTTTCCAAACTTATCACAGTACAGAATCTGCTCTTACCAAAGTGCTAAATGATATAACATTGAATACTGACTCAGGAAAGTTGTCAATTTTGATCTTGTTGGTTCTCAGTGTGGCTTTTGATACCATAGATCACAATATGCTGCTCATCAGGTTGGAAAGGTGGGTAGGACTAAATGGAATAGCTATGCAGACGACACACAGTTATATGTAGCAGTGTCTGCAAATGACTGAAGTTCAATTGAAGTGTCGTGCCACTCTAAAGCAGATACGGTGAAGAAAATAAGTATTTGAAACCCCTGCTATATTGCAAGTTCTCCCACTTAGAAATCATGGAGGGGTCTGAAATTTTCCTCGTAGGTGCATGTCCACTGTGAGAGAGATAATCTAAAAAGAAAAATCCAGAAATCACAATGCATGATTTTGTTAAACAAATTATTTGTGATACAGCTGCAAATAAGTTTTTGAACACCTATCAGCTAGAATTCTGACCCTCAAAGACCTGTTACTCCGCCTTTAAAAGTCCACCTCCACTCCATGTATTATCCTGAATCAAATGCACCTGTGTGAGGTCGTTAGCTGCATAAAGACACCTGTCCACCCCATACAATCAGTAAGACTCAAACTTGTAACATGGCCAAGACAAAAGAGACAAAATTGTACAACTCCACTCGGCTGGAAAGGGCTACGGAGATTGCCAGGCAGCTTGGTTAAAAAATGTCCACTGTTGGAGCAATCATTACAAAATGGAAGAAGCTAAACATGATGGTCAATCTCAATCGGAGTCGAGCCCAATGCAAGATATCACTTCGTGGGGGCTCAATGATCCTCAGAAAGATGACCTGAAAAGAGGATGGGACCACCGTTTCCAAGGTGACTGGTAATACACAAAGATGTCATGGTTTGAAATCATACATAGCATGGAAGGTTCCCCTGCTGAAACCAGCACATGTCAAGGCCCATCTTAAGTTTGCCAATGACCATTTGGGTGATACAGAGGAGTCATGGGAGAAAGTTTTGAGGTCAGATGAGACTAAAATTGAACTTTTTGGTAGTAATTCCATGAACTGTGTTTGGAGGAAGACGAAAGATTAGTTCCATCCCAAGATCACGATCTCTACTGTGAAGCATGGGGGTGGTAGCATCATGCTTTGGTGGTGTTTTTCTGCACATGGGCAGGATGACTGCACTGTATTAAGGAGAGGATGACTGTGGCCATGTATTGTGAGATTTTGGGGAACAACCTCTTTCCCTCAGTCAGAGCATTGAAGAAGGATCGTGGGTGGGTTTTTCAACATCACAATGACCCAAAGCACACAGCCAGGAAAACCAAGGAGTGGCTCCGTAAGAAGCATACCAAGGTTCAGGAGTGGCTGAGCCAGTCTCCTGACCTAAACCCAATAGAAAATCTTTGGCGGGAGCTGAAAATCTGTGTTTCTCAGCTACAGCCCAGCAACC
The DNA here is from genome assembly GCF_019802595.1 of Syngnathoides biaculeatus. Lineage (NCBI taxonomy): Eukaryota > Metazoa > Chordata > Actinopteri > Syngnathiformes > Syngnathidae > Syngnathoides > Syngnathoides biaculeatus. The sequence goes on from NC_084651.1 coordinate 27,676,250, forward strand.
TGTCTGACCTACAGAACTCTGTGGAGGAGTGGTCCAAAATCCCTCCTGCAGTGTGTGCAAACCTGGTGAACAACTACAGGAAACCTTTGACCTCTGTAATTGCAAACAAAGGCTACTTTACCGACTATTAACATTGGTTTTCTCTGGTGTTCAAATACTTATTTACAGCTGTATCACACAAATAAATAGTTCAAAAAGTCATACATTGTGATTTCTGGATTATTCTTTTAAGATTATCTCTCTCACAGTGCACATGCACCTCCAATGAAAATTTCAAACCCCTCCATGATTTCTAAGTGGGAGAACTTGCAATGTAGCATGGTGTTGAAATACATATTTTCTTCTCTGTAAATAACGGAATGAGCCAAAATTCCCTTCAATTAAACCACAACAAAATAGTTTTTGACAATAATGAAAAAATTACTTCTGTTCATAAATACCAGGACTTACTATCTTTAAAAAGAAAAGGCCAAGTCCGAAACATTGGTTGTCTGATAGATTCCGACCTGATCTTCAACAGTTAGTGGATATCAAATCAATTCCTAAAGCTGCCTTTTACCATCTGAAGAAATTATCGAGAGTAAAAGCTTGCATGTGTCAAGCAGACCAGGAGTAGCTCATCCATGCTTTATCTCAAGTAGACTTGACTATTGTAATGGTCTTCTGACTGGATTTCCCAAAGAGAGCATTTAACTGCTGCAACTTATTCACAATGCACAAGCTCAGGTTCTGACCAGAACAAAGAGGTCAGAGCAAGGAAATAAATACAGTATTCATCTCTTTCTGCAGATATTTATTCTCAGCCATGGTCCAGCGGGCCCTACTTGCACCAGTGGTATGGATCCTAGTCACTTTACTGGATGGAAAAATTTTCATCTGTGCCTTCAGTGTGACTGTCGATCCTGTACTATTCTCAGGTAATGCTCTGTGGTGAGCCCTGCGAACTGTACTGTATACACAGTTGGGGTGCACCAAATATTCAGTCAGCAAAACTTTTCTGAAAAGTTGCTTTTGAGCCATTTTCAGCCAAAAGAGTTGTCACTGAAACAACACAACTGCAATAGGATGTTGTGATAAGCCTGGAAGCAAAAACTGGTGATCTTGTGGTTGTATACTATAACGTGACTAAACATGATGTGAAACTGTCCATACCTCCATCTTCTTAGCCGCTTATCCTCACACGGGTCGCGGGAGTGCTGGAGCCTATCCCAGTTGTCAACGGGCAGGAGGCAGGGTATACCCTGAACTGGTTGCCAGCCAATCGCAGGGCATGTGAAGACAGACAACAGTCACTCACAATCACATCTTGGGGCAATTTTGAGTGCCCAATTAACGTTGCATGTTTTTGGGATGTAGGAGGAAACCGGAGTGCCCAGAGAAAACCCATGCAAGCATGGGGAGAACATGCAAACTCCACACAGGCGGGGCCGGGATCAAACCCTTGACCCTCCACCGTGCTGCCTAATGTGGAGCTGTTGAAGCTAAAGTTTGCGTCGCATCTCGTGTCAACCCATCATAGGTCACTGAATACTGACAGGTATCGTAATTACAAAGGAGCATGAGTAGTAATTAACAGGAGGAGGCATGCTAATTGATATATTATCATGAAATGTACCATATTTTCTGGATGTGCCGTGAACCCCATGGCCTTTTTTCTGATGTGGAAAAAATTTTACGCTAGCGGCTATGAGTTTAACCGTTTCTGGGCAGGGGGGTTTAATATAATCGAAAATTTTAAGTCCAGAGTATCATTTTCTGAAAGTATCACATTTTTCTCTCTACAAAATTTGATTTGGTCCAGAGAGAGTTAAAAGAACTCCAAAAACTTGGTTCAAACATGGCCGTTCTCGACAATGCACTTGGTTTGGGGATATGCAGAGGCTTCAAATGTGGGGAAGAAGGAGACTTTACTCTCACTGGGCATAAAAGAAGAATGTACCTCAATTGAAAGAAAAAGATGTCGTGTAGGAGAGCAGGTCCCAAGACCAGGCAGAGGCAGATTGGAGATAATGCAGTTTACTGATCAAAAAGTAACAGAGGCAATCCTCGATGTGGCTCAGGGCGCAGGTGGAGACAGGCTTCAGCAACAAGAAGTGGACAGTGGAATGAATTTTGAAAGATTGAGGAAGCTTCAACTGGAGGTAAGTGGAGTTAATGATTTTGGTAATAGGGAAAGGCCCAATGTAATGCGGAGTGAGTTTACAAGACTCAGTCTGAAGTGGGAGGCCCTGGGAGGAAAACTCGACAGACTGTATTTGGGGCTAAGAGTGTTGATCCATGAGCTGTTTGTTCTGAGCCAGAGATTGGCTCATTGCCACTCGAACTTCCTTCCACACGCCCTGAACTCTTCTGTAAATTGTCTTGAATTCCTGAAGGATGAAGAGTGGGGGTTGGAAACCATAGCAAGCCATGAACGAGACATATCGGTGGCAGAGCTGGGGAGGGAATTGTGTCTTCAACCCATAAACGGAATGTGTTCCAAGAGGATGGGTTGCGTGCAGCAACAAAAGGGAGAGCTGAGTCCAAGGACTGGCTTACTCACTCCTTTGGGTGTCAGTCTACGGATAGTACCCCGAAAACAAGTTGCCGCTGTGCCCACTGCTTTGCAGAATTCCCTCGAGACCTGAGAAGAGAAGTAAGGACCTCTATTGGAAACAATATCGATGGGTATTCCACGGACTCTCAACCCATCCTTGAGCAGGAGGTTAATAGTTTCCAGAGCAGATGGGAGCTTCGAGAGGGACGCCTAGTAAACATACTGTATTTGGAACAGCATTCACTGATGCTGAGATAACAGTGTTACCTTCTGAGGGAGGCAAGCCTGTAATGAAGACCATGGCGATGTGAGACCGGTGGCAGCTAGGAATTGGCAAGGGGTGCACCAGACAGGCTGTGGGGGTGATGTGAAGATTTTGCTCGAGTGCAGATGGAACAGACTTGGACAACTTCATCTGTGTATCTGATAAAACCTGGCCACCAGAAGTGCTGTTGAAGGAACTGGGTTGTCTGAAAGATGCCAGGGGGACAGGTTAGCTTTGAACCATGGGCCTACTGGAGGACGTTCCAATGTGTGGAGTCGGGCACACACAGGCCGTCAGAAGGACCGGTCTTGGGATCTAGTTGGTTCTGTGGGTTTCCTTGACCACCTGATTAATTTCCCACGTGACTGCACCAATGAAACAGGAGACTAGAAGAACGGGTTTGGGGTCGACTGCTCTGGAGGAGGGTGAGTGGATAGGGGAGAAGGCATCTGCTTTGGCGTTCCGGGGTCCTGGATGGAAGGAGAGAGTGAAGTTGAACCATTCGAAAAATAGCACCCAGAGGGCTTGTCAGCGCTTAAGTTGTTTAGCTGAACGGAGCTAAGAGAATCCTGTAGTCAGTCCAAATGATGAAGGGTGTAATTTCGTATTTTTGTAAATTTCAGCCTCTACATTCTGCCACAAGCTAGTATGAGCAGAGTACTGCTAATATTCACTAGACAAGGAAAACAAAATTGAGGAAAAACATCCAGACTCACCCCTCATTCTATGAGGTATTAACAAAGCTAAACTCAACCAAGACCTCCCTAACCACAAGGAGCACATAGAATGTCTGACCAGGGAAAATAACACTTTAGACCACTGCTGTACCACGGTAAATAACACATTCTGTGCCATTCTCCTCACTGTTCTAGGTTCCTCAAATTATTGCTTAATCTACTTAATACCTACATACAAGCAAGAACTTCAGTGTGCGAAAGAAGACTTTGGTAAAATCAGTGAACTGTTTTGACTGCACAGACTTGAGTGTCTTTGAAAATTTAGCTAGCAGCCTGGACAAATATGTGGATGCCGTTACATCATTTGTCAGTTTCTATGAAGAGGTGTGGGTACCAACAAAAACTTTTCACACAATCACAATGACAACCTCTGGTTCACTGCCAAACATAGGCACCTTTGGTAATCAGTTTGGCATGGATTACAATTGCTCACTAATTACAAGCAACGTTCGCCACCGGTAGAAAACGAGGGGGCTTGCCGAAGACCTAAATAGCTTTAACTGCACATTCAAAATAGACACTTCCACACCATCAACCCACCAAGCCGCACCACCTTTGACTCAACTGTTTAACATTCATGAAAGGGACATTAGATCTTCAAACAACCAAAGATTAACAAAGCAGTTGGCCCGGACCCTGTGTCCCCATCCAGCCCCAGTCTGCGCAGACCAACTTCCTCCAGTCATCACACAGATCTTCACCGGGTCTCTAGAACTGTGCAAAATACCTGCTTCAAATGTTCCACCATCATCCCGCTCCCCAAGAAACCTGCAATATCGAGTCTGAATGACTAGAGGCCTGTTGCACTGACATTGGTGGTCATCTTTGAAGGTCTTGTGCTGGACCGCCTCAAGAGGGTCGCAGGTCCCCAGCTGGACCCACTGTGGTTTTCCTACCAAGCTAACAGGTCTGAGGATGACGCAGTAAACATGGGTCTGCGCTTCATCCTTGAACACCTCAACAGCGTGAGAACCTATGTGAGGATCCTGTTCATGGACTTCAGTACTGTGTTCAACACCATCATTGCCAAACTCCTCTCTTCCAAGCTTCTCCGGCTAAGTGTCTTGTCTGCCAGTGGATCTACAACTTCGTGATCGGCATGACAGAGTAATTGAGGCTGGGGACACCATCTCATCCATACGCACCATCATCCTCAGGGCACCCAAGGTTATCCTCTCCCCGCTGGTCTTCTTGCTCTACACAAATGTCTGCGCCTCAATGCAACCAACAGGCAAACTGGTGAACTTCGCAGATGACATCACAGTCATTAAGCTCTAAATTCTGCGTATTGACAAGAAGTGGAGAGACTTGAGCTTTGGTGTGGCCGACACAATTTGGAGCTGAATCCACTAAAAACCCTAGAGATTATTTTTTTACTTCAGGAGGCACCCTTCACCACAGCTGCCCCTCACGCTGTCCAGCTGTCTTGCGTGTCGAGACCTTCAAGTTCCAGGAGTTACAGTCTCACAGGACCTGAAGTAGGAGACAAACATCGTAGCCATCCTCAAAAAAGCCCAGAAATGGATGTACTTCCTGCGGCTTCTGAGGAAGAATGGAACTGCCACAAGAGCTGCAGAGTTTTACACTGCAGTTATCGAATTAGTAGTGTCTACCTCCATCGCAGTCTGGTTTGGGGCTACCACAATAAAGGACAAATTCCAACTGCAACGGACATTAAAAAATGCTGAACGGATTGTTGGCACCACCCTACTCAGCCTTGAGGACTTGCACACCATCTGAACACGGACAAGAGCAGGCAGGATCCTATCGGACCCTGGACATCCTGGACATCAACTCTTCCAAATCCTTCTCTCGGGTAGGTGTTACCGGGCAATGCAAACCAAAACTTGCAGACATTTCAACAGCTTTTTCCCTCTTGCACTTAAATTCTTGAAAAGCTATCATACAATTCCACTGTAACGTGCTGCCAGTTTTCTGCCTTCAGTTTATCACATCCTGCAGGGCCAATTAGTATTATATATTTTAGACTATTGCACAACTCGTCACTTTAAACTGCATGCACTCCTTGAAGTCTTGACACCATTTGCACAATGTTCATTGCACTGGACTATCACTCTGATGGGCATTGTGACTGCTCTAAATGCTAGAAAAACTCTGCATCCTTTGGACAACTTTGAGTTAAAAAAAAAAATGCTGTCAATTGACTGATTGCCCGCAGTTGTACTCAACATTTATGTTGTACTAGGGCTCAAACTACTAGAGAGAAATTCCTTGAGTGTTGTTTCAACATGTCGCTTAAACATAGTGTTCTTATCTGTTGTATATGATGCATATTAATTGAGTTGTCATTCCTTAGGTTTGCCCAACAACACTGGATTGGATGTGATCAAAATCATGGCTAAAGTGCCCTGCAAGGAGGATGTCATCTTCATTAATAGCTCTTTCCACAAAGCAGTGGCTCGTTATGTTCGCTGCTATTCACAAGTAACCAAAAGCATACCCATCTCATACCCATATCTTTTCTTTTCAACCCAACAAGTATTTGGGTGTGAATGCTGAGAAATGTTACAGAGTCAAAATGTCAAAGAAATGATAATTACTATGTCTGCATTGAAGCAAGGTTCTGGGTTGGACTCTCAGCTCTGGAATTTTTGTTTAGAGTTTGCATGTTCTCTTGCCTTTAGCTTATGTTTTTTTTTTTTTAATTCAAATTTCTGCCTCACATGGAATTGTCGACCCATTAATAGTAAAAAATTAAATGGTAAAAATGAATTGCAATCTAATTTCTTTCTACCATCGTTACTAAAATTCTATTCCTAACTAGGGAGTTGGCTGGTCCATCCTCCTTTTCCTGATTGTGCTGGGAGCATTGGGACGACTCATCAAGCCTTGTTTTGATGACCATGCCACCTTCCTGCAAACACGCTATTGGAGCAATTACCTTGATGTGGAGCAGAAACTCTTTGATGAGACATGTGTCCTCCATGCACGAGACTTTGCACGGACATGTGTGGTGCAGTTCTTTGAAGACATGAGGGAAGATGTTGAATTAAGTCCCCCACATCCTCAATCCATTAAACATTTTAAGGAAAAGGGGGAAGACAAAAAAGGGGAGGGACTTCATGGGATAACAAAGCAAGAGCAAGTGGACAACTTACTCAATAAATGGTATTTCGGTAAACCTGAACTGGATGTTACCAGAGCTGCCTACAGGCTGCTTTTTACCTGCAAAAAAGAAAGGGGAAATCTTTTATTCTGATGTATTGACCTCACTTTTGGGTAAAGTCCAGATGGTTGTGGGCGCCATGATGGGGGTATTCAATAACTTCTGTTTGGCCATACTGTAGAAAAGGAGGAATATTACCTGAAAACACAACTGTTAATTGATAATATTGTGTTATAGTAAAGGTCATCTTGAATGTTTTAGAGTAACAAATAGCTGCTTGTACTGTATTGCATTGCAATAACAGGGTTCGCACGTGACCCTAAAAGTCCCTAAAAACCCCTAAATTTTCAAAGGTGCATTTAGTGGCTCCTAAAAGTCCTTAAAATCCGCGAAAACCGGTCAAGCCCCTAAAAAGGCCTTACATTTAAAAAAAATCAAAGGGAGGACCTCTACCGCCAAAATTCTCCCTAAAAAATAAATTAATCTTTTATTTAAAAAAAAAAATAGCGATCCGTCTGGCGTCCAAGTCAGCCGGAAATTGTCAACGGAAGTCACCGTGTTGACAACTACTCGCCATCTTGTCGATATTCCATTGTTTCTTTCCGTGAGTAGTCGTTTCACTTCGTCTTCGTTACGACGTAGCGTAGTTCTTTCATCGATCCAACTTGTATCACGGGGAAGTGCACTGGAAAGGAGAGGAATGAATACTAGCCAAAGTAAAACAGAATATATGTGTGTCAAAGGGAGGGGTGGAGGGTGAAGAGTGGGGCTCCAGGGAGAAGAGATAGTGAGGCGACTTCAAATACTTGGGGTCAACAATGGAACCAATAGAGAGTGTGGTAATAAAGTGAAGAAAAGGGTCCAAGCAGGTTGGAACAGCTGGCGGAAGGTGTGTGGTGTGTTACAAGTATTTGAATTTTATTTATTGTATTTATTTGTGTGATACAGCTGCAAATAAGTATTTGAACACCTGAGAAAATAACCCTAACCCTAATATTTGGTAAAGTAGTTTTTGTTTGCAATTACAGAGATCAAACGTTTTTTGTAGTTGTTCACCACACCAGGTTTGCACACACTGCAGAAGGGATTTTGGCCCACTCCTCCACACAGATCTTCTCTAGATCAGACAGGTCTCTGGGCTGTCGCTGAGAAACACAGAGTTTCAGCTCCCCCCAAAGATTTTCTATTGGGTTTCGGTCTGGAGACTGGCTAGGCCACACCAGAACCTTGATATGCTTCTTACAGAGCCACTCCTTGGTTTTCCTGGCTGTGTGCTTCAGGTCATTGTCATGTTGAAAGACCCAGCCACGACCCATCTTCAATACTCTGACTGAGGGAAAGAGGTTGTTCCCCAAAATCTCACAATACATGACCGCGGTCATCGTCTCCTTAATACAGTAGATTCGTCCTGTCCCATGTGCAGAAAAACACCCCCAAAGCACGATGCTACCACTCCATGCTTCACAGTAGGGATGGTATTCTTGGGATGGAACTAATCTTTCATCTTCCTCCAAACACGGTGAGTGGAATTATGACCAAAAAGTCCCCTTTTGGTCTCATCTGACGACAAAACATTCTCCAATGACTCCTCTGTATCCTCCAAATGGTCATTGGCAAACTTAACACAGGCCCTGACATGTGCTGGTTTAAGCAGGGGAACCTTCCGTGCCAGGCATGATTTTAACGTCTCAGCGTAATACCAACAGTCACCTTGGAAACGGTGGTCCCAGCTCTCTTCAGGCCATTGACCAAGTCCTGTCGTGTTGTCCTGGGCTGATTCCTCACCTTTCTAAGGATCATTGAGACCCAACGAGGTGATATCTTGCAAGGGGCTCCACTCCAATTGAGATTGATTGTCATGTTTAGCTTTTTCCATTTTCTAATGATTGCTCCAACAGTGGACCTTTTTTGACCAAGCTGCCTGGCAATTTCTCCGTAGCCCTTTCCAGCTGCGTGGAGTTGTGCAATTTTGTCTCTGTTGTCTTTGGACAGCTCTTTGGTTTTGGGCGTGTTACAAGTTGTCTTTATGCAGCTAACGACCTCACACAGATGCATCTGACTCAAGATAATACATGGAGTGGAGGTGAACTTTTAAAGGTGGACTAATTGACCAATTAACCAGAAGTGTAGCTGATGGACAGGTGTTCAAATACTTATTTGCAGCTGTATAACACAAATAAATCATTAAAAAATCATACATTGTGATTTCTGGATTTTCTTTTTAGATTCTCTCTCTCACAGTCGACATGCACCTACGATGAAAATTTCAGACCCCTCCATGATTTATAAGTGGGAGAACTCACAATACAGAAGAGTGTTCAAATACTTATTTTCTTCGTTGTATGCCCAGCAACTGACTGACGACCAGTTCAGAATGTTGTCTGCCTATCGCCTGAAGTCAGCTGGGTTAAGCTCTTAAAATGATACAGTAAGTCGTGTTGAAAAGGGATTGATTTATTCTTTTGTCTTCTCTTTTGTTCCATTCTATGAAGAATAAGTTATGTGACACCAAATGCTTTGAATCGGTGAAGGTTTCATCTTACCTTTTTTGCATAGGTAAGAGATCCACCCCCAGGTTCTCATAGAAAGATGCAAAAAGACATTTGAAACCTAATGCAAAGGTTCTGATTTATTGTCCTGACAGTAATTGTGAATTTTATCAGATGTGAATAATCTGAATGTGCCATTGTGCCTCTGTATATCCAGAAAAGCCTTCAGCCATCAATAAACAAAAACATTTCCTACTCAATATTTTATTTTATGTAACTGCATTCACTAGATGCTAAGAAGTATTTTCCAAAACAAGTCTATATTCGCAACATTACCATTCTACAACACTCCCATTTCTGGTTCCCAGTGTGTTTTTCTTTTATTTATCTTTAGATTCTGTTTGAGTATATGAGATATCTGTGTTGAAGTACTAGTTTCTAGAACACTGTTCAAACAAGAATTCTTGTGGGTGTGGGTCAGAGTACACTACACACAATGTAACCCAAACTGATTTTTTTGTTGGAATTTTCATGTTTGAGCTCTATCATAGATAAGCAACTGTTGAAAATTTGAAAAATCCTTGTGTGTGTACCATGCCACATTTTCTTCTGTGCACTTGTGTATACTAACACCCCCTCGGTCCACAAAGACAAAGTGACTGGATGAATGAGTCGAGGATTCGCTCTATTCATAATTCCAGCGTAAACCCTCTTGTCATCCAATACATTTAGAGGCAGTGGGAGAAGAGGAAAACAAGCACATATGCTGCACATGATGGTTCATCAAATCTGGGAAAATTAGAGCCGTGGACTGTGTTTATGTTATTTTGAGTACATGGCACGTACCGGGAAAAAAATGGCCGGCAAGTTGCAAATTGCCTGCTGGCCATACTTTGGACACCCCTGTTATAATCGCTTTACTGGAAATTCAACTGATACTCTGTTGTACAACTTTTGTGTTGCACACTGTACAGAGAAGCAGAACAGACACATGTAGGCATGTAAGTTGAGATGTTAGAGTGAAAGAGCCTCTATACCTCTTCTGCTGTGAGGGTGGGGACAGAGTCTTGACTGTTATGAAACGCCACCTAGACAGTAGAATAAAATAAACCGGGGACTCCTCCAACAACTAGTTGTTTTTGGTTCATTAGTCTCTGGCTACAACGTGAAATATTTTTTTATACAAAATAGTATTATGAGCATATTTTTTTCAGTTCTTAACTTGGGTGTGTTTGCACGTTTTCACTTGTAGACCTAGTTTTTTTTTTCTGTTTTTCCACTAGGGAGGATACCAGAGGGCGGGTCCTTGCTGTGAGTCATCACTGCTGCCCACAAAGCTGACACAAACTCATATGTTGAGCTTAGCACGAGAAGGAAGACTTGTCTTTTCAGTTGTCAAAGTTAGCTACATGTTGCGTGTTTTTTTTCTCAAGACATCATTTTCACAGAAGGCATATCTAAATGGAGTCACATGTTTTGGCTGAGAACACTGGTAAACTGTAAGTTAGTTTGACCGACTTTGAATGTTGACTTTTCTTAAAGAGAATTTACATGTGTGCATGTTATGTACCATAACTGTTTTCACACATCAAAATGCTGGATTAGATACTCTTTTAACGTTTCATCTTTCTTTTTCTCTTTTTAGCTTGACATGACTTCAATTCAGCTTCTGTGATTTTACTCCAACATTCCAAACATGGCAGCTTATGCCCTTGTCAGGGAGAACTTTAAGTTTGGCTCCCTCTTCTTCAAAAGTAAAGATGTAATGATCTTTAATGGTATGATTGCTCTAGGCACTGTGGCGAGCCAGACCGCATACAATGTTTTCGCCTTTGATTGCCCATGTTCACCTGGAAGAAATTACTACTATGGCATTGCTGCCATTGGTGCTCCGGCTTTGGCGTTGTTCATTGTTGGAGTAATGTTGAACAAGAGAACATGGGACCTAGTCTCAGAGTGTCGACTGAGGAGGTTCCGGAAACTGTCAGCAGCTGCAGCATTTACAGTACTGGGAAGTATTGTTGGTAGAGCCTTGGTGGCACCTCTGACATGGACCGTTCTATCCTTGCTGCAGGGTTTGGCATACACATGTGCCTTCAGTGAGTTTACTGATCCCAGCACTATGAAGGACTTCCCCCCTGGTTATAATACAGAGGACATGGCAAAGTTCCCTTGCAAGGAAAGTGTTCCAACAGAGCTGCAAAACTTTTGGCCAGAAATTGACCGGCGTCTGAAATATGAGTCACAGGTATAGGGGAAAAAATGTTTTACCAGTAATTTGAGAAGGACTTTGAGAAACATTTGGTTGGTAAAAAATATATTATTTTAATAATGAACCAAATTTACCACCCCCTGTCTACAAGACAGGAGAATGTAGATTGAAATACCATACTCAGTCTTAAAATCCCAAAATATCATGACAAACACCTTTTTGATTTAATGTTTTGCTGTTTTCAGTTGATAGGCTGGCTAGTGGTTGCTGGGACGTCTGTGATGGTGTTTATGGTCATGTGCACGAAACATTGCTCCTCGCCCCTTGGATATCAGCAGGAAGAATACTGGTCCAAGTATCGCGCCAATGAAAAGAACCTCTTTCATCGTACAGCCGCTGTCCATGCCCAACTTATGGCTGCAAAGTATGTTAAGAGCTTCTTCGGTTTTGTGGCTTTGGATCAGGAGGAAAAGGAACATGTAGCCGAACACCAAGCTGCAGCCAGTCCCATCTGCAGCACAGAGTGGAACAGAGTGTCTGGTGTCTACCTTTACAGAGAGAAGAATGGACTACCTCTATACAGCAGACTCAATAAATGGGCCACATACAGCGAGGAGAACAATGTTGAGGCTTTTGATAAAGAAATGGATGAAATAACCAGTTTTATTACTTAGCACAGTCCAGTTACTGATGTTCCATTGCACAACATTGGTACCCTTACTAACTTGTCAGATTTCGTTAAAACATTTAGTCATCCATTATATATTTATACCCATTTACTTTTGAGTAGTACGAGGAGCACTGGAGCCTATCCCAGCTGTCAACGGGCAGGAGGCAGGGTACACCCTGAACTGGTCGCCAGCCAATCGCAGGACACATAGAGACAAACAGCCGCGCACCTAGGGGCAGTTTAGAGTGTCCAATTAATATTGCATGTTTTGGGATGTGGGAGGAAACCGGCATGCCCGGAGAAAACCCACACAAGCACAGGGAGAACACGCAAATTCCACACAGGCAGGGGCGGGATTGAACCGGGGACCTCAGAACTGTGAGCCCAACGCTTTACCAGCTGATCCCCCGTGCCAAGCACAGCTGTAGAGCATTGGCCTCACAGTTCTAAGGACGGTGGTTCAAATCCCAGCCCCACCTGTGTGGCTTTTCTCTGGGCACTCCGGTTTCCTCCCATATCCCAAAAACATACATTAAATGGAGACTCTGGATTGCCCATAGGTGTGATTGTGAGTACGACTGTTGTCTGTCTCCTTGTGCCCTGCGATTGACTGGCAACCTGTTCGTGGTGTACCCTGCCTCCTGCCCGATGACAGCTGGGATAGGCTCCAACACTCCCGCGACCCTTGTGGGGATAAGCAGCTCAGAAGATGAATGGAGGTATATATATATATATATATATATATATATATATATATATATAATATATATATATATATAATAGCAATGACAATACGGTACTCCGCTCGCATGGATTGCTACGATTATATTATTAATCTTTTTCCACACAGAGACTTCTCCATTGTGCCATGCTCAAATGAGTGGAGCCACTCTTATTGGCAGTAAATCAAGTTGGCTAACCCCTCCCACAGTGAAGCAGCCCATGTAGCCGTTGATCTTCCAGGTTGTGCTATGAAATTAACAATGCCCGTCTAACCTGCTCCTGGAGGACAGTTGTGCTACCTGCCACACTAGATTTACACTGTTCATGAAAATAGGGGCCTGTAAGTTTTAGCAGTTACAACATATATTTACACTCTGGTCAGCCATTCATCAATTTATCCATTCATCCTTGCTGTATAGCCTAACAGTTGTTCTTATTAGGTCCATGTGTAAGCTGGAACCGATCCTAGATGACATGGCAAGAGGCAAGGTACGCCCTGGACATGTCTCCTGTCTTTAGCACATATAAGCAAACAACTATTCACAGTCAGATTCCCTTCAAATAGGTCTTTAAGTGAGTGACCTGGTATCATGTTTCTGGAATCTGGTCGGAAGCCAGATACCCTACAGCCAACTCATTATGAAAATATCAATAATGAAACCAATATTGAAAAACATCAAGATGCATAGTGAAAAAAAAACATACAAAAATCTGTACTTGTAAATTTTATTCCTTGTAACATGTTTTATTTATTGATTGTATTTCATTATATTTTTCGTACAGTTTTGATGTTTTAGGCTTGGAAGTGTTTAATTTACCACAAAAAAAATAAAAAAAGATAATACTGCACACACTCAAAATCTCAAGATATGGTGAAAATACAAGGGGCCATTTATAAATTGGGGAGGATCAATGACTACCTGGTCCTGGTGGTGGCAGGCCGTGAGGGTTGTGGGGGGTTGGCGGGAAAAGAGGGGTGGCGTTTGGCCCCTACAACCTCCTCTGGGTCCCTGATGCGATGCAGGCACAGCACCTTGAATGAATTGTAAATAATCATTTTGGATAGAGATAAACAGTCTGAATGAGGCAGTGCAGGATCCTTAAAACTGGAACTGAGTGACATAGCCCCTATTAGACTTCTCAATTTTATATAAATCCAGACAAAATTAATAACTGTTTAAAGCGCTACTGACACCAAAATATACATTTTAAAACAGGTGTTATTATGAAAGTTACATATACAGTTGCAAAAGTATGACTTGACATCCCAGTGGTGGCCATACTGTATGTGATGTCATGTCCAGACATCACACTGGATCCCTCACATTGAAAACACGCCGTGCTGAATGCAAACGGTAGATGAACGAGAGCGATTTTTTTTATTTTTCTGACGCCCGACCCACCCACCTCCGGGTCGGGGGGAACGGCACACTGCGCCACCGCTAACGATTCCTCAGGCCACCGCTAAGGGGGCCCTGCGCCATCGCTAATGGCAGCCCATGCGCATCGACACATTGACACATTCTGAGAGAAGGACTCCATTATGTCGTCGGGCGTGGATTTCTAGAATGTTCTAGAAGGACAAGGGTGGCTGTCGACAGTGCTTTTTATTAATACTGCTGCTTTGGACAAGTGCACAGACACCACAGTGACTTCCCGGAACATTCGCTGGAAATAACATTTGCCTATTTCAGAACGTGTAATTAACCACATTATAACGTGAAACATATCATGTTATGACATGAAACATCCACATTATAACGTGAAACATACCACGTTATAACATGATAGCAACCTTTTTTTTGTGACTGTGGCAGCAATATACTTCCTTTTGTGTTGCTGTTTTTCTTTATTGGGTTAGGTGTAGCCAAAAATTTCATTATGTCCTACTCTTCATTGAAATATGTTTTGTCTCTTGTCTAAACTAATTTTTGGCTCGGGGGCCACATTGACTTAAAATTTGACAGACAGGCCAGGTCAGCACAAGATACGACGCATACACAAAAAATGCATTTGTTAACAGTACGTATCAAACATAAACAGAAAAAGGATTAAAGTATTAACATACTTTTTAATGAGAACAATGTTGTTGATCACCCATTTTAGCCAATGCATTAAAGTCTGGTTGTAATTTTGTCTCAATTTTCAGAACAGATCTGAGGTGTTCATAACTCATCTGGGATCTGTAGGGTGCTTTATTAGTGTTCATCACACTAAAAGTCTATTCACACACATATGTAGACCCAAACAACACCAGCATCTTCTGTGCCATCTTCTAGATGTTTGGAAATTTGGCTGCACTTATAGAGGCATAAAACTCATACAATTTCAGGGAGTTGAATTTGCCCTTTAACACCATGCCACACTGGAGATCAATCAGTTCCAGTTGCAACTCCTTTGGCATAATTTCTGGGTCTTGTGAGAAGGAATATGACACCAGCTGAAGTGCCTTGTCAATTATTCCAAAATCACAAAACCAACAGCAGAATTCCTCATTCAGGTCATCCAGTGATTTCCTATATTTTTTCACATGTTGTGGGACCTCTTTTAACAAAGCCAGTGTGGGGAAATGAGCAAAATGACTTGTCTGACATCCGCCCACCTATCCATCCATTTTCTTAGGCGCTTATCCTCACGAGGGTCGCAGAAGTGCTCGAGCCTATCCCAGCTGTCAATGGACAGGAGGCAGGGTACACCCTGAACTGGTTGCCAGCCAACGCAGGGCACAATGGAGACTAACAGCTGCACTCACAATCACACCTAGGGGCAATTTAGAGTGTCCAAATAATGTTGCATGTGTTTGGGATGTGGGAGGAAACCATAGTGCCCGGAGGAAACCCATTCAGGCACGGGGAGAACATGCAAACTCCACACAGGCGGGGCCAGGATCGAACCGTGGACCTCAGACACTTTCCAGCTGAGCTACTGTGCCGCCCCTTGTCTGACATTTGCATTGAAAATGAATCCAGCATAGTTTTTGAATGTTCTTAAGTTTGCTTCCATTTAATGCACAATTAGTTTTTTCCTTGTAGCTTCACATCCAGCTCGTTCATGTATGTATGTCCACAATAAACGCTAAATCACCAAGCCAATCTGTGTCATTGAGCTCACGGAAATTGTCAATATTCTCAGGTTGCTCCAAAAATGAAATAATCTGGTTGAACTCCCTCACATGTTGATATATATTTCCCAAACCTTAACCAGCGGAGATAAGAGATGTAATGTAAGTCAATGTGATCAGCATCAATTTCTTCAAGAAAATGAATAAACTGACCATGGTGAAGTCCCCTCGCTCAAATAAATTTAACTAGTTTCACAACTGGCTTCACTATGTGGACACAGATTTACATAGTGCTTTCTAGTAAATTACCAAATAAAAATGGGAAAATTACCTCCTGCTCAGGATTGTCTTTCACCATGTCCTGAATTCTCTTGAGCATCCTGTTTTTTCCTGTCAGATTTGGTGACCCATCTGTGGTTACGTTGGCGAGTGTACTCCAAGATAACTTGGTTTTGTATGACTGCTGATTTGCTGTTAAATAAGTCCTCTCCTTGTGTTTTTACTTTCAGGGATTCCATATCCAAAAACTCCGTTATCTCAAAATTCTCATTAGTGGTGCTTGACCAGCAGCCGCTTCTTTCCCCTTGCTCCAGCGGTGGTGCTTCCCCCGCAGACACCATGTGTTCTTGTTGCTTGCTTACTTTGTCATTGGGACTATCCTAATGGATGTCCACCTGAGTGGCCGCGTAACAACCCTTGTGCTTTCCGTCCTAACTGACCTGAACTGCTCAGCCAAGCACCTCGCTTTGGTTGACATGGATGGCCACCGGACTGACTGGGGACAGTGACAGGAGAGAAAATGAACGAGCTGTCACTGGTAAACAAATCAAACCCAGAGCAATTTCAAATTCTCATCAGCAATATTCTCCTAGCTATTACCAGAATGCAGCTCTGCTGTCAGTTCAATAAATTCACAATCACATGGCAAAGTTCCTGAGTATACAGGAAAGCTGACGTAGCAAAAGTTATGCCTATGAATTTTTTAATTCAATCAAATAGTGGAGGGTGAGACGGTGTGTAATGTTAAAAGTCCCCATTGGCACATCCTCATCAAGGATGAAAGCACAGAAAATACAAAACGTTAGCTCTGTATTTTAAATACAGTGAGCAAAAATAACGGTCACCATAAAACTGTTTGGGAGCATCATTCAGCTGTCACCAGGTGAGCCGTAGGTGTGACAGAAGAATTTAAGGTGGAGGTGGGACTGCACCAGGGATCAGTTTTGAGCCTTTTCCTTTGTTGTGGTAATGGATAGGCTGACAGATGAGGTTAGACTGGAATCCCCTTGGACCATGATGTTCGCAAATGATATTGTGATTTGCAGTGAAAGCAGGGAACAGGTGGAGGAACAATTAGAAAAATGGAGGCATCCACTGGAAAGGAGATGAATGAAGATAAGTCCAAGTAAAGCATAATATACAGTACGTGCATGGATGAGAGGGGGCAAGGGGAAGAGTGAGGCTCCAGGGAGAAGAGCTAGCGAGGGTGGATGACTTAAAATACTTGGGGTCAACAATCCAGAAGAATGGTGAGTTTGGTAAGGAAGTGAAGAAATGTGTCCAAGCAGGTTGGAACAGCTGGCGGAAGGTGTCTGGTGTGGTATGTGACAGAAGAGCCTCTGCTAGGATGAAGGGCAAAGTTTATAAAACAGTGGTGAGGCCGGCCGTGATGTACAGATAAGAGACGGCGGCGCTGAAGCGAAAACAGGAAGCAGAACTGGAGGTGGCAGAAATGAAGATGTTGAGGTTCTCGCTAAGCAGGTTGGATACGATTACAAATTAGCTCATTAGAGGGAAAGCCAATGTTGGATGTTTTGGAGACAATGTTTGAGAGAGCAGACGGTGGTTTGGACATGTCCAGAGGTGAGAGAGTGAGTTTATTGGTAGAACGGTGCTGAGGATGGAGCTGCCAGGCAAAAGAGTGAGAGGAAGACTAAAGAGAAGGTTGATAGATGTTGTGAGGTAAGACATGAGGGCAGTTGGTGTTAGTGAGGAGAATGCAGGAGATAGGTTTAGATGAAAAAAAGATGACACGCTGTGGCAACCCCTAACAGGACAAGCCGAAAGGAAAAGAAGAAGATTCAGCTGTCACCATGTCACTACAAAAGGCCTCCACAGTGTCCCTCCTCAGGTTTACCGTTCTGGGCAGGATGTGTGACTCTCTACATTGGACATGCGGTTGACAGGGGTGTCCAGGAAGTTGGTGCTCAAATTCATTGGACCTTTTGAGAGCATCTCCATCATTAACCCTGCAGCCGTGAAGGTCAAGCTCCACTCTTCCGGTCTTCCACGTCCCCTTGCTCAAGCCTGTTCTCTGATATTGCTTTTTTGGTTTCTCTACTTGGTGGACTGCTGGTAGGTGGGGGCCCCAGTTCCACACCTGACAGCAATGATGATCTGCTGGCCACTTAAGGGGAACAGAAACAGAAGAAAGACGTCAGATTATTTCATTGCCTCACCTTGCCCCCGCTCATGGTCTTCGTGTCAGAATCTTGTGTATGTCCAACTGTTGGTTCAAGTACGGTATATTGCGAGTTTCATTTCCCAAGCCTAGTTCTTACTCCCAGCCGTTCTTCTACTGGTGTGACTCCGTCCTCCGGTTCTACCAGCGATATATTAGGTACTGCTTATTGTGACGCGCACTGGTTTGTCTATTTTTCATTTGTTACTATGATGGCTGCCGCTTGCGAGTTATGCACTTTTTTCCCTTTGTGCTTGTTTCTACGTAAATTCTTTTATCTGCGTCTATTTTGGTTTGTCCTGCCATAGCTGCTGCTTGCGAGTTACATGCTCCTTTAGTTCCCTTTTGCCATTGTATGCTACGCCCAGCCTCTTATGAATAAATTCATTGTATGCAACACTACCTTGTGTCTGCCTTTTTGGGTCCTCAATTCCTTTTGTGTCGTAAAAGCACTGGGTGCAATTCACACATTCTGCCTCATATTTAATGGATATTAAAACTCTACAGTGGAACCTCCAGAGATTGAATATAATTTGTTCTTGCGAAGTGTTCAAAGTCTGAGTTGTTCACCATCAAATTTTTCCCATAGGAAATGCAGACAGACAACAATTGCACTCACAAGCACACCTCGGGGCAATTTAGACTCTCCAATTAATGCATGGTTTCGGGATGTGGGAGGAAACCGGAGGGCCGGAAGCCCACGCAAGCACAGGGAGAACATGCAAACTCCACAGAAGTGGGGCCGGATTTGAACCCTAGTCCTCAGAACTGTGAGGCCAACGTTCTCCAGCTGCTGCACTGTGCCACCCAATGGCATTTAATATTTATTGAATTGCTTTTTTTTTTTAAAATGTTCTAATTCTATCTATTTTTTTTTATGACCAATCCCTTTCAGATTCAATCATTTTAGATTTTTTTGCCTCCCTTTAGTCAAGCTAGTGTTCAAACTATGCATAACCTTGCAGTGGGTTACAGTAATATTAAATGTACTTTTTGAAGAATTAATATTAACTTTTAATGAAGACTAGGGCAACAGCTGTTGTATATTTTATAACTATATGTTCTTCCGATTATACTGCACTATAACCAAGTAATCGGATAGAAATGTCAAACTTATTTCTGTCTGAAGCGGTGGGTACATCCATGGTTACATATTAGCCTGTATGGAAAAATTATCCCCCTAAAACCTTGAGGTGGACACCTACCCTTTTTTAAATTTTTAATTAAATCGGTTGTTAAACTGCTAAATTAAACACTTAAAACATGAAT
The DNA here is from genome assembly GCF_019802595.1 of Syngnathoides biaculeatus. NCBI lineage: Eukaryota > Metazoa > Chordata > Actinopteri > Syngnathiformes > Syngnathidae > Syngnathoides > Syngnathoides biaculeatus. The sequence continues at coordinate 27,695,800 of NC_084651.1, forward strand.
TCATTTCATAATTGTCTTATTTTGAGATTTAAGAGTGTTACTTTTTGTCGAGCTTGTGAACCACTGCATAAAGAATTAAGCCACTTCCTAAATATTTCCAATTCCCATGATAAGCGGGAACCAAGCATGACTCATGAGATTTTGGTTAGCCTTTTCGGCATACTGCAAGGACTTGACTACTTGTATGTCTGATAAAATAGTTTTATTACACCTCTGCTTGAATTTATGATGAGCCGTATAAGTTGTTCAGGCAGTCTCTCTCTCTCTCTCTCTCTCTCTCTCTCTCTCTCTCTCTCTCCTCTCTCTCTCTCTCTCCTCTCTCTCTCTCTCTCTCTCTCTCTTTCTCTCTCTCTCACACACACACACACCACACACACACACACCACACACACACACACAAACAATCGACAATGACGCTACGTTTGTCAAGATGCGAGTCAAATAATGAACCTAGAACTTCTTGGGTGTGCAAGTTACGGTGTTCTAATGTATGGTGACGTTCTGTCTCCGAGTGGGAACTGGACTGCATGTTGCTTTGCCACGTTTCACTAAATGACGTAATGAGGTGCAGGCTGAGGTTTCTGATGCAGTCGCAACTTCCCGGCTAATCGATTGACACAACGGACGCTTCGTTTTCAACGTCTTGGTTTCGGTTCGCGCATAACGCTTCCATTATAATTATTTCAGGAACAAAAGTTTATGCAGCGTTCGTTAGTCTATACTGTATAGCTTGGTTGACGACTCTGAAGTGCTTCCTGGTTGGATTTGCAGCCATTTTGAATTTTGCGCTAAGAATCAACTAGCCGGCAGTGCTTCTGGTAGCTGTCTCAGCCACCCACCGCTCCCCTTTTCACACATCCTATTAAACCTTCCCACGAGACGGCAACACACTTTTCAACAAGTCCACAATGAATCCCGAATAGTAAGTACGACTATTACTAATGGGGTATTACGTTCGTTACTGTTGTCGGGCAAGTGGCGCTAGATGACCTGCTAACATCAGCTGACAGCGTCTGCAAACCGGAACACCAAATCGAACGCGCTTAATAAACATACTGGTTATTGTTTTTTAACGTTACAAGGTTGTCGGTCAACGGTGATATACTTGAATGCCTTTCCTCGAAAATGTTTGGTGTGAAGCTTGGAGACGAGTCTAAAGTTGCACTGGGCAACATCCTGAGTGACAGCTTTGATAGTACTGCACAAGCATCATATCGTGTACATATTCACGTATTAACTTTAGTCTTTGGCTCTTGGGTGAAAGACATAACACGTGAAGGCTGTTTGTGTTAATACGAGCCCGGTTACACTCAAACTGAGACTCGTTTGTGTCAGGCGGCAGAGAACGAAAAACCCCAATGTTTATGATCCGTGTAAGTCATCTGCTCAGCTCAGAGAACCGGTGGCACTGGTTCGTTCAAATTTACGATAATCTGAAAATTTCGCTACTAGCCCGAACTCTTTACCATAGAGTATAGCGTCACAATTGAGTGTGGACTGAGCAAAACATGACTTTAATTTAGTTGTTGATATATTTCAATAGTAAATTCTGAGGTGTTTCGAAACCGCCCCTCCAAAAGTGTCAAGTTAGACATGAGAAAATCACGTGCCAAGGACATGCCTACATTCTACCACAGTACCTCTAAGCAATTAGTCATACTGTTGCTTCTGCTTTTCTTTACTGAGGCTAGTTTATTCATTGAATTTTATATAGGAGTTGGTGTTTCGTTAATAAATTCCAATGGCTCAAACTTGAAAAAGTGTTTTACTGTTAGGAATGGACTGTTGTCTTTTTAAGATGGTTTGAAAATATTTAATTCACACATCTCAAATGCTGACTTGAATATTCAATATGGTGTCACTTTCTGTGTCAATATTGTCCTTGAAGAAATAAGGTGTGTGAATGATTTCTGTCTGCCGTTATGAAGTGTAATTTTCAGCCAAAATTTACAGTGCTTCCTCCGGTATTTTTTTACAACCAAGGAAGAAAATTATTCATATAGAAAAAAATAGACCTGCTTAAAATGTTGGTCATCATTCAACAGTGTATATTCTATCTTTTACAGTGACTATTTATTCAAACTGCTCCTGATTGGTGATTCTGGTGTTGGAAAATCTTGTCTCCTGCTCCGATTTGCAGTAAGTTTTTCCAGAAAAATAGGGACAGCCTTTTTGTATTATTTTATGTATTCATCTTAAGATCTTAGTCCAAGCATTAATGTATCATCTGTTTGATTGAATGACAATGCACTGAGGCCTCTTAAATTATGATTCTCTTATTGGGGAAACTTGCTACAGCGTGTCTGCAACTACTTCTGTTAGTGACTACATGAGGATAGACAAATGAATTGTATTGCTGATGTAGTTCTCTCCACACTTATCGGTGAAATGTAAAACAAAATCTGGTTGCTTACCACAGGTGCTCTGACTTTGGTTATTTTTCCATGCTCAATAATGGTAACAATGAAAACCAGTGATGCTCGAATTAATTTGATTTGTTATACTTCTTGTACTGTTCTAAAATTATAGTCCAAGAAAGGAAAAGTCCAATTTGATTATTTGAAAACTACCTATTGCACCGGTAAGAAAGGGCATGGTCATGTTTTGACTGGCATTCTTTAGCTACCACATCTCTGTACAGAAAAGCTTTCTTTTTATTTTAAAATAACTTACTTCATGAAGCTCAGTCACCGTAGCTTAGCCATGGGTAGAATCTCGGCTTTGCACTTGTTGCTGGTACCATAAATCATTGCGGACCGAGCTGCTGCCTTTTCAGCTCAGCCGCTGGCTGCCTTACCAATGTAGCATTGGTGCACATTGTATTGGATCAACATTATCACATCAAACAGGGCTCGTCACTAACTTTTCCAAGTTTGTTACACAAGCGCACAATTTGGTCGGATCCTTTTTTTTGAGGGGATACAGTATGACCATGCCATATCATAGCTTTCCATGAAGTAAAAATTGACGGTGACTCAAGATGTAATATATGCAAAATAATTTACTGTGAACAAGAGGTTTTTCTGCAACAGCAGTTGTTGACAAAATAGGTCAAGTATCCATACATTTTCTCTGCAACTTATTTTGACTAGGGTTGCCGGCGTGCTAGAACCTATCCCAGCTATCTTTTGGGAAAGAGGTGGCATACAAATAAAAAAAGCATGCATACTCACATTCAAACCTATGGGCAATTTAGAGTCTTCAATTAACCTTCATAGGTGGGGGCAATTATTTAAAAATAAAAATAAAATTAAAAGCAACTTGCTACTAGCTGTTATAGTCAGGGCTGCTAACCCTCTTCCCCTGGGAAAACCACTTAATTTTTAGCATCGCCTCAACCATATGTTAAGATACATTTATTAATAAGTGCAAAAGTGTGCTATCACCATATAAAAATATCTTTTATAAATATTCAAACTATTTTGCATTATATTTACTATCTTTGGAGTTAGCTCCTCAGTGGTAAGACCCCAGGAGTGGATGAGATTCCAAAAAGCTCTTGATGTTGTGGTGATGTTTGTCCTAGTTGACATGCTTCTGCAACATCGCCTGGACAACGGGGATGGTGCCACTGGATTGGCAGACTCGGGTGATGGTCCCCCCTCTTAAGAAGGGTGACCGGAGGGTGTGTTTTAACTACAGGGCCATCACTCTCCTCAGCCTCCCTGGTAAGCTTTATTCAGGGGTGCTGGAGAGGAGGGTCCCCCAGGAAGTCGAATCTCAGAGTGAGGAGGAGCAATGTGGTTTTTGTCCTAGCCATGGAACAGTGGACCAGTTGGACACCCTTGGTAGGATCCTCGAGGGTTAGGCCAACCTTTCTAGTGTTTTGTAGACTTGGAGAAGTCGTTTGACCGTGTCCCTCTGGGAATCCTTTGGGAGTACGAGATACCAAACACCCTGAGACAGGCTATCTAGTCCCTGTACGACCGGTGTCAAGAGTTGGGTCCGCATTGCTAGCAATAAGTCGGACTCGTCTCCGGTGAAAGTTGGACTCCGCCAAGGCTCCCTTTTGTATGTTCATAACGTTTATACACAGAATTTCTACGCGCAGCCCAGAACTAGAGGGTGTCTGGTTTGGTGGCCTCAGCATTGCATCCCTGCTCTTTTCAGGTGTTGTGGTTCTGTTCGCTTCATCAAACCGTGATCTCCAATGCTCACTGGAGTGGTTCGCAGCCGAATGTGAAGCGGCTGGGATGAGAATCAGCACCTCCAAATCTGCGACCATGGTCGTTAGTCTGAAAATGGTGGCTTGCCTTCTCCGGGTCGGGGATGAGTTCCTGCCCCAAGTGGAGGAGTTCAATTATTTTGGTGTCTTGTTCACAAGTGAGGGAAGAATGGAGTGGGAGATCGACGGGCGGATCAGTGCAGCGTCTGCAGTGATGCGGACTTTGTATCGGTCTGTTGTGTTGAAGAGGGAGCTCAGTTGAAAGGCAAAACTCTCAGTTTACCAGTCGATATACGTTCCCAACCCTCACCTATTGTCAAGAGCTGTGGGTCGTGATCGAAAGAACAAGATCGCAGATCCAAGCGATTAAAATAAGTTTCCTTTACAGGGTTTCCGGGCTTTCCCTTCAAGATACAGTGAGAAGCTCGGTCATCTGAGAGGGGCTCATTGTTGAGCCGCTGCTCCTCCACATTAAGAGGAGCTAGATGTGGTAGCTAGGCCATCTGATCTGTATGTCTCCCGTACCCCTCCCTAGTGAGATGTTCCGGATGAATCCCAGTGGAAGGAGACCCTTGGGATGACCCAGAACACGCTGGAGCTGGTCTGGGAACGTCTCTGGATCCATCCGGAAGAGCTGGATGAAGTCGTTGGGGAAAGGGAAGTCTGGGTATCCCTGCCAAAGCTACTACGCCCGTGACCCGATCTGTAAATGTTGGAGAAGTGGGATGAAATGAACTGATAAAATGGTTGAAAGTATGACCACTTTGGTCGCAATCTCGAACCCTGTTAAATCTGCCGCTGTGGTTGCCTTCTCCAACGAATACCGATGGCCCCGTTTCCAGCCTTCAGCCATGACCCCTTTTTTTCTTTGATTAACTTAATGGGGCCCTCTGTGAATCCACAACGCATACATGCGCATAAGCAATGCACAGTAAGTCAAAACTGGCGTCAGAAGTAAAAGGTGCTTGACACAATTAAAAAAAAAAAAAAAAGTACATTAACTTGTTTCATTTGAGTGGTAAAATTATTACTCGTTTTTTTAACTTGGAAGTTGACTCGATTTGCGATCGACTTGTTCGTATTTCTACTTTGCAGTTTAATTAAAAACCCCCGCTCGTGTTCATGACATGTAATTGTATATCCACATACTTCATATTTTAACTAAACTGATACGCTGTTGTATTCCTTGTGAGACACACTTTTAAGATATTTTAATGTCATATTCTAACCAAATGTAAACTATTTGATTTTTTTAATAACAGCAGTTTTAATGATAAAAATATAATTTTGATTTGGTGATAATGCATATTTGCTGGGTAAAAATGTCAAGGTTTCAAACGGATGTTCTCTGTGTGTGTGTGTGAATATGTAGTGAAACAAAGTGACCTTTTTTCTTTGCAGGACGATACGTACACAGAAAGCTACATCAGCACAATTGGTGTGGACTTCAAAATACGGACCATAGAACTCGATGGAAAGACCATTAAACTTCAGATTGTACGTAACACAATTTGTCGAATGCTCAGTTTTCTCTTTAAAAATTTGTCAGTTGTTTGGTTACAGCACTGTTTCCCAACCTTTTACATTAGAAACATCTCACAGCACACCACCAAATAAAAATGTCACAAAAAGTATGAATGGTCGTAGACAATCTGGTCTCAAGTTAATCACAATTTCACTTAATCGATTTGTAATCTGGGCCCATTTAGTTTAACACAATGCTCAATGTGTTAAAGCACAATGTCCTCCCATGAAGCAATGACCAAATCTCTTGTATGACTGGGAACGTGTATTGTATATTATGGCATCCAATAAAAGAGTTTTTAATTTTCGTACCCGTTACTAGACGTCACTGATATGGATATGTAGATGAGCAAAAATATATGTTTGTAATGAAATAATATTTATTCAGACAAATTGATGGTCAGGCAGTCAGGGTGCAAGGGTTTTAGCTTTTATTGAGCACTCTTGAATGTTCCAGATTTGGCTTCATCTTGGATGTATTTTCTCTATTCATGGCAAGGGCTACCAGAAGGAATGTAATTTCTGTCAATCATTTGTGACCTCCATTTACATTGAATAGGGAGCTACATTTTGGAATACGAGCAGAGTGAGGATTTATTTTCACCAGGGCAAACTGAAAGTAGACTTATGTTCAGACCCAATGTTTGAGCTGATCACAAGGCTGGAGCATGTCTTTGATGGCTGCTAGTGTGTACTGTTAACACATTTGAAATTAATAAAAATGAATTCCGGCCCCAAATTAAATTATTTTACTTTTTTGATTAATATGATTAAAAATATAAATTAGTCTATAAACTAGTGAAAAAACACTTTTATGACGAAATAAAACAATTAATTGATAAGGTGACATGGTGGGCGACTGATTAGAGCATCTGCCTCACAGTTCTGAGGACTGTGGATTAAATCCTGGCCCTGCCTGTGTGGACTTTCCATGGTCTACCCGCGCCTGCATGTTTTTTTTTTTTTTCGGGCACTCCAGTTTCCTCCCACATCCCCAAAAAAAATTAATTAGTTGGAGAGTCAGAATTGTCCTGAGGTGTGATTTTAAGTGCGAATGGTTATTTGTTTAGATGTGCCCTGCGATTGGCGGGTAACCAATTCAGGGTGTCCCCTGCCTCCTGCAACTAAAACAGCTGGGATGGGCTCCAGCACTCCTGTGACCCTTGTGTGAAAAAGTGGCTTCGGTCAGTGTTTTTCAACCTTTTTTGAGCCACGGCACATTTTTTACATTGGAAAAATTTTGTGGCACACCACTAACCAAAAATGTTACAAAATGACACTCTGTATAGTATATTTAATTACAATATAATTTCTCTATTTATACTCAGTGTGAAACCTGTGCCTGTTTAGATGAACACAAAGCCGATATCCTGGCAGGAATAGAAGAAAGACACACACGAAGCTCTTCTTCAACAGCTCTTAGTCTCTCTCTGTTTTTAGTTTTTATAGCAGTTGGGCTTGAAAAGCTCAGCTCACACAGATATGTTGTGGAAAATGGGAGCAATGTCAGAACAGCTTTGTTGGCCAGAATGGGGAACTCCTTGGCAGCAGTCAACCAAAAACTGTCCAAAGGAAGATCAGCAAATCTTAGTTTTAAACCACGATCCTGTTTCAGTTCAGTTAGTTCCTCCTGCTCTTGTAAAGTCATGTCCTTTCCAACAACTGATGCTGAGCTGTATGGGTCCCGAACCCAGTCAAAGCATTCAGTGGAGGCTGAAGAGAAATAAAATAACTTCTCCTCAAGACTTTTCAAATGTTTACCTATTACCTCAGACAGTGCAGCAGTGTTCCTTTGCCGTTTGTCTGTGAGTGGGAACATCTCCATGTTGGCATGTTGCACATTTTGTTGCCAGAGGTGCACCTTTAAACGGAATCCATTTATTTTATCTGTGCTTGTATGCAAGTTTTCATTTCGGCCCTGCATCCTTGTGTTCAGTTCATTAAGATGATGAAATATATCAGCCAGGTATGCCAGCTTTGCGCACCACTCATCACTTGCAAACAGATTTGAGTAATCAGAGCTCTCATTTGTCAGAAACATTTTAAGTTCCTCTCGCAGCTCATATACACGGGTCAGCACCTTGCCGCGCGACAACCATCGGACCTCCGTATGGAGCAATAAGGCTTTATGCTCCGCTCCCATTTCCTCACACAGAGATGCAAATATACTGCTTTTCAGAGGTCGTGTCTTTACAAAGTTCACTATGCGCACCACATCGTCCAACACAGGAACCAGTTCTGCTGGTAAAGTCTTAGCAACGAGGGCCTCACGGTGCAAAAAACAGTGCGTAACAATCAGATCTGGGTTTCTTTCCTTCACTCTACTCACGAAGCCTTTGGTGCGCCCGACCATGGCTGCAGCTCCATCAGTGCACACACTTGTGCAGTTTTCCCACGTAAGTCCTCCCTGGTCAAGATATTCCGATGTTACCCGAAAAATTTCCTCTCCAGTTGTTTTTTCTGGCAATGCCTTGCAAAATAGGAAGTTTTCTCTAATGGTATCCCCATCCACAAAACGCACATTGGCCAAGAGCTGAGAATGTCCACTAATATCCGTAGACTCGTCAACTTGCAACCCAAATTTCCGACTGATGCGTATCTTTTCCAAAACATGGCTTTCGATGTCTGTAGACATATCATCAATACGCCTGGCAATTGTGTTATCAGAGAGCGGTTTTGTGGTTTTTCTCATAAACGTTGCCTGTTTCTCTGTGTTTACACGCAGGCGAACAAAATAGTCTATCGGCTTGTTTTGAAGCGACGGGTGTGTCGTTTGGAGATGGCGTTTAAGCTTGCTTGGCACCATGGTGCTGTTGGATAGCTTCTCGCCACACACCAGGCATAACGGAATAGGTGTCGTCTCATCCCCGGTGAAAGTAAATCCAAACGAAAGATAGCTTTCACTATATTGCCTTGAGATCACTGTCTTTGCTTTCTTTTTCCCACCACTCATACTAGGGCCTTCATCCGGGTCAGAATCTTGTCCAGGGCCCAGTTCGGAGTTTGCACTTGTCCTTTTTAAAAACTTCTCCATGACTGTCACCACGGCCTCTTAGGTGCAATCAGCTACGTGTTGCCACACAGACAAACATTACATTACTCTGCCAGCCTTTACAGCACGGACACTGGACAATGACATAATATTTGCAGAAAATTATTAATAAATGTTAATTAAAAAAAAGTGATATTGGATAATTTCTAACGGCACACCTGACGATCTAGTCTTCTCATCAAGCTCATATTTGCAAGAGCCTGGCACCTTTCAGTAAACACAATCTCCACTAACCTTCATCATGCACATTTTTACACATTCAGCCTCATTAAATTGTTTTGAATCCACTGCGATTTCATTAGCAATGAGGTAGCTAGCCTTCCTAGCAGAGTCACAGATGTCTCTGCTATGAGTAAACAGACTGCTGTTCCTTCAAACGCACCAACAGTTCATTCACCTTCTTCTCCGCTGTCCTTGTTGTTGTCACATTTGTCGGCATGAAGGCTCAAATAGTGGCGATGAAGGTGATATTCTTTCAGCAGTGCAACATGCTGTGAACACACCAACCATACGCATACAGCTTTCCCATTCACGTCAATGAAGAAACCAATCATTTTGGAATATGCTGCACTCTGCGTCCCCTTTTCTCTCTTTTGATAGACATATTAGGGCAATGAGGGTGCCAAAGCACACATTAAAGTACCATACATCGCGTAATAAATAATCCGGCAGGATACAAAACATCTTGTCCGGACTGTGCACTTGACTTATTCTGTCCAGGTATTAATGGTTTGCTTACTGAACACAATGGTTATTGTGCCATCCACTGCACGCAGTCAAATCATCATCTGCTTTTATTGAAAAATTGCACCTCATTCTTATGTCCATGTGATCATTTTATACTTTACACCATCATCTCATGGGCTCGTATAAACCGGTCTGCGGGCCAGATCTGGCCCACGGGCTGTACGTTTGACACCCTTGCCTTAGCGAGAGTGCTGGAGAGTCCTACCGTTGGGGACGTCAATGCTCACTTGGGCAATGACAGTGCGACCTGGAAGGGCATGATTGGAAAGAATGGCCCCCTCAATCAGAACCCGAGCGGTGTTCTGTTATTGGACTTCTGTGGCCACCAAGATTTGTCCATAACAAACACCATGTTCAAGCATAAGAGTGTCCACATGGTCACTTGGCTCCAGGACACCCGAGGTTGCAGTTCGATGATTAACTTTGTGGTTGTGTCATCGTATTTCCAACTGCATGTCTTGGACACTTGGGTGAAGAGAGGCGTGGAGCTGTCAAATGATCACCACCTGTTGGTGAGTTGCCTCTGATGGTGGGGGCAGAGCGGTCCAAAGTGGAAGCCCCAAATGTATTGTGAGGGTCTGCTGTGAACTTCTGGCAGAATTCACTGCCAAAGGAGTTTCAACTGTCACCTCCGACAGGTGTGGGTGGGGGGGCATTGAGTCCAACTGGCTTATGTTCCGCGCCTCTATTGCTGAGGCGGAAGACCAGAGCTGTGGCTGTAAGGTGGTCGGTGCCTGTTGTGGCAGCAATTCCTGAACCCATTTGTGGACTCAAACATTGAGGAATGCCGTCAAGCTGAAGGAGTCCTATTGGGGATTTTTGACATGTGGGACTCTTGAGGAAGCTGATGGGTACTGGCTGTCTACTGTGGTGGTCACTGTAGCAAAAAAATGAGAATGGAAGGATTTCGGTTGAGGCCATGGAGAAAGACTTCTAGTTGGGGTAAAGGAATTTCTGGTCTACCATCTGGCACGTCAGGCGGGGTAAGCAGTGCACCATCAACTCTGTGTAAAATGAGGATGATGCGCTGCTGACTGCGATTCGGGATCTTATGAGTCTGTAGAAGAATACTTTGAAGACGTCCTCAATTCCACTGATGCCTTACCATGAGGAGGCAGAGTCTGCGTTATTGAGGCGGGGTCTCCAATCGCTGGGGTTGAGGTCACCGAGGTGGTTAAAAAGCTGCTCAGTGGTAAGGCCCCAGGAGTGGATGAGATTTGCCTGGAGTTCCTAAAGGCTCTGCTGTCTTAGTTGACACACCTCTGCAACATCGTGTGAACATCGGGGACAGTGCCTCTGGATTGGAAGGTATGGTGGTGGTCCCCCTTTTTAAAGGAAAAATCCTGTGGTTTGCATGAACAGTGTATCCAATAGGTCATGTAAAATGTACCCTATTTTGACAATGTGATGTTAAATCATCCCTCATTTAATTGTGTTTTGAGAAGATTTTTATTGCCAATTATGAATTTTCCATTTTCGCGAGTCACAGTACCTACGTGCGCTGATGTGACGTGTACCGTGCCGCAACAAAGGCTCGATTACATGGAACACCATTTATGCCCAGTGCCAATTTCTCATATTTATCCTCATCTCATAAATGCAGCCCTATGGGGGCACAAACCAGTGCAATCTGTAGGCCGGTCCCAAGCCCGGATAAATGCAGAGGGTTGCGTCAGGAAGGGCATCCGGCGTAAAAACTGTGCCAAACAAATATGAGCGTTCATCTAAAGAATCCCATACCGGATCGGTCGTGGCCCGGGTTAACAACCCCCCCCCCCCCCCCCCCCCGCACTGCTAACCTGCAGGGCGTCGGTGGAAATTCAGCTACTGTGGGTCAAAGACAAAGAAGAGGAGGAAACCGGATCCATCGTCAGAAGAAAAAGAGGAATGCACAGAGCCTACAACTGAGTGTAGGGACTTTGAATGTTGGGACGATGACAGGAAAAGCTCAGGAGTTGGTTGACATGATGATTAGGAGAAAGGTTGATATTCTGTCCATCCAAGAGAGCAGGTGGAAAGGTAGTAAGGCTACAAGTTTGGGAGCATGGTTTAAATTATTCTACCACGGAGTAGATGGGAAGAGAAATGGAGTAGGGGTTATTTTAAAGGAAGAGCTGGCTAAGAATGTCTTGGAGGTGAAAAGAGTATCAGATCGAGTGATGAGACTAAAATTTGAAATTGAGGGTGTTATGTATAATGTGGTTAGCGGCTATGCCCAACAGGTAGGATGTGACCTAGAGTTGAAAGAGAAATTCTGGGAGGAACTTGATGAAGTAGTTCTGAGCATCCCAGACAGCGAGAGAGTTGTGATTGGTGCAGATTGTAATGGACATATTGGTAAAGGAAACAGGGGCGGTGAAGAAGTGATGGGTAAGTACGTCATCCAGGAAAGGAACTTTGAGTGGGTAGGAAGATTAAGAAAACAAAGGTAGAGCAGAGAACCATGTGGTGGAAGCTGAGAAAGGAAGAATGTTGTGCGGCCTTCCGGAAAGAGGTGAGACAGGCTCTCGATGGACAACCGAAGCTCCCGGAAGACTGGACGACGACAGCCAAGGTGATCAGAGAGACAGGCAGGAGAGTACTTGGTGTGTCATCTGGTAGGAAAGGGGAGAAGGAGACTTGGTGGTGGAACCCCAAAATACAGGGAGTCATACAAGGAAAGAGATTAGCTAAGAAGAAGTGGGATACTGAGAGGACTGAGGAGAGGCGAAAGGAGTACATCGAGATGCAACGTAGGGCAAAGGTAGAGGTAGCAAAGGCTAAACAAGAGGCATATGAAGACATGTACACCAGCTTGGACACGAAAGAAGGAGAAAAGGATCTTTACAGGTTGGCCAGACAGAGGGATAGAGATGGGAAGGATGTGCAGCAGGTTAGGGTGATTAAGGATAGAGATGGAAATGTGTTGACTGGTGCCAATAGTGTGCTAAATAGATGGAAAGAACACTTTGAGAAGTTGATGAATGAAGAAAATGAGAGAGAAGGAAGAGTTGAAGAGGCAAGAGTGAAGGACCAGGAAGTGGAAATGATTACTAAGGGGGAAGTCAGAAAGGCACTACAAAGGATGAAAAATGGAAAGGCAGTTGGTCCTGATGACATACCGGTAGAGGTATGGAAGCAATTTGGAGAGATGGCTGTGGAGTTTTTGACCAACTTATTCAACAGAATACTAGCGGGCGAAAAGATGCCTGAAGAATGGAGGAAAAGTGTTCTAGTTCCCATTTTTAAGAACAAAGGGGATGTTCAGAGCTGTGGGAACTGTAGAGGAATAAAGTTCATGAGCCACACAATGAAGTTATGGGAAAGAGTAGTGGAGGCTAGACTCAGGACAGAAGTAAGTATCTGCGAGCAACAGTATGGTTTCATGCCTAGAAAGAGTACCACAGATGCATTATTTGCCTTGAGGATGCTAGTGGAAAAGTACAGAGAAGGTCAGAAGGAGCTACATTGTGTCTTTGTGGATCTAGAGAAAGCCTATGACAGAGTACCAAGAGAGGAACTGTGGTACTGCATGCCCAAGTCTGGTGTGGCAGAGAAGTATGTTAAAATAGTACAGGACATGTATGATGGCAGCAGAACAATGGTGAGGTGTGCCTTAGGTGTGACAGAGGAATTTAAGGTGGAGGTGGGACTGCATCAGGGACCAGCTCTGACCCCCTTCCTGTTTGCAGTGGTAATGGATAGGCTGACAGATGAGGTTAGACTGGAATCCCCTTGGACCATAATGTTCGCAGATGATATTGTGATATGCAATGAAAGCAGGGAGCATGCAGAGGAACAATTAGAAAGATGGAGACATGCACTGGAAAGGAGAGGAATGAAGATTAGCCGAAGTAAAACAGAATATATGTGCGTGAATGAGAAAAGTGGAGGGGGAAGACTGAGGCTACAGGGAGAAGAGATCGCGAGGGTGGACGACTTCAAATATTTAGGGTCAACAATCCAGAGCAATGGTGAGTGTGGTAAGGAAGTGAAGAAACGGGTCCAGGCAGGTTGGAACAGCTGGCGAAAGGTGTCTGGTGTGTTGTGTGACAGAAGAGTCTCTGCTAGGATGAAGGGCAAAGTTTTCAAAACAGTGGTGAGGCCGGCCATGATGTACAGATTAGAGACGGTGGCACTGAAGAAACAACAGGAAGCAGAAATGGAGGTGGCAGAAATGAAGATGTTGAGGTTCTCGCTCGGAGTGACCAGGATGGATAGGATTAAAAATGAGCTCATTAAAGGGACAGCCAAAGTTGGATGTTTTGGAGACAAGATTCGAGAGAGCAGGCCTCAATGGTTTGGACATGTCCAGTGGGGAGAGAGTGAGTATATTGGTAGAAGGATGCTGAGGATGGAGCTCCCAGGCAAAAGAGCAAGAGGAAGACCAAAGAGAAGGTTTATGGATGTGGTGAGAGAAGACATGAGGGCAGTTGGGGTTAGAGAGGAAGATGCAGGAGATAGGCTAAGATGGCAAAAGATGACACGCTTTGGCGACCCCTAACGGGACAAGCTGAAAGGAAAAGAAGAAGAAGATCCTCATCTGATGAAGAAATAGCAGTATTCGTTGATCTGGAAGACAGAGGAATCTTTTCATACAGATTTGAACCTGTGGCTGTAATTAATCTTAAACATTGCTTGCAAGCAGGCAAAAAATGTTTCGTAGCCGAGCAAGCTACTGGTTCCGCTTGTGGTTGTGTTTAAACATGCTGCTGTTGTGTTGAACAGATTATATAACCAGAGCTGCAGATCCCAACCGTTATTGAGCCAACAAACATAGTTTATAATTGAAACATCTCACAGCTCCCCAACAAACAAAAATTTCACAATAGATACATTAGTTGCTGAATAGAGCGCGTGCACCTACGTCACCGAAGTTACGTGACTGGCCATATTAATGGTCTAGCAAAGCATTCTTCAATGTTAAATCGGCTGGGGACGGCGCGAAAATCTGTCTTATAGCACGACGCCCAGAGTTCTGTTCGATACTGTTAAACATTTAGAAGGTGATAATAAACGAAGGTACGTGGAAAAATGAAAGACACTTGGCATAGAGGACCCATATTTAATGCCAAAGCCGATGTTTTCGCCAATAATCCTGTTATCTTGGACAACTTGATCTACACTTATCTGGTGAGTAAGTCGTCGAGATTTACACGGAAGAGTTTGAAAGCGTAGAAAAGTCTGGACGCATAGAAATAGTTTGTTGGTGGAACTGTTCTCAAACCAGAAAAAATCTCACATAGTGATGGAGGCACTCAGATTTTTTTCAATACAAATACTAATATTTAAATAAATGACCGCTGGTTTTACACAAACTTGCATTCATTAACTATGTTTGGGGGAAATAAAGAGCGAATTTTGCTCCTCTGTACATGAAGCATGTTGCAGCCACACAAACTTTGGTGAACCTCTGCGTGACAGATGTTTTTTTTTTTTTTTTTTTTTTTTTAAATATACATTGTTCTCAATTGAGTCCAATGCGTATTAAAAATAAATGAAGAACCGCTGGGATAGGCTTCAGCCCCTATACACGGAAGCGTTTTGCAGCCACAAATTAACCTACATAAACATCACTGTGACTGACGATTTATATTCTTTTTTTAAATGCGCATTGGACTCATTTGAGAACAATGCAAAAAAAAAAAGGTCTGTCGGGGAGAGGTTTACCTAAGTTTAACATGTGGCCGCAACACGCTTCTGTATATCTTGGAGACGACACCCTGTCTTTTTTTTCTTTTTTTTAAAGCATTGTTCTCAAATGAGCCAACTTGGCATTATAAATACTTCTTGGGAATTTGAGATTGAGAAGAGTAATTCCTAACTGAAATGATCACTACACGGTTGTGTGTATTTGGTTGGGCACCATCCATCAAGTTTAATTGCTAAAATCCATCCATCTCGTATTTTCAGCTGGTATTCCATAGAATGAGCTCTTTGAATATCTTGTCTCGTTTGTTGTAACAACCAACAGCACATCAAGTCTCAGGTATTGTGTATATTCTGCTCTGGTTCAATGTCCCCAGACTGTCGAGCAGCTCCTTCTACAAATGTACAATGCGCACCACCAATTTGAATTGAAGTTTTGGAAGTCTCATTCGACATCCAAGTGATTGCCATATTGGCTGCATTTACTGTCCGTGACGTCATCCCGGACATTGGCCATTGAAAACACACTGTGGCCCCGACTGTGGGACACGGCCCTTCAGACATTGAAGCTCTTTTCAAAGAAAACATCTCACAACTGAGTGAAGTGTTTGGGGCAATGTTACCCTATTGTTTCGAGCCATATTTGGATGACATGCAGATCACAACCAAACCACATCCCTGCCTATCCACCTCCGCGCTGCGGTGATAAACGCCCACTTCCGCGGCAGACATGAGCCACCGTGGTGACGAGCCCCCCCCCGACAAGGCTGGCGGCAGGCTCGGCCTTGTTGCGGAGGCCGTCCTTCAGCGGCTGCTGCACGGAAGCCTTCCGATGCGCACACCAACACATTTAGTTAGCAACCCTGATTTATGCATTACGCCCCCTACCTCCACTATTATACCACGACAAACCGGGTCTCTTGTAAACTTATGAAGGGTAAATCCATCCTCCCGAGTGTTCAAGCAATGTCCAGGAATTCAACGAGGTGGCATTTTGGCTAACACGAAGGAACAACGAGCTACCTTCTTGGAGGTAAACCTAATAGAAACAAAGGAGTCCACTTGAGGGCGGTCCTGCCATGTACGTTACTTCCTGCTTCTCAAAAACAAATCCCTCGAGAGGATTTTCATGGCTGGCGTTACAAAAAGCCAGCTAGGTCAAAATCATGATTTGTGGTGGAAAAAACACTTGGGTCCATGTCGGCTCCCGTTTCTTCCTTAATAACATACTAAAAATTATGCATTTTATGACAGTGGCACTTTAAATATTTGTGCATTAAACGTTTGTGCATAGTAGTATCCTCTACATTACACATCCTTGGCCAAGACTTTTAAAGCAACATTTGGCTCATCCCCAATATGAAAAATATCCATCGTAGCTACCTTTGGTGATAACCACCTGAAGCCATTGAGGCGATCCGTCATTGTTTTGGACTACCGTGCTGCTTCCGGGTTGGCGGCGTCTCGGGACGAGTGATGATGCATTTCTTTTAAAGCAGCTGCGCAACTAGCCGTTGTAGTCTACATTTTTTGTCTTGGTTTAAGTTAAATTAAACTCACGGGCAGTTGTTTCTGATCTTTGGCAGTAGCAGCAAACATGCTACGCTAACAATCGTAAAATGCAAGCTCCCCAAGGAGGTCATAGAGTTCAGTTTGGGGGTGCACATTACCGTAATAAATATAAATGTGTAACATAAGTTAACAAATATCATCTAAAAATTTTTATGTATACCTTTTTTTAACCACTCTATGTACCTGTATACAACTATACAATGTCATTCTATTTTTTATTTTTCATCCATACCTAAATATAATGCGCTCTATTAACTTGAAAATATTTTTGGAAAAATTTGCACATTATTTTTGAGAAATTAGGGTAATTACACAAGTATATACAGAAAATGAACAGGTCATTTAAGTAGACTCATTGCTCCACTCCCCCACACCTCAGGAATTTTCATGTATGTGTATCTGGGTACCAGAATTATTAAACTATGTAAACAGTATTTATCCATCCATCCATCCATCCATCCATCCATTTTCTTAGACGCTTATCCTCACAGGGGTCGCGGGAGTGCTGGAGCCTATCCCAGCTGTCAATGGGCAGTAGGCAGGGTACACCCTGAACTGGTTGCCAGCTAATCGCAGGGCTAAACAGTATTTATAGTTTACATATTTGAGACCAAGCTTACAACAGTACACACATTTACAGTGGTACCTCTACTTACAAAAGTAATCCGTTCTGGAAGTCATTTCGTAATGTGAAAGTTTCTCCTGCAGAGACTCTTATATCATAACACAAAAGACACCTTCCGCCAGCTGTGCCAACCTGCTTGGACCCGTTTTTTCACTTCCTTACCACATTCACCATTGCTCTGGATTGTTGATCCCAAGTATTTGAAGTCATCCATCCTCACTATCTATTTTCCCTGGAGCCTCACTCTTCCACTTCCACCCCTCTCATTCACGCACATATATTCCTTGGATGGCTTTTAATAATCTTGCAGAAATGTGCAAGGAAAACATCATCGACGTGAGCGATAGCCTGACAAGTTAAAACATTTTCTGGATGAATCTTTAGAATAAATTCTGAAATTTTATGGAATTTCCACAAAAAAATGTTCTGGCTGACTGAATAGTGGATGCTTCCTCATGCGCTGCAATCTGCTCCTGCATTGTTGTGTGTTGCATCGCCTCTCGCCTTTTGCTTCTCCGTCGAAAGGTCCTCGTCGATCTTGGGATAAAAAGTCAGGGCACCCCTGATATAGGGTGTCCCAAAAAAATGTATACACACTTTAAATAATTCTAAAGGTATTATAATTAGATTTTTTTTTTTAACATGTAAAAGAATTTACAAATATCTTTATTTAAAGTGTATGTATTGTTAAAAAGAAATGAACTATAATAAACAAGTTTACAATTATTTAAAGTGTGTATACATTTTTTGGGACACCCCATACATGGTGAGAAAACTAAATTTTGCATATAAACAATTTTGACTTGCATCTTTGGTGTCGGTAGCAATTAGCAACCACAAAGACAGTTGATAGCACAGCTCTTCCCATGTGTACGAGTCATACTTAAGTCATGCTTTTCATATATTCACGTTTGCTTATGCTGCTAGATTGTAAAGATATTTTGGTTTTTCTTCAAATTGTTTACTGATATTTAACAAGGTAGTCCGTACAGCAAACCTTTTTGTGACCAATAAAAGAAGAGAACCATGTTCAATGGTTTGTGGTGACACCATTTGATGCACTTTTAATTTTTAGTGTGTGAACACAAAACGAACCACTGCATAGAGGGGCATTAGTTATAAATACTATCTAATATTTTTTCTTGTTTTTGTTTTGACAGTGGGATACAGCAGGTCAAGAGCGGTTTCGTACAATCACGTCCAGTTACTACCGAGGTGCTCATGGTATCATTGTAGTATATGATGTCACAGATCAGGTAAGTGTAACACCACAGTATTTCCTACTTTGAAATACTCATTATTCTGTATGATTTCGCCTTTTAATGAAACCCTCAATTCAATTATGATAAGCATTTTATAAAAAGTATTCCATTCCATTTTCACATGGGCTATCTCGATCATGTTTTCTCTCAACTCCAACTCTTCCAGCCTTGAGTATCTGTTGATACAAAGTGCCAATGTGATACTTTTACTTTTTTCAAAAAAAGGTCTACCAATGTGATACCTTTTTATACAGTTTGGCCAAAATGTCATGCTGTGGTGCCTCAAATCAAATGGATGTAATTTTTGGTGCAGGAAACAATAATGTTGCAAACATATTAAATACATTGAAATATTCCTCGTAAACTGAAAGTTCCACTTTGTGCACAGAAAAAAACCTTAAATGCTCCGAAAACATCACCTTTGTTCATAAAAATGGGGACATCCTCAAGGCAAATAGTGCATCTGTGGTACTCGTTCTCGGCATGAAACCATACTGTTGCTCGCAGATACTTCTGTCCTGAGTCTAGCCTCCAGTACTCTTTCCCATAACTTAATTGTGTGCCTCATCATTGATATTCCTCTGTGGTTTCCACAGTTCTAAACATCACCTTTATTCATAAAAATGGGGACTAGCACAATTTTCCTTCATTCTTCTGGCATCTTCTCTCCCGTTCGTATTCTATTGAATAAGTTGGTCACAAACTCCACAGCCCCCTCACCAAATTGCTTATTATCTTCATTCATTAACTTCTCAAAGTACTCTTTCCATCTCCTTAGTACACTACTGGCACGAGTCAACATATTTCTATCACTGTCCTTAATGACCTTTACTTGCTGCACATCCTTCCCATTTCTATCCCTGTGTCTGGCCAACCTGTAGAGCTCCTTTTCTCCTTCTTTCGTATCCAACCTGGAGTACATGTTGTCATATGCCTCTTTAGCCTTCGCCACCTCAACTTTTTCCATACGGTGCATCTCAATGTATTTCTTACGCCTCTCCTCAGTCCTCTCCGTGTCCCACTTCTTCTTCACTAATCTCTTACCTTGGATGACATCTCGTATTTTGGGGTTCCAGCACCAAGTCTCCTTCTCCCCTTTTCTACCAGAAGACACCCCAAGTACTCTCCTGCCTGCCTCTCTGAACACCTTGGCAGTGGTATTCCAGTCTTCTGGGAGCTTTTGTTCTCCATCTAGAGCCTGTCTCACCTTTTTCCGGAAGGCCACACAACATTCTTCCTTTCTCAATTTCCACCACATGATTCTCTACTCTACCTTGGTCTTCTTAGTTCTCCTACCCTCTACCAGAATCATCCTACGCACCACCATCCTATACTGTTGAGCTACACTCTCCCCCACCACAACCTTATAGTCGATAACCTCCTTCAGATTACACCGTCTGCACAAAACGATTGTTTCGAGTCATATTTAGATGATATCCGATCACGGCCGAACTGTATCCCGTCCGATCCACTCCCACGACGGAGATGAGCCATCGCGGCTCATCGCAGCCGGCCGGTGTGGCTTATGACAGAGCCGAGCGGTGCTGCTATAGGGGGGTGCTCGCAGTCGAGCCGGGGCACTTTATGCGCGCACGCGACTTAGTAACGCATTCTCGGCTGGGTTCTTCAGAGCCGCCCCCGTCGCAAAGCCCGAGGCGCAGCCTTCGCAGAAGCTGTGACCGCCAAACGCGGCGCCTCAGCCAGTGTGGCTGAGTTTCGGCGCCCGTTGTGGCATATAAGGAGGAGGTGGAGCCAAGCTATGTTGCTTTTAGGGATATGTTCAAAGTCGCCGTCGTACGCGCTGAACACTATTGAGACATTGTTGGCTGGGCGACGCGCACATCGACACATTTCATACGCGTATCTTTTGTTACGTTATGAGAGAGACCGATTACGTGGTCCGCCCCATTCTATTTGAGCTGTATAAACACCTACCTTTTATTTGGAACCCACAAAGCTCTCGTCCTCTGCACCTGTGCAATCCATTTTTAACAACGAACAGGGTCTCTTTCAAACTTAAGAAGGGTAATTCTATTCTCCCGAGTGTTCAAGCAATGTCCAGCAATGCAATGAGCCACCTTTTTGGCTAACACGAAGGAACAACGAGCTACCTTCGCGGAGGAAAAATTTAATGGAAACAAACGAGTCCACAAGGGGCGCCGCTGTCCTTTACGTCACTTCCTGCTTCTTCTCGAAAACAAATCCCTGACAGGATTTTCATGGCAGGAGTTACAAAAAGCTGTATACGTCAAAATCATGTTTTGTGGTGGAAAAAAACACATGGGACCATATTGGCTGTGGGTTTTTCATTAATAATATACCAAAAATCATCCGTTTGACGACACTTGACTTTTAAGACAGGCCTTGATATGTGCTGGTTTAAGCAGGGGAACCTTCCGTGCCATGACGGCTTAGTTTATTACCAACAGTCACCTTGGAAACGGCGGTCCCAGCTCTTTTCAGGTCATTGACCAAGTCCTGTCGTGTAGTCCTGGGCTGATTCCTCACCTTTCTAAGGATCATTGAGACCCCACGAGGTGATATATTGCATGGGGCTCCACTCCGGTTGAGATTGACCGTCATGTTTAGCTTCTTCCATTGTCTAATGATTGCAACAACAGTGGACCTTTTTTCACCAAGCTGCTTGGAAATTTCTCTGTAGCCCTTTCCAGCCGTGTGCAGTTGTAAAATTTTGTCTCTTGTGTCTTTGGACAGCTCTTTGGTCTTGGCAAGTTTGAGTATTAGTGATTGTTTGGGGTAGACAGGTGTCTTTTTGCAGCTAAACCTCACACAGGTGCATCTGATACAGGATAATACATGGAGTGGAGGTGGAGTTTTAAAGGCGAACTAACAGGTCTTTGAGGGTCAGAATTCTAGGTGATAGGTGTTCAAATACTTATTTGCAGCTGTATCATACAAATAAATTGTGAAAAAAAATACATTGTGATCTCTGTATTTTTCTTTTTAAATTCTCTCACAGTGGACATGCACCTACGATGCAAATTTCAGACCCTTCCATGATTTCTAAGTGGGAGAACTTGCAATATAGCAGGGTGTTCAAATACTCATTTTCTTCAATGTATTTGTTGGTTATGGACACGTGCAAGTGAAATCACACTGGTGGGCATGCAATAAGACTGACAGAAATGTCCTATAATTGTTGTGCCTATAACACGGATAGTCAGGACAACACCCAATTATTGAAGTAAATTAGTGCCACCAGGATTTGAATTTGAAATGCCACAGAAAACAATTTGAATTTGAAATGTAAAGTGATCACATTTTTAATAGTTTCTACAATATGCTGTCGGAAATTCAACCGGCTACAATTCGCTGTCTGAAATTCAACCAACTACAATTGGCTCTCTAAAATTCAACCGGTTACAATTCGCTGTCTGAAATTCAACTGGCTACAATTCGCTGTCTGAAATTCACCGTCTGTGCCACCAGGCAGGGTTACTTCAGGTCAGAACCAAACACCTAGCCAATCGTAGTTTCACTTTCATAGTCACGTGACGTCACATACTAAGAAAGCGTAACTACATTGGCTGGCTGCTGGTCGCTCGATCGCTCCTATTTTTTTCCGTTTTATTTTTTGCTTGCTCATTTGCTCCTTTTTCCCTCTGTTTTATGTTTCGCTTGTGGCCAGTTGCTCACTAACAAGGGGAGTCGTGGAGTCTGTTGTTAGTTAGAAGTGATCCGCGAATCATCTAAATATGGATCGAAACGATAGGGTAATATTGCCCCAGTCACTTCACTCGACAGTGAGATGTTCTCTTCTTCGAAAAGAGCTTCCGTGTCAGAAGGGGCATCGGAAAAAAATTGAAAATCTCTGTTGTTCCTCTCCCAGAGTACGTGCCACTAAATGTTTTCAATGGCGAATTTCCCAGTGTCACGTCTGCTGATGACGTTGCAGGCAATATAGCTAGCACTTAGATATCGAGTGAGACTTCCGCAACTTTGTGCATGGATGACACGCTCTCTGCTCATATTTATTTTTTCGTAGAGACATTGAAGTGAATGTTATATGTATTTTTCATGACAATATCTATTTTAGAATGTTTATAGGCATTTCACTTGGCCTTGAAACGCTCAGTTAGAACTTGGGTAGATTAAAAAAAAAAAAAAAGAACTTGAGAATTAAACCAAAGATGAAAACCTGTTCTAGGCCAAAACATTTATTTGAAAAATGAATGCATTAACGTCCCTCCATCAATTTTCTTTCTTTATTTATTTATCCGGAGCCGGGTATGAATGTTTTCCCTATAAAAAGAAAAATATGATTGTCCTGGCTGTTCGTCCTGCCATGGCATGAGTATTCGGCCCGCTTGAACTTTTCAACCTTTTGCCACATTTCAGGCTTCAAACATAAATATATAAAATATTTTTTTTTGTCAAGAATGAACAACAAGTGGGACACAATCATGAAGTGGAACAAATTTCATTGGATATTTTGTACTTTTTGAACAAATAAACTGAAAAGTGGGACATGCAATATTATTCGGCCCCTTTACTTTCAGTGCACCAAACTCACTCCAGAAGTTCAGTGAGGATCTCTGAATGATCCAATGTTGACTGATGATGATAAATAGAATTGACTTGCGTGTAATCAAGTCTCCGTATTAATGCACCTACTCTGTGATAGTCTCAGGGTTCTCTTTAAAGTGCAGAGAGCATCATGAAGACCACGGAACACACCACACAAGACCGAGATACTGTTGTGGAGAAGTTTAAAGCTGGATTTGGATACAAAAATATTTCCGAAGCTTTAAACATCTCAAGGAGCACTGTGCAACCAATCATATTGAAATGGAAGGAGTATCAGACCACTGCAAATCTACCAAGACCCGGCCGTCCCTCTAACGAGGAGAAGACTGATCAGAGATGCAGCCAAGAGTCGCATGATCACACTGGATGAATTGCAGAGATCTACATCTGAGGTGGGAGAGTCTGTCCATTGGACAACAATCAGTTGTACACTGCACAAATCTTGCCTGTATGGAAGAGTGGCAATAAGAAAGCCATTTCTCAAAGAACTAAAAAAAAAAAGTCTGGTTTAAAGTTTACCAAAAGCAACCTGGGAGAGACACCAAACATTTGGAAGAAGGCGCTCTGGTCAGATGAAACCAAAACCACAATGCAAAACGATATGTTTGGCGTAAAAGCAACACAGCTCATCACCCTGAACACACCATCCCCACTGTCAAACATGGTGGTGGCAGCCTCATGGTTTGGGCCTGCTTTTCTTTAGCAGGGACAGGGAAGATGGCTAAAATTGATGGGAAGATGAATGGAGCCAAATACAGGACCATTTTGGAAGAAAATCTGTTGGAGTCTGCAAAAGACCTGAGACTGGGAGGGATGTGTATAATGTGATTAGCGGCTATGCTCCACAGGTAGGATGTGACCTTGAGTTGAAAGAAAAATTTTGGAAGGAACTAGACGAAGTAGTCCTGAACATCCCAGACAGAGAGAGAGTTGTGATTGGTGCAGATTTTAATGGACATGTTGGCGAAGGAAACTGGGGCAATGAAGAAGTGATGGGTAAGTACTGCATTCAGCAAAGAAACTTTGAGGGGCAGGTGGTTGTGGAGGACTTCGCAAAAAGGATGGAATTGGCTGTGATGAACACGTATTTCCAGAACAGACAGGAACATAGAGTGACCTACAAGAGCGGAGGTAGAAGCACGCAGGTGGATTATATTTTGTGCAGACGATGTTATCTGAAGGAGGTTACCGACTGTAAGGTAGTGGTGGGGGAGAGTGTGGCTCGACAGCATAGGATGGTGGTGTGTCGGATGACTCTGATAGTGGGTAGGAAGATTAAGAAGACAAAGGTAGAGCAGAGAATCAGGTTGTGGAATTTGAGAAAGGAAGAATGTTTTGTGGCTTTTCGGAAAGAGGTGAGACAGGGAAGTGGCAATGATTAGTAAGGGAGAAGTTAGAAAGGCACTGAACAGAATGAAAAATGGAAAGACAGTTGGTCCCGATGACATACGAGTGGAGGTGTGGAAGCAATTTGGTGAGGTGACTGTGGAGTTTTTGACCAACTTATTCAACTGAATACTAGCAGGAGAGAAGATGCCAGAGGAATGGAGGAAAAGTGTGCCAGTCCCCATTTTTAAGGACAAAGGCGATGTTCAGAACTGTGGAAACCACAGTGGAATAAAGATGATGAGCCACACAATGAAGTTATGGGAAAGAGTACTGAAAGCTAGACTCAGGACAGAAGTAAGAATCTGCGAGCAACAGTATGGTTTCAGGCTGAGAAAGAGTACCACAGATGCAGTATTTGCTCGTGTAAAAGAACAGAGAAAGCCAGATGGAGCTACATTGCATCTTTGTAGACTTAGAGAAAGCCGATGACAGATTATCAAGAGAGGAACTGTGGTACTCCATGTGCAAGTCTGATGTGGCGGAGAAATAAGTTAGAATAGTACACGACATGTATGAGGGCAGCAGCACAGCAGTGAGATGTGCTGTAGGTGTGTCAGAATAATTTAAGGTGGAGGTGGGACTGTATTAGTGTTTTGTGCTGAGCCCCTTCCTGTTTGCGGTAGTAATGGATAGGCTAACAGACAAGGTTAGACTCAAATCCCCTTTGACCATGATGTTCGCAGATGATTTTGTGATCTGCAGTGAAAGCAGGGACCAGGCGGAGGAACAATGAGAAAGATGGATGTATGTACTGGAAAGGAGAGGAATGAAGATTAGCCAAAGTAAAACAGAATATATGAGTGTGAATGAGAGGGGCCGAAGAGAGTGACGGTCCAGGGAGAAGAGATAGCGAAGGTGGACAACTTCAAATATTTGGGGTCAACAATACAGTGCAATGGTGAGTGTGGTAAGGAAGTGAAGAAATGGGTCCAAGAGGGATGGAACAGTTGGCAGAAGGTGTCTGGCATTCTTTGTGACAGAAGAGTCTCCGCTTGGATGAAGGGCAAAGTTTATAAATACTGGTGAGGCCGGCCATGATGTACGGATTAGAGAAGGTGGCTCTGAAGAAACAATGGGAAGCAGAACTGGAGGTAGCAGTAATGAAGATGCTGAGGTTCTCGCTTGGTGTGAACAGGCTTAGTAATGAGCTCATTAGA
The DNA here is from genome assembly GCF_019802595.1 of Syngnathoides biaculeatus. Lineage (NCBI taxonomy): Eukaryota > Metazoa > Chordata > Actinopteri > Syngnathiformes > Syngnathidae > Syngnathoides > Syngnathoides biaculeatus. The sequence continues at coordinate 27,721,469 of NC_084651.1, forward strand.
GGGACAGCCAAAGTTGGATGTTTTGGAGACAAGGTTAGTGAAAGCAGACTTCGATGGTTTAGACCTGTTCAGAAGCGAGAGAGTGAGTATAGTGGCAGAAGGGTGCTGAGGATGGAGCAAAAGAGCGAGAGGAAGACCAAAAAAAAGGTTGATGGATGTTGTGAGGGAGCACATCAGGACAGTGGGTGTTCGAGTGGAGGATGCACTTATGGAAAAAGATGACACGCTGTGGCGAACCTCTAACGGGACAAGCCGAAAGAAAAAGATGATGTGCAAAACTGATACATACCCAAGTGACTTGAGCTGCAATTGCAGCAATAGGTCCCGCTTTAAAGTATTAATGCAAGGAGGCCAAATAAGATTTCACGCCCCTTTTTTCAGGTTATTTGTTAAAAAACTTTAAAATATCCAATAAATTAAAGTTAGTTAATTCTATGTCTTTGTTTGAAACCAGAAATGTGGCGAAAGGTTGAAAAGTTTAAGGGGCCGAATACTTTTGCAAGGCACTGTACACTATAAAAAAAAATCATGCTACTCGTAAACTGTAAAAGAATTACACGCACACGCAAAAAATGAAAGTGAGGCCGTGTATCGTGAACCGCGTTGTACCAAGGGAACACCAAGAGGTGAAAGAGAAATTCTGGGAGGAGCTTGATAAAGTAGTTCTGAGCAACCCAGACAGAGAATCTTGATTGCTGTAGACAGAGGGTCGGCAACCCTAAAATGTTGAGAGCCATATTTCACCAAACAAACAAAAAAGTAGTTTGTCTGGAGCCGCAAAAAATGAAAAGCCTTATTTTACCCCAATTTTGAAGGCAACACATGCTGTGTATGTTATATATTAGCCTGCTATCAAAATAATAGTGAGTTTTCATGATTATTTTCCCTGCATCGTACCCTGGAGAGAATGAGGCATCATATGACAAACCTGCTGTACAATGGTGTTTTAAGTTTAACTTTACATTCTTAGAATTACTGTATAGAAATGTCATAAAGAAAACAATTTTCACATTTATTTTGAGGATAAAAAGAAAAAAAAACAGCCACAAAGAGAAAAATCTTACAGTTTTAGAAATACATTAAATTTTAATTATCAGTCTTAGAGGTTGGATGAGAAATTTAATAATAGTGACTCAGACGTATTTTACTGTTGCACTGGCTGGTTCGCCAGGTTCTGGTGTTAGCCTCCTTGGTGCAGATGTCTGCTAGTGAAAAACGTGGCTGTGGGTCATTGTTGGCACTCTATTTTCTTTTGGCCAAGAACATTCTTTTGGGACCAAAGGTGCAGCACAATATGTCATGACTTCGTAGAAAACACTTTCTACAGCTTTCTACAAAGCTGCGGCGCATTGTGCCGATACGGTGCAGAGCCCACCGATTGCCTACGTGGTGGCAATCCCAGTATTTAAGGTGTTGACAATGGTCTACAGTCCCTTGGACAATCAGGACGCAGAACACGATCCACGGTTTTCCTTAGCTAATTAGAATATGGAGCACAATGCGCAATCATATGCTACAAAAAAAGTGCTACATTGTAAATAATTACACACACCCACAAAAATCAGTATAATAGCCAGGCTGCGTAAAGTGAACCACGTGCGTGTGTAAAACCTGTATGTATGCTATGTACAAAAAACTTGCATTTATGAACTCAAATGAACTGTAGTGAACAGTTTTATTTGTACATGGAACAAAATCCTTTTACACTTTTGATGCTTAATTTCAAATAAAATTGAATTCTTCATATTTGAAAAAATAAAAACCCATGCACTAAATGAAAAATGTAATGCTGCAAATGCCATTTGCCACTGTTTTATTGCATGTAGTACTGGATTGTTCAGTTAACTGTTGTCCTCGTGTCTGGAAGCCAAAAATTCAAACTCATCCAAAAATGATCTCCACAGAAGATGGAACCGGAAATAAGGACAAGAGAAGAAAATCCCCACTCCATGCATGTGACTTCCCACCATGCAAATGGATCTGTAGTGTATGGGAAATGAAAAATTTGTAGAATAATAACAACAATAATGACAATAATGATAATCCCTGTAAATAATCCAATGACCACCTTGATAATGAAGAATGCAGAAATCAAAGGTCTACTTCCACACTGAGGAAGGTTTTTCTTTTTTTCTTTTTTTTTAATCAGAAGGCATCCTACCAAGAAAAGGAAATCAAGTCTAGATTTAGCATGTTAAGGAAATGTGGCCAATTATCTAGGAATATGTGTAATTGACCCCTCCTCAAGCCATCACTTTATCGTGTTGGAGGGGTTTGTGTGTCCTGAAGAACCTAGGAGCTAAGTTGTCTGAGGCTTCACGCACCTGGTCGGGTCACCTGTCGCAAATAGGTTCTAGGTCAGGGAACAGACAAAGTATGGCTCCATCAACCCCTATGTCGAGTAAAAATTATAGATTCAGGTTTCCCTTGCCCAGACATGGATCACCGAGGCCCCCCGTGGAGCCTAGCCTCGAGGTGGGGCTCGAAGGTGAGTGCCTGTTGGTCAGGCCTGGACCCATGGGGTTTGGCCGGGCTCTGCCCGATAGAATAACATGGGTTCCCCTACCTATGGGCTCACCACCTGTGAGAGGGGACATATGAGTCGGGTGAAATGTGATATGGCGGGGACCTTGGCGAGCCGATTCTCGGCTACAGAAACTAGCTCTAGGGGACGTGGTATTTCACTTCTCTGGCAGGAAAGGATCCCGAGCTAGTCTGTGAGGTTGAGACGTTTCAACTAAATATACATGTCCTGGAAAAGCTCACTATACCAGCTAAATTTCATTTGGAATTAATCAGTCACTTTAAATAGTGGTAGTTGTTTGTTGACTCTCAATAGTTCTGTTTGATGTCACAGGAATCCTTCAACAATGTTAAACAATGGCTGCAGGAGATTGACCGGTATGCAAGTGAAAATGTCAACAAGTTGTTGGTCGGCAACAAGTGTGACCTGACGACAAAGAAAGTGGTGGATTACACAACAGCAAAGGTAAAAGTTTGACAACAATTAACAAATCCAACATGAGATTATGCTAAATAGATAACTTTCTCGTGTTTGTGTTGATATGGGATTACTACAGCTGTCACAATTCCAAGTTTTTACAACATTTTTTTCCCCCTGAAAACTATCACGGAGTGAAAAATAAGGCCTCCCCTTAATTATTGCTATTTGTATTATTTGCTTTTAAAACGGCGGCACTTGGATGACTTTAGCACACCTGCCTTGAAGTTTAGAGGAATGGAATTCAAATGGTGGGGTTTAGTGGAGTTTGCATGTTCTTACTGTCCCTAATGTGTGTTTTCTCCAGGTACTCTGGTGAGGGTGAATAACCCTTATACATGCGTGGTAGGTTGATTGAAGACTCTAAATTGCCTATAGGTATGAATGCATGTACAAATCAGTTTGTTTCTATATGTGTCCTGCGATTGGCTGGCGACCAGTTCAAAGTGTACTCTGCCTCTCACCCAAAGATAGCTGGGATAGGCTCCAGCACATCTGTAACCCTAGTGACAATAGGTGATACAGAAAATGGATGGATGCTTTTGAATCAGTATTATTATTTACAAGCCCAAACCAAATGACAATGTTCCATATAAACACTTCAGTCGCAATATACAAACCACATCCAAAAATTTCATTTGGTTTTAAAGGGTTGGAATATTTCTTGTCAAACCGATCAGAAGTAAAACTCTGTGCATGCTTTATCTTGATTTAAATGTGTGATGACATCATGCTTAAAGCATGGTGTAAATATGGCTCAAGACTGAGCTCGTATGTGACATAGATCTTGTTTTTAACTACTTAAAAATTGTAATCGTTTTGTTTAATTAAAATAAACAATCTCGACTACTGTGCGAAACAGATGACAGATGTTCAGTTTAATAAGGCCAAATAAAAAAAAATGTGGTACCAATTTCCAACATTTCTTAACTCGGGTCAGTAGGGTTTTTTTTTTTTTTTTTTTTTTATATTTTTACTCTGTCTCCAGCACATGATGCCACCATTTTCTTGTCAGTTCTCGTTAATTTAGGCTCTCTCGTGCATAATGAAATAAAAATTTGTGAAAGCTTGTTCCAAACAACATGAAGCAATGTCAAAAATGCGACATGGCAAAACATAATTATATAATTTGACTTGATATGGCTCAGTAACGCAATGACATGGGACGAGGCAGTTATGCTATCTGACGCTTGTGAACACACATGCAATATACACACAACAATCCGTCAACAAGTGGCATGAAAAACGTAATCAGCTCGCACAAGAAAACGGCACAGGGCCACGCCGCTGCCCACCACCGCAGCTGTCAAATACCAGACATAACGCTGTGCTTCCCCATATGTGCACTTGTGGTGTGCTGGGAATGTGTGTGGCCGTGGAGAACTACGTCCCTCACATACAGTGCCTTGTGAAAAATTCGGCCCCCTTGAAGTTTTCAACCTTTTGCCACATTTCAGGCTTCAACCATAAAGATAGTATTTTTTTTTTGTCAAAAATCAACTAGTGGGAGACAATCGTGAAGTGGAATGAAATTTATTGGATATTTTCAACTTTTTTAACAAATAAAAACCTGAAAAGTGGGGCGTGCAATATTATTCGGCCCCCTTGCATTAATACTTTGTAGCGGCACCTTTTGCAGCAATTATAGCTGCAAGTCGCTTGGGATATGTCTTTCTCAGTTTTCCACATCAAGAGACTGAAATTCTTGCCCATTCTTCCTTGCAAAACAGCTGGAGCTCAGTGAGGTTGGATGGAGAGCAATTGTGAACAGCAGTCTTCAGCTCTGCCCACAGATTCTCAATTGGATTCAGGTCTGGACTTTGACCTGGCCATTTTAACACCTGGATATGTATATTTGCGAACTATTTGATTGCAGATTATGTTTTGGATTATTTTCCTGTTGGAAGATAAATCTCTGTCCCAGTCTCAGGTCTTTTGCATACTCCAACAGGTTTTTTTCCAGAATGGTCCTGTATTTGGCTCCATTCATCTTCCCATCAATTTTAACCATCTTCTCTGTCATTGCTGAAGAAAAGCAGGCCCAAACCATGACACTGCCACCACCATGATTGAGAGTGGGGATGGTGTGTTCAAGGTGATGAGCTGTGTTGCTTTTACGCCAAATATCGTTTTGCATTGTGGCCAAAAAGTTCGATTTGGTTTCATCTGACCAGAGAACCTTCTTCCACATGTTAGAGATAAGCAGCCACACTCATCACACCTAGGGGCAATTTAGAGTGTCCAGTTAATGTTGCATGTTTTTGGGATGTGGGAGGAAACTGGAGTGCCAAGCGAAAACCCACGCAGGCACGGGGAGGACATGCCAACTGGATCCTACCGGGTCCTCAGAACTGTGAGGCCAACCCTTTACCAGTTGAGCCATAGTGCCGCCTTAAATGAATAATATAATTCAAAATTTTAAAAATACTTACTGTGTTATATCACTGTATAGTTACCATTCATCACTCAGAGACTTCTGCTGGAGCTGCCATGTGGGTACCAGAATGTTTCATCAACAGTATAGCATTTATACTTTGCCCACTTGAGACTTAAATTACAACACAAGTGTTTGGTTAAACAATAACAAAAAAAAAAATATTACAGTACACAAACAAATCAAACGTGTGATGTCTTTGAGTGTAGAGCTGAATGTCTGCGGCGCATTGTTGTGACGTCACCTCCGGCGTGCCACTGTTGGATCACTTTCAATTTGCCGGTGTGGCAGTTCCTCCTCTCTTTTATTCACGAGGAGAACGCAGGATGTCTCTCTCTCACCGTTTCCAACTCATTCTGGCCACATCTCCACAAATCCTCTTTATTTACACAGCAAATATTATAAATAAAGCAACCGTGTGTCAATAAGAAAACGCCACTTAATGTACACAGATTAAGCATAACAAAAGAGCATTAAAAGCAAAACAAGAGAGCAAATGTAACGTTATGTACAATTTATTTAATCCAAATCCTGTAACATGACAAAGCTGTCAACACAATTGCTAAACTCGACAGCTCGGACCATGCTGTCACATGCTTTTGAAATTTTTCAAACCAACCTTTGCTTGCCGAAAAGCCTCGTCCTCGAGGGGTTGAATGCTTCATTGCAGCTTCAAGTTGTTTACCACATCATTCTTTATGTGCCACGCTGCTGATTCACGCCATAATAGCGCCACAAAAAGCGTAACTTCTGCGATCTTTGATCATATCCAAAGGTTTCACAAGCTGAAAGGAAAAGGAGTTGCTAACCAATGATGACAAAAGTACTTTTTACCATTAATGCGACTTCTTGTGCTTCATACGTCATGCAGGCGTTGAGACTTCCATTCGTTAATTGTGAATGTAATTCAATTTGATTTGCCATTATGATGGTATGATGGTGAACACTTCTTGCCGACAAAGGCATCTCTTTTATTCATTTGATTATCTTGTCTTTATGCGAAGTTGGCAAAATGTTGATTGGCACCGTCGCATATGAATGCTTTGGCAAACTCCCCATCTGTGAATTTAAACACAGCAGAACCCTCCCTCTCCACAAAGGCTGTCCACTCTTGCTGAAAACTTCGGTACTGCTCATATTTTTTTCTTTGAGCGACCTTTGTCAAAAGTTTCCATAATTATTGTTCCGACATGATCAGTGTTCAACCATTCTGGGGCCATGGTTAGTTAGCTAGTCAGATTCCGCGTCATTCCCATCCGAGGATCCGTCCAAATAGCCATTATTTACAGCCACAGGTTCAAATCCGTGTGGACATATTCCTCCGTCTTCCCGATCAACTGATATTTCTATTTCATCAGATGAGGATAAATCCAAGAAATCAGCGCTGTCCATGATTGTGTATTCCTTTGTTTACGCACGGGATACGTCACTTTCTGTTTTTTAGGTCATGTGACCTCGTAAAAATGGTCAAAATGGCGCCGCTCATACAAAAATGATTACTTGGATAAAAGAGCGCATTAGTTATTTGCAATTTTTTTTACTAGAATTTTTCCGGATATGCTTATATTTGTAATAGGTTAACAAGATAATCGTCGAGGTCAGTAATCACCGGTGTATTCCCTTAAGTATAACTATTAGTGGGGCGTAGGGTTTTGTGATTATTGTTGCATGGTTGTGCAAACAGATAACACCACACATTGTGCCCTATTTGGAGTTCATTCTGTGCTGTTTTCTGGTCATAGTATGCTTTCTGGCTTTCCACACTTTTCCTCAGATGTTGCTGGGCAAAGGCAAATGTGACCTTTAAAATAGCAGGGTTCGCACGCGGCCTTAAAAGTCCTTAAAAACCCCTAAATTTTCAAAGGTGCATTTAGGGGCTCCTAAAAGTCCTTAAAAATCCCCGAAAACCAGTAAAGCCCCTAAAAAGGCCTTAAATAAAAAAAAAATCAAAGGGAGGACCTCTACCGCCAAAATTCTCCCTTAAAAAAAAATCTTTAAAAAAAAAAAAAAAGCGATCCGTCTGGCGTCCAAAACAGCAGGAAATTGTCAACAGAAGTCACCGTGTTGACAACTAGTCGCCATCTTGTCGATATCCCATTGTTTGTTTCCGTGAGTAGGCATTTCACTTTGTCTTCGTTACGATGTAGCGTAGTTCTTTCATCGATCCAACTTGTATCATGGGGAAGTGCATTTTTCAATATGCTTGGGTTGAAAGTAAGGAGTTTGGGAGTTGGGTTTGTCGAGATCCTAAAGATGGCTACATGATTTACTGCCATCTGTGCAAGCACAGTTACCAGCTTGAAAAGATGGGCGTCAAAGCCCTGGAGTCGCACCGGAAAAACAGGAGACACGCTGATTTGGCGAAGACTCTCTCTCATCTTCCGGTGGTATGAATCTGTTTCTAAAATACCAAGATAGTGAAGCATCAACTTGAGGCAGTGGTACTCGCAGTGCATGCGCACCTACAGTTGTCCAGTCATCGACTTCAACCAGCCGGAAGTCAGGCTTTATGAATGTAGTTCAATACACGAAGACAGACTCGTTAAAGGCAGAGATCGTGTGGACCTTAAAAGTGATCTTCAGCCATTACAGTTACAAATCTTGTGAAAATAATTCCAAAGTGTTTGCAGTCATGTTCCCAGACAGTGACATTGCATAAAACTACCACTGTGAGAAAGGAAGACTTTGTACCTTGCTCCATCCATTTGGCATCGCTGCCCACTTTTCATCTCTACTGCCTCAAAGCCAAAAAAAGCCAGAATAGAGACTGACATATCTACGCTTATTGAGAAGGCTGACAGGCTGTGTGAAGAGGCAGAAGAAAAGAGGAATCTGAGGTTTATCACCGAGGCCAATGCACCCAGAGGCAGAGCAAAGGACAAGAGAGCCACTTTGGCACTTCTGCAGCAACAAATAGAGGAGGCCCTGGGTAGGCTCAAGGAGCGAGACTCGTAGGGGTGCTGAGACAGACATCAGTAGAAGACATTTGTGTATATAGTTGCAATTGTAGTTAGAATCTGTTTTTCTGTAGACTGTTATGTGAAGACCTTGACAATGGTCATATACAATGAGACCTACCACAAGGGGCGACAGGTGATCACTGTCACAGGTACTGAGGTACTGGAACATTTGATGAACCAAGAACAGTCTTTTTTTCCTTACTCTTGATTTCCCACGATGGCCCTAAATTTTTTCCGTGACGGCCCTAAATTTTTCGTGTCAGCCCCTAAGAATGCCCCTAAAAATCCCTTACATTTTTTTGGTCAGACTGAGTATTAACCCTGAATAGGCATGTCGATCAGTCATTTATTGATGTCGTATAGGCGGTGGCTATGTTGGCCTCACAGAGTTTTGGTATTGTAAGTGCAGAGAACTTGATCACCTAATCCCAATGACTTAGTTTAACATCTTCTATGTTTTTTTTTCCGCATCAATAAGCTTCAGACGCTGGCTGACGTCACTCCTCACCATAGGATTAGGTCTGAGAGCAATTTTAATCCAAATAAAAATGAACACTAGATGGAAGCAGTTGTACCACTAATTACTAAATAATGGAATAAGGTTGAAACAAGCGATGGAACAAAACTGTTTTTGGTGGGTGCCATGTTTATATACCCCATAGGACACAATATTCTGTGTGCCTTGAGAGATAGATCAAGGTTCTCTAAAATGGGTCGCACGAGAGGTTCAGTTTTAAAAAACATCAGGGATTAAATGAGTTAAAGAGGATAAAAAATGTAGACAACACCCTGAGGACTCAAATCCTGCTGCCAAATTGATCAGCCAATTTATACTCACTTGGAACATCAGTAGTGCCGATGTATGTTAAAACACTTCCCGTACCGCTTCTCAATCGTCTATCAGTGCTCGGGTGAAGCTGCATGTACAGTTGATGTTAATTCATGAACAGACAAATGACAATAATCAAGTTATTGAAGCACAGTAACCTGTTACATTTTTTTTTCAATTTATCAAAGACTTGCGTCAGCATCACCATCAGATGTCTGTATGTGACAATGATTTAAATGAATTATCATTAAATGAATTATGTATATATATATATATATATATATATATATATATATATATATTATATATATATATATATATATATATATATAATACTGCGAGCAACAGTATGGTTTCATGCCTAGAAAGAGTACCACAGATGCATTATTTGCCTTGAGGATGCTCGTGGAAAAGTACAGAGAAGGTCAGAAGGAGCTACATTGTGTCTTTGTGGATCTAGAGAAAGCCTATGACAGAGTACCAAGAGAGGAACTGTGGTACTGCATGCGTAAGTCTGGTGTGGCAGAGAAGTATGTTAAAATAGTACAGGACATGTATGATGGTAGCAGAACAATGGTGAGGTGTGCCTTAGGTGTGACAGAGGAATTTAAGGTGGAGGTGGGACTGCATCAGGGATCAGCTCTGAGCCCCTTCCTGTTTGCAGTGGTAATGGATAGGCTGACAGATGAGGTTAGACTGGAATCCCCTTGGACCATGATGTTCGCAGATGATATTGTCATATGCAGTGAAAGCAGGGAGCATGCAGAGGAACAATTGGAAAGATGGAGACATGCACTGGAAAGGAGAGGAATGAAGCTTAGCCGAAGTAAAACAATATATGTGCGTGAATGAGAAAAGTAGAGGGGGAAGAGTGAGGCTACAGGGAGAAGAGATAGCGAGGGTGGATGACTTCAAATACTTGGGGTCAACAATACAGAGCAATGGAGAGTGTGGTCAGGAAGTGAAGAAACGGGTCCAAGCAGGTTGGAACAGCTGGCGAAAGGTGTCTGGTGTGTTATGTGACAGAAGAGTGTCTGCTAGGATGAAGGGCAAAGTTTACAAAACAGTGGTGAGGCCGGCCATGATGTACGGATTAGAGACGGTGGCACTGAAGAAACAACAGGAAGCTGAACTGGAGGTGGCAGAAATGAAGATGTTGAGGTTCTCGCTCGGAGTGACCAGGTTGGATAGGATTAGAAATGAGCTCATTCGAGGGACGGCCAAAGCTGGATGTTTTGGAGACAAGATTCGAGAGAGCAGACTTCGATGGTTTGGACATGTTCAGAGGCGAGAGAGTGAGTATATTGGTAGAAGGATGCTGAGGATGGCGCTCCCGGGCAAAAGAGCGAGAGGAAGACCAAAGAGAAGGTTTATGGATGTGGTGAGGGAAGACATGAGGGCAGTTGGGGTTCGAGAGGAAGATGCAGGAGATAGGCTAAGATGGCAAAAGATGACACGCTGTGGCGACCCCTAACGGGACAAGCCGAAAGGAAAAGAAGAAGAAAAAGAAGATCATTAAATGAATTATCAATTACAGAAATGGTTTTACACATCAATGCTGATAAATTTCCCAATTTGTTAGTGGTTCCAATAGATTTGATATACATCATTATATAGCAATGTTTTTTGTTTTTCAAAGTAAGTTAGTGTATACACAGAATCCCATTTTTTTTAAATTCATTATTAGGTACCGTTCCTCTCATAAATTTAATTTTCTTAGCCGCTTATCCTCATAAGGGTCACGGCAGTGCTGGAGCCTATCCCGGCTGTTATTGGGCAGGAGGCAAGGTACACCCTGAACTGGCCACCAGCCAATCGCAGGGCACATCAAGACAAACGACACTCGCACTCATAATTACACGTAGGGACACTCTAGAGTATCCAACCAATGCTGCACGCCTCTGGGACGCAGGAGGGAGCCGGAGCACCTGAAGGAAACCCACACAGGCATTGGGGGACATGTAATTCCACACAGGAGGAGCTGGGGCGAAACCCTAGTCCGCAGAACTGTGAGGCCATAGGCTTACAGCTGCGTCACTGTGACGCCTTTTTTCTACCATGAGAACCCAATTATTATTTTGAAATGCCTGTTGCAATTTGAAAGCAATTTTCCCCATCTAATTTAGTGTTTAAATAAGCAGTCACTCACTTTTAACCTTGAAACTGTCATAAAGGCAGGTTATGGTAGTTTGTGACCTGTACAAATATACACAGGGAATTGAGGATGTTTGGAAGACACATAAGTCCTAGTTCCATTCGCAGTTACACATTTTGTAACATCGAGACTGTTCCCTCGTTTAACATGGGGGTTACATTCCAAAACATATCCGCGTTTAGTAAAATTCATGTACTAGAAATCGAACTTTTTTCATTCATTTATACATTTCTTTCATTTACAGGATGTTTTTTTTTTATTTACAGTTACGTTTACATTTTATTTACAGTAAATTTACTGTTTTACGTTTTGTTTTTTCCATTTAGAGCACTTTTTTATATTTTGTTTTTTGTTTAAAGTATTTTTCTTTTAAGGCTGTTAAACCCCTCTCCACATACAAAAACTTTTCTCAGACAGGTATTAACATTTTCTGACATTTCTTTTGTTTAAACACTCAATGTTCAAAACTTGATAGTTAAAAAAAGGCACTAATTCTAGAACGAAACAAGGCTAAAATATTTCTGAAATATCTAAACGTCATGTCATCCATTTTCCACTGCTTTAACCAGGTTAAGCGTTTTCCTATAAAAAATATATATACATAGTTTTAAGAAAAATATATATTCTATCTTATCTATGAGGTTGGACAGAAAGGGAAAATATTAATAGCGACGGGCCATTCCTTTTCCCCCTGGTGTAGCTCTGCTGTCGCATCTTTTTCCACTGTAGCAACTTATTGCAGTATGCTAAACTAAAAAATTACACATGGACACACACAAAAAAAATCAATGGAATAGCGAGGCTGCGTACAGGGAACTGCGTTGTAGCTAAGGAACACTGTCAACCAATTTTTTGTCATATGGACCTGCCCATGCCGGATCTCTCATTGTGTTCAGGAGTTCGCCGATTCTCTGGGCATCCCGTTCTTGGAAACCAGCGCCAAGAATGCCACCAATGTGGAGCAGGCCTTTATGACCATGGCAGCAGAAATTAAAAAGAGAATGGGCCCCGGGGCTGCAGCTGGTGGTAGTGAGAAGCCGAATGTGAAGCTGACCCCTGGCACTACCGTCAAGCCTTCATCGGGAGGCTGCTGCTGAGAGCAAAACGAAGCCCCATACTGCTCTCTTGCCATCTACTAGACAGGCCTGTATGCCTGGCTGCCATCTTCCTCAAAACTCTACCATAATCTGACAGGGTAGGGATGACATGAGTCATGAGTATGTGAGAACAAGATGAAGTTGCCTGTATTTGTACAATAATGTAGCACACTACCAAAAACAAATAAAGCATTCATCTTGTCACCCTGTCCTGGTTTTGATGACAAATTGTACAAAATTGTGATCATTTCACCTGACCTGGCTGAGACAACACGATCACCTTTGTCTGTCCTCTGAGACTAGTTTTATTCCATTTGAGCATGAGACATACGGGAAGTGTGTGTGCCTATGTGCACATGAATCAAAGCATTCCATTTTATGATTTGGTGACAAATTTCACAGAGGAATTTTTATTTTGTTTGTGTTGTCCCCATTTCTCTTGTTTTGGCTTTCTTTTAGTAATTTTGTTACTTGCATGTTCTGTTTGGTCTCCATGTATTTTTGATTTGATTCTGACAAAAAAAAAAGGTCCCAATTCAGCACCTCAACTATAGTACTATATATATATATATATATGTGTGTGTGTGTGTGTGTGTGTGTGTGTGTGTGTGTGTGTGTGTGCGTGTGTGTGCACATGTATGTATGTATGTGTGTGTATAAAATAAGTATTTGAACACCCTGCTTTATTGTAAGTTCTCCCACTTAGAAATTATGGAGGGGTCTGAAATTTTCGTCGTAGGTGCATGGCCACTGTGAAAGAAAGAATCTCAAAAGAAAAATCCAGAAATCACAATGTATGATTTTTTTTTTAATGATTTATTTGGTCTGCACACACTGCAGGAGGGATTTTGGCCCACTCCTCCACACAGATCTTCTCTAGATCAGACATGTTTCTGGGCTGTCGCTTAGAAACAGAGTTTCAGCTCCCTCCAAAGATTTTCTATTGGATTTAGGTCTGGAGACTGGCTAGGCCACACCAGAACCTTGATATACTTTTTATGGAGCCACTCTTTGGCTTTTCCTGGCTGTGTGCTTCGGGTCATTGTCATGTTGAAAGACCCACTCATGATCCTTCTTCATTTCTCTGACTGAGGGAAAGAGGTTGTAAAATTTCATAATACATGGCTGCGGTCATCCTCTCCTTAATACAGTGCAGTCGTCCTGTCCCATGTGCAGGAAAAACACCCTCAAAGCATGATGCTACCACCCCCATGCCTCACAGTAGGGATGGTGTTCTTGGGATGGAACTCATCATTCGTCTTCCTCCAAACACGGTGAGTGGAATTATGACCAAAAAGTTCCAAGTTGGTCTCATTTGACCACAAAACTTTCTCCCATGACTCCTCTGTATCATCCAAATGGTCATTGCCAAACTTAAGATGGGCCTTGACATGTGCTGATTTAAACAGGGGAACCTTCCGCGCCATGCATGATTTCAAACCATGATGTCTTAGCGTAATACCAACACTCACCTTGGAATCGGTGGTCCCAGCTCTCTTTAGGTCATTGACCAAGTCCCCTGACCAATACTTTCCAGCCATGTAGAGTTTTACAATTTTGTCTCAAGTGTCTTTGAACAGCTCTTTGGTCTTGGCTATGTTACAAGTTTGACGGGTGTCTTTATGCAGCTAACAACCTCACAGAGGTTCATCTGATTCAGGATAATACATGGAGTGGAGGTGGACTTTTAAAGGCGGCCTTACAGGTCTTTGAGGGTCAGAATTCTAGCTGATAGACAGGTGTTCAAATACTTATTTGCAGCTGTATCACACAAATAAATTGTTAAAAAAAATCATACGTTGTGATTTCTGGATTTTTCTTTTTAGATTATCTCTCACAGTGGAGATGCACCGACGATTAATATTTGAGACCCCTCCATGATTTCTAAGTGGGAGAACTTGCAATATAGTCGGGTGTTCCAATACCCATTTTTTTCACTGTATATATATATATATATATATATATATATATATAAAATGCAATGCCTTGGGAAAGTATTTGGCCCTCTTGAACTTTTCAACCTTTTGCCACATTTCATGCTTCAAACATAAATATATATCATTTTTTTGTCAAGAATCAACAAGTGGGACACAATCATTGGATATTTTATACTTTTTTAACAAATAAAAAACTGAAAAGTGTGGGGTGCAATATTATACGGTCCCTTTACTTTCAGTGGTGCAAACTCACTAGAGGTTCAGTGAGGATCTCTGAATGATCCAATTTGACTGCTGATGGTAAATAGAATCGACCTGCGTGTAATCAAGTCTTTGTATAAATGCACCTGCTCTGTGATAGTCTCAGGGTTTTGTTTAATGTGCAGAGACCATCATGAAGACCAAGGAACACACCTGGCAGTCCCGAGATACTGTTGTTGAAAGGTTTGAACCCGGATTTGGATACAAAAAGATTTCCCAAGCTTTAAACATCTCAAGGAGCACTGTGCAACCAATCATATTGAAATGGAAGGAGTATCAGACCAATGCAAATCTTATCAAGACCCGGCCGTCCCTCCTAACTTTCACCTCGTACAATGAGAAAAGTAATCAGAGATGCAGCCGAGAGGCCCACGATCACTCCGGATGAACTGTAGAGATCTACAGCTGAGGTGGGAGAGTCTGTCCATAGGACAACAATCTGTCATATACTGCACAAATCTGGCCTTTATGGAAGAGTGGCAAGAAGAAAGCAATTTCTCAAAGATATCCATAAAAAGTCACCCGCTTTCCTTTCGCAGGGACAGGGAAGATGGTTAAAATTGATGGGAAGATGAATGGAGCCAAATACAGGACCATTCTGGAAGAAAACCTGTTGGAGTCTGCAAAAGACCTGAGACTGGGACAGAGATTTATCTTCCAACAGGAAAATAATCCAAAACAAAAAGCCAAATTTACAATGGAATGGTTCACAAAGAAACATATTCAGATGTTAGAATGGCCAAGTCAAAGTCTAGACCTGAATCCAATCAAGAATCTGTGGGCAGAGCTGAAGACCCATGTTCATAAACACTCTCCATCCATCCTCACTGAGCTCGAGCTGTTTTGCAAGGAAGAATGGGCAAGAATTTCAGTCTCTCAATGTGCAAAACCGATATACATACCCCAAACGACTTGCAGCTTTCATTGGAGCAAGTGTTAATGCAAGGGGATCGAATAATATTGCATACTCCACTTTTCAAGTTTTTATGTGTTAAAAAGGTTTAAAATATCCAATAAATTTGGTTCCACTTAACAATTCTGCCCCACTTGTTGAATATTGACAAAGATTTTTGTTTTTATATCATTGTTTAAAGCCTGAAATATGACAAGGTTGAAATGTTCAAGGGGGCCGAACACTTTCACAAGGCACTGTATGTGTGCGTGTGTGTATATACACACATTGCTAGCACAGTAATCCCAGCCCTGCCTGTGTGGGTTTTCTCCGGGCACTCCAGTTTCCTCCCACACATTAATTGGACACTCTAAGTTGCCCTCAGGTGTGATGATGAGTGTGACTGTTTTCTGTCTCTATGTGCCCTGCGATTGGCTGGCAACCAGTTGAGGGCATCCCCCGCCTCCTGCCCGAAGATAGCTGGGATTGGCTCCTGCGACCCTCATGAGGATAAGTGGCTCAGAAAATGGATGGATGCAGGTGTGTGTAAATCTTCCTCACTTAGGGACCTCACAGAGTGGAAGGTTGAGTATTGCACAGTATCTTCAGTATAAGTTGAAAAGTTAGTAATAGACCAGACCTGAGATGTTTGACTGAGCCATGACTCCTTGAATTCGCCTCTCTCTTGGAGACGACTTGAGCCTGAAGAAGGTTAACACAGCATCCCCACAGGGGGTGAGAGGATTTTTTTTTTCTATACACACACTACAGTATGTCAGATCTCATGTCAGTTCTTTAGTCCTTAAATTGTTTTGACTTAACATGTAATACTTAAAACTGAAAATAAATAATGTATCCACAGATCCTGTGTATCCTGTGATTATTCAGTCACCCAGCTCATGGTAATCTGAAAAAGATTACTTACAATTAAATGTGTCATGTTTGTGGTTACATTTGTTGTAGTTTCACCAAAACAACAAAAAAATGACCTATGCAGTAATGCTATTAGGCTAACACTTGAATTTGCCAAGTAGTTAAATGTTTGCACACTGTGTTGTGGTTATCTAATTACAGAATTGCATGAATACAGTGGTCTGTTTTCATCAAGGCAACAATTTACTTGAAAAGATGGTCTGGAAATACAATTTTCTAAGATTTCAATAAAGGTGATGGAACAGTGTTTTGTATACATGGTCCTATTCAAACAAGCCCCAAATTCTGTCCAGATTTTGAGTCGAATGTGTGAATACTTTGATTCGAAAAAGTCAAACTTGTCATAGTATACTTGCCAACAATGAGGGTAACAGTGCATATAGAAAGTATTAATACTTGTACCAAACTTTCTCCAATATTTATCAAACCAAGAAGTCACAATTACAGTAATTGCCACGAGACACATTTATGTATGGTGTATACAAAGACTGCTTAAAAATAAATTAAATTTTTTGAGGCTGTATAAATGTGGAAAAGGCAAAACTTTATGAATATAATGCGAGAAAACAGTTGACACAAAACTTTGAAATCAAGAATTGTTCACAAATCTAATGAACACTGAGGGCTATATAATGTTTCTCACATGAAACCACAATTCACAACACTTCCTTGTCAGGTATGTTTACAAAGCATTTTTTTTTGCAGTACATAACGTATTCATTGTAATTATTGACAAAATGACAATGTAAAAAAAAAAAAAAACTCTTTAGCCTGGTGAGCAGTAGTAAGGACATCAGCTGCAGGCTATGACTGTGTTGCAGCCATCCTGTGTGATCAGGGGATGCAAATAAGGAATACATTTCCACACATCCAACCCACCCACTGACGAGTGTTCCTTCCCCAGCTCCATCCATGACATTCACTCTGTGGAAGCCCAAGTCCACGTCACTGCCAAATTTCTCCATTTAGTCTCACTGAACTGGATCGCTGTCCTGATTAACATGGGTCTGATTGTTCACGTCAATAGCGGACAGGATGGAGGACTCAAGGTGTTTGGTGTGATTCGCAATGGTTCTTGACTGTCCCTCAATTAACACCAGCATGTTTCTTAACACTGAAAAGGAGAGAAAGGGAACAAAACAAGAGTCTTTTAAGTTTGTGATGCCTGTTGTCAACCATGCACCCGAGGGAGGAAGTGGAAGCTTACAAGGGAAGGTGCTGTCCATGCAGCTGAGAAGCATCTCTCCAGTTTGCAGAATATGAGAGGTCAGGTGCTTATGGCTACTCACCTCTCTCTGAAATCTCTGAGAACAAAACCATCACTCAATTGTGTCAAACTGATACTTTTAAGTTTTGAATCCCTGAAATTGTGGACAATACCTGATACTCAGGAAGTGACCTCTTCATGTTGTCATTGTCTACGGTGGGTCGAGCCAACATCTCTATCTTATCAGAAGCCTTGTAGAGCCAGTGGATATATTGATCCAAGAGTGAGCAAAACATCTGTCACACACACACACACACACACACACACACACGTTTCACACACACTATCTGCCTCTGACACTCAAAATTTGAGTTGCATAGAGCACTGTCTGCAGTGGATGCGATATGTTTCGGGATAATCGTGCTGGCCATCGTAGCACAACATCAAATAGACTTTTGCACAATACAGTCTGCCAAATCTAAGACTAAATTAGCCATTTTCCTGGAATTAAGTAGTAAAATTATTATTTGTGCCCATAAACTATTTTGGGGGAATACAAACCAGGAACATCTGATGCATGGTGAATGTGCTTTATTTCTAGACCACTCATGTCACTTCAAGGCAATTCCAGCACTTTTACAATCAGCTCATTCCCCCTTTCACATGAATTAGTAGCTTGCTTGATGTAAGCCTTCTATTCCAATGATTATCGGTTTACAAGCAAGCACAAATTGCATGTTTGATATAATATAAACACCTCAATCAGAATAAAAATGTCAAATCTGAATGGAATTTCATCTGATTTCACTGGGGTAGAATATTCAAATTTATAGAAGATAATTCGGAATACAGCGAGGAAAAGATGTCTGTGACTGCTTCATCTGGACAAATGCACAGTCGTGATGGAGCTTCGTGGAACCAGTTGGTTGTAGAAAGGGTTCATTTTAAGAGTTCATGCGCAAAAGCCGAGAAACACCAATTAAAAAAAAATGGCCCATTAAGTAGCCATTTATATTACTTTTCATTTCACATAATCAATTCTGTAGCAAAACAAAGGTCATGATAAAGACTACTTAAGTAAGTCATTCAATGCAAATAGCGATAAACACTTCTTGACTTTTTATGCAAAACACACTATTTCCACAGACCCAATGAATGCCCGGGAATCAGGTCACGTGTCATGTACTCTGATGCAACATCTCGGCGCCCTAGCTGACACAGCGGACAATGTCAGGACATTTGTAGCTAATTGATTGTTCTGTAATCAATGGATCCTTTTGATGACGCAAACGAGCCTGTAGGTCCTTTCTCTTCAGGGATGGAAAAGGAAGCAGCAACCGTCAGTAAAAAAAATGAGTATTTGAACACCCTGCTATATTGCAAGTTCTCCCACTTAGAAATCATGGAGGGGTCTGAAATTTTCATTGGAGGTGCATGTTCACTGTGAGAGACAGAATTTTTTTGGGGGGAGGCAGCTAATTTTCAATATATTTTATTCTTTCATGACCTGTTCAGAACATTGTCATCATATTTATTTCACAGGAAATTAATAATATGCAAATATTTATCTGGTTTTGCAATGAAACAAGCAGATTTATCTGGTTTGGCATAAAAATGAAGTCTTAATGATCTAATTAGTTGATTTCCCAAACACAAACATTTCTCATTGCTTTCCTTTGTTGCATATTTTTATTCAAGAAAATAGTGATTTTGATATATTCACAGTACATAAAATCTACAGAAACAAAAATGTATATATCTGGTTTTGCATCTTAACTTTTCATTTCTTGAAGCTACATGTGCACGGTACCATCTGCTGGCCATGTTTGTAATTACAGGGAGCTGTTTCCTCATGAGTGATGGATTGAATTCACACATTTGTTTTGGCTCTTGGGAATGACCATGTACTACAAAAAAATGTATGAACAAATAATAAATCGACAAAATGTAAGATAAAAAAATGAATAAAAAGAAAGTGTGAATGTTTTTCGTGTTCATAAGTGCTTCCAGTATGATATGGCTAATTTCATGTTTTTTTACCTTGCATGCATACGCAGGCATAGGACAGTGAAAGTGCTTGTGGAACTTGGGAGAGGGCACTGAAGATACATGCCTGCATAACTTTGACAATAATGTAAAGGGGAGATTTATGATTATTTATCTTTATTATTATCTTCTCCCTTAACTCTTCTCACTGTTAACCAAACTATCAATACACTATCCAGACTCTCAATATGACTGCAATTCTCCACAAAACATCATGCCAAATTCTGAACCACTTCCCGAATGGTGTTACAGCCGAGGAGGGAGGTTTCGGACGTCGTCATTTCTGGCCCCTCCCCCAAATGAGTCTCGCTTCACAGAAATGCCCATTAATTACTCGACACGCTCTGAAGCCTTGGCACATTTTGTAACATGACAAATGCGGCATGGCCTGATTGTTTACGCACAGGATAAATTTGAAGGCTCCCGAAAGAGAACCTTTTAACTACAGTGTTCCCTCGTTTGATGCGAGGGTTAAGTTAAAAAAAATACTTGCATTAAAGGGCCACCGACACGTCAAACATTATTTTTACTATCTCATTAATTTAAAAAAAAAAAAAAAATTCAGCCAGAATGGACCAGTCCGTTTGTTCACAGCACGTCAGAATGTTGCAATATATGGATTTTTGCATCTCCTGCCATGAAAATCCTCTCTAGGCATTGGGTGTTGCAAATGAACCAGGAAGTGATGTTTTTTTTTTGCAGACACCCACACTGGCGGGTTCGTGCGTTTATACCAGTTTTACTGGCGAGAAATTAGCTGTTTTTTTTCTGTGTGTTAGCCAAAATTCCAGCCTGTTGTATTGCTGGATTTTGCTTGAACACTCAGGACGATTGATTCACTCTTCACACGTTTCCAAAAAACCTGGTTCGTCGTGAAAAATGGATTGCACAGGTGCAAAGGACAAGAGCTTTGTGGATTCCAAATGACAGGTAAATGTGTATAGAGATATTTAAAAAAATAATAGTTGGAAGGGACTAATTTTTTTTTATAGCATAAGTTATGTGTGAATTTAGAATAAATCCCCAGGTATAAACACTCGACCCCTCCACTCTAGGTGTCTACAAAAATCGTCACTTCCTGGTTCTTGTTCAACACAAAAGCCTTAAGAGACTTTTCATGGCGGTAGATTGAAAAAATTCAATATACAATATATAATTCTGAAGTGCTGTGAAGAAATGGATGACTCCATTCCGGCTGATTTTTTTGGGTGAACAACATACTAAATTTTATGTTTTAGGTGTCAGTGGCACGTTAAAACACAAAATGTTCAAACCATTGGAGATTTAAAAAAAAAAAAAAAGTACACTATTCTAGAATGAAACCAAACATCGAAACTGGTTTTAGGCCAAAACAATCACAAAATAAATTGAGATCAGACACAATTGGTTTGGGAAATATTGTCAAAGCAGTAAGCAAACAAATAGGAATTGGAGACTATTCAGTTGTTTTTGGAAGCCATGCCGCTGAAAGGGGTCTCTACTTACGTGTGTATGTTGCATCAGAGAGCAATTTTGGTCCTGGTCCTCCCGGACGACCTTTTGAGGGTCTTTCAGGTAGAGGCCACAAAGCTGCTCTACCAACGTCTCCCCCTCCTGAAGACTTTCCTGAGTTAGTCCTGCAACAACAGACTTTTTCCATGAACTGGAACTTGTCTTCACCACCTCAGTTACCATGATCAGCTAATGATGAACAGAAAATAGCGCTCACTAATATGAAAATGTTGCATTTGCACTGCAAACCCAATATGACACACTTCTGTTTTGAGTACAGCGGTTAGAAGAAAAGTCAAATGAAGTTGGGAAATTGTGGAAAACAAAAACAGATACAATGATTTGAAAATAATTTTCAACCTATGTTCAATTGAATACACTCCAAAGACAAGATATTAATATATTCAAAGTGATAACCATTTCTGGCAGCTATTCTCTCCTTTTGAATTTGATGCATTGTATCACATTCAAGAGAACCTGAGAAACCTGTTTGGAACATTGGAAACAGTGATTTGCAAAATGTATGTTTCATGTGGGCGGCACAGTGGATCAGCTGGTAAAGCGTTGGCCTCACAGTTCTGAGGACCCGGGTTCAACCCCTGCTTGAGTGGAGTTTGCATGTTCTCCCCATGCCTGTGTGGGTTTCCTCTGGCTACTCCGATTTCCTCCCACATCCCAAAAACATGCAGCATTAATTGGACACTCTAAATTGTTTATAGGTGTGATTGTGAGTGCGGCTGTTTGTCTTTATGTGCCCTGTGATTGGCTGGCAACCAGTTCAGGGTGTACCCTAGCTCCTGCCCGTTGACAGCTAGGATAGGCTGTAACACTCCCTGCGGACTTCCTGAGGATAAACGCCGAAGAAAATGGATGGATGGAAGTTTCATATGAATCATATATTTTTAGACAACGTTCTCACATTTTATTGTTCCAAAGCTCTTAAAAACAGTATTCTGTGTCTTGGATAACCGGTGAAGAAAATGGATGGATGTTTCATATGCATCACATATTTTTAGACAACCTTCGTACGTTTTATTGTTCCAAAGCTCTTAAAACATTATTCTGTGTCCTTTCAAATGTGCTCAGGCCTGTTTTGACTACTCCCTGTTTTTCTTTTCCTTTCTCATCCTCTGCATGAAGATAGTTTTGAGTGCAAATGGGTGAAGCTGCATGACAATGAGAGACTGGACTTCTTTTTTTTGTTACAGTTTCATTCCAGTGTACCAAGTTGTAACAATGTGATTTTTGCTGGTTTTTTTGCAAAGATTTCTCTCTTTCTTGTGATAAAAACCCCAAAAGGCAGGATTGCTTCTTTACTTATCTTGACAGAAAAAGATTTGCCAAAACATGTCATGATTTGATATAAAAGGAGCAATCCTGAAAGGCTCAGATGTTCACAAGCAGGGCTGGGCCAATCTTCACCACTTTGTGAACAACTGCATGAGCAAAAAGTCCAGCAGTTTCTGAAAGTTTCTCAACAGACAATGACAAGGAAGTTAGGTAATTCATCTTCTATGGTCCATAATATCATGAAAAGAGTCAGAGAATCTGGAGACATCTCTACAGCTCAGTGGCAAGGCCAAAGACGCCAATAACGTCAGGCAGCACTGGATTTAAAAAAAACGGGATAACCGTGTAAATGATATTGTCACGTGGGATCAGGAAAACTTCAGAAAAATCACTGTCAGGTCATACAATTTCTTGCTATATCTACAAATTCAAGTTAAAACGCGACAATGCAAAGTGAAAGTTATAGAACAAGAAATACTGCCAGGTTCTTTGTGCCTTAGTTCATCTGAGATGGAGTGACACAAAGTGAAAAAGTGAGTTGTGGTCTGATGAGTCCACATTTCAAGTAGATGGAAATAATGTTGTGTCCTCCAAGCCAATGAGAAAAAGGACCATCTGGATTATAATCAGTGCAAAGTTCAAAAGCCTGCACCCATGGTGGTTTTGGGGGTATGCACGCCTTGGACATATGTCAAGCACCATGAATGCTGAAAGGTAGCGGTTTTGGAGCAACATTTGCTGCCATCCAAATAATGTCTTTTTCAGGGACGTCTCTTAATTGTTTCAGCAAGACAATGGCGAGCCACATTCTGCACTTATTACAGCAGCATGGCTTTTTAGTAAAATAGTGCAAGTACTAGATTGGCCTGCCGGCAGTCTAGACATGTATCTCATTGAAAATGTGTCACATTATGAAACATGAACTAGGACAAAAAGAGACTTCATACTGTTCAACTGAATCTGTACATCAAGCAACAATAGGGAACATTTCCACCTATAAAGAATCAACATTCAGTGTCCTCAGTTTCCAAATGCTTAGTGACTGTTGTTAAAAGCAAATGTTATGTTATATAACACAGTGGTAAACATGCCTGTGCCAACTTTTTTGGAATCTGTTGCAGGCATCAGATTCAAAATGAGTGACTTT
This sequence comes from Syngnathoides biaculeatus, assembly GCF_019802595.1. Taxonomy (NCBI): domain Eukaryota; kingdom Metazoa; phylum Chordata; class Actinopteri; order Syngnathiformes; family Syngnathidae; genus Syngnathoides; species Syngnathoides biaculeatus. The sequence continues at coordinate 27,745,149 of NC_084651.1, forward strand.
TTGAAGAAAAGAAATAAGAACAGTTTTAACATTCAATATCTTGCGTATGCAGTGTATTCAATTGAATATAGGTTTTAAAAGGAGTTGGAAACCTTCTTACTCCCTTTTTATGTACACGATACAATGTGCTAAATTCACTGGAATTGGGGTCTGCAGTAAGAGAACAATTGGAAGCCTCAAAGCTCATGTTTATTGAATGACATGGAGTACCTGATTCAGTTGCACTCTTATTTATGTTTATGGCTGCGCTTCCGTCATCTCTTTTGCTCTTGTCCAGTTTGGCATCACCATTTTTAGCCAGTTCTTTTCTTGGCTGTGATATAATAGAGAATATCGAGGTGTAGTCCAAACCATCACAAATGGGTGTAACTGGACAGTTTAGCCTGGCTGTTGCATCCTTTACCTTCAACATAGTTGAAATAGCTCCAGTCATACATCTGAACCATGTAAGTATTACTCACTTTAATTCATGGAATTAAATTCACTTATCCATTTCATTTTCGTCACTAGGGTTGTGGAGCGTGTCCCAGCTAACTTTGGGAGAGAGGCAGAGTATGTCCTGGACTGGTTACCAGCAAATTACAGGACACATGCCAAACAACCATTAACACTAACACCTAAAAACAATGCAGACTCTCCAATTAACCTAAGGTTTTGTAAGGTTTGAGTAATCCACAATCCCCAGAGAAACCCCAGATAAGCACAGCGAGAACATGCAAACTCCTTATATGATTTAATATTAAAAAAATATATATATCTTTCACAATTTCTGACAATAATTCCCAATGTAATGTAAAACTAATGCTTGGTGAAAATGGGGCCTCATAGTAGGTGCACCCTGCAACTTTTGAAAGTATATGCCACTTCCACAATACTGACCTGTCTAGTGAGGAGGAGCACATTCCTCTCTAAGTGATCGGGTAGAGACCAAAACTCCTTGTCAAGGTCCGCACCTGCAGATTGTGACTGAGGAAGAACACTTGTTGCATGAATAACACTGGAAGAGGGTCGTGCATTCTGATGATTGTGCAGACTTTGACATTGACACTTCATAACACCTTTGTCCAGAAAGTCCACACTGTCCGAAAACAACCCAGGGGAGGGTGTTGTAGAGATAAATGAAGAGTTTAGACCTGTAAAACAGATTTTCTGCTTTTCTCCTTTTGTCTTTATGGTATTGCTTAGGTTTAAGTCTGACCCAGACAGGCTGGTGCGACAAAGATTATCCAGTTCAATACCAGAATCCTTTAAGTTCATGTCGTGATGTTGGAGGGCGTCACCCTGGAACTCAATGCTCTTCCACTTACTGTCCATCTGCCCAGGACTTAGAGGGTAGGTGTAGTCCAGCAAAGCTTGATACTCTTTGTTTGGATCCCAGGCTCCAGTGTACTTATTTGTGGACATGGGCAAAGATTTAGGGATAGCGCAGTTCCAATAGTTTGCTTCATAATATGACATGGTTCGTCTTCTTGACGTCCCTCCTATATAGCAGATACTTTCTTTTTTTAGGTCTGTTTGGTCTCTCTTAGAGTAAGAGCAGGGGCATGGACTATAGGTAGGGTACAAAACAGTGGATGTTAGTTGCCGCCTCAAAGGAAGGTCTTTTTCCTGGAACTCCAGGATGGAGCTGGAAAGACCACATTGAATTGATTCAACAACTGTTTCTTCATGTTGTAACCCACTGCTAAAATCTGAGCTCTCCAATGGTAAGCTCCACTCATCTTTAGATGCTGAATAAGAGGAGACACCACTGGGAGTGAAGCGGTTGCTCACTGGGTATGGGTCTTCTTCTAACCAAGTAAGCAAATTATTGTTGATGGAATGCTGACCATGTATTCTGCTGACACCAGCATGCATCTGCTATGAAATAGGAAAGAATATATTAAAAAAAAAACAAAAAATAAAAGTCAGTCAATGTACAGTGCATCCTTTATGAGAGTCATGACAGGAGGTTTTGAGATTACAATGGCACACAAATTAAGTCTAGAATTAGCTGTTGGAAAATGTTTTTTTAATGTAATTGTTTAATAGCAATGGCCTAGAAATAGTTTTAATGTGAATACTTGCAATACTTGTGATTTTACTAACTCAATTTCTGTAGGTTGGTGAAAGACTGGGGTGCATCCAGACGTGGTCAAATTCGGGTTACGTCGCACCTCTGAGCTGAACTCCATTATAAACCGAGGAACCCCTGTCTGGAACTCATTTTAATAATTCCTATTCTCATAGAACACGACGGGGCATGTGTTCATACACTGCAATGTGCAGTGTTCTGATGACCACTTCCGGGGTGTTAATGCATTCTTGTTTAACGTGGGAGGCTATAAGCAGCGTAGTATAATTTCACTAACGGGGGAAGCTAATCTATGACAACATTAAAAGAAACCATAGAAAACTATTGGAAAAACTGAAGTAAATATACTTCAAGAGGGTAATATAGTTGAATATGTATAAATTTATTACATACTGCAATTTTTTCCAAAAATATTTTCAGTCAATAGAGTGCATTATATTTAGGTATGGATGGAAAAATAAAAAATAGAAATCACATTGTATAGTCATATGAGGGCCCGTAGCTCATATACAGGTACATAAAGTGGTTAAAAAAAAGGTATACATTTCTATATGATATTCGATGTCTTAACTTAAAAGATTTATATATATTACGGTAATGTGCTCCACCAACCTAAAATCTGAACGCTGACCTCCCGTGGGGGATGGGGGGGCTTTGCATTTTACGATCGTTAGTGTAGCATATTTGTTAATACCGCATCACACATCAGAAACAACTGCCCGTGAGTTTGTTATAACTTAAACGATGACAAAAAATGTCGACTATAAGAGCTAGTTGTGCAGGCGCTTTTAAAAGAAATGTCATCACTCTGGCCGATGACGTGGCCAAACCGGAAACATGAGCTGAAACTACGTAGTGTGATCGTGCGATCATTAAAAAAAAAAAAAAAGGATAGCACACACAATATAAATGCTCACTTTTTTAAAAAAGTGCCCATTCCGCTCATTTCTATGTAGTTTGAGCTTTTGTTTTGATCGTGACCTGACGGGATGAAGCCGAATAGGGGCAAGAGGGTGCACTATTAGCACAGTGGATGTTCCTCTCAAAGCGCTGACAATAAGAAATAAAGGGAAGCAAGACTCTTGGGATTCAAAAAATGTTTCCTCATAAACGCCATGGATGGCACAGAGGATGACATGATGTGGAGCAAGATGGGATCACTGTTCATGAATGTAGGAAGCACCAGAACTGGACCAATTCATCAATAATGAGTTTGACAGTGATGCATCTAGGGTAGCTACGATGGTTATTTTTCACATTGGAGATGAGTCAGATGCATCTTTTGAAGTCTTGACCAAGGATTTGTAATGTAGAGGATAAACTGCAGTACCCACAAATATTTAATATTTAATGCATAATAATGTCAGTTAAACAGTGTTAAATGGTTTATTTATTTAAGACGGTAATACAGTGAAGAAAATGAGTATTTGAAGACCCTGCTATATTGCAAGTTCTCCCACTTAGAAATCATGGAGGGGTCTGAAATTTTTTATTGTAGGTGCATTCCACGGTGAAAGAGATAATCTAAAAAGAAAAATCCAGAAATCACAATGCATGATTTTTTAACGATTTATTTTTGTGATGCAGTTGCAAATAAGTATTTGAACACCTGTCTGTCAGCTAAAATTGTGACCCTCAAAGACCTGTTAGTCCACTTTTAAAAGTCCACCTCCACTCCATGTATTATTCTGCATCAGATGCACCTGTGTGAGGTTGTTAGATGCATAAAGACACCTGTCCACCCAACACAAACATGACAGTCAATCTCAACCGGAGTGGAGCTCCATACAAGATATCACCTCGTGGGGTCTCAATGATCCTTAGAAAGGTAAGGAATCAGCCCAGGACCACAGGACAGGACTTGGTCAATGACCCAAAAAGAGCTGGGACCACCGTTTCCAAGGTGAATGTTGGTCATGCACTAAGACGTCATGGTTTGAAATCATGCATGGCATGGAAAGTTCCCCTGCTTAAACCAGCACATTTCAAGGCCTGTCTCAAGTTTGCCAATGACCATTTGAATGATACAGAGGAGTCATGGGAGAAAGGTCTGTGGTCAGATGAGACCAAAATGGAACTTTTTGGTCAAAATTCCACTGACCGTGTTTGGAGGAAGACGAATGATGAGTCCCATCCCAAGAACACCATCCCTACTGTGAAGCATGGAGTGGTAGCATCGTGCTTTGGGGGTGTTTTTCTACACATGGGACAGGACGACTTTATTAAGGAGAGGATGACCACGGCCATATATTGTGAGGTTTTTGGGAACAACCTCTTTCCCTCGGTCAGAGCATTGAAGGATGGGTCGTGGGTAGGTCTTTCAACATGACAATGACCCGAAGCACACAGCCAGGAAAATCAAGGAGTGGCTCCGTAAGAAGCATATCAAGATTCTGGCGTGGCCTAGCACTGGCTAGACCTATTCTCCGGACCTAAACCAAAGAGAAAATCTTTGGATCTAGAGAAGATCTGTATGGAGTGATCTGAAATCCCTCCTGCAGTGTGTGCAACCCTGGTGAACGACAGGAAACGTTTGACCTCTGTAATTGCAAACAAAGACTACTGTACCAAATAACATTGTTTTCCTCAGGTTTTCAAATACTTATTTGCAGCTGTATCACACAAATCATTAAAAAAAAAAAAAAAAATCATGCATTGTCATTTCTGGATTTTTCTTTTGAGATTATCTCTCTCACAGTGGACATATACCTACAATGAAAATTTCAGACCACTCCATGATTTCAAAGTGGGAGAACTTGCAATATAGCAGGGTGTTCAAATACTTACTTTCTTCACTGTATGTGAACTCATATGCATTATCAACAGTATTAATAAAATGTTATGCCATCGTTGAGCATTTATTAGAGCTGGTTGAGGGATTCTGTTCTGACAATAGCAGGGACCAGGAGAAGCGTGTCCTTTAGCCTGTCCCAAGATATACATTACCATTGGATCAGTACATGCGCAAAGATTATTAGTCATGATTGTTGTACAGATGTTTTTTTTTTTGAAAAACAATACAAGTACAAACAAAAGTACAAACTTAGCAAAATATAAATACAGATAATTCCTAATATTTTGAGCATATGGATAGCAGCAAATTGGTGGTGTGCATCGTACATTGGTAGAAGGGTTTTCCTGATTTTTTTTTTTTTAGGCCAACCTTGGGGGGGCACATTATACTTGAGAAATTACGGTAATCTTCTGTCTTTGTAAAGCTCTCCATCCTTAAAGTGAATGGAAGTTTTTTTTTTTTTTTAAATGCAGAATTCGAATCTGAAATCAGTTATGAAGGAAACATTTTTATTTCTCGATTATTGTCAAAAAATTATCGCACATTCTTGGATTCGCCGGAAAAAGACGAAAAAGAAGCGGAGACAGTTGAATGAAAACGTGACGTCAGAACTGGTGGCAACATTGGTGAGCATTGGAATACATTGAAAGAATAACGATGAATTTTCCGATATTTCGAACGATGAACACTATTCTGAACGGCGAAGAATACGAGCTTTGTAAATGCGTTCAAGGTTATCGATTTGAGCCAGTTAGCAGCATACACGTTCGAATGCAGATAAAATAGATGGCCATGAAGAAAGTGCCCGCACGCAGTGAGCAGGACATCCCTGGTGTTGGAAACAAAGACTGGTGAGTATTTAAGTTCTTGTTTGGTTTAGATAGTCATAAACTGATAAATTGTAAAGACTTTGATATCCTGAATATATATACAAAATTTTCGGTCTTGTTTTAAAATTATGCAAATGCAGTGTATTTAATAAATAGGGACGCGACCACCTCGCCGTTCATTGTACAGTGTGATGGAGCTTCCTGTGCTTGTATGAGAAACTATCTGTGGTACAATGTGTTCACCTGTAGTGACGTCAGAGGTTAGCCACACGTGTTTTTCCAGAAACAGTAAACTAGGTTAAAGTTCGTGGACTTTAATTCATAAACATATTTTTGGGTGAAAACCTCAAAAAGGTTAGGCATTTTATGGTATTGAACATATATTTTTGTCTAGATAAGATAATTTGCATTAGAAATTAGACATCCTATACACTTTAAACGTTTTTATTTGCACACAAATGAGACGGCATGATGGGACGACCGGTGAGCACACAGTTGTGAGTACCAAGGTTGAAATCCCTGCCCGGATTGTGTGGAGTTTGCATGTTCTCCCCCTTGCTGTGTGGGGTTTCTATGGGCACTCCTGTTTCCTCCCACATCCAGAAAACGTGCACAGTAATTGAAGACACTAAATGCCCGTAGGTGTGAAGGCGAGTGCGAATGGTTGTTAACAGTGCCTTGAGAACGTATTCGGCCCCCTTGAACTTTAAAAAAAGCCAGATTTGCCTTTTGGAGCTGATTGGCTGCATCATCGAAGCTCCACCCAGCAACCTTTCTCCCTCTCTTCTTTTTCGCCATTTTGCACAGCTGTTGACTGTGTGTGCATATTCTCTCTAGTTCAAAATGAATCCAAAGCGCTCATGCTTGATCTTAAAGCTGCTGCCGAAACACCCAAGCTGAAGAGAAAGATGCAAAATTAGAGGATTGCTTAAAAATGAAGCTGCTTCCATTTTGTGGACAGCGGATTGCAAAAAAAAAAAAAAAAAAAAACCCACCCCCCGCCCCAAAAAAAAAATAAAAATAAAAACGTGCCTGGTCACAGGATGAAGAGGAGGGGAGGGAGCTGATGGATCAGCAAAAAAGTGAAACGTTGAGATGATCAAAGACCGCAGAAGTTATGCTTTTGTGGCGCCATGATGGTGTGAATCAATCGGCAGTGCCCCACATACAGAATGATGTGACATACATCAACCTGAAGCTGCAATGAAGCATTCAACCCCTCGAGGACGAGACATAGGTTGGTTTAAAAATTTTCAAAAGCGTGCGACAATATGGTACGAGCTGTCGAGCTTAGGAATTGTGTTGATGCCATTATGTCCTTGCACAAAATGTTGAATTAAATGGATTAATTGTAGATAAAGTTCTCATATTTGCTCTCCTGTTTTGCTTTCCAATGCTTAATAGGCTTCAATTGACTTGTTTGCTTACGGTTGCTTATCAACTTTATCGTGTTTGTTACATTTCGGACCGCCCTAAGGAAATAAAAAAGAGGATTTGCGGCGATTTGGCCAAAACTGGTTGGAGATGGTGAGAGAGACGCGTTCCTCTTGTCAGGAGGGTGTGCCACACTGGCGAAATGGAAGTGATTCAACAGCGGCACACCCGAAGTGACATCACAACAACGCGCCACGGGCATTCGGTGCTCCACGAGAAGACCACGCGTTTGCTTTGTGACTTTCTGAACCACAATAAAATGCTATTTTATTGTTATTGTTTAACTAGACACTTGTAGTGTTGTAATTTTGTCTCAAGAGAGCAATGTATAAAAGCTGTGCTGTTGAATCTTCTTCAGATTATGTGTGTGTGATGATGATGATGGTGTATTTCGTGACGTGATTACAGTGAAAAATAAATATGACAAAAAGGTCACAAATATACAGAGAACTATATAGTGGACAAGCGCTACACCCTCGCTAGGATCCTCGAGCGTGCATGGGAGTTTGCCCGCCCTGTCTACATGTGTTTTGTGGACTTGGAGAAGGCGTTTGACTGTGTCCCTCGGGAAGTCCTGTGGGGGGTCCTTTGGGAGTATGGGTTGCCGAACCGCCTGATATGGACTGTTTAGTCCCTGTACAGCCAGGGTCAGAGTTTGGTCTGAATTGCTGGCACCAAGCCAGACTCGTTTCTGGTGAGAGTTGGACTCTGGTAAGGCTGCCCTTTGTCACCGATTCTGTTCATAGTTTGTCCGGATAGGTAGGTTTGGTGGCCTCAATATTGCATCTCTCCTTTTTGCAGATGATGTGCTTCTGTTGGCTTCATGAAGCCATGATTGCCAACACTCACTACAGCGGATTGCAGCAGAGATTGAAGCGGCTGGGATGAGAATCAGCACCTCCAAATATGTGACCATGGTCCTCAGTCAAAAAAGGGTGGTGTGCCGTCTCCAGGTCGAGGATGAGATCCTGCCCCAAGTGGAGGAGTTTAAATATCTTGGAGTCTTGTTCATAAGTGAGGACAGAATAGAGCAGGGGATTCAATGCGGGCGTTGTCTTAATCTCTTGGGATAAAGAGAGAGCTAAGTAAAAAGGAAAAGGTCTCAATTTACTAGTGGATCCCCGTTCCTACCCTCACCTGCAGTCACAAGCTGTGGGTTGTGACTGAAAAAACAAGATGCCGTAAACAAGCAGTCAAAATGAATTTCTCTGGAGGGTGTCCAGGTTCTCCCTTAGAGATAGGGTGACAAGCTCAGTCATCCGGGAGGGCCTGAGTGTCGAGCTGCTGCTCCTCCGCATTGAGAGGAGCCAGATGAGGTGGCTGGGGCATCTGATTCGGACGCTTCCCGGACACCTTCCTGGTGAGGTGTTCTGGAAATGTTCTACCGGAAAAAGACCCCGGGGACGACCCAGGACACGCTGGATCCCCCCGGAAGACCTGGATGAAGTGGCTGGGGAAAGGGATGTCTGGGCATCCCTGCAAAAACTACTGCCCTGGCAACCCGACCCAGAAAAGTGGTAGAAGATGGATGGACATCATAAATATGATCCATATGAATTCATTAAATATGATTACTTCTTGGATATATGATGTCACTGCACTTGAATATGATTTTAATTAAAGACAATTATTTTCAAAACACTGTACTTGCCCTCAGTTGATGAAGTTGCTGAGTCTTCTTTAAAATAGATAGCTGTCCGACAGAGAACAGAGGCTCTCTCATCACATACTGTCTGTCAGTCAGATACCTGGAAGTGGTCGCCATGGTAACACATTTCTGGGGCTGTTCTTCCTCCCCTTTTGTAGCTCCTTTGTCACTTGCAATGTCTTCTGCATTCAGTCTTCTGCCGTGTTTCATATATGTATCTGGAACATGCGCCTTCGATGGAGAGCTGCATTCAACGGTATTCATTGGATAAAATGTCATATATGAAGATCCTGGCAATGACATGAACATTAAAAAAAAAAAAAAATTAAAAAAATCAATTTCAGAATGTAAAAATTGTATAATTTTAAAATAATTGTACAACCATTATATATGCCTGTAAGTCACAGAGAAGAGGCAAACATTGTCAGACCCCTTGTAGAGTAAGGTTACTGACCAATCTATCTTTAAGAACAGTTTTATCAGGAGTGGAGGGAGTTGGCATACGGGTGTTGCTGTATAGAAATTTCTGGGAGGCTCACAACACCCCAGTGTGGATGGACCAGTAAAGGGTGAGACTGATACTGTAGTTCAGAACCATCCAAAAGCCTAAAGTACAGGGAGTCCTCGGTCTACGACTGAGAGCCAATCCTAGAGTAGCGATTTAACACGAATTTCAATTTAAGTCGGATTATACCATAAAAATCAGAATTTACATCAAAATACTTTGTATAAAAAACAAATACATTGAAATAAGATGATGTACTGAGCATTACTGCTGAGAGATGGATGGAGAAGAAGAAGGGGAGGCTGTGCTTAGCGATTGGGAAGGAAACTGGTCCTCAATCCTCTCCATCTCGACAAGTATCAAACAACCTTTTTTGTGATCATTGTATTTGACATAGGAACGGAACCCTTCACATGCGCTAAAATACAGGCTTTGTCTTGAATAATTGTTATCACGGTCGACCGACTCAAGCCTCGGTGGTGTTGGTGTCTCTCCTTTCTCTCATCTTATGATCTTCAGCTTCGTTTCCATGGTAATGGATTTTCTTTTGGCTGCAGAAGCATTGCTAAAAGACACAGCTTTCTTCTTTGGGGCGTTAATGTCTAAAAAGGAGGACAAAAAAATGAAAAGATACTCCTGGCGCACAAACACGGACAAGCATTAGCCAGACAAAATGCCGGACGGGGGGCGGGTGTTGTAAAGTCGAAACGTCTTGGGTTGAGACCGTTTTAACCCGAGGACTCCCTGTATTGTCCCGCTTATTGAAAGGGGGTTGGAAGCTCAACATATGCAAAGAAGATCATCATTATTAAACAATCACAACAGCCTGTCAAGTCTTTTACTTCTTTACAAATTAATTTGAAAGAGGAACCAAAGTAAGACAAAAGCAAAAAATGCTGACAATTTTTTTTTCTTCATCTGGGGAAATCTCACAGGAGGGTTCTATTCACACTCAGTTCTTTCAATCCTCCAAATAAAATAAGATTCGTTAGTATGTCTACACATGAAGTTTTCAAACTGTTGGAATAAAAGGTTTTCCACAAATGTTTGGAAGAAAGTCCAGTTTTCACTAAGTAGCAGATACAGTACCAAACAATATTTTGTTTTCTTTATTTTAGTGAGAGTAACGCCTGCTTTTCGCCAGTACCTCCCTTACACATTTCTCATTTACTCCAAACTTTCTTTCTGCTGCTCCATTACCATTTTCGGCACATTTCAATACTTCTGGCATGCAATCTGCAGAAAATTATTTTCTTTTCAAAACCATTTTTGTGCATTCCTTCTCACTTCTTTTTATAGGTTACCACTAATGTGGAATTTTCAGAGGTACAGAAGTAACATGTCCAGATACAGTGTCAGTGTGAAAATAATGGATTAGTGGCTCAGAAAATAGATGGATGGATATAATAATGTGCTATTAATTTGACATATACAGTGTCTTGTCAAAGCATTCGGCCACCTTGAACTTTTCAACCTTTTGCCACATTTTAGGCTCCAAACCAAAATATAACGTTCATTATTATTATTATTTTTTTTTTAATCATGGCTCAACAAGTGAGAAACAATCGAGAAGTGGAAAGAAATCTATTGAATATTTTATACTTTTTTAACAACAAAAAAACTGAAAAGTGGGGTGTGCAATATTATTTGGCCCCTTTACTTTCAGTGCAGCAAACTCACTCCAGAAGTTCAGTGAGGTTCTCAGAATGATCCAATGTTGACTGGTGATGATAAATATAATCCACCTGTGTGTAGTCTCCGTATAAATGTACCAGCTTGGTGATAGTTTCAGGGTTCTGTTTAAAGTGCAGAGAGCATCATGAAGACCAAGGAACACACCAGGCAGGTCTGAGACACTGTTGTGGAGACGTTTGAAGCCAGATTTGGATACAAAAAGATTTCCCAAGCTTTAAACATCTCAAGGAGCACTGTGCAGGCAATCATATTGAAATGCAAGGTGTATCAGACCACTGCAAATCTACCAAGAGCCGGCCGTCCCTCTAAACTTTCACCTCAAACAAGGAAAAGACTGATCAGAGATGCAGCCAAGAGGCTCATGATCACTCTGAATGAACTGTAGAGATCTACAGCTGAGGTGGGAGAGTCTGTCCAACAATCAGTTGTACACTGCACAAATCTGGCCTTTATGGAAGAGTGGCAAGAAGAAAACCATTTCTCAAAGCTATCCATAAAAAGTCTCGTTTAAAGCTTGCCACAAGCCACCTGGGAGACACACCAAACATGAAACCAAAGCGAACACAATGCAAAACGATATGTTTTGCAAAAAAGCAACACAGCTCATCACCCTGAACACACCATCCCCACTGTCAAACATGGTGGTGGCAGCCTCATGGTTTGGGCCTGCTTTTCTTCAGCATGGACAGCGAAGATGGTTAAAATTGATGGGAAGATGAATGGAGCCAAATACAGGACCATTCTGGAAGAAAATCTGTTGGAGTCTGCGAAAGACCTGAGACTGGGACAGAGATTTATCTTCGAACAGGCCAATAATCCAAAACATAAAGCCAAACCTACAATGGAATGGTTCACAAATAAATGTATCCAGATGTTAGAATGGCCAAGTCAAATTCCAGACCTGATTCCAATTGAGAATCGGTGGGCAGAGCTGATGCCTGCTCTTCACAAATGCTCTCCATCCAACCTCACCGAGCTGGAGCTGTTTTGCAAGAATGGGCAAGAATTTCAGTCTCTCGATGTACAAAACTGATAAACACATACCCCAAGCGACTTGCAGCTGGAATTGCAGCAAAAAGTGGCGCTACAAACTATGAATGCAAGGGGGCTGAATAATATTGCATGCCTGACTTTTCACGTTTTGTTAAAAAAATTATCCAACAAATTTCTTTACGCTTCACGATTGTGTCCCACTTGTTATTGATTCTTGACAAAAAAAAAATTATCTTTATGTTTGAGGTCTGAAAAGTTTAATGGGGCCGAATACTTTCACAAGGCACTCTAAATCGCTTTGGAGTATAAATCGCACCTCTGGCTGAAGTATGAAAAGAAAATGTGGTTTATAATTCGAAAAATATGGTAATATTATTCCAAGTCGTGCACTGAGATGACGGGTCATTCATTTTAACAAAGATAAGACACTTTTGTTTGCTCCTGCCGTTTGGGGCACAAGTGAGTCTTTGTGCATGTTCTTCTTCATAAGTTTTCACCGCTTCTTTGTTGGTTTTCAAAACTTCTTCTGGGTCAGAGGACTAAGCATCAAAACTGTGAACCGAAGTTTTAAAATTTTAATGATTCCAGGAGAGCTACAATGTTAGTCCCGGTTCCAATTGGTTCTCGATTTTCAGTGCCCAAATCCACGTCTGAGATGCACAAAAAAGAACAGCGCCGCACAAATCTCGGTCCACAGATGTACAGCATTGCTTACCTACCTATATCTGTGTGTGTTTTCTCTCTCTATCTATCTATCTATCTATCTATATATATATATATATATTGAGCAAGTTTCTTTCGGCGTCGCCACAGCGTGTCATCTCAGATGAACGCATATATATATATATATATATATATATGTTTGGCACAATTTTTACACCGGATGCCCTTCCTGACACAACCCTTCTCAGGGAGTGGAGGCCCCAGTGGGATATGAACCCACAACCCCTGGTTTACCAAACCAGTGCTCTAAACCACTGAGCTACAGGGCCTCTATATCTATATATATCTATATATATCTATATCTATAGATATAGATATATATATATCTATATATATAAAAAGAAGAAACCAGAAATCATTATGTATGATTTTTTTCAACGAATGTGTGATACAGCTGCAAATAAGTATTTGAACAGCTGTCTATCAGCTAGAATTCTGCCCCTCAAAGATCTGTTAGTCCATCTTTAAAGGTCCACCACTCAATGCATTATCCTGAATCAGGTGCACCTGTGTGAGGTCGTTAGCTGCATGAAGACACCTGTCCACCCAATGCAATCAGTAAGACTAAAACTTGTAACATTGCCAAGACCAAAGAGCTGCCCAAAGACACCAGAGACAAAATTGTATCAACTCCACACGGCTGGAAAGGGCTACAGGGAAATTGCCAAGCAGCTTGGTGAAAAAAGGTCCACTGTTGGAGCAATCATTAGAAAATGGAAGAAGCTAAATAAGACTGTCGATATCAATCGGAGTGGAGCTGCATCCAAGATAACACCTCATGGGGTCTCAATGATCCTTAGGAAGGTGAGGAATCACCCCAGGACTACACGACAGGACTTGGTCAGTGACCTGAAAAGACATGGGACCACTGTATCCAAGGTGACTGTTAGTAATAGAATAAGACGTCACGGTTTGAAATCATGCATGGCACGGAAGGTTCCCTTGCTTAAACCAACACATGTCAAGGCCTGTCTTCAGTTTGCCAATGACCATTTGGATGATACAGAGGAGTCATGGGAGAAGGTTTTATGGTCAGATGAGACTAAAATGGAACTTTTTGCTCATAATTCCACTAACCATGTTTGGAGAAAGACAAATGATGAGTTCTATCCCAAGAACACCGTGCCTACTGTGAAGCACGGGAGTGGTAGCATTATGTTTTGGGGGTGTTTTTCTGCACATGGGACAGTACGACTGCACTGTATACAGCAGAGGTTGACCGCGGCCATGTATTGTGAGATTTTGACGAACAACATCTTTCTCTCAGTTAGAGCACTGAAGATGGGTCGTGGCTGGGTCTTTGAACATCACAATGACCCGAAGCACACAGCCAAGAAAACCAAGGAGTGGCTCCGTAAGAAGCATACCAAGGTTCTGGTGTTGCCTAGAGAGTCTCCAGATCCAAACCCAATAGAAAATCTTTGGAGGGAGGTGAAAATCTGTGTTTCTCAGCGACAGCCCAGAAACAAGTCTAATCTCGAGAAGATGTGTGTAGAGGAGTGGGCCAAAATCCCTCCTGCAGTGTGTGCAAACCTGGTGAACAACTACACTAAACATTTGACCATTGTAATCGCAAACAAAGGCTACTGTACCAAATATTAACATTGCTTTTCTCAGGTGTTCAAATACTTATTTGCAGCTGGATCACACAAATAAATTGTTAAAAAAAAAATCCATTGTGATTTCTGGAATTTTCTTTTTAGATTCTCTCTCTCTCTCTCTCTCTCTCTCACTCTCTCTCACAGTGGACATGCACCTCCAATGAAAATTTGAGACTCCTCCATGATTTCTAAGTGGGCGAAGTTGCAATATAGCAGAGTGTTCAAATACTTATTTTCTTCACTGTACTTCTTGTGGCTTCCGAGGAAGCATGGCCCTGTCACAAGAGCTGCGGAGACAGTTCTACAGAGTGGTCATCGAATCAGTACTGTGTACCTCCATCACAGTCTGGTTTGGGGCCGCTACAAAAAATTACAAATTCCAACTGCAATGGACAATCAAAAGCGCTGAACCGATAGTCGGCACCACTCTATCCACTATTGAAGACTTGCATGTCACTCAAACTAGGTCCACAGTGGGCAAATCCTTTCTGAGCCTCCACATCCTGGCCACCAGCTCCTTCCGCCGGGAAAGCGCCACCGATCAATGAAAGTCAAAACTAGCAGGCATTCGAACAGGATTTTCCCTCTGGCAATTAAGTCATTAAATTCTTGATCAGCAAACCTATTATTTTCTGCCATTGTTGGGACACAACCTCACATCCTGCTCGTCCCATCAGTATTTGTATTCGTAATAGGTTTTGTCGACTATCACACAATTTGTCACTTTAAACTGCTCCCTTTGCACAATTGTCATTGCACTGGTCTATAACGGGAACCACGAACAAGTAAAGGCACTATGTACAAGCTTTACACAATGTGGGACGTTGACACTCTTATCTCCTACCTGTTCTTGTTACTTTGTTATTCTTTGTTCTGAATGTCATATCAGGGTAGCACTTGCTGCTGGAGAAGCATTCCGTGTGTGAATTTACACACTTTCCCAATAAAGTTGATTATGATGTTTTTTTGGTGGGTCAGTGTAATGAATCATCAATTAAAAAATGTGAGGCCATAAAGTTAGCTAACAACTTGATGAGAATGATATAACATACACATTGGTTTTCTAAACCTCAGACATACAAGCATTAGCATGTATTTTAAGGAAGGAGCGGGCCAATTAATTCCCTTTAACGTGTGGTTAACTGGAATAAATTATCTGGCCAAGAAACTAGAGTAGAGTTCCACATTACACAAGGATGCTATGTCCCCTTGCGAGGCTCGTGAGCAAGAGGTGTTTATGGGCAAATGACTGACATTTCTTTGGGCATGCCTCGTTCCTCTACACTCATTGATATGATCGTTTTCCTTGCACCAAGCTTGTTTAAAATAATTACAATTAATTTTGAGCAATTAGATGCGGCCAAGGAATAATGACATATTATTTATATTTACTTTTGCTTGTGAAGAGAATAATAATGAACATAATTTAATAATACTCTGCTGTCAAGTCATAGACAGTTTTGACATATCACAAAAATGTTTTTTTTTTTTTTACTGAAAGCCATGGATATAATTGTCTAAATCCATCTGGACCAAACTGTATGTTATTTCAGATCAGGACTGATGAGCGCAACGGTGATATGAGCATGGTAATTAATCACAAATGGTATGGTGGATGGACTAAACTATAACGCAATGCCATGTGGACATAATTACAGTTTCACATTCTCTATTATAATAAAAATTGTGTGACAATTCTGTGGTTGCCATCTTAGCAGTCCTGCGAATGGGTTTGTAATTTTACAGAGGGAACTCATGAAATCATGCAATAGTGCCATACGGTTGGTTCCGCATAGTGCGGACAAACCAATAGCAACAAGCATTACTGGAAGATCACACGACCGAACTACGTGGAACTGTATAAAAACCTCCGCAGTTACACTGCGAACACTGTGAAAAGAGTAACAATAAATCTAACCAAATGACCCACAGTCTTGAAGCATAAAAAGCATGATTTCCGCAGGAAGCATTCAACAGATTGGCAATGCAGCAATCGAAACAAAAATGCCGTTTCACGTGGCATAACGATTATTGTGGCATACAGACCTCGTCTAGACATGGCGAATGGATACTGTTCTTGGGAGAAGTCACGGAATTATCAGTCAATAAATGAACAGGCTGATGAATTAAGGCTCCTTAGCGAACTATTGAGAGACGTAAAAAGATCTGGAAAATGCGGTGATGGTCACTCACACTAATTACCAAAGTATTTCGCCTGAGGGCGTCCATTAGTAGTAACTAGCCGTCTCATTTGTTGCGCTAGCCTACTTCCTCCAGGCGTGTTGCGTTTATGAGCCTCTGTTTAAGTGCGGAACTGACAACACCCCTTTAACATTGCTCTTCTTGCTTTCGCTATATCCGCCAAATAGTACTAACAAAGAAACTAAACCCGTATGCTCTTTGTATCAAGAAATTGAAGTCGTATTTGAGCACATTTTATGGTGTGGTACTTTACATGCGCCTAACATTTCACTTGAGCGGGGAGAATATGCAAGTGCAAATTACTCATTGCTGTACTTCATATTGTGATTTGTCCCTCCCCCACGCCATTTTTCTCCTAGCTTTTGGTAAATTGCTCCAACAAAAACACTTATGGTTGAGGTGAATCCTAAGAATTCAACGATGCTGTTTGATAATGTTTTTTCGTATTCCGGGTTCCCTTTATAGTATCTGACTGAGGGAGTGACGTGTGATCGGTGGAGAAGGAAAAGGGGTGTGTGCGCACGAGAGAACTCTTTCCCTGTTAACTTGAACAACGTGCAATGTACGTCAAACTCGTTGCCATATTAGATTTGGCTACGTGCTGCGCCACTCTCAGCTCCACCCTGTGATTGGCTGGCGACCACTTCAGGGTGTACCCCGCCTTTTGTGAGGACAAGCATTAGGGAAAGTATCACTAAAGGCCAGGTCCTACTGGAAGGTAAAATCTGCATCTCCGTACTGCTCCTTAGCAGAAGAAATCAAGTCCTCTAAAACATTCGAGAAGACTGTTGCAGTGACCATGGATTTAAGAAAGCAATGTTCACTAACACATGCACTGAATATTGTGTTGGATTAATCTGATATAAAGTTATTTCATATTTGCTTGGTTGTTTTTAATGCTTCTTTGCTTAATGTGCTGCAATCAAGAAACCCATTGGGTGCCATGAAAACTTTTGCTTTGCTTTGTGATGCGGACCACGCTAAGGAATAAAAATGAGGATTCGTGGAGATGTGGGCAGAACGGGTTGGGGATTGTGATTAACACATCCAACGTTCTCGTGAGCAAGAAGTTCCTCTTGTCTTCCTCCCTCAAGAAATTGTACTTAAAATGTCCTCAGATGCGTGAGCCTGGCTATCACCGGATACTATCACCGGGCACATCACTAACAATGTCCCTGACTAAGCAAAAGGCTGTGCACCACAAATCATAAGCGACTGGATACATTACACTGGACTTCAAGCAGCTTGGGTTCTGTTCTTCACCAGTTTTCCTACAAACCGTTGGACCTTTGTTTCCTAATAAATGTAAGTTACTTTCATCACTAAAGAGGAACTTGGACCACTGGCCAACAATCAACATCCTTTTTCTACTTGGCCCATTTGAGATGCTTTGTATGTGGGCTCAGAAGTTGCTTGAGCTAGGGAACCTGACAGTTGTAACCCATCTTCTGGATGTGACTGACTGTGTTGGTTTTTGCAAGCTGTGCCTCCCGGCTCATTCCACTTTTCCTAGATATTAGCTAGATCAAGAGTGACCAACCAGTCACAGATCAAGAGCCACATTTTTCACTGTGTTTCGGAAAAGCACCACATCATACACATGAACATCATTCCCTCCTCACACACATTTTTGACTCTGCTTACAATCTTGTGAATTGGAAACCGGGAGTCGGCTTATGGTTTAAAATCACTGTGTAAAGTCACAAATGTGCTTTTGGGAAAATGGTCATAAATTCAAATAAACACTACAAACTACATTGTAAAGTGCAAACACAAAATCAGAAGTGGAAAATACCAAAACGAAAGCAGAAACACCAAAACGAAAGCCCAGTGGTGGTCAAGAAGTACAAAACCAACGACATAGAATAAAAAAATGACTGCGCACTCTGCATCCACTATGTCTCCTGCCATAGTCAATAGGCTCTGACTTCCGGTCAGGGCAAAAAGCATCGTAAACATACACACATTGTTTTGGAAAGCGATGCGATAAATCTAAATACTTGGCATGTTATGGATCCCTGGAGACATGAATATAATCTAAACATTTGCAGCATGCCCAGGAAGATTTAGAAGATACATTGACACATACATATGTAATAGGAGGTACAGACAATAATATTCCCCATGGTCAAACATGTCAACTGCCACGACCACCTCTCGTCTTGGTCGTCAGGCATTTTAATTGATATAGAGCTCGTGCACTTGCATCATAAAATCACTTGACTTTTGTGTATCCATTTAGCCATATTGCTGGTCAAGCTAAGCATTGTTCAATGCTGAGTCGGTTTGAGACGACACGGAATTGTGTCTTGTAGCACGATGCCCAGTCTTGTCCGATACTGTCAGACATTTAGAAGCACAAAATAAATGACGGTACATGGAAAAATTAGATGCACTCGGCATAGAGGACACGTATATGATGCCAAAGTCGATGTTTTTGCCGATAAGAAATTGGACCGTTAATTCGCTTCCACTTGTCTTGGACAACTCGATGGATCTGTTGAGTAAGTCGTCGAGATTTACACGGAAGAGTTTGAAAGCATAGAAAAGTCTGGACGCATACAAATACTTCGTTGCTGGATCTGTTCTCAATCAGGAATAAATCCCACATAGTAACGGTTTTGACTGCTCCTGAACGGGAGTGCGTTAGGCAACACTTTAACTTTTGCCGGAATCCATCGATCTTTTCAGCTATTATTCAATACAAATACCAATATTTAAATAAATGACCCATGGTTTTTACACAAACTCGCATTCTTTTCCTATGATTGAAAAAAAAAAATTACAGTCGTCTCCACGGAACATACACGGAAGCGATGGCGGCCACACTTAACCTCTGTAAACATCTGCAACAAACTTTTTTTTTTTTAAATACGCATTGTTCTCAAATAAGACAACTTGGCATTGTAAATACTTGGCAATTTGAGACTGAGAAGAAAAATTCCTACCTGAAATGAAGTGATCGCTCCACAGTCATGCGTATTCGATTGGGCACCATCCATTACATTTAATTGCTGAAATCCATCGATCTTTTCTGGTGTTTTCAGCTAGTATTCCATAGAATGATATCTTTGAATATCTGGCTCGTTTGTTGTAACAACCAACAGCACAACAAGTCTCCGGTATTGTGAATATTCTGCTCCGGTTCAATGTCTCCCACACTGTCAAGCAGCTCTTTTTGACCGGGAATATGGCGCCGTTAAAATGATGACGTCACGTGCACGAGCTCTATATTCCACAAATTACAATGAATTTTTTGGACACTTTTTGTACAAGAGGATGAACAATCTGACACGTTATCAAATTCCACAATTTCGCTCTCAAGTTTATAAATTAATCATCTGAAGCGTTTACATTAGTTTTGTTTATCTAAATTGGCCTACTAAATGTTCCAGCCATTATCCTTTTCTTCATAAATTATGACTTTCTTTCCCTTTTAATATTTTATAGTTATAAAATACAACAGGAAGCTTTTATTGTATACCAAAATCTAGTATTTTTTCAGCGGTATAAGGTATCTGAAAGTGAACATAAAATGCTCATAATATACGCACTCACTTGTAACCAACAATTCCGAATACGATTCTTTAACAATGTCAAATTTCCAATATTAAGTACCTCAGTGATATCATCCATTTGAAGGACATATACAGTGAACAAAATATGTATTTGAACATGCTATATTGCAAGTTCTCCCACTGAGAAATCATTGAGGGGTCTAAAATTTTCATTGTAGGTGCATGTCCACTGAAGAGAATCTAAAAAGAAAAATCCAGAAATCATAATTTATGATTTCTTTAACGATTTATTTGTCTGATACATCTGCAAATAAATATTTGAACACTTGTCTATCAGCGATAATTCTGACCCTTAAAGACCTGTTAGCCCGCCTTTAAAAGTCCACTTCCACTCCATGTATTATCCTGAATCAGATGCACCTGTCCACCCCATAGAATCAGTAAGACTTGTAACTTGGCCAAGACCAAACACCTGTCCAAAGACACCAGAGACAAAATTGTACAACTCCACATGGGTGGAAAGGGCTACGGCGAAATTGCCAAGCAGCTTGGTGAAAAAAGGTCCAAGGTTGGAGAAATCATAAGAAAATGGAAGACGCAAAACATGATGGTCAATCTCAACCGGAGTGGAGCTCCATACAAGATATCACCTCGTGGGGTCTCAATGAGCCTTAGAAAGGTGAGGAATCAGCCCAGGACTACACGGCAGGACTTGGTCAGTGACCTGAAAAGACATGGGACCACTGTATCCAAGGTGACTGTTAGTAATAGAATAAGACGTCACGGTTTGAAATCATGCATGGCACGGAAGGTTCCCTTGCTTAAACCAACACATGTCAAGGCCCGACCTAAGTTTGCCGATGACTATTATTTGGATGATACAGAGGAGTCATGGGAGAAGGTTGTGTGGTCAGATGAGACCAAAATTGAACTTTTTGGTCAAAATTCCACTAACCGTGTTTGGAGGAAGACGAATGATGAGTCCCATCCCAAGAACACCATCCCTACTGTGAAGCATGGGGGTGGTAGCATCATGCCTTGGGGGTGTTTTTCTGCACATGGGACAGGACGACTGAACTGTAGATGAGAGGATGACCGCGGCCATGTATTGTAAGATTTTGGGGAACGACCTCTTTCCGTCAGTCAGGGCACTGAAGATGGGTCGTGGCTGGGTCTTTCAACATGACAATGACCCGAAGCACATAGCCAAGGAAAACCAAGCAGTGGCTCCGTAAGAAGCATATCAAGGTTCTGGTGTGGCCCCACCAGTCTCCAGACCTAAACCCAATAGAAAATCTTTGCAGGGAGCTGTTTTTCAGCGACAGCCCAAAAACCTGTCTGATCTAGAGAATATCTGTGTGGAGGAGTGCGCCTAGGCATACCGTTTGCATTGTAGACGAGAGAGAGAGAGAGAGAGAGAGAGAGAGAGAGACAGACAGACAGACAGACAGACAGACAGACAGAATCTAGACATACCATTTGGATTGTAGACCAAGAACCTTCATCAAAAATGGCCAGTCTTTCAGTTGCTTCATTAGCAGAGTTAAAAACTCTCGTCTTGGACCACCCATGTCAACTCCTTTCTCAGAAATACCAGCATCATCAGTAAATCTGACCTTCATGTTACACGTTTCAGAGTATGTTGTACGCTTGAAACCTCTGACTGCTCCATCCCAAAAATCAGCCCCCTGAGACATTGAACCTCCTGACTTTTTGTGTCGATAAGACATTATAGGTTTGCCACCATGTCCTGCACTGTCATGGTCGTCTCCTCGCTGCAAAGATGATTGTGATTGGTGTACATTCCAGACAGTTCAGAATTTACTACCTTGATTAAAAAGTAATCTAAATTCCAAAAATACTACGGAGTAAAACCAAACACCAGGAATATGCTCATTTTACTCTGTTGGATGTTGGAAATTCTCCATATTGCCTCAAGGTGCTCCTCCACATGTGGTCAAAAAAGAGCTGTGTATTTGCTGTTGAAATATTACAATTAAAACATTCAAATGTGTTAAATATTTACCCTCATCAAGTGAATGACATTAAAAACGTAAAAACAACTTTTTTCATGTTATTTACCTATAACAAGAAAGATTGACTGGATTTGTTTCAGGTAGATCAACATCTTCAGCGTCAGATATTACTATCTGAAAAACAAATGAAAATGTGTAATAAAATGTCCGACAATAATGTATTGAAATGTATGAAATATCAATGGCAAAAATTAGACATTACCTGGGCAGGCTCAATTGTTGATGAAGGTCCCTCTGTATCTATGAAACATTCTTGAAATGGTCACATTATTCCGCTAATTGTTCTAGTATTAATGTAAGAGGCTATGCAAAAAATGTAAACATTGTGAATACCACACGAAAATGATTGAGTTGGCTACATAGAACCAAACAACAAAAAACAACTATATAACTAAGTGTATAGGAATAAAAATTTGTTTACGACTTGGTTAGTTCAACAGAAACTAGCTCTAGAGACATGGAGGGTTCGTACAGAATTCGTAGAGAATCAAAATTCCATGAATTTTCCATGACTTTCCCGAGACTCAATTCAAATTTCCATCACTAATATTGGATTGACTGATTGTGGTAGACGCCAATATTTCAATGATAGGATCATGTGTTTCCACTTAAGTGCCGAAGCTTACCAATGTAGTAGGTGCATCATAATGACTGTGAAATTTACGGTTGTTAAAAATATAAACTATAATTGTATAAAAGTCTATAAAAGTATTGTTGATAAGAATCTCATTGGCTTTGTGTATAATCAGTAGGGACATGGGCATCCTTTTACAAAGCCATTCAGCCTTGAGTTTGCTTATCCTCAGCAGTAAACCACACTCCTAAGTGAATTCTCATCTGCTGTGTTGTAAGGTAAGAGTACTCTTCAGTTACGAAGGCTTTACGCACGCAAGCAATGGGCTTCAAACTTGCCTACAACCCAGACTAACAGACGAACATGGTGTAAAAGCCACTGCACATGTAGACGTCACTAATAATTATACAGTATACTGAAGTCGAGTCTGAATTAATTAGAGGGTGATCATGCTCATGGCAGCAAGATAATGCTCGAGAGCAGGATATTAACGTGATTGGATTTTTCCATTGTTGCTTTGTTTTGCTGTTGTTTTTATGCTGAATTAGAATCTGAAATCCATTATGAAGGAAAAAAAAATATAAAATAAAAATTTAAAATATATAAAAATATGGCAATATTTGAAAACTGTCAAACAAACAAAAATTTCATGGTCAATATCTTATAAAAGGCACAAGATAGTTAAAACTTTCTTTCCATTTGGGATTTAAGTACTTGAAGAATCATGTTCTCTGAGGTTTCTGTTGAAATGGTATGCAGCTTAAATGTCACCTGAAAATCGGATGAAAATATTTCATTCTACTTAAAAGCCTGCAATTTTTTTTTTAAATGATAAACAAAGTCTGTCCCATGGTGGTAACTATTACACATTCTGGTTTGTTTGCAAAATATTACGTGAATATAGGAAATGCGCCTACATCATAAAATCACGTGATTTTCATTAACGCCACCATACTGCCGGTCAAACAAAGCATTGTTGAATGTTAATTCCGTGAAGAGTGAACGAAAATATGTCTGATACCAAGAGACCCAGAGTATTGTCTGATACCGTTAAACATTTAGAAGTTGATAATAAACAAAGGTAGGTGTAAAAATTAGAGAAGGGCTCAGCAACCTTTATGAGGCCGAGGGCTACTTCGTGAGCATCGATCGTATAAAGGGCTTCGTGACCTGTTTGCTTTGTTTCAGACTCAGTTCATTACACGTACATAAAATATTTTTGCTTTATTTTATTGCAATAAATGACATTCACGTAAGCAAGCCAGGGTCAGAATTTAAAGCATAAATAATAGTAACAATTTGTGGCCTACGGTATTTTTAGAACATACCTCACGGGCACCTTATATGGTCCTTGCGGGCTACCATTCACCCGCGGGCACCGTGTTGGTGACCCCTGAATTAAAGACAATTTGCATAGAGGATCCATTTTTAATGACAAAGTCGATGTTTTCTCCAATTGACTTTTAATTCGCTTCCCTATCTTGGAAAGCTGAATATTCACATGTATCTGGTGAATAAATCGTTGAGGTTTACACAGAAGAGTTTGAAAGCGTATAAAAGTCAGGACACGTACAAATATTACGTTGCTGGATGGGTCATAGATGTCGTGTCCTGTAGAATTGAAAGAAACAAATCTCTTGTGATGTCAAAAGTAACTTCTCCAGGAGTATGGGGTACCAAACCCCCTATACGGGCTGTTCAGTCCATGTACGACCGCTGTCAGAGTTTGGTCTGCATTGCCGACAATAAGTCGAACTTGTTTCGAGTGAGAGTTTTATGGACAGAATCTCGAGGCGCAGCCGAGGCGTATAGGGTTGCCTCAGTATCGCATCTCTGCTCTTTGCAGATGATGAGGTCTTGTTGGCTTCAACAAGCTGTGATCTCCAACGCTCATTGGAGCTTTTCGCAGCAAAGGGTAAAACGGCTGCAATATGAATGAGCACCTTCAAATCTGAGACCATGGTCCTCAGCCGGAAAAGGGTAGCGTGCCTTCTCTGGGTCAGGTATGAGATCCTACAGGGTTCATACTCAGTCTGACCAAAAAAATTTAAGGGCTTTTTAGGGGCATTCTTAGGGGCTGACACGAAAAATTTAGGGCTGACACGGAAAAAATTTAGGGCCGACACGAAAAATTTAGGGCCATCGTGGGAAATCAAGAGGAAGGAAAAAAGACTCACCCAATGGTGCCATCAAACGTTCTTGGTTCATCAAATGTTACAGTATCTCAGTACCTCTGACAGTGATCACCTGTCACCCCTTGTGGTAGTTCTCATTGATATGATCATTGTCAACGTCTTCACATAACAGTATACAGAAAAACAGATTCCAACTACAATTGCAACTATATACACAAATGTCTTCTACTGATGTCTGTCTCAGCACCCCTACGAGTCTCGCTCCTTGAGCCTACCCAGGGCCTCCTCTATTTGTTGCTGCAGAAGTGCCAAAGTGGCTCTCTTGTCCTTTGCTCTGCCTCTGGGTGCATTGGCCTCGGTGATAAACCTCAGATTCCTCTTTTCTTCTGCCTCTTCACACAGCCTGTCAGCCTTCTCAATAAGCGTAGATATGTCAGTCTCTATTCTGGCTTTTTTTGGCTTTGAGGCAGTAGAGATAAAAAGTGGGCAGCGATGCCAAATAGAGCCAAGTATGAAGTTTTCCTTTCTCACAGTGGTAGTTTTTAGCAATGTCACTGTCTGGGAACATGACTGCAAACACTTTTGAATTATTTTCACAAGATTTGTAACTGTAATTGCTGCAGATCACTTTTAAAGTCCACACGATCTCTGCCTTTAACGAGTACGTCTTCGTGTATTGAACTACGTTCATAAAGCCTGACTTCTGGCTGGTTGAAGTCGATGGCTGGACAACTGTAGGTGCGCATTAGGGATCGCAACCGGTTACAAATAACCGGTTATAACCGGTTTTCAGTTTTTAAAAACTGAAACCGTAATCGGACTTTCAAAATCGGTTAAAATTTCCAATCATTTCTTTCTGTTCCGGTACTCCACATTGCGCTATTTTTTCAACATCATTTCCACTTTTTTCAAGTTTCGCTGTTAGAGTAAAGTTGGACTCAAAAGAACATTCAGTTCAATCAAAGAAACATCAAACATGGCATCGAGGAAACGCTCGGTATACTTTCATGCCCTTTCCGAAAGTCCGAAAGAATAATGTTAACATTAAAACGTTTTTACAAAAAAAAAATAACAAAAATTTAACTTACACGAGTGCGTTGTTGAAAGCCACATTCAACAAGCTTGTTCGTCAATATTGTGCACAAACTACCCCATTACCGTGGAGTAAATTAACATCGATGGTGTAGCACCGGAGAAAAGGAGTCGGAGGCGGAGTGTCGGACACAGGAACAAAACGTGTTTTATTGGCAGACATCAAAACACTACTTGCATAACGGGGGGAACTCTGAACTCGTCACTCCGGAAAAGCAACAACAATAACAGTCCGTGCGGCCCCAACTCAAGGTCCCGCGGGTGAATTATGTAAACACCACTATGGTACCGGTTTTAAAACCGGTTAATGGTTTTTTTTTTTTTTTTTGCTACAACTGTTCGGTTAAAATCGGTTATGAAAGTGTTTTTTTGCGATCCCTAGTGCCCATGCACTGCTAGTACCACTGCCTGAAGTTGATGCTTCACTATCTTGATATTTTAGAAACAGATTTAAACCAACGGAAGATGAGAGAGTCTTCGCCAAATCAGCATGTCTCCTGTTTTTCCGGTGCAACTCCAGCGCTTTGACGCCCATCTTTTCAAGCTGGTAACTCTGCTTGCACAGATGGCAGTAAAACATATGCCGATCTTTTGGATCTCGACGAACCCAGCTCCCAAACTCCTTACTTTCAACCCAAGCATAATTTAAAAATGCACTTCCCCGTGATACAAGTTGGATCGATGAAAGAACTACGCTGCGTCGTAACGAAGATGAAGTGAAATGCCTACTCACGGAAACAAACAATGGAATATCGACAAGATGGCGACTAGTTGTCAACACGGTGACTTCAGTTGACAATTTCCGGCTGATTTGGACACCAGACGGATCGCTACTTTTTTTTTTTTTTACATAAAAGACTAATTTATTTTTTCGGGAGAATTTTGGCGGTAGAGGCTCTCCCTTCGAGATAGGGTGAGAAGCTCGGTCATCCGGGATGGGCTCAGTGTCGAGCTCCTGCTCCTCCGCATTGAGAAGGGCCAGATGAGGTGGCTGAGGTATCTGATCCGGATGCCTCCCGATTGCCTCCCTGGTGAGGGATGTCCCAGGCATGTCCCACCGGAAACAGACCCCGGGGATTACCTGGGACACTCTGGAGAGACTTTCTCTCAGCCTTGGGATCCCTTCTTATGAGCTGGATAAGCGCATGGGGAAAGGGAAGTCTGAGTATTCCTGCTAAAGCTACTTCCCTCGGATGGATGGAATATACTGTATATGCATTTAAATAAATTTCAAACAACTAACCACAAAGGTTTTTTTTAACTGAAATTAATTTATTAGTCGGTTAAATTAATTTGGCTCATTAGTTTTCAACCCTTCAGCCCTTTTCAACCGTCTCAAGTCTTCAACTGTGTCCAGTATGAAAAAGACTACATTTGAGTGTGAAGACCATCAAAATGAATTACAATACTCTGTAAATCAAACTTTACTCGTATATTTTACTTTATTTATACATCTGTAATTATGTGAGGACTGTCATTGTGAAAGTGTAACAGTGTGTTTCTCCTCTGCTTCTGGGTACCACCATAATAATATTAAGAATCAAATAAGACCTACTTTGATGAAAAAACACAATTAGCATAAATATGAGTCATAAAGAGTAACAAAGCTATCCATCTACACTGACCTGTACCAGTTAAATACCAGCCACACAGCCAACCTCTCTCCACCGACCACATCCTTCAACAAACTGCATCTAGCCTTCGGAATGCAGATAGTTTGGTCAAAGATCCAATCTAATCCAGTGTGCAGTATGTCATTCGGCACTCTACAGAAAAGTATGACAATTGAAGGTACTACATCAGTACCCTAATTTTTGCACCATTACTCATTCATGTCTCTTAAAAACGTGAATCATTGTGGTGATCTTGAAGTTTTCTTAGGAGAATAGAGCAATTTATCAGTGGATGACGAGAAGTCCATCTTGGCTAGGATACACACTTTAGGTCTCGCATGGATTATGGTACGCCACTCAGCAACATACTTTGTAGCGTTCTCATTCTGATCTAAATGTCACATTGCAGACAATTCCAAAGTATATTCCAGGTGGAATAATGTACAACACAGACAATGAACTAGAAGTCCACACAGCGACCCTTCCTCTCCCAGTCTCCGTAGCGGGTGGGCTCTGGACCTCGGGGACCTCCCTTTTCCTTGGTTCCAGGATTCACATCTTCAGGAAACCCTTTGGGATGAGAAATACTTTAGTCATATATTTATAACAACTTCACTTAACTGTGCTTGGTGCTATGCTCTCTGTGTGACCTTTTCTTTGAAAACAGTGCTTGATTAGTGTCACTGACATTACTAGTTAGAAAAATGAATGCTATGAAAATAAATATTGGAATGACTTTTTTCTTAAAATTTCCGAGATGCAGTATGAAAGCTCATTTGCTCATTGTGAAATTTAGTCAACACAAGTTGGCTGGAAACATGATGGGTAGATAAATTAGCTAAACTTACAGTTGAGGCCAGGGGTTTAAGTACACTGTGGAAAAACAAAGTTTTTTTTTTTTCAAGTCTCACGGTCTGAATCCAAATAAGAATAAAACTCTCCTGTTTCAGGTCAGTCAGCATCACCAAAATTATTGAGTTTTGTTAAATGGCACAATAATGAGAGAGAGAATTTCTTAGCGAACTTAGCATTATTTTCTTCAATGTCAAAAGTTTACATTTACAAAGCACTGTCTTAAAAGAACATGGGGAAGCCCAGATATTGAGGTCCTTGCTTGAGAATATCCTGATAATTTAAATGACTACATCTGACTTAAGTGATGGCACACCTGTTGGATGTATTTAAGGCCACACCTAAAATACTCTGCTTCCTTGTTTAAAATCATGAGGGGGAAAAAAAAAAAAAAAAAAAAAAATAAAAAAATCGGCCAGGGAATTGGTGAAAGAATCATGTAGCGCAACAAGTCTGCGTCATCCTTGGGTGTAATTTTCAGATGCTTTAAGGTGCATAGCTCATCTTTTGAAACAATTACATGCAAGTATAACCATAATGGGAAAGTCCAGCCACCATACCTCTCTGGAAGGAGACAGGCTCTGTGCCCCAGAGATTAACATGTTTTGGTCCGAAATGTACAAATCAACTCCAGAGCAAAAGCCAAAGACCTTGTGAAGATGCTTGATAAAGCCAGTGTGATGCTGTGAGCGTTCCCAGTGCTGAAAAGTCTCCTTTTGATTAACATGTATGCACATATATTAATCTGCATGCGCGCATATTTTGAAACTTTCAGCAAGTCTGAAACATCCCCATCCATGCTTCAACATGTGCCATTCGACAACTTGTCGCAGAGTGTTCATGTTCATTATGGACGTCTCAGAAAGACGAACGTACATATACGTGTATATCTTTTTATCAACTTTTGTTTTAAGGTTAGGTTAGGATATAACTACGTTAGCACCCTCTATGGAGAAGAAGGGGAACTATGAGACCGGGGGGATTTCCCAGTAAGTGTCTGCTACGTACCCAGAGTTCCCCTGTTAGTAACGCATCCGCATTCATCACAAGTAGACTTTTCAGTACGAGGGAGCGCTCAGACCGTCACACCGGTAAGAAAGTGTCATTATCCACAGTGACTCAAGTTCTCCACCGAAATGGGCTGAAATGCCATTCACTGAGAATGAAGCCATTGCTTCAAAAGAAACCAGCCAGATTACAGTTCGCAAAAAGACACTAAGACAAATATCTTAACTTCTGGCGACATGTAGTTTGATAAAACTAAAGTGGAGCTGTGTGGCCATAATGACCAAAGTTACATCAGGAAGAAAAAGGGGGAAGCTTGTAGACTTGAGAACAGCATACCAACTGTGAAGCATGCAGCTGGCAGTATCACGTTGTGGGACTGTTTTACTGCAGCAGAAACTGGAGCTCTTCATAAAACAGACAGCATCATGAAGAAAGAACATCACATAGAGATGTTAAGGCAACATCTCAAGACATCAGCTAGAAGCTAAAAACTGGGCGCAAATAGGTCCTCCAAATGGACAATAACGCTAAACCAGGGGTCGGCAACCTTTAAAAGAGCCATTTTGACCTGGTTTCCACGAAAAAGACAACAACACTGGGAGCCACAGACATTTCTTGACATCTGAAATAAAGACGTTAGCTTATATTTACAGTGCCTTATGAAAGTATTCAGCCCCCTTGAACTATTAACCCTTTAGCCACATTTCAGACTTCAAACATAAAGATATAAAAAAAATTTGGTCAAGAATCAACAAGTGTGACACAAGTGTGAAGTGGAACGACATTTATTGGATATTATATACTTTTTTTTTTTTAAACAAATAAAAACCTGAAAAGTGGGGCATGCAATACTATCCCCCCCCCCTGCATTAATACTTTGTAGTGCCACCTTTTGCTGCAATTACAGCTTCAAGTCGCTTGGGAGATCATTTTGTACACTGAGAGACTGAAATTCTTGCTAATTCTACCTTGCAAAAACAGCTCGAGCTCAGTGAGGTTGGATGGAGAGCATTTGTGAACAGCAGTCTTCAGTTCGGCCCACAGAGTCTCGATTGGATTCAGGTCTGGACTTTGACTTGGCCATTCACACTTGGATATGTTTATTTGTGAACCATTCCATTGTAGATTTGGCTTTATGTCTTGGATCATTGCCCTGTCTTTTGCAGACTCAAAAAGGTTTTCTTCCAGAATGGTCCTGTATTTGGCTCCATTCATCTTTCCCATCAATTTTATCCATCTTCCCGGCCCTGGTGAAGAAAATCAGGCCCAAACAATAAGGCTGCCACCACCATGTTTGACAGTTGGGATGCTGTGTTCAGGGTGATGAGCTGTGTTGCTTTTACGCCAAACATATCATTTTGCATTGTGGCCAAAAAGTTTAATTTTGGATTAATCTGACCAGAGCACATTATTCCACGTTTGGTGTGTCTCCTGGGTGGCTTGTGGCAAACTTTAAACTTGTCTTTGAGAAATGGCTTTATTCTTGCCACTCTTCCATAAAGGCCAGAATTGTGCAGTGTACGAATGATTGTTGTCCTATTGACAGACTCTCCCACCTCAGCTGTAGATCTCTGCAGTTCATCCACAGTGATCAAGGGCCTCTTGGCTGCACCTCTAAGTCTTCTTGTTTGAGGTGAAAGTTTCGAGGGATGGCCAGGTTTTGGTAGATTTGCAGTGGTTTGATACTCCTTCCATTTTAATATGATTGCTTGCACAGTGCTCCTTGAGATGTTTAAAGCTTGGGAAATATTTTTGTATCCAAATCAGTCTTTAAACTTCTCCACAACAGTATCTCGGACCTGCCTGGTGTGTTCCTTGGTCTTCATGATGCTCTCTCCACTTTAAACAGAACCCTGAGACTATGACAGAGCAGGTCCATTTGTACGGAGACTTGATTAGACACAAGTGCATTCTATTTATCATCATCAGTCAACATTGGATCATTCAGAGATCCTCACTGAACTTCTGGAGTGAGTTTCCTGCACTGAAAGTAAAGGGGCCAAATAATATTGCACACCCCACTTTTTGGGTTTTTATTTGTTAAAGTATAAAATATCCAATAAATTTCATCCCACTTCATGATTCTGTCTCACTTGTTTTTTATTCTTGACAAGAAACATTAAATTTTCTATCTTTATGTTTGAAGCCTGAAATGTGGCGAAAGGTTGAAAGGTTCAAAGGGGCCGAATACTTTCACAGGGCACTGTATTTTTCCGTCCATATTTTTATACAAATATATCCTTACACTTGTAAAATAGTGTGTTTATGAAATCCATACAGTCATCCATGCTCACATTCGTTTTCATAAAACCATTTTTAACTCTGGTAAAACAAAAAAAAGTTTGTCTCTTTCAATTGAATTAAAAATCTGAACTTAAATTATCGATATACCATCAAGCAATCATCTTTTAGGCTTTCGTAGAGTCAAGTGGAGCCTTGACGTGAATTTCAAAATACTGTAAAATTTGTAATTATGAGTGTAGCCCTTTAAGCGCGTATTGGGAAGTAAGGTATACGAGCGGAAGAGTGAACGTAACCGAGCAGCTTGTTGTTGGAGAGTTCGGTGTGATGCCAGAGTGTTAATTAAAAAAAGCAACTAATCAACCCAGCAGTGACTCCTGTCATGCAGTTCAAAGGAAATGCTCGTCAATACTAAGAAAATGTATACACTGTAAACTTTTTACCTCGAAGAAATCTCAAAATTCTCTTAATATTGTGGCATTTGACAAAATTAAATAATTTTGAAGATCCTGACTGACCTGAAATAGGAGAGGTTTAATCTGATTTGACATAGTGAGACAAAAAAAGAAATATTTTTGCAAAGTGTATGTAAACTACTGGCTTCAACTGTATTTGCACACAAGGGATATATTAATGTTGGGAGATTTTTTTTTTTTAATAGAATCGAACTTTAATGCATATAGAATTTAAAGCCCAAGTGACATGTCTACACACACACACACACACACACACACACACACACACACACCACACACACACACACACACACACACACACACACACACACACCACACACACACACACTCTAAAATAGATAGTAATGAAAAATACATATTATTCACTTCAATGTCTTACGAAAAAATAAATATGAGCAGAGAGGGTGTCATCCATGTGCAAAGTTGCGAAAGTCTCACTCGACAAAGTGGTAGCCATATTGCCTGCAACATCATCATCAATGTCACACTGGGACATTCACCATTAAAAACACGTAGTGGCACCTGCTACGGGAGAAGAAAAACAGATATCGGATTTTTCCGACACCCCTTCTGACACGGATGCTCTTTTCGAAGAAGAGAACATCTCACATTGGAGTGAAGTGACCGGGGCAATAATACCCTATCGTTTCTAGATATATTTAGATGATAAGCAGATCACTTCTAACTAACAGACTCCCCGACAGCATGACAGTATGTAGCATACTCAGCCGCGAGCGACAACAACGCCGCGGCCGCTGACGATGGCGCACTCAGTCGTGAGTGACGACAAAGCCGTAAAGCGCCCGGCTCGGCGTCGCAGTGAGCCACCCCAGCCAAAGCCACAATCGGCGGACACGGTGCCGACGCGCACATCGATACATTTAGCACCCCTGACTTACCGGTGCGGATCTTTTGTTATGTTCTTTGAGCATTACGCCCACCCCAACTATTTTTTTTGGGGAGCTCTATACACACCTACCTGTCATTTGGAACCCATGGAGCTCTCGTCCTTTGCAACTGTGCTATCCATTTTTCATGACGAACCGGGTCTTTTGGAAACATATGAAGAGTAAATCCATCCTCCCGAGTGTTCGAACAATATCCAGCAATACAACGAGCCGGCATTTGGCTAATACGAAGGAACAAAGAGCTATCTCCCAGCAGGTAAAACTAGTATACACACACTAGGTCACCTGAGTGCAGTCCTGCTGACAACGTCACTTCCTGCTTCTTCTCCAAAACAAATCCCTCGAGAGTATTTTCATTGCGGGAGTTACCAAAGGCCATATACGTCAAAATCATGTTTTGCCATGAAAAAACGGATGGGTCCATTCCGGTTGCCTTATTTCAAATTTTTCATTAAAAACATACTGAAAATAATGTATTTCATGTCAGTGGAGCTTGACAACACAGTGAAATATTACAAAAGAGTAACTGAAATACCATGTGTATTTTTCTCCATTAAAAAAAAAACCAAATTCTTACTTTCCAGAACATCTTTAGTTTTCTCCTCATCCTTGTCAAAGCGCCCTTGGGGAGTAACAGCTTTCTTCTGAGGCTCTCGCTCTTTCACAGGACCACTGGTGGACCGGAACCATCCTGAGTACAACCCAGAATAGACTGTTTTCAAATGACGTCACACACCTTCCGATTTAGAACACTGGCGCCATCTTGGTTTGGTGTATTCGCGAAAACACAGTACCAAAGCAGGAATCATTTCAGAAAGGCGTATGAATGGGGACGTACTACTATGTTATCGGTTGCTCAAACGGGCGTTATAAAACATCTTTCTTTTAACTGCCAGCTGTGATCAAGAACCAGTGCAAGAAAACGGAGCAGTTATCAACCAAACGGCAAATACTGTGGCTATCTCCTATTAGTAGAGTCGATGAAGCAGCCAAGCACAATACTCATGTGTGAATGCAATGCATGTCTCCAAAATCGGTATTTTCTGTTTCATTATAAGTTTACAAAAACAAGTTACCTCACCACTAGCTGTTTTGTGATTGAGTTAAAAATGTAGCTGTGGAAGTGGAGAAAAAGGTGCGGGCTCCACTTGGTACTTGTCCCAGTCAAATCTGTGTGTGTGTGTGTAACAAAAACGAAAATAATAATCTACACCTCTTCCGCTGGTATGATCAACATAATTTAACACAACGCTGACATATTTACATTGCATTGTGCGGTAATTAGCAGTGTGGGGAGATAGGTTGCTTACAATGCATACCGCTGCATGACGAACCCAGCCATTTATGAATTGGTTGTCGGCCTCCAGACTTTTGTAATTCTTTAGTTGGTCCACGGTATATGCGCTTGTCGCGAAGAGGAGATAGTGGACGACGTCTGGATAGGTTACCGACGCCCACAGTTGTTGTGTGCTCCATTTGTCTTTCTCCAAGGCATGGGTCGGATTGTCGATCAAAGCACACCTCTTGTCATAACGATTTCTGAAAACAACATCTAATGGACACCGATAACTTTCCAAAGTCTTTTTAGCCATCATGCGTCACTTTTAATCGTCGTTTGAACATTTGTGTAACTCAAAAAGCATTAGGAGAGAATGACGCGTCAGTCGAGTGAACCCATCCAACAGGGCCAGGTGCCCCGGATGTAGTCACGTTGTCGAAAACGGTCTTTAAGACACTTTATGAATGATACGTTTAGAATGCAGCCCTATGGGGGCACAAACCAGTGCAATCTGTAGGCCGGTCCCAAGCCCGGATAAATGCAGAGGGTTGCGTCAGGAAGGGCATCCGGCGTAAAAACTGTGCCAAACAAATATGAGCGTTCATCTAAAGAATCCCATACCGGATCGGTCGTGGCCCGGGTTAACAACGCCCGCCCCCGGCACTGCTAACCTGCAGGGCGTCGGTGGAAATTCAGCTACTGTGGGTCGAAGACAAAGAAGAGGAGGAAACCGGATCCAGCGTCAGAAGAAAAAGAGGAATGCACAGAGCCTACAACTGAGTGTAGGGACTTTGAATGTTGGGACTATGACAGGAAAAGCTCAGGAGTTGGTTGACATGATGATTAGGAGAAAGGTTGATATTCTGTGCATCCAAGAGAGCAGGTGGAAAGGTAGTAAGGCTAGAAGTTTGGGAGCAGGGTTTAAATTATTCTACCACGGAGTAGATGGGAAGAGAAATGGAGTAGGGGTTATTTTAAAGGAAGAGCTGGCTAAGAATGTCTTGGAGGTGAAAAGAGTATCAGATCGAGTGATGAGACTAAAATTTGAAATTGAGGGTTATGTATAATGTGGTTAGCGGCTATGCACCACAGGTAGGATGTGACCTAGAGTTGAAAGAGAAATTCTGGAAGGAACTAGATGAAGTAGTTCTGAGCATCCCAGACAGCGAGAGAGTTGTGATTGGTGCAGATTGTAATGGACATATTGGTAAAGGAAACAGGGGCGATGAAGAAGTGATGGGTAAGTACGGCATCCAGGAAAGGAACTTTGAAGGGCAGATGGTGGTGGACATTGCAAAAAGGATGGAGATGGCTGTAGTGAACACTTATTTCCAAAAGAGGGAGGAACATATAGTGACCTACAAGAGCGGCGGTAGAACCACGCAGGTAGATTATATTTTGTGCAGACGATGTAATCTGAAGGAGGTTACTGACTGTAAAGTAGTGGTAGGGGAGAGTGTAGCTCGACAGCATAGGATGGTAGTATGTAGGATGATTCCGGTGGTGGGTAGGAAGATTAAGAAGACAAAGGTAGAGCAGAGAACCATGTGGTGGAAGCTGAGAAAGGAAGAATGTTGTGCGGCCTTCCGGAAAGAGGTGAGACAGGCTCTCGATGGACAACCGAAGCTCCCGGAAGACTGGACGACGACAGCCAAGGTGATCAGAGAGACAGGCAGGAGAGTACTTGGTGTGTCATCTGGTAGGAAAGGGGAGAAGGAGACTTGGTGGTGGAACCCCAAAATACAGGGAGTCATACAAGGAAAGAGATTAGCGAAGAAGAAGTGGGATACTGAGAGGACTGAGGAGAGGCGAAGGAGTACATCGAGATGCGACGTAGGGCAAAGGTAGAGGTGGCAAAGGCTAAACAAGAGGCATATGAAGACATGTACACCAGGTTGGACACGAAAGAAGGAGAAAAGGATCTCTACAGGTTGGCCAGACAGAGGGATAGAGATGGGAAGGATGTGCAGAAGGTTAGGGTGATTAAGGATAGAGATGGAAATGTGTTGACTGGTGCCGGTAGTGTGCTAAATAGATGGAAAGAATACTTTGAGAAGTTGATGAATGAAGAAAATGAGAGAGAAGGAAGAGTTGAAGAGGCAAGAGTGAAGGACCAGGAAGTGGAAATGATTACTAAGGGGGAAGTCAGAAAGGCACTACAAAGGATGAAAAATGGAAAGGCAGTTGGTCCTGATGACATACCGGTAGAGGTATGGAAGCAATTTGGAGAGATGGCTGTGGAGTTTTTGACCAACTTATTCAACAGAATACTAGCGGGCGAAAAGATGCCTGAAGAATGGAGGAAAAGTGTTCTAGTTCCCATTTTTAAGAACAAAGGGGATGTTCAGAGCTGTGGGAACTATAGAGGAATAAAGTTGATGAGCCACACAATGAAGTTATGGGAAAGAGTAGTGGAGGCTAGACTCAGGACAGAAGTAAGTATCTGCGAGCAACAGTATGGTTTTATGCCTAGAAAGAGTACCACAGATGCATTATTTGCCTTGAGGATGCTCGTGGAAAAGTACAGAGAAGCTCAGAAGGAGCTACATTGTGTCTTTGTGGATCTAGAGAAAGCCTATGACAGAGTACCAAGAGAGGAACTGTGGTACTGCATGCGTAAGTCTGGTGTGGCAGAGAAGTATGTTAAAATAGCACAGGACATGTATGATGGCAGCAGAACAATGGTGAGGTGTGCCTTAGGTGTGACAGAGGAATTTAAGGTGGAGGTGGGACTGCATCAGGGATCAGCTCTGAGCCCCTTCCTGTTTGCAGTGGTAATGGATAGGCTGACAGATGAGGTTAGACTGGAATCCCCTTGGACCATGATGTTCGCAGATGATATTGTCATATGCAGTGAAAGCAGGGAGCATGCAGAGGAACAATTGGAAAGATGGAGACATGCATTGGAAAGGAGAGGAATGAAGATTAGCCGAAGTAAAACAGAATATATATGCGTGAATGAGAAAAGTAGAGGGGGAAGAGTGAGGCTACAGGGAGAAGAGATAGCGAGGGTGGACGACTTCAAATACTTGGGGTCAACAATACAGAGCAATGGAGAGTGTGGTCAGGAAGTGAAGAAACGGGTCCAAGCAGGTTGGAACAGCTGGCGAAAGGTGTCTGGTGTGTTATGTGACAGAAGAGTGTCTGCTAGGATGAAGGGCAAAGTTTACAAAACAGTGGTGAGGCCGGCCATGATGTACGGATTAGAGACGGTGGCACTGAAGAAACAACAGGAATCTGAACTGGAGGTGGCAGAAATGAAGATGTTGAGGTTCTCGCTCGGAGTGACCAGGTTGGATAGGATTAGAAATGAGCTCATTAGAGGGACAGCCAAAGCTGGATGTTTTGGAGACAAGATTCGAGAGAGCAGACTTCGATGGTTTGGACATGTTCAGAGGCGAGAGAGTGAGTATATTGGTAGAAGGATGCTGAGGATGGAGCTCCCAGGCAAAAGAGCGAGAGGAAGACCAAAGAGAAGGTTTATGGATGTGGTGAGGGAAGACATGAGGGCAGTTGGGGTTCGAGAGGAAGATGCAGGAGATAGGCTAAGATGGCAAAAGATGACACGCTGTGGCGACCCCTAACGGGACAAGCCGAAAGGAAAAGAAGAAGAAGATGAATGATACGTTTAGAATCATCTGTTAAAGACGGGCACAGTGACGAGAATCCTAGGGGAAATCTCTATGAAGGTTAAACTAGAGCAGTGCAACTTAAAACGCACACCTTGCTTGGTAATGTGTAGTCTCATAAACGAAAAAAAGAGTCCCTCACCTCTGAACGACGATTCCAAAACCAGACTCCTTGAAAGTAAATGTTTATAGTTGGAAACAGACAACGGCAAGCGAAACATCTTTTACCGATACCAACGCTTCAACGTTTCCCCCTTTGATTTTGGACAATTACGCAATGTTAACGTGTTGTCGCACAAGAAAATGCGTCTACCGGTCGTCATTATTTCGCGACGGACGTTTATTGCATCACCACTGAAGGGCGACAAACCTCTCCGTTAGTTCATCTTATTTCACGGGCTCTGGTCTGCGTTTTATGAGCTGACATGAGAAACTTTACACGGTCCATGCATCCGTTTTACTAACCGCTATATCCTCACAAGAGTCGGGGGGAGTGCTGGGGCCTGTGTGAGCCATCTGAGAGGCGGAAGACGTTATTACACTCCGCCAGTTAGTCCTATCGACACCTGTCAGTGAGTGGGACCTGAACCCACGCTGCCTGCACCTAAGTCAGTTAAGTGTAGCGCTATACCATGATTAACTCCACGGTCTTGCAGTTTTTCAGGAAAACAATATCCTTAATTTCATATAATTGTGTGGGGCGGAAAACGAGCAAAAACAAAAACGTCAATTCCGCATTGTAATCTTTCATTGAATCCCTGATTCCTTTGAATCCAGGATGAAATTCAGAGTAAATGGTAATTTCTCATTTCACACATATCGTCAAAGAGCGTTTTGATCACAATATGACATTATGACTCTAAAGATCTAGGTACTGTATCTGAAAAATGTGTTTTCTAGGTCAGTGATTCCCAAACAGTGTGCCGGGGGAAGTTATCCAATTTTATGTAATTGCTAAAATGAATAATAAAATTTATTTACAAGAAATAATGTATCTTTATTCATCTATTTATGTCCGTGAGGCATAATGACAGACAGAACAAAAAAAAAAAAATCATCTACTCGATGGCAGAAAGTACATACAGTAATTAATCGATCCATTTTTGGTGACATTTACTTTTTTTGGTGTGCCGTGGGATTTTTCAATTGTAAAATATGTGCCTTGGCTCTATAGAGGTTGGAAATCACTGGTCTAGGTTGTCCTCTCTTCTGTCGTCGCACCACTGAAGCTCGGTAGCGGGAATAAAATTGACACGAAGCTTAGTTTGCTGCTAGGAAAGGTTTTTTTCTTTCTTTAATTGACTCCTTTTTACGGACAACATCAACGTCCTCCTCTCTTGAACACGACCGTCACTCTTTTTTTTCGTCTTCCTCCTCACACCTGCTCAGTCCGGTCCCCCACAGGCAATATGTACACGCCCAGCCACTTGGGCCTGCAGTCACGATAGCCGTAACAATAAATATATTTATGTCGATTTTGAATGTAGACAGATTAAAAAATGCGTTAATTTTCCGGGATTGAGGTCTTTAAAGTGTTTTATTGGTTTAAATGTTACGCACTTTTGTCTGTTATTAAATGACACATATCAAATACCGTGGCCTATTAAGATATTCATTCTGATTCACTAATCATTTTAAGTTTCGTGTATTACCTCGGTGTTATGTGTTACACTGCGTTTGAAATATAAATACATTATTGAGGTACACTTAAAATGTTGGCACTGAGGAAAAGATTAATAATGATTTGCTTTTCAGGGTGCCGAGTTTTCTCATCTTGTCTATATCAGCTCTGATGCCCCCCCCACCTCCACCCCCTCCACACACACAAACAGAGGGGAGTGTGCGTGTGAGGAGTGGAAGAGCTAGAGAGAGTGTGAGACAGAAAGAGGGAGAGACAGGGAGAGGAATTTTTGAAGAAAGGG
The DNA here is from genome assembly GCF_019802595.1 of Syngnathoides biaculeatus. Classification (NCBI taxonomy): domain Eukaryota; kingdom Metazoa; phylum Chordata; class Actinopteri; order Syngnathiformes; family Syngnathidae; genus Syngnathoides; species Syngnathoides biaculeatus. The sequence goes on from NC_084651.1 coordinate 27,784,931, forward strand.
TGAATATCTTCTTTCACCGTCAAGAAAGCGGTCCTGGGAAATGTCATATTACGCGCCCGTGATTCTTTCCATACACTACAATATTCCTATGAGTGTTTGATCCAGTGTCTAACATTTTACTAATGGAACATCTGGAATATCAAATTCCGCCTTGTTAAAATATCGACGGAATGCATAGTACAGGTAGTATTTCTGTTTACAAGCAACTGTTCACGCTAGGAGCGCATTCGTTCCAATGAGCCATAAGCGCAGCCATAGGAAAACATTTTCTAAAGGCAGAATAATGAATTTAGTTTTTGTACCTTCCACTGAAACGAAATATTAATCCATCTATCCATTTCCTTAGCCACTTATCCTCACAAGGGTCGCTGGAGTGCTGGAGCCTATCCCAGCCGTCGACGGACAGGAGGCAAGGTACACCCTGTACTGGTTGACGCAGCCAATCGCAGGGCACATAACGTCAGACAACAGTCGCATTCACAATCACATCCGTTTTCTGAGCCGCTTATCCCCACAAGGTTCGCGGGAGTGCTAGAAGCAATCCCAACTGTCAACTGGCTTGAGGCGGGGTACACACAGAACTGGTTGCCAGCCAGTCACAGGGCACGCAGAGACAGACAACAGTCACACTCACAATCACAGCTTGAGTCAAGTTGGAGCCTCCAATTAATGCATGTTTTGCCAACCTGGGAGGAAAACAGAGTGCCCGGAGAAAACCCACGCAGGCACTGGGAGAAAGTAAAAAATCCATACAGGTGGGGTGAGAATTTGCACCTGGGTCCTCAGAACTGTGAGAGCAACGCTCTCCAGCTGCTCCACCGTGCAGCCCAATTCTTCTTCATATTATTATCATTAATATTATGATTATTATTAGTATGTCGGCATGGTGGAGAAGCTGTAAAGCGTTGACCTCACAGTTCAGAGGTCCATGGTTTGATCCCGGCCCGCCTATGTGGAGTTTGCATGTTCTCCCCATGCCTGCGTGGGTTTTCTCCGGGCACTCCGGTTTCCTCCCACTCCCCAAAAACATGCAACATTAATTGGACACTCAAAATTGCCTCTATCGTGTGATTGTGAGTACGGTTGTTTGCCTCAATGTGCCGTGCGATTGGCTGGCATCCAGTTCAGCGTGTACCCTGCCTCCTGCCCTTTTTCAGTTGGGATAGGCTCCGGCACTCCCGCGACCCTTGTGAGGATAATTGGTAAAGAAAATGGATGTATGGATATTATTATTATTATCCAAGCCACTTATCCTCACAAGGGTTGCGGGGAAAGCTGGAGTCTATCCCAGCTAGCTTCGGGCAAAAGATGGACTACACCCTGAACTAGTCGCCAGTCAGTCGCAGGACAGATGAGTGGGAATCGATCACACGCTGCCCACACCAAAGCAGGCAGGCGTGTGTACGACTACACCATCAGTGACTCACCAATTATGATGATGATGATTATTATTATTATTATTATTGGAGGCACGGTGAATCAGCTGGAAAGTCTTGGCCTCACAGTTCTGAGGACCTGGGTTCAATTCCGGCCCTCCCTGTGTGGGGTTTACATCTCCAGGCGCTCAGGTTTCCTCCCACATCACCCGAGGTGTGATTGCGAGTGCGGCTGTTTGTCTCGATGTGCCCTGCGATTGGCTTTATTATTATGTCCATGCTACCCTGAGAACGCCCGATCTTGTCAGATCTCGGAAGCTAAGTGGGTTTCGCCCTTCTTAGTACTTGAATGGGAGACCGCATGGAAATACCTGGTGCTGTAAGCTTCTCTCCCCGGTTAAATGCAGAGGGGTTGCGTCAGGAAGGACATCCGGCGTAAAACTGTGCCAAAAAAATATGCTTTCATCTAAGATGACACGCTGTGGCGACCCCTAACGGGACGAGCTGAGAGGTGAAGATTAGGATGATTATATTCATCAATTTTGTAAAACTCTATTGAATATATTTGTGAAACTCATGAAAGTAATATCACAAACGTGAATTTAATGTGTATTGCAGGACCACGTTGACGTAAAACACAATGGCAGTGTTTGACACGTATTTTTCTTTTTAGAAATTCAGGCTAATGACCATACTATACACAAAATGCAGTTGCAGTCAAGTAAAAAAATAAAAAGTACAGGGTTCTGATAACAAATGGAGCAGCGAGTGAACCACAGCGTGATGAGATGTTTAGCATCTCCTGACCATTTGGTGAATTGCATTACAAGTGAGAAACAAAAATATTCGTTAAAATATGAATCCACAGATATGAGATATTAAAATACTGTGGTAGATTTTCAAGATATGACCCCATAACAAGATGCTGGCTGGCTTCTCGGTCCATAAATTCTAAAATAGACATCATTCACAGCCTTCACTTTTTGTTGTTGTCACGAATTGGCATTCATTCAAAGGTGCTTTCTACGTATTTTACTTCGTTATCCAACGGTACGACAGATAAAACTTGAAGTCCAGTCAAAATGAATCTCTGAATGACTGCTGGATCATCGCGACTTGTGCAGGGGACCTCTTGCATCCAGCACTCAACCAGGCAAAAGGCGGTAGATAACACTCAAAACGGGACAGAAAGTGGACCCGGAGATAAAGAGTTTCCACCAGGACAAGCCTGCATTTCTCCGCAAACATTAGTCCTGCTCTGAGGCTACTCGCAAGTCGAAACGCTGCTGATCTTGACGGTGTTCTCGCTCCAAGGTTGCAGGTTCTGCAGGGCGAACAAAGAGCTGTTCTGTAGGCATAGCGGGTCCGGCGTCACCGGCTGGTCGATGGACTTCTGGAAGGCCTCCTGCTGCAGCTGCATGAGGATCCGGTTGGCTTGCTGCCTCTCCGCCTCTCTCTCCTCCGCGGTTTGACGCCTGGACAACCAACCATGCGTACAGCGGTCACCAGAAACACTTGCATGTTTCTTCTCTTTACAATTGTCCATGGAGCATCGGGTGAAATAAGTCTTATATTTGAAACAAAACACGTATCACAATAAATGTACAACAGCAATTTAGTAATCTTAAGTGTGAATTCTTTTTGAATCGCTACCTTAAAATCACAACGGTATGCGAATAACTATACTGGGCATTGTGTTTTAAAATGAACAAAATTGATGATGAATTCTATGATTACTAAGGAGGCTATGATGTCACCTGCGTGGGTTTGTTTATGTGTGCAACTTTCGCTCTGTTTTTCCCCCCTTACAATTATGTTCCAAAGAGAAGAATTCACACTACATCGATGGTGTTGGGTATAGGCTATTCAAATTTCCAATTAAACCAAATCACTGGAGATTAAAACAATTGCAACCTATTTTCAAAATTGTTTCTTAAATGGGAAATAAAATCAGTATCTTGTCGAATCCTGTCTGGTTCGAAGCAAATGCAATCCAGATTACATTTTTGGCATACCATTTAGATTGAGCTATAATTCCACGATTTCTTTGCTTTTGGATCCTATTACCTTCACTACACTGATTCAGAAAAAAACTCTGCGTTTATAACTTGTGTCATATTGCACTTGACTCATTAATTTGACATGTGACAAATTCTTTGCTGTCACCATTATTTGAGATTAATATTAATATGAGAGGAAAGTAAGTTTTACTTTCTTGTCGAAAATATGTAGTACAAAAACAACACACTTCTCGCCTTGTGTCATATTGGACTTGTCTCATTAATTTTATATGTGACAAATTCTTTGCTGTCACCATTATTTGAGATTAATATTTATATGAGAGGAAAATAAGTTTTACTTTCTTGTCGTAAATATGTATTACAAAAACAACACACTTGTCGGCATGCAACATTTCCAGTGAGGACGAAACTAGTGCTTCCATGTGAGCATTAAGTTTCACCTCCATTTGGTGCGTCTGTTTTGGAACCAGGTTTTGACCTGAGCGTCGGTCATTTTGAGGGCTTTGGCTAGGGCGGCTCTCTCGGCGCTGGCCAGGTACTTCTGGCGGTGGAAGCGCTTCTCCAGCTCGCAGATCTGCAGTCGCGTGAACGACGTCCGCGGCTTCTTCTTCTTCGGCGGCGCCCGGTTCTGGTACGGATGGCCGACACGACGTGTCACGGCGAGGGCAGGCATAGACACTGGACGGACCGGGATAATGAAAGATCATCGGATAATTACTTGATACTTATTACGTTATTTTAAAATGCGCATTGTGCAATGTAAATTAATGCGCTGCTCTGAAAAAAGATCAATTACACATGATTAAAATAACTGACGTAATATTACTCCATTTTCCTCGAAAATAATCAAATAATGTTACTTTAACACATTTTATCATGTGCAAACGAGCATTAAATTAATTGATCGAAATAATTTTTCTTTACTGTGGTGTTTATTTTAATTAATTCATCAAAGGCAAAAATGTTTTCCAATCGGTGTTGTCATTTTGTATTTACTTTTATAGTTATCAATAATCAAGTCACCCATGTATTTTCTGTAAAACTTTATTTTCACATTGTCAGATTTTAAATAACTATTTGTTGTACGGAAACACTTCGTTTTTATTATAAGGATTATTGTTATTTTCTTTCCCAATTAAATATCAAATGTATCTAATTAATTTCAGCCCTTCGCTATTTTATTCAAAAATACGAAAAAAGATTGTTTTAATATAGTCAATTCAAACACAACGCGGTTGCACGCAACTAAAAAGAAACACACAAAAACACGTTTCATCATTTTCGAGGAAAACAGAGGAAAATTCCGTCAGTTTACCACACTTAATTCATATGCAACAGAAAATGAAGTTTTTCTCCCCAGTGACCTACATAGTCGTCTATAAACAAATCACCCAAACATATCTTTTTAAAAATGAATGACTTTGCCATTTACTTGACTTCGCCATGCGTGTCATCTTATGTTCAGATTGTCAGTTCTTTCATATATCTTTCCTTCCCGCACACATCCCTTTCTTTTGAAGTCCTTTTTATTTTTATGACCCATTTTCTTTGACGTTTTGACGTGAAATTTCATTTAGTGGAGGTACCTGAGGTCAACACCGCCACGTTCAATTCTATTCTATTCTATCTATTCTATTCTATTCTATTCTATTCTATTCTATTCTATTCTATTCTATTCTATTCTATTCTATTCTATTCTATTCTATTCTATTCTATTCTATTCTATTCTATTCTATCGTGTTCTACCTGTGAACCTGTCTTTGGTGTAGCGTCTGTTGCTCTCCATCCAGGGGAAGGTGAGAGGGCTTATGTTGTTGACGCTCCCAGTCAGCGACGGCAAACAAGTGTTCCCAGCACTCCCTGGTCGGTGGGCAGGCACGCGGATTACTCCGGCCGCATGAGTTCCGCTCACATTGACCCCATGCACGTTCATGTGGTAAGCCCCTCCGAGTGAGGCAGTGTTGCAGTTGTATCCCCCATTACTACACGCGAAGCCGCTGTTGGCGTTACAGTTGTAGAGCGGGTGTCCATAATCCGGTTCGTGCATCCTGGTATTCAGCATGCAACTGTGCTCCACGGTGCTGAGAATCTGGTCGATTCCGAAACTGATGGACTCCTGCGCGTGCGTGTGTTGTTGTAACTGTGACCCAACAGGTCCGATGTGATCCATGGCCCGCTCCGCAAGTCGGAGCACGCGTGGATCCGACCGGACTCCTGAATTGAGGCCCGGGCGCCTGCTCCGGGCGTTATCAACTTTGTGTGATTTTGTCTGTGAGCGAGTGTAACATACGGACTGTTTCTGCAAGGGACAGAAAGAGTACCACCCCCCGCCCCCCAGCCCCAACCCTCCTCCAACCGCCGCCACCGCCTCATCCTGCTTCGCTAGGAGTTGCTCGACAATCAACCACAACAACAAAAGTGCATTTTTTTAAACAGCCACATTTTCTTGTAAAAGCAATGTAATAAACTACGGTGTAAAGTATAAAACAACAACACGACCTAATTGATATGGCATTGATCATATTTAGCAACTGGGACACTACGTAGATGTGAAAATAAAACAAAAAATCTATTCATCAATTTTCTTTTCTACTAGTCCTCATTATAGGATCGCAGGTGCAGCAGGCAGAAGCAAACCCATCTGACTTTGAGGCAGGGTGCGCCCTGAACTCCTTACTAGCCAATAGCAAGACAAGCATATTCAAAGCGCCGTTCACACTTATGGACATTACGATCAGGGGCCACCGATATGGTACGAGGTAGCCCCCAAGAACCAAATCCACACGGGTTGCCATTGCGCCTGTTCTAAACTAGATGATGAGTGATAGAACATTATCATTTCCGAAGAATGTAGAAGTTGGGCACGGTGGGCATCCAGTTAATGAGTCAGCCTCACAGTTCTGTGGACCGGGGATAGTTTATATAAAAAAAATATGTTATTGAATGTCATGCATCCACCCTTTTCCGATGCCATTTACCTTCTTTTCAGTTACAGGGAGCTGGATCTTATCCCAGCTGACTGTATATACATGAATGTGAAATGGATTCATCTTTGCATATTTGTTTTGCTTATCCTAACACAAGATATTCCAGAATTGAGTTTCCAGGGCCAAATTTAATGAAATTAATCCCTACAAAATGCATGATATTTATGCAATCATCTTATGGAGCAGTTTCTATTAATAATTTATGATCAGAGGGATGGCACTGATATGAAGACTGATGCTTTGTATTCATACTGATGAAGCAGAGTTGTGATGGACACTTGACTTTTTTTCTCTCCCATATAATTTTTGTAGACCTACAACAAACCAAGGATGTAGTCATATATTACAAAGTGTTGTATTAATATTAATGAATACACTCAATGGTAAACTGCACCCTAGAAGTGAATGGATATTCATTTTGATGAAAATAATGGCTGTCACACTTTACAAAAATATTAATATCATTTTAAGTTTGGAAAGGTGCCAATAACGCTAGGAAATTAACATACCAACTCCACAGCAACCACATGAAAAATAAAGCTACTTTTTGTTCTTCTCTCCCACCAACAGCCACTGCTGCCACTGGGACTTAATTACTGAACATGGGGCATTAGATTATTAATATTTCATCAGCTTTAAATGGTTGTCATTGGTCAAGTGACCACCATCAAATTTTAATGCTTCCATTGTTTGATGCAGACCATAAGGATCATTAGAGAGGATAGTTACAAGAGCAATGAAATACTATGGAGAAATGGGTTGCTTTTTAAAGCCACATTAAACACACAAAGGGTGCAGACTGCACAATTATATTTATCCAGATACATACATAGTATGTAGATTGTATACAGACCTATATTTTGCAGGAACTGTATTGTACTGAGATGTTTCAGGCACATCCCACCGGAAAGAGATGCCGGGGACGATCCAGGACAAGCTGGCGAGACTATGTCTCCTGTCTGGCGTGGTAACGCCTCGGGATCCTCCTAGAAGAGCTGGCTGAAGTACCTGGGGAAAGGGGAGCCTGGGCGTCCCTGCTTAAAGCCCCACCAACGCTAAAAGCATGATTTTTAGTATCTTTTTAATTAAAAAAAAGGCAGCCGGAATGGACTCATCTGTTTTTTTCACTACAACATGATTTTGATGTATATGGCTTTTTGTAACTCTCATCATGAAAATCCTCTCGAGGGATTTGTTTTGGAGAAGCAGGAAGTGACGTTGTCAGCAGGAGCGCACTCAGGCGGTCTCGTGTGTTTATACTAATTTCACCTGATGGAAGGTAGCTTTTTTCCCCTTCATGTTAGCCAAAATGCCGGCTCATTGTATTGCTGGATATTGTTCAAACACTCAGGAGGATGGATTTACTCTTCATATGTTTCCAAAAGACCTGGTTTGTCGTGAAAAATTGATAGCACCTGTGCTTCATGGGTTCCAAATGACAGGTAGGTGTGTATAGAGCTACTAAAAAAACAATAGTTGTGTGGGGGGGGGGGGACATAATCCTCTCAGAACATAACAAAAGATCTGCGTACGTAAGTCAGGGGTGCTAAATGTGTTGATGTGCCCGTCGGCGCCGCGTCTGCCAAGCACGGCTTTGGCTGAAGTGGCTCATTGCAGCCCCGCCTGAGTGGCTCATACATACTGTCAGGGAGTCTGTTGTTAGTTAGAAGTGATCTGCATATCATCTAAATATGGCTCGAAACAAGAAGGTAATTTTGCCCTGGTCACTTCATTCGATTGTGAGATGTTCTCTTCTCTGAAAAGAGCTTCCGTGTTCCATAGCAGGTGCCACTATGTGTTTTCAATGGCGAATGTCCCGCTGTAACATTTGCTGATGACATTGCAGGCAATATGGCTACCACTTAGATGCCAAATGAGACTTCTGCAACTTTGCGCATGGATAGCAGGCTCTCCACTCTTTGTATAGACATTGAAGTGAATAATGTTATATGTATTTTTCATTACAATATCTATTTTACAATGTATATAGGGATGTCAGTGGCGCTTTAACTATTGTCCCCAGGACACAATATTGCATAAGTGGATGAAATATGTTCAAATCTCAACATGTAGGAATTTCCATACAGCGACCACTATTTCATTTTTAAACTGCCCAAACACCAACAGCACATGCATTGGGCCCTATAGTTTGACTGACTTGCATTATTCACTTATATGATTAAGGAAGAAGCTGTTTGCTGACCAGACTTATTGATAGTGTGTGTGTGCATGTCCACATACGTGCATGTGAGTGTGAGAAAGAGAAACATTTGCAACTTAACGCAAGGCGTTTTCTCAAGTTATAAGTTGGCTGAAATAACCATGTTTGGGCAGTCACAATTTAAGACTATGCCGCATAACAAAAACGTTTCATCTTTAAAGTAAATAATCACGGCTTGTTTTTTTTTTACCCCCAAAATGAGTCTTTGATGGGCCACAAAGGGTTTGTGTGCGGTCACGTGACTGCCATGACATTTGATTGGTAAATTGGACTCAATCGACACTCATGATTCCATTGAATTGGAAATCTGAAAATATTTCACGCACATGAAATAATAGATAAATAAACAGAGTGAGTGGCAGGTCGAAGATTGTAAGTGAGGGAAAGTATCAATTCTTCTTTACATAAATATGCAAGAAAAAGTCAAATTTATGGTTCATTCAAGTTACTCTCACAAGTACAATTTATCCAAAATGGTACTTGTGTAAATGTAACTGAGTAAATGTAAACGGCTTTACAACCCACCCAACATCTAATGCGTAGTTAGTATAGCTATAAATGTTCTCTCAATAAAGCCAATTTATTAGTCAAAACTATGGGACCATACCATCATTGACATTTTACTAATGGAAATCTAAGTACAGCAACACAATATTATCTTGTGTTTCTTCCTTTCATAGTGATTTTAAGTAACAAGACTTTTTTTCTTTTTCTTTTTAATCTGTGAGGCCAGCCACATGATTAGGGACAGCGAGCAACACAGCAACTGGATAGAAATTGACTTTCTGCGACTGATTTGTCACCCTGCCGGGCACGTCTCCAATGCTCTCGCTGCACTGGAATGTGCAGCTTGTTGAGACCAAATTGGCAAACACATACTGCCATGCTTGTCCTTGCACAAAAATCAGAACCTGCTGCAATTTTCGCCCTACTGCAGATGTGCAAAAATTATCCTTCGTCTTCAATTGCTCTCATATGTGCTAACCACATACTGTACTATACCATCATGCTTCCCTTTTTGTGAACAGTGCAGAAGTTACAAGCTGATGAAAAATTTGGTCTTGTTTTTAATTAAAAACATAAATAGACATACTGTTCAGACAATTACACACAAAATTAATCAAAAATGTTTTAAACGTGGGAAAGGGGAATAAACCAGAAACCAGGTCTTTCAAATTTCTCACTTATCAACATCACTAACAAAGATCTCTGCTTTCCCTTTCTGTTCCAACACGGTCAACATAACAAACACATGCGCTCACCATCTCGTGAGAATAAGCGGTTCAAAAAATGGATGTATATGAGAAAACTGCCTTGTCGGTGCAAAGAAGCTTGAGTTTGTCAATATGAATTCAGAATGGACACCATTAAAATATTTTCAAATGTTTGTCTACAAATTTCACACTATCTCAACAGCCAGGATGATACTATGCAATAAAAATTACATAACTTTGAAGAAATATGTAGTTGGTTTCGCCTTTTAATTTAGGTTTTATGCTTGTCTGTCTAGGAAGGTCACTGACCTGATGATGTAATCTTGGCTGTAGGTAATCCCAATTGGTTTTGATCACGTTGACATCTAGGCTCTCTGCAGGTCAGTCAAGTTCTTCCATACCAAATTTATCCAATTATGCTTCATGTTTGAATAGCACAGCTTGTAAACAAAAACCCCCCTTCCTTAACCTTTTTGTTTATTTTTTCTGATTTGGTATGATTGTTTTACATTTGTAATTGTTTAGCCAAAATATGGCTGTGCTGTCAGTCCACAGACAAACACTGGAGCTGTTTAGTTTGGATTACTGTGTTGACACACGTCAACCTGGCTTCACCAATCCTTGCTGTTTGTGTTGAAGCATGCAGGTCCTGTGTTGTCTTTGTCCTCTCTTTCTGAAGGAGTGTGGTGGGTTCTACCTGCATAGTCCATGACTTTTGACCTCAAAATCTCTGGCGCCAGCTCTGTCAACAACTCAGTGCACTTTCCATTACCAGTGACAGCAGTGCCAAAGTTTTGAAACTCTTGGAGCACTTAAATGTTCCTCTTCAGAAAAGAACAAAATAACTTATATGGTGTATGGGGGGCATGGTGGATCAACTAGAAAGTGTTGGCCTGACAGTTCTGAGTTCCAGGGTTCGATCCCAGGCCCGGCTGTGTGGAGTTTGCATAGTCTACCCGTGCCTGCGTGGGTTTTCTCCGGGCACTCTGGTCTGATTCCACACAATAAAAACATGCAATATTAATTGTGGACTCTCAATTGCCCTTCGGCGTGATCGTGAGTGCGGCTGTTTGCCTCAATGTGCCCTGCAATTGGCTGGCAACCAGTTCAGGGTGTACCCAGCCGCCTGCTCACATTTGAAAAACAGGTGTGGTCAGCCATGCCCGCAGATATAAAGTTACGGGTGTGGTCCACCAGTCATGCCTGCAGATATAAAGTTGAGGGTGTGATTCGGGATGGAATCTCAAGACATTAAAATATTTACTGAGTTGTTATACCAGAGTATGGAGTTGTTACCTCATACCATACATAATAATGATTTATTGACATTCCACAGACTGAGACAGACATTTTTAAAGAAGTCAATAGATTATAATTTCAAAACTAAATATTCATATAATCAAATCATTTTATATCATCATGATGTATTGTTATAATCTCACATAATTTACGGCTCTATCTATTGTCAATCCGTTGATGAAAAATAGCAGTAGATTATATTTTCCGAAAGCATGGAGAGGGGAAAAGTTTTCAACTTCAAGATAACGCGGTACCACGGGGGAAAATTACCATTTAGATATATGGACAGACTAGTCTAAAATTAGAACTAAGATCAAGTCAAAGTAAATCACAATCTTATGCGTCTTATAGTTAGACACTGAAACATTACCCGTGTTATATCCCAGAAATGGTTTCAATGTAACTCAGGGTTGCCCAGATTCCCCCCAACCAACATTTACTTTTCAAGCTGCCAGCCTCTCGCGATCGATCCCGGAGGGACTGGGGGCCGGGCCAGGGTTGGGGGTGGTAGTGGGGGGGTATGCGAGTGCACGTGCGCATCAATGTGACTGCCTAAATATGAGGCCGGCTTGCTAGAATGCGCCTTTATGTGTGTGTGCTTGACGTATTGGCCACACTTGAATCAAGCGACGTGATGTATTGACTTTTTTTTTTTTTTTTGGGTAACGCCGTCACACGATTAACCAAAACTAACCTCGTGATCGACGCATTGACCACCCCTGGTATAACTGAATTTCCTTCGACGTAAATGCGCTTGCAGTACGTGAAGCAGCTCGGAAAATGCGCTTTTGGCGTCACTTCCGGAGATGCTCAGTACGGTTAACTTGGATTTCCTTTTTCCGGGTGAATGGTGATTGTTTTAGGAGCAGGCTTGTTTTGTTAACAACGTTTATGAAATAAACACATAAATTAATGTCAAGACTACACAAAATAAACGACGTCTTTCAATATCTATTTTTTCTACTCGTGACAAATTTTACGTGTGATTTTTTTTTGCTCGACTACAGCGCGGCTGCAAATGCGCTCGTCAAATGTGAGTGACTGTATACCTACCTCGGTTTTCGAACTTCTTGGTTTTTGTCCAAATCGGTTTTCGAACGAAAATTTTGAGATTTTTTTGCTTTAGTTTTCGAATGAAAATCGGCATTCGAACACCCCAACAAGCTGATCCACGAAGATTTGTTATTGTGCTTTCGAACGCACGCCCCCAAAAAAAACGGAAAAGACGTAATGCGCACGACGCGGTGCAACCAGTTGACTCATACACTCCTCTGCTCGCGGACGTTTCCCAGTACTGTAGTGACTTTTTTTTCTTCAAATTGAGCAACATTAACACCCGATCATGGCTCCAAAGAAGGCAAGTGGAACTGCTGGTGCTGAAAAAGGAGAGTTGTGCTTAAAAACAGTCAACTTCAACAAGTAGCCGAATACGAATCTGGTGTGCGTGCTTCTGAGCTATCGAAGAAGTATGGCATGGCGAAATTGAAGATCAGCACCATTCTGAAACACAAGGATGCGCTCAAAGCAAATGATGTTGCTAAAGGAGCAACGGTGTTGACCAAGCAGAGGCCACAGATCTTGGAGGAAGTCGAAAAGTTGTTTCTTGTTTTGGTGAACAAGCAGCAGTTAGCTGGAGTTAGTGTTGGCGAGGAAGGGAGGAGATGTCGTTTGATGAGGCTGAAGGCAGGAAGGATGTCTCAACTGCAGATGTTAAAGCTATCTGCGCTCAATGGAACGGCATCCATAATTTTGTAGAACTTCATCACGTGAATAAAGCTGAATGTTGCCGAGCACTGCAAAATTTTAATAATGTTGTTATGAGCCACTTAAGAAAAGTGTTTAAAAGACGGCAGAAACAAACATTAGATTCTTTCTTTGTCACCCCCCACCGAAGACATCTGAAACTATTGTTTTGCATTGCTTTTTTCTTTTGTTCCATTAACCCTCCCTCTAGTTGCAAGTTATTTTTTTCAAGTTATGTACTTTCTGTGCAAATAAAAAAAAAAACATTTGTTCTCCCATTATTGCTTGTTTAAAGTTATTCTGCACTTTTGTTAATAAAAAAGGTTTGCAAGGCTGCAGTCCCAACCGAGCATACTCTACTAGGCTAAAGCATACATTTTAAGCAGAAAATAAATATATTTCTCAAATGATTTAATTATATAAATTATTTAAACTGTACATGTATTCCTACTATGCAATTTATTATCAGAAAAAGCTAAAAAAATTGCTTTAAAAATATTATTTAGGCTTGGAACCCATTATTTCATTTTCCATTCATTGTAATCAGAAAACTTGCTTCGGTTTTCAAACGTTTTGGTTTTCAACCAGCCTTCTGGACTCACAGTTCTGAGGTCCTGGGTTCAATCCCAGACCCGCCTGTGTGGAGTTTGCATGTTGTCCCCGTGCCTGCCTGGGCTTCCTCCGGGCACTCCGGTTTTCTCCCACATGCCAAAAACAGGCAACATTAATTGGAATCTCTAAATTGCCCCTAGGTGTGATTGTGAGTGCAACTGTTGTCTGTCAAAGTGCCCTGCGATTGGCTGGCAACCAGTTCAGGGTGTACCCCGCCTCCTGCCCGTTGACAGCTGGGATAGGCTCCAGGACACCCTGCGACCCTCGTGAGGATAAGCGGTGAAGAAAAGGGATGGATCGATATATATGTATATATATATATATATATATATATATATATACACATTGGTATCTTTACTTACAAAAAGCGCATTTTACATGTAAATAGCATAATCCAACCCCCCGCCCGCCAAAAATAAGCGTTTAAAGTACAAAATGTAAAGAATAATAAAACATAATTACGTTCATATACCTTTCACATTGGGCTACTATGCTAAGAGAAAGGTGCGTGACAAGAAAAAGGCATTGTGGGGGACAGGGGAGGAGGCAAACATTTGACAGCCAAGAGAATAAATACGTACGAACATATGCACACACACAACTTAATTCCACTAAAGTTTCTTTGGGGCCTTGGTAAAGAAAGCTGAATAAATGTAGTTTTCCAATGTACATTAGGTAAAGACAGTGTGTGATAGTGCTAGCGTATTTTGGCGATAATCGAGTGTCCGTCTCTCCTAGCCGATAAGATGCCAGGAAGATGCTACAGCGATAGCCAATGGGAGAGCAGCTCTACTCACATAAAGCAAAATACAAGATGTTTATGTTCGGTGGAATTTGAGGAATCCAGCTCCCATTTTTTTCTTTTGTACCCTGTGTCATGGCCAGAACACGCGGCTGAACCCAATTGCATGACTCACGAGCCTTAGGAGCAGTTTGGGAAATGTCTTTATTCGATCCAAAGTCCAAATATCGGTAAGCGGTCTGTGAAGGCGGCAGTAGTAGATTCCGCTGGCGTAAGAGGAAGGTCAACAACAGGTTGGGGTTTGGTACATGGGATAGCAAGAGCAGAAACAAAGAGTTGCGGGAACGTGACTTTGACTCAATGATCTGCCAAAGACCACATGCATAGCCATAAATACGTGGTACGTAATAACATAGATGAGACACTGCTGATAGGATCAGGTGCGCGTCACATCAGGGACCGGCACAGGTCTTTGAACCCAGCCGATAGGAAACCACGAAATGAAACCGTATGAAGAGGAGGACCCACCTGGCTGGCCGGGCATGAAGTCTTTTGGCAGATTTTAAGTATTCCAGATTTTTTTGGTCGGTATAAACCACGAAAGGAAGCTGAGCCCCCTTCAACCAGTGTCTCCACTCTGTCAATGCTGTTTTAACTGCTAAAAGCTCTCGGTCTCCAATATCATAATTTCGTTCCGTGGGTGTCAATTGTTTTGATAGGAAGGCGCAGGCATGTACCCTCCCGTCATTTTTACCTCTCTGTGATGAAACGGCCCCTATCTCTGAATTTGACACATCCACCTCTACAATGAACTGCTGGTCGGGATCAGGCAGAATGAGGATGGGAGCGGAAGCAAAGCTGGCCTAAAGTTTACGGAAGGCCCCCTGGCAACTTGTGCTCCAACTGAACGTAATATGGGCCGCTATGAGTGCGTGTAATGGTAAATGCTAAAATTCCGAATGAATTTTCTATATAAATGTGTAAATCCAATAAACCTTTGAATCTCCTCACATGAGTTAGGCATGGGCCAGTGGAGGATGGGCTGCACCTTGCGGGTATCCATGTGGCTCTCGCCTTCCCCCAGAATGAATCCCAAAAACGGCACAGAGGTTTGATGGAACTCACAATTTTCAGCTTTTACATACAGTCCATGATGCAGCAACTGCTGCAACAGTGCTCGAACATGTTTGACATGAGTTGCTTCGTGGGGTAAGAAGATCAGAATGTCGTCCAAATATACAAAGACATGGCGCTTGAGCATATTGCGAAGCACGTTGTTGATGAAGTTCTGTAAAACTGCTGGCGCGTTGATGAGCCTAAAGGGCATCACCAAATATTCGTAATGCCGAGTTGCCGTGTTGAAGGTGGTCTTCCACTCGCCGCCCACTCCCTTATGCGCACCAGGTGGTAGGTGCTTCGCAAATCCAATTTGGTAAATATTTTGCCCCCCTTCAGGAGCTCGAAGGCTGTGGCAATGAGGGGAAGAGGGTACATGTTTACAGTGACACTGTTCAGTCCTTAGAAATCAATACAAGGTCTGAGGGACTTGTTCTTTTTCTTCACTAAGAAGAAGCCGGCTGAGGACGAGGGTCGAATATGTCCCGCCACCAGTGATTCCTCCACATATTCCCTCATCGCCTGGTGTTCTGGACCTGAAAGAGAATAGAGCCTCCTTCGATGGGGTGTGGTGCCGGGCAACAAGTCTATCGTGCGATCATAAGGCCTGTATGGCGGAAGAGACTTCCTTGAGGTCTAAATAACTGGGGGGCACTAGGGATAGATCCATTTTCTGCTGCAGGGTCCGCGAGGTGTCTGAAGCGACATTCGTGCTCTCCCTCCTGGAGGATGAGAGACAAGAGATGCGGCATACCGGCCCCCACGACATAATTTGTCCAGTCAGCCAGTCGATTTGGGGGTTATGTCGTCTTAACCATGGACTTCCAAGGATAATGTCACTGCTCTGGGTAACGAATGCATGAACGCTTATGCATTCCATATGCGAATCTGGAAATGTCATGATGAGCGTCTGGGTGTGGTGAGTTATTTTGCATAGGAATGTGCCATTAACCACATACACGTTCGGGAGGCATTGCGTTTTGAAGGTTGCTGGACCTATACTGCTGATGAACCGAGGATTTAGACGATTGGAATCTGACCCAGAATTGATGAATGCTGTAGCCATGCGAACCCGTCCGCCTGAAATTAAAGTGCCACTCTCATGAAATGCATGATTTTAATATGTTATTAATGAAAAAACGGCACCCTACGTGGACCCATGCGTTTTTTCACCACAAAACATGTTTTTGATTTATACAGCTTTTTGTAACTCCCGCCATGAAAATCCTCTCGAGGAATTTGTTTTCGAGAAGAAGCAGGAAGTGACGTAAAGGACAGACCCCCCCCTCAAGTGGACTCGTTTGTTTCCATTAGTTTTACCTCCGGTAAGGTAGCTCGTTGCTCCTTCGTGTTAGCCAAAATGCTGGCTCGTTGCATTGCTGGACATTGCTTGAACACTCGGGAGGATGGATTTACTCTTCAAAAGCTTGCAAGAGACACGGTGTGTTGTGAAAAATGGATTGCACGGGTGCAGAGGATGAGAGCTTTGTGGGTTCCAAATGACAGGTAGGTGTCTATACAGCTACTAAAAAAAATAATAGTTTGGGGCGGACCACATAATCTGTCTCTCATGATATAACAAAAGATCCGCGTACGAAATGTGTCGATGTGTGCATCGGACGGCGTCGGGCTGCTGCGTCGCTTCGCCAGCGAAGCGCACGGGTTCGCGGATGGCGGCGGCTCTGAAGAACGCTGCCGTAATGCAGCTCTCAGCTGTGTGCGACGACAACGCAGTAAAGCGCCCCGGCTCGACGGTGTTGTTCATCACGTACTGGGGCGTCTATGAACAAACCCTTAAAGCAGCACGGCTCGGCTCTGCCTCACTCAGCCGTGTTCAGCGACAACGCAGTAAACCACCCCGGCTCGACGGTGTTGTTCATTGCGTACTGCGGCGGCTATGGACAACCCCCCAAAGCAGCACGGCTCGGCTCTGCTTCACTCAGCCGCGTGCGACAACAACGCAGTAAAGCGCCCTGGCTCGACGGTGTTGTTTATCACGTACTGCGGCGGCTGTGAACAACCCCCTAAAGCAGCACGGTTTGGCTCTGTGATAAGCCACCTCGGCGGCGAAAATGAGCCACACTGACCGGCTGCGATGAGCCGCGGTGGCTCATCTCCACCGCGGAAGTGGATCGGACGGGAGGCAGTTTGGCCGTGATCGCATACCCTCTGAATATGGCTCGTAACAATAGTGTAATATTGCCCCGGTAACTTCACTCGGTTGTGTGGTGTTCACCTTTTCAAAAAGAGCTTCCATGTCAGAAGGGGGGTGTTCGTCTCCCACAGTAAGGATGCACCGCGTGTTTTCATTGGCGAATTTCCGGATGATATCACGGACAGAGGATGCAGCCAATATGGCGACCACTTGGATGTCGTAGAATGACACTTCTGCAACTTCGCGTATGGATGACGTGTGCTCTCCGCTCACATTTATTTTTTCGTATAGACATTGAAGTGAATTATGTTATATGTATTTTTCATTCCAATATCTATTTTCGAATGTTTATAGGGATGACACTTGGCCTTTAATGTCACACGAATGAGGGCTCGAGCCGAACAAGTCGAAGTGTGGTTAAGAATCACCGCCTTGGACACTCTAGGTGCGGGTCCAGCTGGCTTGGTGGGGCAGCGTGCCACGAGGTGACGTCCGTCCACAATAGAAACAAAGACCCTACCGCCGGCGTCGTTCCCGTTCCTCGGGTGACAGAGGACTGTCTACCACTTGCATGGGCTCTTCCGCGTCGGGAGGAGCGTGTTGTGGCGCAGCGGGTGGTCTGAGGCTCTGTTGAGCATTCCCCTGTTGTGCATTGTCCTGTTCTTGATTTGCGAGCCTCTGATCGACTTTCGAGAGCGTCCAAGTTTGTTGGCAGCTCCACCGGGATGAGTCGATCCTTGATCTTGGGCGACAACCCCTGGAAAAAAGTGTCTCTCGTTCCACTAGCTCTCAGCCACCAGAATCCAGAACTTGATTGCGTAATCAGAGACTCTGCGTCGGCCCTGCCAGAGTGTGAACAACGATGTGGCCGCTTCGCGTTCAGGGGATGCATACTGGAACACTTGTGCCATGGCTGTGACGAAGGACGCACACGTTCGGCAAGTATCTGTGCTGTGGCTCCATTCCGTGGTAGCCCAGGCTTCCGCCCTTCCCGTCAGGTGGGAGATCATGAACGCAATCCTGGAGTGATCGATGGGAAAGGCGGCAAACTGCAACTCGAAGTGCAACTCACACTGGGTGAGGAAGGGCTTAATATTGCTCGAGTCACCAGAAAACCGCTCCGAGCAAGAGAGCGGTAAACACATGGCTCTCTGAGGGTTGGCGACCTGCGCGGGAATGGACACGGGAGTACGTAGACCTGCCACCGCAGCGGCTTGGTCTAGGTTGGCGCCCACTCCACTGGAAAAGGATGCGGACAAGGAGTCAAGCTGAGCCATCTCCTCCTGCAGCTGGCGACCAATCATTTGGAGGGCTCCTTCGTGTTTGGTAAGGCATCTACCTTGAACCTGAAGGGCATTGTGACCTGGATCCGAGTCGACTTGGTCCACTTTTTGGCCAGATCGTTCTGTCATGGCCCACTCCTCCATAATAGATCTTCTGTAGGTCAGACAGCTTTCTAGGCTGTCGCTGAGAAACACGGAGTTTCAGCTCCCTCCAAAGATTTTCTATTGGGTTTAGGTCCTTGATATGCTTCTTACGGAGCCACTCCTTGGTTTTCCTGGATGTGAGCTTTGGGTCATTGTCATGTTGAAAGAACCAGCCAAGACCCATCTTCAATGCTCTGACTGAGGGAAAGAGGTTGTTCCCCAAAATCTCACAATACATGGCCACGGTAAACGTTCTCCCATGACTCCTCTGTATCATCCAACTGGTCATTGGCAAACTTAAGACGGGCCTTGATATGTGCAACCTTCCGTGCGATGCATGATTTCAAACCATGACGTCTTAGTGTATTGCCAACACTCACTTTGGAAACGGTGGTCCCAGCTCATTTTAGGGCATTGACCAAGTCCTGCCGTGTAGTCCTCAGCTGACTCCTCACTTTTCTAAGGATCATTGAGACCCGACGAGGTGATACCTTGGATGTGGCCCCACTCTGATTGAGATTGACCGTCATGTTTATCTTCTTCCATTTTCTAATGATTGCTCCAACAGTGGACCTTTTATCATCAAGCTGCTTGTCACTTTCTCCATAGCCCTTTCCAGCTGCGTGGAGTTGTACAATTTTGTCTCTGGTGTCTTTGGACAGCTCTTTGGTCTTGGTCATGTTACAAGTTTGAGTCTTACTGATTGTATGGTGTGGACAGTTGTCTTTATGCAACTAACGACCTCACACAGGTGCATCTGATTCAGGATAATACATGGAGTGGAGGTGGACTTTTAAAGGCGGACTAACAGGTCTTTGAGGGTCAGAATTCTAGCTGATAGACAGGTGTTCAAATACTTATTTGCAGCTCTATCACACAAATAAATTGCTAGAAAATCATACATTGTGATTTCTGAATTTTTCTTTTTAGATTATCTCTCTCACAGTGGACAGACCCCTCAATGATTTTTAAGTGGGAGAACTTGCAATATAGCAGAGTGTTCAAATACTTATTTTCTTCAGTATAAGTTAACTGTAATTACTGCCCACCTGCTATATGGGATGAGTACTGACTTGTGACCCGGAGTCAAGCAATGAGGTGACTGCTAAGTCATTTAAATAGCTTTGAATCAAGGTCTTCTTACCCATCAGGGTAGCAACAGTTTTAGCTTTAGCTGAACATGGCGATTGGGAAGAGGGTAGCTGTAGTTTTTGAGCACTGTTTACTTGAGTTGGGGAAGAGGTGATGTGTGGCTTGTCATCTTTCTCCTCACCTCTGGCTCAACCACTCGATGTCCCTATCCAGTGGCCGATTGGAGTTTCCCTGACACCTTGGTCTCTTCAGACATCCGGTAGCACGGTGAACCTCTTCTCCACAAGAAAAACCTCTAGTCTTGCTGGTTTGGTCCAGGCAGCTTGGACAACCGTCGAGCTTTTCACGTTTGGGAAGTGTTCTGTTTTGATGGAATGACTGTCATTCTGAATTCGATGTTGGTTTTGTTTCTGCATCTCCTCAGCCAGTTTTGTGAGTTCTTCTACCTTGGAGTTGAGGTCTTTCAGGGCATCTGGTTTTGTGCCATTTGGGTTGGTACTTGTGTTGTGATTGTGCTGATGTCACCAGGGCGCGATGATGAGGGACAACAAGGAAGTAAGTTAGGGAGTTGGCGAGCATAAAGGAAAATAAAGATCACACACATTGAAAGACACATGGCACTCACGTCTATGTTATTTAATAACATGACATGGTGTGGAGTGGACCTAATGGAGCTTTGTTTGGACGGTGGTGGAAAAAAGAATGAGTTTAAAGGAGGAAACATGACTGGCAAATATGACAATGCGCCACAGCAGTTGATAATTCCCGCCGGACCGAGCACTACCTTCAACATCCAGCCACCGAGCACTTCGACTTTTCAAAGCCACAGGAATGAGAGAAATAGATCCGGACATTTGAAAGATTTCGCCTGGCAAGTAACTTACAAGTGAGCTCCGAGGAGAAACAAATAAATACGTTAATTCATTGCATGGGAGACGAGGCAGATGACATTCTGCTTGGATTAAACCTGTCGGACCACCAAAGATACACATACCAAGGGGTGAGGGAGGATTCCAGACGTTCTTTGTCGTGAAGAAGAACGTAATTTATGAGCGTGCCAAGTTCAACATGCACTATCAGAGAACGGGAGAAAGTGTGGATTCATTCGTCACCACACTTTATCCCTTGGCAGAGCATTGTAACTATGCCGTGTTGCACCAGGAACTGATCAGAGACAGAATTGTAGTCGGCATGCTGGACAAGTGGTTGTCTGAATGCATGCAGTTGGATGCGGATCTAACTTTGGATAGAGCCATACGAATGGCACGGCAGAGTGAGGAGGTGAAGAAACAGCAGTCTTATCTGTGTGGTGAAACCAATTCCGAGGCAAGTGATACAAGATCTATTGACAGAGTGTTCAACAGCACCGCCAGGTCAGTTAAACACAAACCTCAATACGTAAACAGCCAAACAAACAAGCCACACAGTGCTCAGCAACAAAAATGCAAGAGGCGCACAATCACGGTGTCAAAAATGTGACAGCTCTCCTTCTCATCCCATTCGTGACTGTCCTGCAAATGATGTGAAGTGTCATGAATGTGGAAGGATGGGACATTCCAGACGTCTGTGCAAGTCTAAATCTGTGCATGAGGTTGAGGAGAAGCTGGTTAAGGAGGAAGTCTACTTTGGTAATGTCACGACATATGGAGAACCTTGGATGGTCAAAATTGACATTAATAAACACAGTGTCAAGTTCAAAATTGACACGGGGACCAATGTCGCAGTCTTGCCGCACACTGTGTTCCAAAGAATATACAGTGACGACCCACCCACACTCAAGAGGGCAATAAAATCACTGCTTGGAACAGGAAGGAGTCCGCTTGAGGTGGTGGGCGTCGACAGGCTGCTGCTGAGGAAAAGTAAGAGGAAAGAGATGGAGAACTTTTACATTGCTCGCCATGTGCATTCTGCCTTGCTGGGGAGGTCTGTGAGTTGTAGGCTGGGGCTGGTGGCACGCTTAGACAATAACTGTGGAGTTATTAAAGGAGTATTGGAAGATACCAACATCTACGTGGACATGGTGATGGAGCACCTGCCAGCGAGCGTCGACTACCTGGAAGAGCTGAGGGAGCAGCAGAGGAGCGACAGTGTGTCTGCACGTGTGATGCAGCTGTGCGCAGATGGCTGGCCTATCAACAGGCCCAAAGAGCCAGGACTCAAGCTATATTGGGCAGAGCAGGCGTTCCTCACAGTCCAGAATGGTGTCTTGCTGAAGGTACAGAGACTTGTCATTCCCTCCTGTGATGAGAAATAATGTCCTTGCGAAATTACATGAGGTCACCAAGGTGTAGTGAAATGCAGACAGAGGGCACAACAGTCAGTGTGGTGGCCCGGGCTGAGCCAGCAGCTGAATGAGTTTGTTCTGAATTGCCGAACATGCTGCAAGGAGAGACAAAACCACAGAGAGCCAATGATGCTATCTCCGTACCCAGGCCGACCATGGGAGAAGCTGGGAGTGGATTTGTTTGTGCTCGGGAGTAAGAGCTACCCGCTGGTTGTGGACTACATGCCAAGGTATGTGGAGATAGCTCTACTGACATCCACAAGGTCAAATGACCTGATCCACCACCTTAAGTCAATCTACGCACGTCACGGGATAGCCCAACAGCCCAAGATACCCACAAGGGAATGCAGAGCCAGAGCTAGCGGTTGAGATCGTAAAAGGTCTCTTGAAGAAAGCAGATGGCTCCTATCTGGCCTTACTCGGTTACAGAAATACCCCTTTGGAGAATGGGTATAGTCAGGCTCAGCTTCTCATGGCAAGGAGGCTTCAGCAACAGTGCCCGTCCTTCCCGCCCTGCTGAGTCCAGCTATTCCAAATCTTGAAGCTGTCCGATTGAAGGAAAATGAGAAGCGAGTGAAAGATGTGCGATGGTCCCACGAGCGGCATCATGCGCGGAACCTCGAGGCACTGGAGCCAGCGCAGGAGGTGTGGATCAAGGATCAAGAAACATCAGGGGCCACCATCAGTTGTCATGCCACCCCACCTTCGTATCTAGTGGATGGACCCCACGGAACCATGAGACGTAACCGTCATCATCTCACGCCCATAAGAGCCTCACTAGAGCAGTGTTGCCCCACTCCGGTGGAGCCTTCCCAGAGGGACAGTTCAGATCAACTGACAGAGGAACCGCTGCCACAGAACCTTCCAGAGCCACTATCTGCTCCTACTCTCAGAACCAGGTCTGGGAGGGCTGTAAGGAAGCCAGCGAGGTTGGATTTCTGATTTTGTTTAGAGATAGAGACATGCAGGAACTCCAAAAAAAAAAAAAAAAGAAAATGTTGAAATTGGATGTGATTCATACTATATTTTTGTAATGTAAATGTTTAGTTAGCTGCAGTATTGTTGGTTGAGTTATTGATTTGTTGAAGTCACTGTTCAAGCTAAGGCTAAAATGTTGTGTGTGTGCTTGACTGTCGGGGACAGGTACAGACAGGAGCAGACCTTCCAACCACGAGGCAGAATAACACTCAGGGTCTGTTGAATCATTGGCAATCTCCCCAATGATTCTAGAAAGGGGAGATGTGGTGTGATTGTGTTGACGTCCTCAGGGCGCGACGGTGTGGGACGACAAGGAAAGGTAAGGTAAGTTAGGGAGTTCGCGGGCATAAAGGAAAATAAAGATCACGCACGTTGAAAGACACAAGGGACTCACGTCTATGTTATTTAATAACACAACAGTACTGACACCACTGGGCTTCACCTTGGCTCTCTTTCTTCAGGTTCAGACTGTATACTGTGTACATCGGTTACTGTATGTTGATGCGTATAGCCAAATCTTTTCATCCTCTCATTTTCTTCACTGGTGATTTTCATAACATGTTGATGAATCATCTCATCAGTGACCCAAATGTTTGACAGTAACAGTCTGAGTTTTCTGGGTATGTCAGTGTGCTTGTGACCAAAACCTTGATAAACTGTGTGTAGGAAAACATCTTGCACCGTAGCTGGAGAGTATTTAATGTCAGTATCAGCCAGTTTTTATGTGAATAGAATTTGCTGTTTCAACCCTATTACCCTATAGAGAAACTGTTGTGGTGTCAAGCTTTCCTCTTGTTTAGTGCACATCAGCTCTTGAAACAACTCTGTTGTGTTTTTTTCTCTTAGAGGAGTCTGGAGAAACCCCTTCTGTTCACTAATTGTGATGTCATCTTTGTTAATCAACATATCCTTGAAGATTCCAGACCTTGTGATTTTTAGCACAGCACGAACCATCTCTGATTCAGAAAATGCTTCTCTGAGCCCATCATCCATTTGCTTGATGATGTTATAACTGATGTCTGAGGACTAGTCACCCACTTGGCCACCTTGTACCTCAAACTCTCTCCTGGACCTCTCTTCGTTCTTGCTCGCTGTTCCCCATGGCTGGACAGGGCTGCTGGTTAGCTGTTGAATGCTCTCCTAGTTGCTGGTCAGAAGACCACATGCAAGTACACCTGCTGCCCATCACCAGTGTTTCAGTTATGAGCCAGGTTGGTTTCCGCTTCCCCTTTTCCCCTTCTTGGTGGTGTCTGCAATTGGTGCCGCCACCCAGGGTTGTCCCTAAACAACTACAGTCTGCATAATACAATCAAGATGCATATATATTAAAAAAAATAATTCACATCAAAATACATTTTCGGGGTACTAGCTATCTATTTTCTTAGCTGCTTATCCTCACAAGGGTCGCAGAACCTATCCCAGCTGTCAACGGCCAGGTGGCGACGTACACTAAACTGGTTGCCAGCCAATCACAGGGCGCATGGAGACAGACAGCAGTTGCGCTCAGAATCACACCTCGGGGCAATTTAGAGTGTCCAATTAATGTTGCATGTTTTTGGGACGAAACTAGAGTGCCCGGAGAAAACCCATGCAGGCACAGGGAGAACATGCAAACTCCACACAGGCAGGGCGAGGATCGAACCCTGGACCTCAGGACTGTGAGGCCTGCACTTTACAGCTTGTCCACCATGCTGGTCCATCTATATAAATAACAGTTATTTTAATATTTTGAGATCACAATAATCTTAAAATTTACAAATACAATTAAACAAACGAACAAATACAAATAAAATATTTCATGCAGTTTTGGCGTCGCTTGGCTTTCCATGCATGTCGACTGTGAAATCTGCCTGCTGAAACGTCAATTGCTGTCAAACGTCTCTGAAGAAGGCAAAGGTGATCACCGAAATTGCACAAGGTTTGAAGAAAGAAGTTAAAAACTTTGACTTAATAAGAAGGCATGATGCATGTTTTTGAGACAAATACCATATACTTCAATTGGACCCTTATACTTTATTTTTCCCAAGGCACGCAGAGGCGCAACATTAGGATCAAAGAGCCACAGGTTGCCGACCCCTGCTCTAGATAAAGAGTTGTTTTTTACAAAAGAGTGGTTCGAGAGGATTGTGTGGTAGTAATGTAAATAGCCAACATCTATTCATCCCATCATTCAATTTGTTCCTTGTAGTGTTTAAATAAATTAGACATGTCATTATCAGCACTGAGACTGTCAACGGTGCTCACAGTTGGCTCTGTGTCAACATATGAAACCAACATATGGTATTCGTGGCAAAGACCAAGGCAAAACAGCAGAACTTTGATAATGTAGCCCATCCCTGGACCCTCTGTGTGAGTTTTTTTTTCAAGACTAAGCACAATTAATTAAATAACCAAATTAATGTTACCAGGCTAATAGATCTCTGAAAAGCCCAGATTAATTTTGGACATCATGGACTAAGGATGGACTCTCAGTTTCTGTATGTTAAAATTTTAGCGTATTTCTTTCATATCACACTGATTCCTACACGTGCACACACACCCATGTGCAACCACACAATCCCACGCACACACCCGCATATGCGCGCACACACACACACGCACGCACACACACGCACACACACACCACACACACACCACACACACACACCACACACACACACACGCACAGACAGCAGATGAACTGTGTCTAATAGAATGCTCCAGCCTCTGTTAGCAGACCACAAGTGCTGTCACCCCTCCTCCAGTCCTTCTTGAATAATGGGTCCCTCCGTCCTGTTCTAAGGCTTAGAAG
Source organism: Syngnathoides biaculeatus (assembly GCF_019802595.1). NCBI lineage: Eukaryota > Metazoa > Chordata > Actinopteri > Syngnathiformes > Syngnathidae > Syngnathoides > Syngnathoides biaculeatus. Next base: position 27,810,989 of record NC_084651.1, read on the forward strand.
GTCAACTGAATGCTTCCGAATGCTTGTGTTGGATTTGATGTCTAATGACTATTTAAGCTTGTAGGAGTCTTCCTTACATTTAGCTGAGATATAAAAATGAGATAATCCATTTTTCAGTTTTACTACTCTTGGACTTGAATGGATATTGAAAAATCCTAAATTGCTCATGATCTATTAGATAGTTCTTTATTATTTCAAAACTCTGATGCTGGTTGGTAAAGTTAATCGGTATTTTAACTTTTTTTTTCAAACGAAACTACCTTAAGAGGTTAAAGACCAGATCTCATCCCACAAGCTGATAAAGTGAGCAAATAAGTGAGCAAAAATTAAAATTCATTATTCAATGTTTAGTACTTCATTAGCAATAGTATCAGTATTATTACTTCCAAGATGGCCATGTAGTCACCTCGGTATAGTGCTCCTTAGTACGGTCTTTGTTTTTGTGTTTTCATTCATCTCTGAATTAACATAAACAAGAGAATACAATACTTGCTAACCATCAGGGAGTCTTCCCTAGACTACTTTTTCAACAATTTTTACAACAAGTCCTTGAGCTATTCACTGGGTGTCATAACCAGAACACGAGGATGGACACAAATGCACGACTCAATGGACAGGAAGGCAGTTGGAGGAAAGTCCTTATTCGTCCGATGTTGAAAGCCGGGGAGTCAGTCAGAGCAAGCAGTAGAAACAGGAGCAACAGGCAGGGTTGGTCAAAAAACAGGCGGAGGTCGGTACACGGGGATTCGGCGTCAGGAATGTGGAAGTGTGGGAACAAAGCATGGGTGGCGACGATTTGTCAAAGATAGACTGTCCGCTGGGTCCGATATATACTGTGGTTAATTACTGCCGATGAGGCGTAGGTGTGCGCCTTCCAATCAGTGCAGGTGTGCGGGGACCCTAACAGCCAGGGCTGGACCGGCAGAACCATGACACTGGGGGAGCAACTGCGTCTTTGGAGCATGGAGGCAAAGCCGCAGGGGGACGTCTGCCGGGATTCAAGTTAGATTCCTTCCACAAGAGAGGACACAGATTGGTGCGCCCATCGATCCACCACCTGAATCTACCCTCCCTTCCCAACAAAATAGACGGGCTTCATCATCTGATAAAGACTTGGAAGGACTTCGGACGTTCCTCCCCTCTGTGCTTCACGGAGATTTGACTCTGTGCAGCTGTCCCCAAAGGAGCTTCCAACTCCACCCGGTGGATCGCACCCCGGAGTTGTCAGGGAAAACAAAAAGATGGTGGGAAATCCTTCTACATCAATGAAAAATGGTGTACCGATGTCACACAATTCAGCAGACACTGCAACCCACTTTTAGAGTCGCCGTTTTGGAACTGTAGGCCATTCTACTCACCACATGAGTTTGCCTCCTTTAAACTTGTAGGTATGTACATTCCGACACAAGCTAACATGAATGCAGCACTGCTAATACTAGACCAACAAGTAAACGAAATAAAAAAAAAAAAAAAACGACCCAGACTTAGCCTTCATTATTTCATGAAATTTTAACCAAGATAAAGTCGACCACGAACTCCCTAAATACAAGCAGCAGATCGACTGTCCTACCAGGGTAAATAACACTTTAGACAACTGCTATACAATAATAAACAATGCATACTGTGCTATTCCCCAAGATGACCCGGGTTCCTTAGACTACTGCTTAATCTATCATTATCTACATACAGGCAACAACTTAAATGTGCAAAGCCTCGAGCAGGGGTCGGGAACCTTTTCAACTGAGAGAAGCAATAAATGCCAAATTTTTTAAATTGTAATTTCAAAAGTGCCATACAATATTTTAAAAACTAAATACATGAGTATTCGCGGATTCATCTTAGACCAACACTTTTAGAGTACAATAAGTCTCTTAATTCTTTTAAATAACATTGTTACACTGTTGCTAACCAATGATGACAAAAGTACTTCTCAACATTAATGCGACTTCTGGTGCTGCATAGTTTTGCTGACGGCTTTATAGTCTGTTTCATACGTCGTTAGGTTAAGCTTCATGCTGGCGTTGAGACTGCAATTGTGAACATAATTCAATTTGATTTGCCATCATGATGGTACGACGGTGAACAGTTCATGCCGACAAAGGCTTGTCTTTTATTTGTCTGATTATCTTGTCTTTATGCAAGGTTGTCAAAATGTTTGTTGGCAACAACAAGTTTGATTGCTTTGGCAAACTCCCCATCTGTGAATGGCTTTCCATTTCTCACAATTGCTAAAGCACCAGCAAAGCTATCTGAATTCCAGTCACCTTGTGGTGTCCACGGAGTTGCTGCTGACTAACTTGGACTCTGGAAAGTAGCTCTTGACATGCTCTCTTCCTTCTGTACCATGTAGGATATTTTGATGCAAACACAGTAAGGCGTGTTTCAAAGTACTGCTTTATATTTGAGCATGTCATCATTGCAATTTTATAATTATAATTTAGATACACAGCAGAACCCCCTCTCTCCACAAAGGCTGTCCATTCTTGTTGAAAACTTTGGTACGCCTCATCTTTTCTTCTTTGAGCGACCTTTGTCAAAGTGTTTCCATAATTAGTTGTTCCAACCCAATCTGCGTTCGAACCTTTTGCGCCTGCGCACATCGACTGCCACAGCAAACTATGCCAACCCCACTAAAACAAAATGTCTCTGCCTCATTTGCATTGCTGCACGACAGATATGGCTGTACAGTATGTTGTTATAAACGGTCTGTGAGCCATATGCAACCATCAAAAGAGCCAGATATGGCTCGTGAGCCATAGGCTCCCGACCCCTGGCCTACAGTGAATACTGTGGGAACAAGTAAACATTGAACTTCAATGCTGCTTCGACTGCACAGATTGGACTGTCTTTGAAAAGCTGGCAGCCTGGACAAATATGCGGATGCCGTTACATCGTATATCAATTTCTGTGAAGAGGTGTGTGTACCAAAGTCCTTTCGCACATTCAATAACAACAAGCTGTGGTTCACTACCAAACTTAAGCATCTTCGACAGGCTAAAGGTGCCGCATGTCGTAGTGGGAATAGAGCCCAATACAATCATACCAGAAATAAGCTGACTAAAGAAATTAACATTGCTTAGAGGAAATATGCAACTAAGATGATAAAACAGTTTGATGCTAATAACTCCAAATCAGTTCATGCACGCATAACAATCACTCAGCAGTTACAAGCGATGACCCACAACCCACCCCTCCCCCGCGGAAAACAATAGTAGGCTAGCCGATGACCTCAACAGAATTTACTGCAGATTTGAAAAGGAAACTTTCCTATCCATGCCCCCCCCCCCTTGAACCCCAGACTGGTGGCCATCCAGGCCACCAAACACAAGGCGTCCGGGTGGACAGGTCAGGAGGACGACCCGGACGCCAAGCACCAGGGTCCCCAAGGGGCGATCCGGGCGGACGACCTCTGTGAGGAACCAAACGGCGAAGCAGGAACCAGAACGAGGCAGGCCACAGCTCCGGACGAGAACCTCCCACGCCGTAGTTGCCAGACAACCAGGGATTGGTCGCCACCGAGGCCAAGTCATGAAGCGGCTGGGAGCTATCTGGAGCGAATACGATGATGGAGAGAAGGACCAGAGCCATGACCGCCACCATTACCATCCCGAAGTCTCTCCAGCTCCGGGGTGGCTCATCAGAACTCCCCAGCTCTTGTCGGACAGGAATGTGAGAAGGCGGCGACCCCATCGCCACCGCCACCTCCTGGACAGGAACGTGAGAAGGCGGCGACCCCATCGCCATCTCCTGGACAGGAACGTGAGAAGGCGGCGACCCCATCGCCATCGCCACCTCCTGGACAGCAACGTGAGAAGGCGGCGACCCCATCGCCATCGCCACCTCTTGGACAGCAACGTGAGAAGGCGGCGACCCCATCGCCATCGCCCCCTCCTGGACAGCAACGTGAGAAGGTGGCGACACCATCGCCCCCTCCTGGACAGCAACGTGAGAAGGCGGCGACACCATCGCCCCCTCCTGGACAGCAACGTGAGAAGGCAGCGTCAGTGTCACCGTCGCCACCTCCTGGACGGGAACGTATGGACGTGCTCGTCGCCGACAGAGCAGGAGTGTGGAGCGTCCGCGGGATGGTCGCCGATGATGCAGGAGTGTGGAGCGTCCGCGGGCCGGTCGCCACTGGTACTCCAGAGCACGGACGAGAAGCGGCTGTGGAGACGTCGTCGCCTCCTGGACAGCAACGTGAGGCGGCATCGGGTCGGTCCCCACTGCCACGTGAGCTTGCAGTGCATCCGTTGAAACAGCAACGTGGGCGTGGCACGGTGGCGAATCCGTTTCCAGGGCAACGTGAACGAGAGTCGGCAGAGAGTCAGTCGAAACTGACACGTGGGCGTGTCTCGGGAGCGGGTCAGTTCCGACTGCCACGTGAACTCTGCTCGGAACAGCCAAAATCTCGACGTGGGAATGGCGAGGAGGCGGGTCAGTTTCCACAGCTACGTGCGCTTGGCGAGGTGGCGAGTCCGTACCCACTGCAACGTGCACTTGAGGTGGCGAGTCCGTTCCCACTGCGGCGTGCACTTGGCAAGGGGGCGGGTCGGTTTGAACGGCAACGTGAACCTGAGCAGGCGGAGAGTCAGTCAAAACTGACACGTGGGCGTGTCTCGGAAGTGGGTCAGTTCCAACTGCCACGTGAATCTGCATCAGCAGCGAGTCCGTCGCCGTTGCGACGTCAGAGTAGCTCGGCTGGTTCGCCAATCCTTGCCGGACCTGGGCCGTGAGAGCCGCCAATTCGACGCTCTGACGCTCTATCTCCGCCCGCATTTCACGGTAGAACGCCTCGTGATTTGGCGGCTCCTCCTCCCTCTGGGCTGGAAGCTTCGCCACCAGCTGCGGGTCTGCGGGCTTCGCCGTTGCCGGCGAGGAGTGGGAGGACTGTGTCTTAGTTGCTGCACAAGGGAGCGCCCGGCCGGGGCGTCTCCTCTGGCCGCCACGCGGAGGTCCCGGGTAGATGGCCAAACGCTAAGTTACAATTCAACTGCAACATGCTGCCATTTTTTGCCAATACAAGCCTCTTATACTTAAGTTGAATCTGCACCACTTGTGCAATCGTCTAAAGAGAATCTGCAACATTTGCATAATTGTCATTGTCCCAGATTATCGCACGACTCGTCACTTTAAACTTCACTTTAAACTGCATACATTCCTTCAAGTATTGACACCCTTTGCACAATGGTCATTGCACTGGACTGTTGCTCTCTTCGTCACTCTAACTGCTCGAAATGCCAGAGGACACTGCATCCTTTGCACAATTATTAAAAAAAAAATGTTCCATCATCACCAGATTACTAGGAACCCTTACTGCTCCATACCGCAATGTCCTGATGTCTCAAAAGTATTCTCTGTCTTTCTGTTGTCAAACTTGACATGAATGTCATACTAAGGCAGTTCCAACTTCCTTGTATGTTGTGAACATACATGCCTAATAAAGATGCTTCTATGGGCCCCGGAATATTCACCCATCTTTGCTTCATATTCACCACCGACGCTTGACTTCCGTCTGAACTTCCATCCATCCATCCATTTTCTGAGCCGCTTATCCTCACAAATTTCAAGGGAGTGCTGGAGCCTATCTCAGCTATCAACGGCCAGGAGGCGGGGTACACCCTGAACTGGTTGCCAGCCAATTGTACGGCACATAGAGACAGACAACAGTCGCACTCACAATAACACCTAGAAGCAATTTAGAGTCTCCAAATAATGCATGCTTTTGTGGGATGTGAAAGGAAACCCACATAGGCATGGGGAGAACATGCAAACTCCACACAGGAGGGGTGGGATTTGAACCCTGATCCTCAGAAGTGTGAGGCCAACGCTCTACAGCTGCCCTACCATGCTGCCCTACCGTACCACCGTGTTGCCTCTGTCTAAACTTAGTAACTCTAAAAAGATATTGTTTACCACACAGGCTTTTTGTCGTATCACCCTATGTTATGTTCAATGCTCTCCTATAGTGAATTATTTTTTGTTTAGTGGGCCTTGGCATCACATCCTCCTTCTGTTGAATTAAAATTTGTTTTTGGACCTTGGTTTTTGGTTTTCTTTTGGGGATCTGCTCTTACGCGATTGCCGTCCTTGACATTATGTTGAATTGGATCAAAGGATAAATGATACGCACTGCGATTGGCTGGCAACAAGTCCAGAGTGTACCTTGCTTATCGCCCAAAGTCAGATGGGATATGCTCCAGCAAACCAGGTACATAAGATGGAAGGATGGATAGATTTCTGTTTCTAGTGGGGAATGCATTTACACATGTGAACATAAACAAAGCAAAAAAAAACATGTTGTCCAATTCTGGAATGAGACAAATAATAATAAATGCATACTTACAAGCCACAAAACATATTAGAATTATATTGTTTAGATGTAACAAAAGTGGAGGTATTGTCAAGTGTACTCATGAATACCAACTGTGAAACAAGGAGTTGGTTTGGTAACAGTATGTTGTGGAGATGTTTTGTTAAACAGTCTTGAATCTGTGGAGGGTACAATGGAATATCAACACAGACATTCTGAAGGAAAATGTACTGCCTTGTTTCAAAAAACCTGCACTCAGCTGCAGGTGATAGTCCTCCAAAAAGATAAAAAAACCCCAAAAACCTTTCATGAATCTTGTTCTAAATCCTATTGAGCATCTGTGGATTGAGTTGTAACTGGTCAAACAATTCAAGTCTGAAGCTAAAGGGTTGCAGATGCTGTAACATAATGTAATTTTAAGTTATTTCAGTGACCACTTTAAATTTTGAGTTTAGGATCTATAAGTATTTTAATCCCAATTTATGGTAATACACATAAATGCTGGCTCTTTGCAGATGATGTGGTTCTGTTGAATTCATCAAGGCTCCAACGCTCATTGGAGTCGTTCGTGGCTGAGTGTGAAGCGTCCGGGATGAGAATCAGCACCGCCAAATCTGAGACCATGGTCCTCAGTCGGAAAAGGGTGACATGCCCTCTCCGGGTTGAGGATGAAATCTTGTCCCAAGTGGAAGAGTTCAAGTATCTTGCGATCTTGTTCACGAGTGAGGGAAGAATGGAGCGCGAGATCAACAGACAAAAACAGTGCAGCATCTGTAGTGATGCGGACTTTGTATCAGCCTGTTGTGGTAAAAAGAGAGCTAAATCGAAAAACGAAGCTCTCAATTTATCAATCGATTTACGTTCCTATCCTCACCTATGGGCACAAGCTGTGGGTCGTGACCGAAAGAACAAGATCCCGGGTATAAACGATCGAAATGAGTTTCCTTTGCAGGGATCCGGGCTTCCCCTTAGAGATACGGTGAGAAGCTCGGTCATCCGGGAAGGGCTCAGTGTTGAGCCGCTCGTCCTCCCCATTGAGAATAGCCAGATGATGTTGGTGGGGGATCTGATCCGGATGCCTCCGGGACGTCTCCCTGGTGAGGTGTTCCAGGCACATCCCACCGTAAAGAGACCCTGGGGATGACCTGAGGACACCTTTAGCTTTGCCCTACGACGCATATGAATGTATTCTTGATGCCTCTCCTCAGTTCTCTCCATGTCCCACTTCTTCTTCGCTAATCTCTTACTTGGATGACTTCTTGTATTTTGGGGTTCCTTCACCAAGTCTCGTTCTCCCCTTTCCTACCAGAAGACACCCCAAGTACTCTCCTGTCTGCCTCTCTAAATACTTTTGTAGTAGTATTCCAGTCTTCCAGGAGCTCTTCCTGTCCATCTAGAGGCTGTTTCACCTCTTTACGGAAGGCCACACAACATTCTTCTTTTCTCAACTTCCACCACCTGATTCTCTTCTCTACCTTTGTCTTCTTAGTCTTCTTACCCACTACCAGAGTCATCCTACACACCACCATCCTATGCTGTTGAGCTACACTCTCCCTCACCACAACTTTACAGTCGGTAACCTACTTCAGGTTACTCCGTCTGCACAAATTATAATCCACCTGCGTGCTTCTACCTCTGGTCTTGTAAATCACTCTATGTTCCACTCTCTTCTGGAAACAAGTGTTCACCACTGCCAATTCCATCCTTTTTACAAAGTCCTCCACAACCACCTGCCCCTCAAAGTTTCTTTGCTAAATGCAGTACTTACCGATCACTTCTTCATTGCCCCTGTTTCCTTCGCCAACATGTCCATTGAAATCTGCACCAATCACAACTCTCTCTCTGTCTGCGATGTTCAGGACTACTTCGTCTAGTTCCTTCCAGAATTTCTCTTTCAACTCGAGGTCACATCCTACATGTGGAGCATAGCCGCTAATCACATTATACATAATACCCTCAATTTCATCATCATCACTGGATCTGATACTCTTTTCACCTCCAAGACTTTCTTAGCCAGCTCTTCTTTTAAAATAACCGCTACTCCTTTTCTTTTCCCATCTACTCCATGATAAAATAATTTAAGCCCTGCACCTAAACGTCTAGCCTTACTCCCTTTCCATTTGCTCTCTTGGATGTTCTCCTCATCATCATGTCAACTAAATCCTGAGCTTTTCCTGTCATCGTCCCAACATTCTAAGTCTCTACTTACGGCTGTAGGTTTTGTGCATTCCTCTTCTTCTTCTTCCAACTAAGCCACGTTCCTCCGCTTTTTTGTCTTCGACCTACATTATCTGAATTTCTACCGACACCTTTTAGATTAACATTTCTGGGTGCGGGTGTAGGAAACCCGGGCCACGACCTAACTGTTGTAGAATTTGCATGCAACCACACTTTGCAACATAATTCTCATAAACTACAAGTTAGTATGAGCGGTTTAGAAGAAAGTGCTACAATGAGATTCAGAAGGAGAGCTGACTATGGGATAATTGGTAGAACATAGAAAGAAGGAGAATTGTTTGATGATTGTGTTGTCATGATGACAGGAGTGTTCAAACATAATAACGGACTTGTCGACGATGGAAATGAAGGAGGTCCATAGAAGCACCAATTAAAAAATGCATTACATGCAGGGAGAAATGAATGCATTACACATTGGATAACAAAATACAACATAGGTATGACAGGAGGCATATTGGGAGAATACATTCCATACGCACTGCACACAGAAAAAGTCACAAAGAAAGAAAGAAAGAAAGAAAGAAAGAAAGAAAGAAAGAAAGAAAGAAAGAAAGAAAGAAAGAAAGAAAGAAAGGAAAGGTAGGACAGGAAAACCAAATTTACAACCAAGGGCAGAGGGGGGCTGATGTAGAAATGACAATAAGGACTTGGGTAAAGGAGTATTTAGAAAAAAAGACAAGCTGAGAGATAATAGGAAAAGCGAAACTAGAAAGGCAATGGCAGATGATGAATGTTTGTCATGTGGAAAGAAAGGACCATTTGCAAAGGATTGCAGGAATAAAAAGACAGCATGACTAACCAATAGAGAGAAGAAACAAGAAAACTGTCTATAAGGAGATGAGAAAGTTGAATTTGATGAAGTTGAGTTAAATTCCAAAGAAATTCTATACAGCATAAAAGATAAGCAAGTGATCACATGAATGGATCTAATGTATCAAGAACATATTTGCATGAACGCCTTACTGCAGTGAACTCAGGAAACTGAACATGCCTCAAGCAAAATAAAACCTGTATTGATTAGTTCGTCAATGCTCTCACTGCCAGAATACGATGAGGCATTCATTCAAATGGTAGATTGTAAAAATAACTGGATGACTTCAGTATTGACACAAGAGCATGGGAATAACATCAAACCAATAGCTTATTACTCCTCAAAGTTAGACAATGTGGCAGCTGCAATGCCACACTGCGTGAATGGACATAAGCGCCTCGATGCAAGAATTCAGATGTGTAGATGGTAGCTAAAGCATTATGTAAGGACATAATACCAAGATACGGAAGACCTGAAATAACCATAACTGACAATGGAACGCATTCTAAAAAGCAAGTAATCACGAAGGTGAAACTCTCAATTTACCAGTCGATCTACGTTCCTCCCCTCACCGATGGGCCTGAGATGTGAGTCATGACCGAAAGAACAAGATCCCGGATACAAGCGGCCGAAATTAGTTTCCTCCGCAGGTTGTCCGGGCTCTCCCTTAGATAGGGAAATAGGGTGAGAAGTTTGGTCACCGGGAGGGACTCAATGTCGAGCCGTTACTCCTCCGCATTAAGAGGAGCCAGAAGAGGTGGCTGGGGCATCTAATTCGGATGCCTGCTGGACGTCTCCCTGGTGAGGTGTTCCGGGCATGTCCCACTGGAAAGAGACTCCGAGGACGACCCATGAAGACGCTGGAGAGACTATGTCTCTCGGCTGGCTTGGGAACGCCTCGGGATCCCTCCGGAAGAGATGGAAGAAGTGGCTGGGGAAAGGGAAGTCTGGGTATCCCTGCTGAAGCTACTTCCCCCACGACCTGACCCGGAAAAGCGGTAGGTATTGGATGGATGGATAGATGGATGGAAGTATTCACAAAAATGGTCCAACATTTGCATATAAATCTGAAACATCGCACCGGCTATCACCCACAAAGTGCAGGATTGGTAGAAAGGATGAACAGTCCCCAAAAAAATGTGTATGGAAGGAACAGGGGAACCATGGATAAAATTTATTGATTTGGTCAAACTATTCCTCAATATAACCCCACCAAGTACTGGGTCATCGCCTTTTAAAACAATTTACGACAGGCCATATATTTTAAGAGAGTTGTATATATATATATATATATATATATAATATATATATATATATATATATATATATATATTTTCCAGATGATTCACATCTCATTGATTATCTGTGAAAAACATTGCAACAAAGAAACACAGTCGGGTAATAGAGTCCCCACTGATCCTTTGTTTCCACAGGATGTAACTGACAACATTGGAGACTGAATCTTAGTCATGAGCGATAAAAGAAAACATTGGTTTAATCCTAAATTAGAGGGACCCTATCAAGTTCTACTAACAAACTCCGACAACAGTTAACATAGCAGAGACATCTAGTTGGATACACCTGTCCCATTGTAAAACCTATGTGGTGCCTGACATCATTCCCACCGCCGAAAACGCGTAGTCCAGTTACAAAGGGGGCGATGGAATTAGAGCACTGTCATCTCAATCCGGTGAAGAAACCAACTTGTTGGAGGCATTTAGGAAGTGAGTCCGCTATGACTGGGGACTCAATCGGAAGCCATTTTCCCACTAACAAATAGTGACACAGTAAAGCCAAAGCACATGTTAATAATGTAGTGGCACGTAACAACTTTACATGCTTTACAAGTAATAATGGTACAGATGTTGGATAAGTAAACAGTAGCTCTTGTCGGGTCACTCAGAATCTAACATCTTTCCACAAACTGCTAGAGGAGATTTGTGCTAGTGTTTGGAGACAAACAACTCAGAGACAAAGTACATGTGCTCTTGTTGGGTTTCTACTACCAGTTTTAGTTCTGAAAATTAAATTGAGACAATTAAAAACACAGTTAACGCAAATGCAGGCTTTTGTTTCTCATCTAACCAGAAAGCGAAGATCAAGAAAGCATTTCCTGGGTGACAGATCCTACTCACAGCAATGCAATAGGGTCCATAAGGGAGTCCCTGATGAGTATAAATGGCAGATCAGGTAGCCATGGGATTTGAAAATCTTCCAAAAATTTGTTTCCAGTAACGCCAAATAAAAATGTCGACAGAATCAATTATGTCCACTAGAATGAGGTAATTACACCGAAGCTGCGCTAAATGCAGTGTACGAGCAGCTGGTTGCTACATATCTCATGGCATTTCAGAATTGAATTGCACTAGACATGTTCTTGGCTGAAAAGAGCTGTGTGTGGGGGATGTTGGGGTAGCAATGCTGCACCTTAATTCCAAATAACACGGCTGCAAAAGGCCAGCTCACCCACACCATCGAGGGCTTGAGGACCCTGAGTGCTAAGATGAAAGAATATATCTGTATGTGGCACGGCGGCACAGTTGGTAAAGCGTTGGCCTCACAGTTCTGATGTCCTGGGTTCAATCCCGGACCCACCTGTATGGAGTTTGCATGTTCTCCCCATGCCTGCATGGGTTTCCTCCAGGCACTCCGGTTTCCTCACACATTTAAAAAACATGCATTATTAATTGGACACTCTAAATTGCCCCTAGGTGTTATTGTGGGTGCGTTTTGTTTGTCTCAATGTCCCCTGCGATTGGCCGGCAATCAGTTCAGGGTGGACCCCACCTCCTGCCCATTGACAGCTGGGATAGGCTCCAGCATGTCCCGTGACCCTTGTGAGGATAAGCGGTGAAGAAAATGGATGGATGGATATATAAATATACTGTGGTACCTCTGTTTTCTAAAGTATTTTTTTTGCTTTGGTTTTCAAACGAAAATCGGTATTCGAACACCCCAAGCAGCTGACCCACGACAATTTGTAAATGTGCTTTCGAACGCACCCCGCAAAAAAAAAACGGAAAAGACGTAACGCACACGGTGCAACTAGTTGACTCACACACAACTCTGTTCGCGGACCTTTCGCAGTAGTTTTTTCTTCTAATTGAGCAACATTAACCCCCAATCATGGCTCCAAAGAAGGCAAGTGGAACTGCTGGTGCTGAAAAATGGAAAGTGGTGCGTAAAACCGTCGACTTCAAGAAGGATTTGATAGCCGAGCACGAATCTGGTGTCCGTGTTTCTGAGCTATCAAAGAAGTATGGCATGGCAAAATCGACGATCACCACCATTCTGAAACACAAGGATACCCTCAAAGCAAGTGATGTTGCTCAAGGAGCAACCGTGTTGACCAAGCAAAGGCCACAGATCCTGGAGGAAGTCAAAAAGTTACTTCTTATTTTCGTGAATGACCACCAGTTACCTGGGGATAGTGTTGGCGAGGAAGGGAGGAGATGTCGTCTGATGTGGCTGAAGGCAGGAAGGATGTCTCAACTGCCGATGGTAAAGCTACGCTAAATGGAATGACACCCATAATTTTGTAGAACCTCATCATCCGAATAAAGCTGAATGCTGCAGAGCACTGAACAATTTTAATGATGTTGTTATGAGCCACTTCAGAAAAGTGTTAAAAAAACAACAGAAACAAACATTAGATTCTTTCTTTGTCACCCCAACACCGAAGACATCTGAAACTGTTGTTTTGCATTGCTTTTTTCTTTTGTTCCATTAACCCTACCTCTAGTTGCAAGTTCTTTTTTTATATATGTTATATACTTTCTGTGCAAATAAAAAAAGTTTGTGTCCCTCCCCCCCTCATTATAGCTTGTTCAAAGTCATTCTGCACTTTTGTTGCTAAAAAAAGGTTCACAAGGCTGGGGGCCGAGCCGCTACGGATACGGCAATGCAGTCCCAGGCTAGCATACTCTACTAAGCTAAAACGTAAATTTTAAGCAAAAAATAAATGAATTTCTTAAATGATTTGACTATATAAAGTATTTGAGCTATACATGTATTTCTACAATGCAGTTTATTATCAGTAAAAGCTAAAAAAATGCTTACAAATTTTTTTTTAGGCTTGGAACGTATTATTTCATTTTCCATTCATTGTAATGGGAAAACGTGCTTCGGTTTTTGAGCGTTTGGGTTTTCAACCAGCCTTCTGGCATGGATTATACAGTGGTGCCTCAATACGGTGGTACCTCGGTTCTCGAACACAATCTGTTTCAGATAGCTAGAAGTCCATATACTACGGAGGGAATTGAAGTATTTCCCCCAAAAAAGTATGAGGGACATTTTATTTTTTTTACAAACAGGAAACAGCTGGTTGTTATTAATGAATAATGCAGCTAACAGGGTAAACTCTAGTTATATCACGTGCATGGGCCCTAGGCCACAACTATGTGTCATTACAGCAGAAATCCCAACACAGTGTATCCTGGAGGTAATGACCAAAACAACTCCGAACACCACATGTCGGTAATGGAAGAGTGAAAATACAGTAAAGAAAATATGTATTTGAACACCCTGGTATATTGCAAGTTATTTGCAGCTGTATCACACAAATAAATCGTTAAAGAAATTATAAATTGTGATTTCTGGATTTTTCTTTTTAGATTAGCTCTCTCACAGTGGACATGCACCTACAATGAAACTTTCAGACCCCTCCATGATTTCCAAGTGGGAGAACTTGTAATATAGCAAGGTGTTCAAACACTCATTTTCTTCACTGTATATCCACTATTGGCACAACAGGGTAATGGCAGTGATATTGTTGATGATGACGATGATGTTATGACTTCTCTTCTAGACCTGTTCTTTGATCCAGAACATTACTAGTGATTAGTGGTATATTTTCCTCCGAGCGTAACTTTGCTCTGCTCCATTTAAAAAGTTGTTTCTGCCTACAATGAAGACTCTTTGCTCTGCTCCAATTAAGTAACTGTTTCTGCCTTCAATAAAGAATGCTTTGTTCTGCCTGCAATGAAGAATGCTTTGCTCTGCTCTAGATAACGTGGTAGCAAATATAGGATAAATGGGGGGAAATGTAGGAATAACTGAATAAAATTATCATACATCTGCTTCCAATAAAGAAATGCTTTGCCCTGCTCTAGATAACGTGGCAGCCGCCTAGCAGGAGATAGCACAAGAACAAAAACATCTAATCATCAGAATTGTTTGAACCAGGACCACCTGTTGTCTGTTAATGAAATGATGACCACACATGTGCTCAGCAATCTTCCACACACACACACACACACACACACACACACACACACACACACACACACACACACACACACACACACACACACACACACACACACACACACACACACACACACACACCACACACACACACAAACAAACAAATATACTTTGTTTCCAACTGTGTTTTGCTTGTTTTCCTTTTTGTAACGTCCATGTAAATAAGGGTGTTTTGAAACGAAATAAATAGCAGTGGTGAGGAGAGGATAATCAGAGAGTGCAGTGGTGAATTGTACGAGACAGTTCCTCTCCTCACAAGCTGTTAAAGTTGAACTGGTATCTTTGCTTCCTTTTTGACCAATTTAATGAATGTCTAATTGGTAAACCTGACACAGAGCAAAAGACCATTCAAAACAAAACAGGAGAGTCAATATGAGAAATTTATGCACAATTAATCCATTTAGTCCAAATCCCTGTAAAAGGACATAACGCCGTCAACACAATTCCTAAACTTGACAGCTTGTACCATATTGTTCCAAAAAAGTTTTCAAACAACCTTTGCCTCGTCCTCAAGGGGTTCAATGCTTCTTTGCATCTTCAGGTTGATGTTTACTACATCATTCTTTATGTGGCCCACAGTTGATTCATACACGCCACAATGGCGCTACAAAAGCATAATTTCTGCGGTCTTTGATCATATCCAAAAGTTTCACTTTTTTGCCGATCCATCAGCTTCCTCCCCTTCTCTTCTTCGTTTTCACCAGGTAATTTTTTTTTTTTGCAATCCACTGTCCACAAAATGATTCATTTTCCTTCTCTTCAGCATGGGTGTTTCGGCAGCAGCTTTAAGATCAAGCATGAGTACTTTGGATGTATTTTGAACAAGAGAGGTCATGCACATAGAGTCAACAGCTGGAAAATGGCAAATTGGAAGAAGAAGGGAGGGAGAAAGGGAATTTCTGGATGGAGCTTCAATGATGCAGCCAATCAGCTTCAAAAGGCTGTTCTGGCTTTTTAATTTTTTTTTTTTTTTGGGGGGGGGGGCTTCTTCAGGTGATGTAGCACATACTGTGAGATGACCTGTCCTTTTTTGAGGGGGGAGGGGTGCGATGCACTGAATCCGCGATAGGTGATCCGCGAAGTAGAGAAGAGATTACTGTATATATATCCATCCATCGATTTTCTTAGCTGCTTGTCCTCACAAGAGTCCTGTGAGGGCTGGAGTCTATTCCAGCTGTCAACGGGCAGGAGGCGGGGTACACCCTGAACTAGTTACCAGCAAATCACATGGCACATCGAGACAAACAACCGTACTCACAATCACACCTAGGGGCAAATTTGGAGTGTCTAATTAATGTTGCATGTTTTTGGAATGTGGGAGGAAACCGGAGTGCCCGGAGAAAACCCACGCAGGCATGGGGAGAACATGCAAACTCCACACAAGCGGATCCGGGATTGAATCTGGGACCTCAGAACTGTGAGGTCAAGGCTTTCCAGCAAATCCACCGTGCCGCCCGTATATTATATATTGTATATAATAAATGAAGAGTGTTAGCCTCACAGTTCTGAGGACCGGGTTCTAATCCCGGCCCACCTGTGTAGAGTTTGTATGATCTCCCATGATTAGTGAGTAAGTATGTACAGTGCCTGTGTACGTGACTGTGTGCTAAATGAGTTTTCTAATTTTAAGATGTGTAACTTTGTATGTCATTTATGCGATTACACCCCAACTGTAAACTCTGGAATGATCACAAAGATTTATTTTAATCTAGTTGCTAAAACATAATAGGTCACTGTCAGGGGCGTGGCCAGGCCACAGCCCTGTGCTCGGCTGTGTCCGGCAGCAACTCCTCACCTGCGCGTCATTGTCTCTAATTATGCCATGCATTTAAGCCTCGTGTGTTGTATTGTTAGTTGGTAGTTCATTGTATGAGACCGAATTAGTCTGCATGAGTATACAAGCTTCTTGTTGTGTATTTCCCTCGTCGTCACAGCCAACTCGTAGTAGTAATCCGATCTCGTTTTCATGTTTTTAAACCTTTCCTTTTACCACATGTTTTTGTGCCTTTACATTTCTTGGAATGCCTATCCATGTATGACCTCAGCCTAGAATAAAACCACCCTCCAAACCATGTCACTGCCTCAAAGTCTTGCATTTGGGTCCTCCCCCTGGTCCCATGCTCATGACAGTCACTGTGTCTGACTAAGATAACCAAAAGCACTGAAAACTGGACAGTAAATACCTCAATGTTAATTTGCACATAAAAGGATTATTTTCCTGACAATTATCACTTTATAATATTTGTGACCAATCACAAGTTGGAGTGAAGTTGTCACAATGGGCACTCCATAGTATGTGCATATCATAACAAGGGGAGTGTAACTTTGTACCCCACTAACTATTCAATGAAAATTTAGAACAGTTTTTGTGTTAAATGCGGTGTTGATCGGTTAATTTTTGATTGAAGTTAAAGTTAGGACAAAACAATAAAAGGAATGAATGAATGAAGTACATCCAGAAATGAGATCTCATTTTTAAATTGAACATGTCATCAAGATAATTTAAACTAAACTTGAAACTTAAAAAAACAAGAGTATTTTCCATATAACTTGGTGGAGTGTTAAAAATTAAGTGTAACTCCGGGAACTGAGACAGCATACTATTTCCCAAATTGTATTAGTGTCTTAAATTACTGTCTAAAATCTAATTGTGGAGGCACAGTGGTGCAACTGGTGAGAGCGTTAGCCTCATAGTTCTGAGGACGAGGGTTCAAAAACCGCCTCAGTCTGAGTAGAGTTTGAATGTTCTCCCTGTGCCTTTGTGAGGTTTCACCCAGCCCTCTGGTTTCCTCCCAAATCCCCAAAACATGCATTAATTGGACATTCTAAACTGCCCCAGGTGTGATTGAGACTGCAAGTGTTGTCTGTCGCCATGTGCCTTGCAATTTGTTGGTAACCAGTTCAGGGTGTAGCCTGTTTCCTGGCTGATGATAGTTGGGATAGGCTCCAACACTCCTGCAACCCTTGTGAGCATAAGTAGCTCAGAAAATGAATGAATGTAATCTAATTGTAATACATCCAGTGTAATGTTGCAACTGTGTACTGTAACTGTTATTCTTAACACTTTTCATATAAATCGTCACCTGGTTTTAAGGCTGGATTAACCAATTCAAACTTTAGCCCCGTTTCCTATTTTTCATTGTATATACATTGTTGGTGACGCAAGCTGATATAACCGTTTTTGTATACTCTTAACAAAAAAAAATTATGAACCAATGGAACACAAAAGTAAAATAAAAAGTATAAATTATACAAGTATTAAAAAGTACGTCCTGTTTTCCTCAGCTGCCTTCTTTGCCCCATTTATTTAAATGAAGGCAACCTCAGCATTACTTATTAATGGATACCATATATAGAAAATCAGTGGATTGTCTGTGCTTTTGCTGTTCTTCAAATTTAGAGTGGTTGCCTTTAATATGGTTATTCATGTTTGCGCAGTTGCCGATGTGTATTTGCCACTGATGAGTGTATTTTTCTCATGGCCTACTTGCTTTGACCAACTATGATTGATCTGTCAATTTACACTGGAGTTGCATATGGCAGGTATCTGATACATACCTGATTTGTATCTACATTTAGAAAAGAGGTCCGATTCCTATCTGAGAATATCAAACTCCATGCATTGTTTTTTCTTGATAGTGCCATGATGCATAATCAAATTGTGGACCTGGGGGTCACAAAAACAAAGTTTTGTCACTTGATCCTTGTACAGCAGTTAAAATTCATTCCCTCTTTCATGCAAGTATAGACTTAAGTCTATATTTTTAGAGTCAGATATTTTTTTAAAAGATTAACATACATGAATATTATCAACAAGCTATTTTTTTGGAAAGAGTTGTCAGACATGTCTGGTAGCTAGCTGTCTGTTTTCATGATTATGTGATGTGAACAAGCCTGCCTCAATCAGCACAAACATTGAGGAAAAGAAGCTCATCAAAATAAACTCATATCTTTCATTTAATACATTTAAAGTCAAGTTACTGTTCACTGACCGGGTGTGTTAACTTTGCGTTCCGGCTCATAAATAACTAACTGTGACAGATTTTAGAGGGAAGCAGTTAAAGAGCTTCCGAGCAGCTCCAGGAAGCTGCAGAAGCACACTAACCCCAAACTTGACCTGGAAAATACACTCAAGAAACACTGTCTGTGTGCTTGGATTTGTATGTGAATGAAAGAGAAACAAATTTTGCTGGTAAACAGCATCTTATCTGTGAATGTTTCCAAGGAATAACAAACTGAGGTTTTCTAATTTGGCAATGGGTTTGGAGCATAACAGAATTATATGACCTCGGTCTGTATACTGTACATGCTGTTATTCTTGTCAATAAAATGTATATATTTCTTTCGGCTTGTCCTCTTAGGGGTCGCCACAGCGTGTCATCCCAGATGAATGCTCATTATTTGATTGGCACAGTTTTTACGCCGGATTCTCTTCCTGACGCATTTATCTGAGGAGAGAGCTGGAGCCTATCCCAGGGAACTTCGGGTGAAGGCAGACTACACCCTGAAATGGTTGCCAGCCAGTCGCAGGGCAGATAACAACACCATGACTGAGCGGGAATTGATCCCACACTGCCTGCACCTGCAGGCGTGTGGACCATTACACCACCAGTGACCTTATTAGTAAAATAGTAAATGTAAATTGTAAAACAAATGCACCGCTTATCCTCATTAGGGTCACGGGCATGCTGGAACCTATCCAGCCTAATGAATGTATTAATGTACTGCATGGCCAATTATTATGGGGACGACTAAGAGTTGGAAGACCTCAAAATTCATGTCCCTCTAAAATCAGTCCAAAATAATTTTCACCGGAAGCTAACATGGTCATTCACTGTTATCTTGTGGCCTAGCTGTTTCTTGCGCACACAGCTCTGAGAATGCATGTACTATATATAAAGTAGGTGCTTGTATTGCAACATACCTTGCCAGCTTTACATTTTGCCATCATGTAAAAAAAAAAAAAAAATACTAGTATAGTTGTAGATGATTTTATTCGAGACAGCCCTTTTGTTTATGCTGTTTGTGGTGCCATATTGACGTTCTTGCAGGCCCTTTATGTGCTGCGAAGCTCCACCCTTTTCTTTACGACAACATTATATTGGTTGATTACCGATTAAGGAATTATATATCACACAATTCATTCAAAGTCATCCACCCTCACACTCTCTTCTCCATGTGAACTCACTCTTCCCCCTCCCCCCCTCTCATTCACATATATTGTGTTTTACTTCAGCTAATCTTCATTCCTCTCCTTTTCAGTATCTGCGAGCAACAGTACGGTTTCATGCCGAGAAAGAGTACCACAGATGCATTATTTGCCTTGAGGATGCTAATTGAAAAGTATAGAGAAGGTCAGAAGGAGCAACATTGGGTCTTTGTGGACCAAGGGAAAGCCTATGACAGAGTACCAAGAGAGGAACTGTGGTACTGTCATGCTCCTGGCTTCCAGCCCGGGCTGGGCGTAGCCAGCCAATCAGTAGACACACACCTGCGCCTCATGCAGGCTGATTGGTCCCGGTGTATATAGGACCCTGGGGACGACTGGTCCTCCGCCAGATCGTCACAACTTATGCCCCGTTCCAGGACTCCGGTATCTCTGATCATGAACCCGTGTGTACTGAGCTCCGCCAGTTCTCCGACCGACCCCGTAAGCCTGACTCCTTTGACACTCCTGCCTTCTTTGATTGATCTTCCCTGTACCGACTCCTGCCTGCCCGCGGACCTGCTCTCTACGCCCGACGTCTTGACTACAACTGCTGCACCTGACTGCCTGCCTGATTCCTGACCTTGTAACAATAAACGTTTTTCCCGAATTACCCCTGCGTCTCCCGAGTCCTGCATTTGGCTCCTCCCTCCGTCTTGATGGGTCGTGATAGGTACTGCTTGCGGAAGTCTGATGTGGCGGAGAAATATGTTAGAATAGTACAGAACATGTATGATGGCAGCAGAACTGTGGTGAGGTGTGCCGTAGGTGTAACAGAAGAATTTAAGGCAAAGGTGGGATTGCATCAGGGACCAGCTCTGAGCCCCTTCCTGTTCGCTGTGGTAATGGACAGGCTGACAGATGAGGTTAGACCGAAATCCGCTTGGACCATGATTTTCGCAGATAATATTGTGATATGCAGTGAAAGCAGGGAGAAGGTGGAGGAACAATTAGAAAGATGGAGGGATGCGCTTGAAAGGAGAGGAATGAAGATTGGTAAAACAGAATATACAGTGAAGAAAATAAGTATTTGAACACCCCGCTATATTGCAAGGTCTCCCACTTAGAAATCATGGAGGGGTCTGAAATTTTCATCATAGATGCATGTCCACTGTGAGAGAGATAATCTAAAAAGAAAAATCCAAAAATCACAATGTATGATTTTTGAAAGATTTATTTGTGTGATCCCAACTGCAGGAGGGATTTTGCCCCACTCCTCCACACAGATTTTCTCTAGATTAGACAGGCTTCTGGCCTGTCGCTGAGAAACATAGAGTTTCAACTCCCTCCAAAGATGTTCTATTAGGTTTAGGTCTGGAGACTAGCTAGGCCACACCAGAACCTTCAGATGCTTCTTACGGAGCCACTCCTTGCTTTTCCTGGCTGAGTGCTTTGGGTCATTGTCATGTTGAAAGACCCAGCCAAGACGCATCTTCAATGCTCTGACTGAGGGAAAGAGGTTGGTCTCCAAAATCTCACAATACATGTCCATGGTCATCCTCTCCTTAATACAGTGCAGTCATCTTGTCCCATGTGCAGAAAAGCACCCCCAAAGCATGATACTACCACCCCAAGCTTCACAGTGGGGATAGTGTTTTTGGGATGGAACTCATCATTCATCTTACTCCAAACACGGTTAGTGGAATTATGACCAAAAAGTTCCCTTTTAGTCTCATCTGACCACAAAACTTTCTCCCATGACTTCTCTGTATCATCCAAATGGTCATTGGCAAACTCAAGATGGGCTTTGACATGTGCTGGTTTAAGCAAGGGAACCTTCTGTGCCATGCATGATTTCAAACCATGATGTCTTAGTGTATTACCAACAGTCACCTTGGAAACGGTGGTCCTGGCTCTTTTCAGGTCATTGACCAAGTCCTGTCATGTAGTCCTGGGCTGATTCCTCATCTTTGTAAGGATCATTGAGACCCCACAAGGTGATATCTTGCATGGGGCTCCACTCTGATTGAGATTGACGGTCATGTTTAGCTTCTTCCATTTTCTAATGGAAACCTCCAACATTGGACCTTTTTTCACCAAGCTGCTTGGTAATTTCTCCGTAGTCCTTTCCAACCATGTGAAGCAGTACAATTTTGTCTCTGGTGTCTTTGGACAGCTCTTTGGTCCTCGGCATGTTACAAGTTTGACTCTTACTGATTGTATGGGGTGGACAGGTGTCTTTATGCAGCTAACGACCTCACACATGTGATTCAGGATAATACATGGAGTGGAGGTAGACTTTTAAAGGTGAACAAACAGGTCTTTGACAGTTAGAATTCTACCTGATATACAGGTGTTGAAATACTCATTTGCAGCTGTATCACAAAAATAAATGGTTAAAAAAATCATACATCGTGATTTCCGATTTTTTTTTTTTAGATTATGTCTCTCACAGTGGACATGCAACTATGATAACAATTTCAGGCCCCTCCATGATTTCTCAGTGGGAGAACTTGCAATATAGCAGGGTGTTCAAATATTTATTTTCCTCACTGTATGTGCATGAATGAGAGGGGTGGAGGGGGAAGAGTGAGGCTACAGGGAGAAGAGATAGCGAGGGTGCAGGACTTCAAATATTTAGGGTCGACAATCCAGAGCAATGGTGAGTGTGGTCAGGAAGTGAAGAAACGGGTCCAAGCAGGTTGGAACAGCTGGCGGAAGGTGTCCGGTGTGTTATATGACAGAAGAGTCTCTGCTAGGTTAAAGGGCAATGTTTATAAAACAGTGGTGAGGCCGGCCGTGATGTACGGATTAGAGATGGTGGCACTAAAGAAAAAAAAAATAGCAGAACTGAAGTGGCAGAAATGAAGATGTTGAGGTTCTCACTTGGAGTGAGCAGGATGGATAGGATTAGAAATGAGCTCATGAGAGGGACAGCCAAAGTTGGATGTTTTGGAGATAAGAAGTTCGACAAGTTCAAAAGACCAGACTTGAATGGTTGGACATGTCCAGAGGCGAGAGAGTGAGTATATTGGTAGAAGGGTGCTGAGAATGGAGCTGCCAGGCAAAAGAGGGAGAGGAAGACCAAAGAAAAGGTTAATGGATGTTGTGAGGGAAGAGATGAGGGCAGTTGGGGCTAGAGAGGAAGATGCAGGAGATAGGCTAAGATAGAAAAAGATGACAATCTGTGGCGACCCCTTCACGGGACAAGCCGAAAGGAAAAGAATTACAATTCATAAAATAATTTATTACATCTCCCAAAAATGCATTTTAAATTTTAAGATGTGACAAGATGAGATGCAATGACTTGCAAGCATGATCTTTAAAATGTAGATTTTCAAAAATTAAAAATATGTTAAAAATTAATAAAGATTTTGTCGTAAATAAAAATCAAGTAGATGTACAGTAACCTATATTCCTCTATTTTGTAGTATTTGATTTCTCGATGGCTGGATGATGGGAGACTGAGGTTTGGGGTTATTAGAATAACTGGTTTTGAAAATGGATGGATGGATGGATGTTGTTCAGTGAAGAAACCATCTTACAAAAGTCTGCTTTTGCTTTTTTGCTATTTAGCTACAGAACACCTTGAAAAACAGAAAAACACAAATATTGAGGAAATCAATTCATCCCTTATACGAGCTGCTTATCCTGACAAAGGACAAAGGAGTGTTGGAGCCTCTTACAGCTATGTTTGGGCAGGAGACAGGATACACGCTGGAATGGATCCCAGCCAATCCTAGGGCACATAGGGACATACAACCAGTCACACTCATAATCAAACCCAAGGGAAAGCTAATGTCTCCAAGTAATGCACATTTGTGGGATGTGGGATGAAATCGGAATGCCCAGAAAGCAGCCACGCACACAGGTGGGTTACATGTAAACTCCATACAGACAGGGTCAGGAAAAACCCTGGTCCATAGAACTCTGAAGCTGATGCTTTAACCAGTCGCGCCACTGTGCTGTCTCTATTAAGGAAATCACATTATTCAATTTGTATTGCAATTGTTTTCCACAAACCTCAATAAAATAAGGGAATGATTCATGAGTGCTAGAGCCTATTCCAGCTGTCAACGGGCAGGAGGTGGGGTACACCCTGAAATGGTTGCCAGCCAATCACAGGGCGCATAGAGACAAACAGTCACACTCACAATCACACCTAGGGGCAATTTCTAGTGTTCAATTAATGTTGCATGTTTTGGGGATGTGGGAGGAAACCGGAGTGCCCGGAGAAAACCCACTGAGGCAAGGAGAGAACATGCAAACTCCACACAGGCGGGGCCGGGATTGAACCCAGGTCCTCAGAACTGTGAGGCCAAGGCTTTACCACCGTGCCACCAACATAAATACAAATGACAATTTTTGTTAAACTTTTGGGAACTGAAGATACTAATTGTTGAAGCTTTGTCAGTAGAATTCTTTCCAATTATTACGTGATGTACAGCTTCAACACCCCGAGGTCTCCATTGTTGTATTTTATGCTTCAGAAGGCACCACACATTTTCAACAGGTCTGAACTGCACGCAGGCCAATCGAGTGACTACTCTTTTACTATGAAGTCAAGATGATGTGACACGTGCAGAATGTGGGTTGGCATTGTCTTGCTGAAATTAGCAAGGGGGGTCCATGAAAAAGGCGTTGTCTGGATGACAACATGTTTTTCCAAAACTTGTATGTACCTTTTAGCATTAATGATGCCTTCACAATTACCCATGCCATTGCCATCAACACAGGTCCACACCATGACAGATGGTGGCTTTTGAACTTTGCGTTCATAACAGTCAAAATGATTCTTTCCCTCTTGACACGACGTAAATTTCCAAAAACTATTTGAAATGTAGACTCGTCGGACTACACAACACATTTCCACTTTGCATCGGTCCATCTTGGATGACCTCGGGCCCAGAGAAGCCGGCAGCTTTTCTGGTTCTTTATTATAAATGGCTTTTACTTTGTATAGTATAGTTTTAAGTGGCACTTATGGATGCAGCGCCAGAGTGTATTTACTGACATTGGTTTTCTGAAGTGTTCCTGAGCCCTTGTGGTGTTAAACTTGATTAGTTTTTTATGCAGTAGTACCCAAGGGATCGAAGGTCACTGGCATTCAATGTTGTTTTTTGTCCTTGCTACTTACATGCAGTGTTTTCTCCTGATTCTCTGAAAATTTTAATGGTATTATGAACCGTAGATGTAGAAATGCCTAAATTCGTTGCAATTGTACCTTGAGCAACATTGCTCTTAAACCGTTCGACTATTTTTTCGACACACTTATTCACAAAGAGGTGAACCTTGCCTCATCTTTGCATGTTAATTCAGATAAGCCTTCTCCGGGTGAGTTGCATAGAAGTCATCCAAGAGAATGGGGTCGAGTGGGGAACGCTGCCCGGATATCCTTCCACACCACGTGAACCCTCTGAAGATGATCTCAAATGGTAGTAACTGCCACCATCTACTCCTGTAGGTTGAAGAGAATGGAGGTCGGAAATTGTAGAAAGCCATACTGTCACACAAGCTCTGCCATACCAGTGGCTGAGCTGATGAGAGAGTTGTCTGCAGATTCAGTCCACAGGAGGAACGTGGTCCATGGGGATGGGTTGAGTGCAGCTACAACGCAGAGAACAAACCTAAGGGATTGATTAGCTCACTCTGTCTGACTCTTGGTCTGTGGATGGTACCCTGAAGACAAGCTGGCCCCTCCACTCACCACCTTGGATAATTCCATCCAGGCCTGTGAAGAAAACTGTGGACCTCGATCGGAGATGTCTATACCATGGAGTGTAAAGGCATTTGTGACCAGGAGGTTAGCAGTTTCCAGGGCAGATGGGAATTTAGAGAGGGGTGCACAGTGGTCATTAATTGGAAACGGGATCAATGATGGTGATAATAACTGTGTTACCTTCTGAGGGGGGCAATTCAGTAACAATATACATGGTGATGTGAGACCAGAGCCGGCTGGGAATTGGCAAAGAGTGTAGAATACCAGCTGGGGGGTGATGTGAAGACTTCCTTTGAGTGCAGATGGATCAGGCTTGGATGAATTCATGGGTGTCTTTGATAAGACTTGGCCACCAGTCGTACAGTTGAATGAACTGGGTTGTCCAGGAGATGTCAGGGTGACAAGTTAACTTTGAATCGTGGTCCCACTGGAGGAATCATGAACGTACAGCGTCTCTGAGTCTCTCATGAACAGGTGTTCAGGAGGCCTGGTCTTGGGATCTGGTTGGTTCTTTTGGGCCTCCTTGACCACCAACTTCATCTCCAATGTGGTAAGATGCACTGGAGGGGGCTGAGTGGAGACGGGAGAGGACATCAGCTTTGGTGTTCTGCCTCCACTCCTCCAGTGCACAGATTATAGCCAGCATTTCATGGTTACTGAGATAGATGTTTCGCTCAGCAGGGGATAGGAGATGGGATAAAAAGGCACAGTGGTGTAGTTTCTGAGTCATGGAGTCCCACTGCAAGAAGATAGCGCCAGCATTGGAGTCCAAGCTGTTGACCTCTACTACAAACTGGAGGGAGGGGTCATGGTGATGCAGAATAGGAGTATTGGTGAACAGTGACTTCAGGTGCCCTACGCTTGAGAAACTGCCGGGGTCCACTGAAAGTAACGCAGGTGGATGTGAGGCTGGTGAAGGTAAGGGCTACCTTGCTGTAATTGTGGATGAATCAAAAGATAGAAGTTCACAAATCTGAAGAAGCTTTCCAATGCTTTTCAGTTCGTGTCTATGGCCCAGTCGATGTTTTCTTGGATATTGGTGGGGTCTATTTGTAATTGTCCTTTTGCGATGATCTAGCTAAGGAAACGTATGCAAGACAAGTGGAATTTGCATTTTTCCAGTTAAACATATCGCCGGGTCTCGAGAACGCACTGGAGTTCATGCACAGCCAGAAATTAGTCTTGTTTCTCCACAAAGAAGAATACATCCCGAGGAGGGCTTTATGAGGCCAGCACCCAGGGAGTCGCAGATATAATCTTCCATGACTTTCTTCTCAAGATGGGTGAGGTTGTAAAGTCACTGGTGGGAAGAGGAGCTCCTGGCAAGAGGTCAATGGCACAGTTGTACAGGCAGTGTGTGGGTGGTGGTGGTGGGGTTGTAAGGAGACTGGTAAATCCTTGCTGAATACATGTAAGAGGTTATGTTTAAGAGGGATTTGCGAAAGGTCCAGTTCCTGGAGGGTCCGTTCTTGTTTATAATAATAAAATATATATATAAAATATTGCCAAATACAACTTTCATCCCCGGCATACGAAGACTTATATATAGAGTCCTGACGGGTATGTCCTAAAAGTCCCTAGCAAAGCCTGGCATTCTTGAATGAAAATTAATGCAAATGTTTAAATGTGTCATCATATTATGACATACACATAAAAAAAGATGGATAACTAGTTTAAATATCAGAAGTCAAATATAATAGGGTAGTCAACAATTTCTCAACTTTCTTTTGAAAACTGCTTTTTGAAGCCAGAATGACCCCATTTTCAATAACGTGCATCAGGTCGCAATGCGTTCAATTCATGTTCGCGGAAAATATTAACTAGTTAATGAACTTACGTTCCTTTCACTCAAACATTCATTTTAGGCATCAAGGGTATTCAGCGTTGGCGGTTCCACCATATTCATTTTAGAGGTTTCGCCAGTTCTCTTTTTTAAACAGTGCTCCTATGCCTTTGAGCATGACACTGAACCTGTGCATGTACATCTGCTTCCATCTTAGTCTCTCTCTCCCTCTCTCTCTCTCTCTCTCTCTCTCTCTCTCTCCCTCTCCCTCTTCCTCTCTCTCACTCTCTCCCTCTCCCTCTTTCTCTGTATGTCTGTTTCTCACAGTCACTCAATTTTACCAGTCATGTTATTGTCAGACATCCACCCTGGGACTGCATCAAGCACCAGTGTGTATACAGTATGTCAGTATAGAATACACACACGTTCATGTGCTTGTGTGTGTTGAAACCACAGTAATTTTGCCTTTACTTATCTAAACTTTACCTCAACACACGAGGGAAACATTGACACATCAATCGAACAGCAATTACAAACGGCTCCATGCCAAGAACCCCCTGGTTGCCACAACAATCTGGATGATTGATCACCAGCACCAAGGGTTCTCTAACCTGATCAGGCAAATTACCGTGCCCACTGCCAGGGCCATCTGAGTCCCAGACTCAAAATTAAATCGACTGAGCTCATCACCTCATTGCAGTGACAAGCTTTCTCCTACAGTGCAAGTCCACACAAAACCAGTC
Organism: Syngnathoides biaculeatus; assembly: GCF_019802595.1. NCBI lineage: Eukaryota > Metazoa > Chordata > Actinopteri > Syngnathiformes > Syngnathidae > Syngnathoides > Syngnathoides biaculeatus. The sequence goes on from NC_084651.1 coordinate 27,839,004, forward strand.
GTACAGGAAGCTCAGGCGCCCCCTCCACACAGACATACATCTTCATGCTCCCAACCCCCTCTTGCTTTCCTAAACACAGTCAAAAACAGAGAGAACCACTAAAAAGGGCCTATAGGGGCCTGTAGCCCCGAGTGACAGAGATGGTGGGCGTACATGAAGACATATTCATGTACTAAAGACTTAATGATCCTGCACCCAGAGAGGAAGAGAATTGGGAGGAGGGAATGTTGTTTACTTTATTAGTTTACAGCAGATTAATGGGGATAATCATTTAAGTGATGGAGATGGATTACCCTCTCAAAGATGGACACACACCCACACACACAGACACCTAGTCAATATAATAGCATAGAATAGTGTGTTACGGTGTTGGTATGTGCATTCAGGCCTTCCATGTAAGTCATTTTAAACAGACACCGACTCCAGTGACACAAGTAACTCAAGTGGACTGGATCACTTTAGTGAGTGACTAGTAACACAAGTCCATTAAATGAATTGAGGTTACCACCAATAGGAATTACAACAGAATTGAGCTTGATCAAGAATTATGATTTTACAAATAGTGCTCAGTTTGTATTACAAATTTGTACTTGAAAATGACAATAACATGCTGAAATTGAAGCAGATCGGATATACCCCAACTTCTGTTGTCAATATGTTTTGTATATAGATATTTTTAATGTTTTATTTTCTTATTCTTTTGTCTGCTTTCCATTCTATCTATTGCAACCTCCTCATTCTGGGACAAATAGTGTATTGTATTCTTTTCTATTCCACAAACATTTTCTTTTCAATTAAAATGTAAATTCAATGAAAATTTAAAATTAATATTTGAGTGCCGTGTGACGTTTCAAGTCATATATTGTACTTATGCTGTTAAAAATATTTTTAGGGTTACAAGGGGCAGTCAAAAAATGAAAATGAGCCCCATGTAATTTAAGCTACGGTACTATTATAAAATATTTTTCAGAAATGTTAATGGTTTGCAGTTTAGATGCTTGTTTGAAGATGTGATTTAAAAATAAAGTTTGTTTAAAGCTGCCCTCCTCTCTACTCTTTTGGAAACTATGAGATTATTTTGTCCTATGCACAGAGGTGTGATTTATCTATTTTGCCTTGGAAGGGCAGCCACCACTAAATATTGTCAAAAGGTTGCAAAATGTGTATGAGGAAACTGGAAAAGGGTACAGTACACTAAAAAGTCTGTCCAGAATCAAATGCAAACAACAAGAGCCTGCCATGAGCTCCATGAAAACCAAACAAGCTCAAGATGTCATAATCTTTTACTGGATAACCATAACTCATCTCCCATACTCACCTGATCTGGCACCATTCCATTTCATACTAACTTTTAAAAGAAGGGGTTAGGCTTCAGAACTTCTCTGTTGATGAACAACTTAGGCAAGCTGTAAAAAAAATAAATAAATAAAAAGTGCAGTCTAGTGAATTTTATAAGGCTGGCATACATGTTCTTGTTCCTCGGGGAACAGTGGGGTCAGGGGTCAGACTGTACTTATGGATTCCCTCAGAAGGGCTTTGTGAGGAAGGGGCGTGTTTGTCTCCCATAGTAGGGTCCACCGCGTGTTTTCAATGGGGAATGTCCGGGTTGTTGTCACAGACAGGGGATGCAGCCAATATGGTGACCACTTGGATGTCGTCAAATGACACTTCCGCAATTTTGCGCATGGATGATATGTTCTCTGCTCAGATTTATTTTTTCTTATAGACATTGAAATGAATCATGTTATATGTATTTTTCATTACAATATCTATTTTAGAATGTTTATAGGGATGACACTTGACCTTTAAATGTCTCATCATATTATTACATGCACAAAAGAAATTATGGATGCCAATTTTGGAATCCAAAGGAAGGGCATCCGGCGGAAAAATTGTGCCAAACATATATGTGCGTTCATCTGAGATGATACACTGTGGCGACCCCAAAAGGGACAAGCCGAAAGAAACTTACTATGCTAAATCCTTTCTCATTTGTCGACAATTACGAATTTTCAGGGGTGCTGCCATTTTCGCGAGTCACACGATGTACATGGGCGTATCTGACATGTACTGTGCTTATCCAAATGCTGGATTACATGAGACACTATTATGCCCAGCACTGATTTCTCGGATTTATCCTCATCTGATGAAGAAATAGCAGTATCGGTTGATCAGCAAAGCGGAGGAATACTATCATACAGATTTGAACCTGTGGCTGTAATTAATGATGAATATTCGGATGGTTCTTCGGGCGGAATGACGCAAAGTCTGACTCCTCGGAGGCCTACGCACGACATAAGTGCATAAACAAAGGGCCCTGGGAGCTCCGGGCTGGTGGCCGCGTAGTCTGACGAGCTAGCTCCGGTGGCAGCCCGCGAGCTGACCTTCAGTGGTGGAGGAGGTCTTTAGCCTAGCTTTGGCGTCCAGGGCTAACAGCCTCCGCCGCTTGGAACCTCAGCTCTCTGCTGCCGCCGGAGCTCGTGGCCTGCCTTCGATGGCGGTGGAGGGCTTTAGCCTAGCTCCGGCGTCCTGACTAATGGCCTCCGCCGCTGCCCACTTCGTTAGCCCTGGACGCTGAAGTTAGGCTAAAGGCTTCTGCCACCACCGAAGCTCAGCAAAAGGCCTCCCCGGACATTGAAGCTCAGCTAGTTGCCTGCCACTGGAGCTCGTGGCCCGGCTTCGGTGGCGGCGAAGGGCTTGAGCCTAGCTTTGGCGTCTGGGGCTAATGGCCTCTGCCGCTTGGAACCTTGGCTCGCGGCCGCCGCCGGAGCTCGTGGCCCGCCTTCGGTGGCAGCACAGGGCTTTACCCTAGCTTCGGCATCCGGGGCTAACGGCCTCTGCCGCCTGGAACCTCAGCTCCTGGCCACCGCTGGAGCTCACTCGTCAGACTCCGCATCATTCTCGACCGAAGAACCATCCGTGGCTGCCGGCCCTGAGCTCCTAGGGGCCTTTGTTTACGCACTTAAGCCACGCGTAGGCCTCCGAGTAGTCAGACTCAGTGTCATTCCGCCCGAAGAACCATCCGAATATTCAACATTAATTACTGCCAAAGGTCCAAATCTGTATGGAAGTATTCCTCAGTCTTCCTGATCAACCGATACTGCGATTTTTTCATCAGATGAGGATAAATCTGAGAGATCAGCACTGGGCATAATGGTGTCCAATGTAAATCCAGCATTTGGAGCGGCACGGTGCGCGTCACATACCCCCATTTAGAGCATGTGACTTGCGAAAATGGCAGCGTCCCTGAAAATTCCCAATTGTCGATAAAAATCGCCTCAAATCACTATTAAATGAGAGAGGATTTAACATGACATTGTCAAAATAGGGCACATATTACATGACTTATTGAATACACTTAATGCAAGCACTGGATTTCCCCTTTAAGTTACGGGTAGCGTAACACGGTTTTTGGTAAAAAATCCAATGTTTTCATAATACTGCCACATTAATTACATATAACAATCAGGAGATGTTGGCACAGATTTTTACAAGAATCATTGAAGTTGGGACACATTTTGCTTTCATGGTTCACATAAAATGGCTGGAAATGGCCATTGGACCTCAAGTTTGATCCTGTATTCAATTAGAACATCAATTTTTTTTTTTTTTTGGATTACACTGTGTTGTTGGATCTCCCCAAAAGGGGATGTGTCAGGAATAGCATCCAGCATAAAAACTGTGCCAAACAAATATGAGCATTCATCTAAGATGACACGCTGTGCGACCCCTAATGGGACAAGCCGCAAGAAAGTTACACTGTGTTGTTGGTCATAACCACACAACAAAATACATGCAATAATGTGCCCATACGTGACAGAGCAATTAGCAACAATAATGTACAATATATGCAGGCACAGCAGCACGGTGGCCCAGCTGTCGAGCGTTGACTTCACAGTTCTGACTACCGGGGTTCAAAACCTGGCCTCCCCTGTGTGGCCTTTGCATGTTCTCTTGTGTCAGCGTGGGTTTTCTGTGGTCACCCCTGTTTCCTCCCACATCCCAAAAACATTAATTCATTCGAGACTCTGAACTGCCCCTAGGTGTGATTGTGCATGTGACTGTTGTCTGTCTTCATGTGCCCTGCGATTGGCTGGCAACCAGTTCAGGGTGTACCCTGCCTCCTGCCCAGTGACAGCTGGGATATGTCCAGCACTCCCATGACCCTCGTAAGGATAAGCACCTCAGAAAATAGATGGATGGATACAAATACACAGCCTTAGACTCAAATACATTATATCTAAACACAACACCAAACTTCCACCAAAAGGTTTAATTACTGTCCACTCTTTTGATTTTCTTTGTCCTTCTGGCCATCAGATAGGTCTCAAAGTCAAAGTGGCTGACAGATTGAGACAGAGCATTGTTATGCACACACACACACACACACACACACACACACACACACACACACACACACACACACACACACACACACACACACACACACACACACACACACACACACACACACACGCACGCACACACACCCATGCACGCACACGTGCATACATTTTCTTCCCTCCCTGTTGGTTTACATCCTCCTTATTTGCTTCCATGGTTATGGTGAATACATCGACTACTAGAGTCAGACCTAATGGTTAAGATTAAAGAGGAGTAAATCAGAGTACACGCTAAGTTTATCACACTAACCACACACAAGTACTCCATCCAAATACCACTTCAAAGCGTAACAGTTGTTATGGTCTCCGATTTGGTTTGGTTGGTTTTGTTTCATGTTCTCGATGTGTGTTCATTTTGTTAGCTGTGTTCCCCTGTTCGAGTATAAACTCCTCCCTTGTGTTGACCAATCAGCTCCCTCCAGCCACTCTGTCTTGTCTGTCTTGGCAATCTCTGTGTATTTAACTTCCTAGTTTCTTTGGTCTTGGTGCATTGCATTATAGCGTTGTCATCACGTCTGTCCATGCCCTTGCCATTTTCTCTCTTTTAGTGATGGGATTACAGAAACGTATAACTGCCCCCCCCCCAAAAAAAAAAACCAGGTTGTGTTTCACATAGTAATGTGAATCGTTTCACATAATAACGTAGATAATAAATAAATAAATTTCGCCTCTCTTACCCCTCTTACCCCACCCCCCAATAGACAATTGCTTCTGGTTCGGGTGCGCGGTAGCAATAGGCTTCCGTAAAACATCATTTAGTGTTGCACAAAACATGGATTTGGTGAGCTTTTCACGGATTCGTGGTGTACCCAAAGATTGCCTCTTGCGTGAAGATTGGCTCTTACTCATGAGCAAGAACATGTCAGTTTATTCTAAGCATCCGAATGTTTTGTGCTCTTTTATTCTAGCTAGCAAACACGTTAGCACAAGTTCGCCCAGGTTAACTCCTGTGAGAAATTATTTCCAGTATGTTTGCAAATTCATCCTTTGTCTACTGTATTAGTAATCCTCAAATCAAGGGCATGATTTCCCAACTGGTGGGTGGCCCAAGAACCAAAAGTGTGTCACGGACTCGCAGTCAGCTACAAAGAATGGAGTCCGCGGTTCACCACATTGCCGAACGATGCTTAATAAATACGTATACTAAATAAATTCATACGAATACACTACGTCGTGACGTGGTACAATAACACTGTTGTTTGTTGTTTGATTTTTATGAATAGAAGTGTTTTTAGTCAAAATATTTATTGTAATTACTACTGAGTCGCCGTAGTTGGAATGGATCTGTAAAGTGTTGTCCATTTGCTAATCAGACAAGGATGTGTTGTGGAGCTGGTGGTTGTCCTTGATCTTTGTACGCAGAAATCAGCTGGCGGCATCCTCCTCTCCCAGGCATTGCCGTGGAAACGAATGACACCAGATAAGGAGTGGAAAGTTACCATCCCGGCCCAGGACCAGACTGCTGGGTGTGGGGCAGCCACTTTTACCATGGACCCCGTTACACCAAAGGGGGATGGGATCCCTTAAAAACAGAGGGTTTGCCGTCGGTTTGAGCCTGGGATGTTGCAACGTAACAAAAAAAAACCCAAATAGTATCGGCTAATTTGTTGCGCGAAAGGAATTCAGTTGGGTTTAGTCGAAGAAGAGTGACCACTAAATTAAATAAATAATCATGGATGGTGAATTTGATCATGAAAGTGCTAAATACAATCCAATGTAAGATTAAATGTACATTGACATTGAGCGGCAAATGATGGCTAATGTTGATAAAAATAAATAATATAAAGAAAGGAAGCGTGCATTAAAATAATGGCAAAACCACAATTTGGGTAAAATTCACATTTGGGACAAACTGACAAAGTTTTAGGAAATTGACAGAGACTATGTAAATGTACTATAAATATAAATGTGAAAGACTATGAAACACGTAAGGGACTGATTAGATAAGGGCTCATGGAACTTTAAGAGTTGAACAGAGAAAGGTACACTGTGCATTTAATGATGGTGACGGTGACAGCGATGCCAACGTTGAAGAAAAATGGTAATGGTAAATCGGACAAAGGTAAAGTAAGTGGAAAAAAAGGTGTATTTGTATTGTGAATGTGAGTGAAGGACTGCAAAAATGAGGAAGGAGGCACATCGAACACGCACACCTGCACACGCCCTGAATCACACGTAAGTACACCACATGCACACACACACAGACACAGAGGAACCAAGAGGGGCTAAAGGGGTGGGTTTAGTGAAAACTGTTTTGTTGATTTGATGTGAAGCGTCCTCTCGCATTGGAAACAACACGATGACTATTATATTATTATTAGGCTTTTTTACAATACTGTATATCCACTTTTTGATCATATTACTTGCACTGTATGCAGTTTTAATTGTCTTCTTTTATTGTGTTTGTCATTTTTATTGTTTTTATCCTGTTTTAAATGTTTTATCTCTTCGTTTTAAAATGCCTTTAATCATGTAAAGCACATTGAGTTACCTCGTGTATGAAATCCGCTATACAAATAAATTTACTTTGCTTTGCTTTACAATGATGCCAATGACAGAGGCTCCAGCAGGTCCAATATGTAACCCGTTTGATCTTAAAGATGTTGATTGTCTTGCTCGTTTGTCTCGTCTATCTTCTCATGGTAATGCGTGGCTGTCTAGTTTTGTGGAAACTTTACAGTGGTATACACTCTGCATGGGAGACTGGAGACAAGCAGCATCTAGATCATGCACTAATATTGAACAACAAGAAATCGAGACAACTGCAGGTATGCGTAACGCACCCAATGGAACTATATTGAGAGCTTTCTTCGAGCGTCTGGCTGCAGCTATCAGAAAGAGGTTCCCTACTCCTGTTCCAGCTGCACCCACTTCTTTCCCCTATGTTAAACAACCCACTTGAGCACTTGACTAAGTGTACTAAACTTTGGACTGAATCGACTGGACGTCACCCAGGACAGTCTGGTTAGGAGGAGGTTATGTTCAGGACTGCGATCCTGGTAGGTCTTCCTGAATCAGTACAGACCACTCTTAAAGCTGACCCTGACCTCCTGTCCGGAGATGAGCCTAGATTTAGACGACACTTAGTGCATCACCGAAAAATGTATTTAAGCCAACAACAGGGTGAGGATAATGAAATTACTAAACTCCAAAAAACAACTTCTTAAATTACAAGTAGCACAGGACGCAAAGATCCAAAAAACCACACTAGACTAGAATTTTTTTTGGCTGGCACAACCACCTAGACAGGCAGGTGGGTTCCGGGGTAATAGCCGGGGTGGATACGCAGGAAGGCGTGGAGGGGCCGGGGGAGAGTACAGCAACATCAACGTGATCAAGGATGTTTTGGTTGTGGTTCTCTCGATCACTGGATTAAAGACTGTCTTACAGCTCCTCCACCTGAAGGTCCAATACAAGGGCGTTGTGGCTGGTCCAACAACTGGGGGGGCAAGGCAGAGGCAGAAATGATGGATGGAGAGCAGCAGGTTTGACAGTACCACTAGGGGTCTCCGGGAAGCCAGGGGTTCGGCGATGCAGGTGCCATGATCCCCATCTCTGTTGCGGGGCGAAAAGTGAACACTCATTGACACAGGGGCAACACACTCCTCACTCAACGTCTCGCTCCCGGACACTTTATTGTTACAACACACTGTGCAATTGATGAGCTTCTCAGGGGGTTAAAGGAAATGAAATGTATAAAAGTTAATCAACAAGGCGATGTATTTGCAATACTGCTTAATGTGTGAAAGTCTGTGGATGAAAAGTTGCAGTGTGAGAATGTGGCAAGAAAGTGATTACAGCAGATAGCGTGCTAGAACGGAATGTTCTCGACGGTTGGGTGGTGATGACCACAATCAGCAGGTGTGGGGCGACGCGACGCTTGACCCAGGCGACGCGACGCTTGACCCAGACCTAGAGGGAGACGGGAGCAACAAAACAGGCGGGAGGAGTCGGCCCACCATCCTGTGGACCAAAAAAGACCAATGAGAGAGCGCTAAGGATAACTGCAGGAGACATAACCAATAGTGAATTAGTAGATTGCACTTTTAAATTGTCCTGGGCAACTCGGATGTGGAGTACGTCGGCTGGAGGGAACAGAGACGTACAGGGTTGTAATGAGAGGGACCCGAGACCCAGGTGTTTGTTGAAGGAATAACTCCACTCGCGTGTGAAAACCCCGGCTTCCTGGTCCTTTCTTTGCAGAACGAGTGCGCAAATTGTTGGATGAGTGGTGGTCGGGTAAGGTCACAATTTGGAGTCAGATGATTAACGGACTTTTGTATTGATCTAAAAATAATATCCAACAGGGTCAACAGGCCCTGCAATGGACTCAACCCCAACCGACAATCTTGGCTGGACAGACTTTCCACCATTTGTTTATAAGGCCGGCAGCTGACACTGTCTGCCACTCTGGACGATGACTTATGACACCTGAGAGTGAACCAACTCCAAATGTGGACATTTATTGGGCCCGAAAAAACAAGCAAAAACACCGCTCAAACCTGGTTTCATACATCAATTTCTGTTGTGGAAGCCCTGGTGAAACACTCTTAGGGCTTACCTGCCTCCACTAGATCCATACCATTGCATACATACATACAAGGGGATGCTTGGGACATTACATTCACACATATATACACAGCAAGAGAGGGTGTAGCGGCATCCTGCTCTTTTACACCAGATCAAATGACATGGTTCATAATGCAGGAAGTTCCCTACATTTCACTCGCTTGCTCATTAGGCCCAGCAGCTGGGACCTATGGTGAAACGACTGACTCAAATGACTGAGTGGGAGGACACACCACTCCCTAACATACAGATCTCCAAATCTTCAGATGCATACCGCATCATTGTTCCTGACTCACCTCTATTAACTAATATGACCATCTTAGAACACGAGACCCTAACTAGAGAACACGGACGTGACTACTCTGACCATGACAACGGCGAGTCAATGTTAAACAATGTTGCCAGCTACACAATGTTCGCCCCACACTTAGACCGTTGCCAGGTTCATTTGACCCACCCACCTGGCCTGGTGCTGAACTGGTCTTGGATTTCACAGACATGATCACTCCTGTTCAAGGTAAACGCTACCTTCTTGTTTTTGTTGACACATTTTCGGGTGGCCTGAAACCTACCCCTGCGCTGGTGAAGACGCCATGTCGGTAACGTAAGCTTTGTGAACCACTGGATTCCAATGCACGGTTTCCCCGCTCTCATCCGCTCGGACAACGGTACACATTTCACATCCACACACCTAGTTACTGTAGAGAAGTGGTTAGGGTTAACTCACAAGTTTGCTTGTGCTCACCACACCAGTCAAGGTTCAGTTGAACGTATGAATCGCACGTTGAAGGAAATCTCTTGGTCAGTCAGCTGGGATAGGATGCAGCAGACCTGGGACCCTTGTGAGGGTAACCCGTACAGAAAATGGATGAATGATATGTCAGACATCCATAAATTTAAAATTTGTGAGCCAGAAGGAAGAATGATTTGTTTGACAACTGTAGTGATTAACCTAAAAATATTAATTTATACATTTTTAAGTATGTCTGCTATCAGGAAAAAAGATACAGCTCAATGGTGTCATTTGCTGTGGTGGGTGAGTGTAAGAAATTTTCAGTCATAAGCCAGCACAAGTTGAATACAGTCTCATCACAAGAATACAGTCCTCTGTTGGCATTCTTGTTAACAAGCCTGCACTGCCTCATGAGTGACCGGTTGTAACTTATCTTGCCCTTCAAAGAGATGAGGGATGGTGTACAACAGCATTGGAAGTCCACTTGGAGCTACTGCAATTCTGCTGTTACAGATAATGTGGGTATTCCACAAATGATGAACTTGCTGCAGTTCTTCCTGCAGAAGAAAAAAAACATTACCAGTGAAAACAACAAATATTAAATGCTTTGTATTTTGACTCAATATTATACATGCAAACATACTGTTAACTGTACTGTCTTTTTGATAGTGAAGGAGGCTGGAGTGAAGAGAAGGTGATGAAGACGGGAAGGAGAGATTGACATTTAAAAATAGAACATTGAATTAAAAAAAAGTATATTTTTTAAACGGGAAAGAGGATATAAAAGGAGCTTAGGGAATAAACATACAGCAACTAGATAGATGGATAATTATTTAACTAATTTACATGATGCCTACCGCAATGATCTCCAGGCAAGTAAACAATACAATCTGTCTTTGAGTTCCTGAAGACGGTTCATCCAGAATTGAGAATGATGCTTTCTCAAAAATGCCCACCACCTTTCGATCCTCTGTGATTACTCGACCCAGGAATGAAGCAGTGCCCGACATTGTGGTCCATGTCCTTACTCCAGAGTAGGAATCTTCTGCCATTGTGACAGATATGAAATAACCAGCGATGATCCTGGGGTTGCTGCATGTTGAATTGACATGGAGGCAAACAATGAACCTTGAAAAGCCTTCAATGGCTCCATTGATACAAAGACCAAAAGGCTTTAGTACGAGTCAACATGCCAGGGAAAATTATGCCCGGCGATAACGTACGTACGTCGGGTCAAGCGATTTCTCCACCTTTGCGCAACACCACAGGGTATAAAAACTTGAGCAGATGTCTCACGGTGCTCTGGGTCACAACATATCTGGCTTGGATGCAGTGGAGTGTGTAGTTTGTATCCGTGGACCCTTACATGGTCCTCCAGCTCATCGATTAGAAATAACGCAACCTCCGTGGGTCAGAATGATTAATCTTCCTGAACAGTCCCATGCATTTTCAATGATGTCCGAGAGTACACATATTTATTACAAGATCATCCACTGAGCTCAACAACTGCAAAATCTCTTCATCTCTCAACCCAAGCGTGAAATAGAACTTCATCAAACTTTTTAAATGAGCCAAACTATCCATCCGGCAGAAACACCGTTTCTAAGCAATAACTTACGGTTCAGGTCCCTTACAGAGCCAATTCGGCGAAGCCCGATGAACGTGCATCTTCTTTTTCAATCTTAAATCATTTTTTTAGTACAGATGAAGGAGTGTTATTGAAGATCTTGGTAGATATACTGGAATGTATATGTTTGATATATAACTAGTCTCCACCCACCCTAACCGGAAGTCTTTTGGGGTTGGGGTAAAGAGGGGTGAAATTTATTTATTTATTATTTTCTACGTTATTATGTGAAATTATTCACATAATAATGTGAAACGGATCACATTATTATGTGAAACGCGACCTTTTTATGGTGTGGCAGTAATACGCTTCCTTAGATGATGATACCTCAAGGAATGTATTGACACTACACAAACTGCCTTGGCATGTATTGACACTATGTTGGTTTTTCAATGGTGACCCCAGCAGTAGTTCTAAAATCATTGGAGGTAAACAAAATGAAACGAAGATGGAAAACCTTACATGCTACAAGTCTAACATCAGCTTGTGAAATGAAATTTTATCACTAGTCATTGATCTAAAATATGATCTTAATATTTATTTACCATGTTTTCACAATCCTAAAGATCTTAAGTCCTCTTCTAAATAGATGAAGTGCCACATTAAACGTGGCGTCTTATAATGCAGTGTACCTTATGTGCATACTGAGATCCAGCATTTGCAAATGTTGTGCGACTTATCCAACAAAGTACAATTAAACACACTGTTAGAGTGCATGCCAGGAAGTGTTTTAGTGTGTATGTAAGCTGCCATACACTGTACAATTCAGTTAAAATGTTTAACTTATGTATCGAATTTTCTTAACTGAAGTATTCAGTCATATATAAAAGTCTAAAAATTGAGTCATTTCGGCATTTCCATTGTGGTACAAAGGTTTTGAAGTGTGTTTGCCCCAAAGCCATTCCTCCTCTTCAACAATAGTTTCCATGCCTTGGAAAAATTTTTTTTTTTCCAGGGTACAGATGAAGACTGTAGTAATCCACACGGAGTCAAGGGGTTTATTCGACTGTTTGCTTGAGAACATGGCGTACAACACCATCTTCTTCCTGCACACTGATATAAATGTAGCTGGCCTTGACTGACCTCTAGTGTTCTTTTGTCATTACCACATCCCTCCCCCCTTAAGCAGATACTATACCTATAATAACATGAACAGAAAAACATCAATAGGGAACATTTCAACATTTTATTTATTTATTTTTTTACCTACACTCATCCAGCCAGTAATTCAACTGGAAGTCTTTAAAGCCCGGGTGTCATCCCTATAAACATTCTAAAATAGATATTGTAATGAAAAATACAAATAACATTATTCACTTCAATGTTGATAAAATGCACAAAGTTGTGCAATTGAGTGTCCATCGACATCCAAGTGGTCGCCATATTAGTCGCGTCCTCTGTCCTTGCCGTCATTGTCACTTTTCGCCGTTGAAAACGCGCAGTGCGTGCTACTATGGAACCCGAACAACAGAGATATTCAAATTTTTCCAACGCCCCTTCTGACACCGAAGCTCTTCTCGAAAAGGACAACGCCACACAACCGAGTGAAGTTACCGGGGCAATATTACACTATTGTTTCGAGCCCTCAGGGCAATATTACACTATTGTTTTGAGCCATATTCAGATGATATCCTATCACGGGCAAACCGCATCCCGCATTTTTCACAACGAACAGGGTATCTTTCAAACTTATGAAGGGTAATTCCATTCTCCCGAGTGTTCAAGCAATGTCCAGCAATGCAATGAGCCGGCATTTTGGCTAACATGAAGGAACAATGAGCTACCTTCCCGGAGGTAAAACTAATGGAAAGAAACAAGTCCACGAGGGGGTGCCTCTGTCCTCTACGTCACTTCCTGCTTCTTCTCGAAAACAAATCCCTCGAGAGGATTTTCATGGCGGGAGTTACAAAAATCTGTATCTGTCAAAATCATGTTTTGTGGTGAAAAAACACATGGGACCATATTGGCTGTGGGTTTTTCATTAATAATATACCAAAAATCATATGTTTGACGACACATGACCTTTAAGGTGACTCGGCAACTTCACCTGCCTTCTTGACCTCCTTCCCACCGGACTTTCAATTACTGCCACAGTCTCGCTTACAGTCCCAGATTCTTCTGCCGCTCCTGCAGAGTCCTCCACATCCAACAAAATGTCCTCCATCATTCCACTGTGGCCTTGCTACACAGTCTCAGTCTGCTGGCTCTCCATATCCTTTTCTGGATGCGCCAGAATCTGATCCACATGCCTCCTGACCACACTACCACCCCCCAACCCTAACTTTAAACGACACTGGCCACGTTGCTGACACAATAAGGCCCAGAATTCCCTTGGGCCCAAACCAAAAGTTACAACATCAAAACTGCGTGTTTTTGCTTGTGAGTCATGATCTCTGGACTGTCGATCCTGCTTCTTTAACACTCTCCTGTTCAGATCCGGATAGACCCGGTTCAGTGTACAACGTAACTTCCTTCCTAGAAGCCGGACATAGATCTGTCATAGTCTGTAGCAAAATGACACCCTGCCCACCTTTCTCTGTCAAAGTGCCCTCCTTACATTTTCGTACCATTCCTGTAAATATCTGTACCGCCATCTCTGCTAACCCATTACTGGAGGCATGGTAAGGTTAAGAGGTCACCTGGCAGATGCAATTCCTGCTCAAAATTCCTCAAACTCTCTGCTAACAAAACAAGTTCCATTGTCTGACAATAACAACCCTGGCAGTCCATGGTTGCTAAAACTAGTGTGCCGACATTCAATGGTTGCGGCAGAAGGAGCGGAGTTCATGGGATACACATCCATCCACTTGGAATCTGCATCATTGAGTACAAAAAACATCTTCTCCATGAATGGTCCTGCATAATCCACATGGATACCACTGGAGGGTTTATCAGGCCAATCGTATGGGTGCAAAGGGGCTGGCACTGGAGCATTTCGATGCTCTTGACAGATTTCACCATATTCTCGACTTCTTTGTCCAGCTTTGCCCAGCAGAACCAGCTCCTGGCAAGTGCTTTCATCCTCAAAACTCCCGGATGGCATTGATGAAGCTGTTTTAAAACGCTGTCTCGCCCTGTCGCAGTGGCAAAACGACCCTAGCCCGTCACAACACACAACCATACTGAGTTCCTTCTTTCTCATCACATACGGTGCAAAATCACTTCCTTCCAGAACTATTGGCCACCCTTTGTGTACCATTTCTCTCACTCTTGAAAGCACCGGGTGGTTATCTGTCCATGCTTTCACTTGGTCCGCCGAAACCAAAGTGATGTCAGAGCTCTCGATTATGAGAACCCTTTCTTCTGAACACTCCTGGAGAGATGTCCCTGATAATGTCAGACGGCTTAAGGTGTCTGCATTTTTGTGATGCTTTTCTTCTTTGTACAAGATTGTGCATTTATAAGCCCTCAATGTGACAGCCCACAACTGGATCCTTGGTGATGCCATTTATGGCACTGCTTTCATCTCACTAAAAGGCGACAACAAAGGCTTGAGGTCTGTGACTATTGTGAATTTTTGACTGTAAATGTACTTGTGAAAACGTTTTAGTACAAATAGAACTGTGAGTCCTTCCTTGTCCAGTTGTAATTCCTTTCCACTGCATCTAGTGTTCGGGATGTGAATCCAATTGGCTGTTCCATCGGCCATATGATGTGATAAAACTGCACCAACTACATATGGTGATGCATCACACGAAATCACAATGTCTTTCTCCAGATCATAATGCACTAGCATCTCTGCTGATTATATTATCTCTTTGGACTTCTCAAATGCAGCCTTTTGTTCTTTCCCCAGTGGCACCTTGTGTCCTTCTTCAGCAGTTTGTGTAGTGCGGTGAGAGAAGTGTACAATCTCGGCAAAAACTTGTTTAAATAGTTCAACAGACCCAGATATGCCTTCAGCTCTGTCACATTTGAAGGTGCAGGGGCCTCCTGTATTGCTTGGAACTTCTCATGAACTGGGTACAGTCCAATTGCATCCACTCTGTGACCAAGCAAAATTACTTCCTCCTTCATAAATTAACATTCTGGCCTCTTGAGCCTCAGACTGGCGTCCTTTAGCTGCTGCAACCCCTTCATCAGCATCTGAAGATGTTCTTGGTCCGTTCGTCCAGTGAGAAGAAGATCATCCAAAAACACAGCTACTTGAGGGATGCCCTGCAGCAGTCCCCCCCATTGTTCGTTGAAAAATAGCCAGACTTGATGACACTCCAAAAGGTAAAACTTTATAGGTGAATGAACTTTTATGTGTGTTTATAGTCACAAATTTCTTGGCTTCCTCATCCAAAGGCATTTTGTGATAGGCATAACTTACTTGTGAATTTTTGTCCTCCTGACAGGCTGGTGAACAATTCTCCAATTCTGGGAATGGGATACTGTTCCACCTTTAAACACTTCATTTACTGTCAGCTTGTAGTCTCCACACAATCTGACCGTGTCATCTGGTTTAAGGACTGGTACTACAAGGGCCGCCTACTCGGCATATTTTACTGGTTCCATTATGTCCTGAGCTAAGAGACGATCGTGTTCAGCTTCTACCCTGCCTCTCATCGCATATGGAACTGGTCTGGCTTTAAAAAAAACTTGGGTGCTGCTTCCTTGTCTACATAGATCTTCACTGGAGGACCATTAAATCTTCCTAGATCCTCCTTAAACACCTCGGCATGTTCCCCTAGTACCTCCTCCAAGGATTATTCTTTAATGTTGTGAAATTGGGGTTCTGGTGCCCACTGTAAATCTGTTTAATCCAGCCTCTGCCCACTTAACTGGGACTTGTCCCTGACACGACTACTATTGGTTTAATTCTGGAACCTTTCCTCCCCACAAAGATTTGTACGCTGTAAAGTTGAACGCTGTACCCCACACCCCGAAACAAGGGTTGACGGTCAAGAGTACGTGTGCTGGAACGGTCCATGAGTTGCGACAATCTGGCAAAGACAGATCGTCTGCTGGGTCCTATAAATACAGTGGTTAATCACTGCCAATGAGACGCAGGTATGCGCCTCCTAATCAGTGCAGGTGTGTGGGGACCCGCACAGCCAGGGCTGGACCGGCAGGACCATGACAGTAACCCCCCTCTAAGGCGCGGATCCCAGACGTGCCTAAAGAAAAAGAAACACACACACAAACATTGTCCATGGGGGCGGGTGGAAGGGTGTCCGAGGGAGGGCACCCCCCCAACCCTAGTCTATCTGGTAGCCACCCAGGCCAGGAAAAGCGAGGCGTCCGGCTGGACAAGTCAGGAGGACGACCCAGACGCCAAGAACCAGGGTCCCTAGGGGTTGATTCGGGTGGACGTCCTCGAGGAGGAACCCAACGGCGAAGCAGGAACCAGACAAAAGCATGCAACTGCTTCGGACGAAGGCCTCCTAGGACGTGGTTGCGAGGCAACCAGGGATTGGTCGCCGCCAAGGCTCAGTCGGGAGGCAGCCGTGGATTGGTCACCAATGAGGCTCGGTTATGAGGTGGCCAGGGAGCATTCGCCACTGAGGCTAGGTCATGAAGCGGTTGGGAATCATCGGGAGTGAGGAGGACGATAGAGAGAAAGACCAGAGCCATGACCGCCATGATCACAATCATAGCAATCCCGATTCCCTTCCAGTTCCGGGGTGGCCCATTTGAACTCCGCAGCTCCTGTCGCTGTCGAGACAGGCCGCGGACCGGTTGTCACCAGTACTGGAACCAAGAGGACTGTGGTGCCATTGCCGTCTGATGGACAGGAACGTGAGGATACCGACGAGCCGTCGCCACCTCCCGGACCGGAACGTGAAGCGGCTGCGGAGCCATCGACACCTCCCGGACAGGAACGTGAGGCGGCTGCGGAGCCATCGCCAGCTCCTGGACAGGAACGTGGGATTTGGAGAGTGGCTACTGAAACCCCACAGGCGGCAGAACGCTGTGTTTCAGTGTTTGCCTTGGCACTCCTGGACTGGAAGCTTGGTCATGCATGAGAGTCGACTTCTTCAGACGGAATCCGACTGGCTCATGGTCAGGGATCCGGGAGGAGAACTGGCAGACACTAGGCGGCATGAACAGATCATTATTGGGAACAACATGGAGCGACGGGAATGATAAAGTCCTCACCCTCTTAACTGGAGGAAAATAGTTCGCCTCATCTTTATCTGAATTCACTCCATCCTTGGAACTTAAGCCCTCTGCAGTTCGGTGCTCTGCTGCTCTATTTCCGCCCGCATTTCGCGGTTGAAAACCTCGTGATCCTCGAGTCGCTGCACCTCAAGATTTGGTGACCCCTCCTCCCTCTGGGCTGGAAGTTTCGCCACTAGCTAGTCTGCTGGTTTGGTCGTTGCCGGTGAGGAGTGGATGGACGAGGACCGTGTCTTTGTCGGCGCGCAGCGGGAGGTACAAGGAGGCACCCTGCTTGGGCGTCTCCTCTGGCCACCACGCGGAGGTCCCGGGTAAATGGCCAAGCGGGTTCTCAAAAAAGGATTGGAGGATGAGGACTTGGACCTACCAGGTGAAGACACTCGGGAGCTGGAAACACGGGGAGGTGAAACAAAATAACTGGGACTAAAAATAGGGAGAGAAAATTCACAGTCAAAATCTGAATCGTAGACAGGCAGCCGGTCATATCAATAAAGGTCTTCCTCAAAGTCCGAAAAATCAGAGTCCAAAAAAAATATAAGGTGGTGAGCGGGTCGTGGTCGGGACGTAATCATGACACACAGGCGATGCATGTGAAGAAGGGGACGACATCATGGAGCCTACCCGGATAGGACAGGCTTGGTCCTTCGTCAGTCGGTTTAGCTCGCGTCAGTCCCGGTGATGCCGGGTCTTTCCTGCTGGGTCCTGTGTTGGCCAGATCATTCTGTCACGACCCATCGGTATGGAGGAGGACCCAAATGCAGGACTCCGGGGACACAGAGGCAGTTTGGGAAAAGTATTTATTCGTTCCACGGTCGGGGATCAGGCAGACACTCAAGTAGAGCAGCGGTAACTAAGACGTCAGGCATAGAGAGCAGGTCCGCAGGCAAGCAGGGGTTGGTTCACAGGAGATCGGTTGGAGGACAGGCGGAAGTCGGTACACCAGGGTTCACGATCAATAATACGGGAGTGTAGGAACGGGGCATGGGTGGCGACAATCTGGCCAAGACAGATCGTCTGCTGGGTTCTATAAATAAAGTGGTTAATCACTGCCGATGAGGTGGAGGTGCGCGCCTCCTAATCAGTGCAGGTGTGCGGGGACCCGCCCAGCCAGGGGTGGACTGGCAGGACCATGACACCTTTGTTTGCAATTACAATCAAACATTTCCTGTTGTTGTTCACCAGGTGTGCATACACTGCAGGAGGGATTTTAGCCCACTCCTCGACACAGATCTTCTTTAGATCAGACAGGTTTCTGGGCTGTTGCTCAGAAACATGGAGTTTCAGCTCCCTCTAAAGATTTTCTATTGGGTTTAGGTCTGGAGACTGGCTAGGCCACGCCAGAACCTTGATTTGGTTCTTACAGAGCCTCTGTTTGGATTTCCTGGCTGTGTGCTTCGGGTCATTGTCATGTTGAAAGACCCAGCCATACCCATCTTCAATGCTCTGACTGAGGGAAAGAGCTTGTTCCACAAAATCTCACAATACACGGCCGCAGTGATCCTCTCCTTAATACAGTGCAGTCATCCTGTCTCATGTGCAGAAATGATGCTACCACCCCCATGCTTCAAAGTAGGGATGACGTTCTTGGGATTGAACTCATCATTCGTCATCCTCCAAACACGGCTCATGGAATTATGACCAAAAAGTTCAATTTTGGTCTCATCTGACCACAAAACTTTCTCCCATGACTCCTCTGTATCATTGGGTCATTGGCAAACTTAAGACGGGCCTTGACATGTGCTGGTTTAAGCAGGGGAACCTTCCGTGCCATGCATGATTTCAAACCATGATGTTTTAGTGTATTGCCAACAGTCACCTTGGAAACGGTGGTCCTGGCTCTTTTCAGGTCATTGACCAAGTCCTGTCGTGTAGTCCTGGGCTGATTCCTCACCTTTGTAAGGATCATTGAGACCCCACGAGGTGATATCTTGCTTGTAGAGGGGTATAATTTTGTTGCTGGTGTCTTTGGACAGCTCTTTGGTCTTGGCCATGTTACAAGTTTGAGTCTTATTGATTGTATGGGGTAGACAGGTGTCTTTATGCAGCTAACGATCTCACAGGTGCATCTGATTCAGGATAATACATGGAGTGGAGGTGGACTTTTAAAGGCTGACTAACAGGTCTTTGAGGGTCAGAATTCTCCCTGATAGACAGGTGTTCAAATACTTATTTGCAGATGTATCAAACAAATACATCGTTAAAAAAATCATACATTGTGATTTCTGGATTTTTCCTTTTAGATTATCTATCTCACAGTGGACATACACCTTCGATGAAAATTTCAGACCCCTCGATGATTTCTAAGTGGAAGAACTTGCAATATAGCAGGGTGTTCAAATACCCATTTTCTTCACTGTATCTCCGTATTTACACTCCTGCGCTAACTTCCATAGCGCAACGACATATTCCAATACTGACTTCTTGGCTCTCAAATAGAACCCATAATGGTGGACAACCTCACTGGGACTTGGATTGAAGTGGTCCTTCAGCAGCTTCACCAACTCAAACGACCTATCTCCCGGTTTAGCTGGG
Source organism: Syngnathoides biaculeatus (assembly GCF_019802595.1). Classification (NCBI taxonomy): domain Eukaryota; kingdom Metazoa; phylum Chordata; class Actinopteri; order Syngnathiformes; family Syngnathidae; genus Syngnathoides; species Syngnathoides biaculeatus. The sequence goes on from NC_084651.1 coordinate 27,858,973, forward strand.
ATGAGTAAATTCCTCATCAGGGTGTCCGTCTGACCGCCCACTGCACTGAGCAGAATCGCTTTTTGTTGGTCTACATCAGCAATCTTATGAGCCACAAAAAATGTTGGAGAATCTCACAATGTTTTTCCCACGTTTGAGTTTGATTATCAAATGGTGCTATACTTCCAACGATAGCCACCGCCATACTTTACACCAGTCCCTCTTCAAGTTATTTCAGTCACAGTGCAAACTTCAAGAAAGTCCACCTGTTGAGGAGAAAAAACTTAATCCTTGTTGCAATTATGTAGCAATTCAGACAGGGTTTCAACATCCCGAACTTATTCGACTGCTTGCTTGACGAACATGGTGCACAACACCATCTTCTTTCCGCTACACTGATATAATTGTAGCTGGCCTTGACTGACCTCGAGTGTTCTTTTGTCATTACTACAAATACTTTAAGCATAAAAAATTAAGTACACGTTGAAAAATTTCAGGAGCTCCCTGAATCTGTAATTTTCAACAATTGTGAGAGGCTGACAATTTTTGATGATCATGTTAACCAAAGCTTCATCCACTGCTTGCTTGTCAGGAACTGCAGACTAAAAGGAAATATTTCGTTAAAAGGTTATTAAAGAACTGTATCTTTTACAAGCACTATTTCAGAGGGACACAAAGCCTCTTGTATATTGTAAAGTAGTTTTGAAAATATTTTTTTGTGACAATGTCAACATACATGAAGGGAGTAACGAGTATCTGGCAATTCATTCTTCCTGCAACAAAAAAAATATCTGAAAACAATTCAAACCTCTTATCAGAAAATAGAACACACCCCCTAAAGCGATACACGCATGCATTGAGCACTCAGTACAGTGATGCACCAGTGTTGTTCATCCCATCGGTACGCTCTCTTCCACATCTTGTTTCGAGTTTAGGTTGATTTAAAGTGGGACTGACATCCCTATAAACATTCTAAAATAGATATTGTAATGAAAAATACATATAACAGTATTCACTTCAATGTCTACACGAAAAAAAAAGTGAGCGGAGAGCGCGTCATCCATGCACAAAGTTGCGCAATTGAGTGTCCCTCGACATCCAAGTGGTCGCCATATTAGTCGCGTCCTTTGTCCTTGACGTCATCGTCACTTCCGCCATTGAAAACGCGCAGTGCCTGCTACTATGGAAGCCGAACAACAGAGATATTTGCATTTTTCCGACGCCCCTTCTGACACCGAATCTCATTTCGAAAAGGACAACACGACACAACCGAGTGAAGTTACCAGGGCAATATTACACTATTGTTTCGAGCCCTCAGAGGAATATTACACTATTGTTTTGAGCCATATTCAGATGATATCCGATCACAGTCAAATCGCATCCCGTCCGATCCATTCCCACGGTGGAGATGAGCCATCACGGCTCATCGCAGCCGACTGGTGTGGCTTATGACAGAGCCGAGCAGTACTGCTTTAGCGGGGTGTTCACAGTCGAGCCGAACTCGGCGCCTCAGCCGGTGTGGCTGAGTTTCGGTGACAGTAGTGGCATATAAGGAGGAGGTGGAGCCGCCCTATGTTGCTTTTAGGAGTATGTTCAAAGTCGCCATAGTATGCGCTGAACACTATCGAGACACGCACATCGACACATTTCATACGGGGATCTTTTGTTACGTTATGAGAGCGACCGATTACGTGGTCCGCCTCAAACTATTATTTTTTTAGTAGCTGTATGCGCACATCAACACATTTCATACGCGGATCTTTTGCTACGTTATGAGAGAGAAGGATTACGTGGTCTGCCCCAAACTATTGTTTTTTTTTGGAGCTGTACACACACCTACCTGTTATTTGGAACCCACAAAGCTCTCGTTCTCTGCACCCATGCAATTCATTTTTCACAACGAACAGGGTCTCTTTCAAACTTATGAAGGGTAATTCCATTCTCCCGAGTGTTCAAGCAATGTCCAGCAATGCAATGAGCCAGCATTTTGGCTAACACGAAGGAACAATGAGCTACCTTCCCGGAGGTAAAACTAATGGAAACAAATGAGTCCACAAGGGGCCGCCACTGTCCTTTATGTCACTTCCTGCTTCTTCTCGAAAACAAATCCGTGAGAGATTTTCATGGTGGGAGTTACAAAAAGCTGTATATGTCAAAATCATGTTCAATCCCGGATCCGCCTGAGTGGCGTTTGCATGTTATCCCCGTATCTGCGTGGGTTTTCTTCGGGCACTCCGGTTTCCTCCCACATCCCAAAAACATGCAAGATCAGCTGCAACCTCTAAATTAACTCCTCGGTGTGATAGTGAGTGTTGATGTTTGCTTCGATGTGCCCTGGGATTGGCTGGCAAACAGTTCAGGGTGTACCCTGCCTCCTGCCAGTTGAGAGATGGGATAGGCTCCACACTCCCTGCAACCTTTGTGAACATATGTGGTGAAGAAAATAGATGGATGGATGGATGGATGGATCAACAAAAGTAATTTGTCTATACAGTGAAGAAAATAAGCATTTGAACACCCTGCTATATTGCATGTTCTCCCTCTTAGAAATCATGGAGGGGTCTGAAATTTTCATCGTACACTGTGAGAGGGATAATCTAAAAAGAAAAATCCAGAAATCACAACGTATCATTTTTTAACAATTTATTTGTGTGATACAGCTGCAAATAAGTATTTGAACACCTAAGAAAACCACTGTTCTTATTTGGTAGAGTAGCCTTTGTTTGCAATTACAGAGGTTAAACATTTTCTGTAGTTGTTCGCCAGGTTTGCACACACTGCAGGAAGGATTTTGGCCCACGCCACCACACAGACCTTCTCTAGATATGACAGGTTTCTGGGCTGTTCAGGAGAAACACGGAGTTTCAGCTCCCTCCAAAGATTTTTCCATTTGGTTTCGGTCATGAGACTGGCTCGGCCACGGTAGACCCTTGATATGGTTCTTACGGAGCCATTCCTTGGTTTTCCAGGCTGTGTGCATCGGGTCATTGTCATGTTGAAAGACCCAGCCACGACCCATCTTTAATGCTCTGACTGATGGAAGGAGGTTGTTTCCCAAAATCTCACAATACGTGGCTGCAGTCATCTTCTTCTTCTTTTCCTTTTCAGCTTGTCCTGTTATGGGTCGCCACAGAGTGTCATCTTTATCCATCTAAGCCTCCATCTTCCTCTCTAACACCCACTGTCCTCATGTCCTCTCATGTCCTCCCTGACAACATCCATCAACCTTTTCTTTGGTCTTCCTCTTGCTCTTTTGCCTAGCAGGTCCATCCTCACCACCCTTACACCAATATACTCACTCTCTCGCCTCCGTCCAAACAATCCAAGTCCACGCTCTTGAACATTGTCTCCAAAACATCCAACTTTGGTTGTCCTTCTAATGAGCTAATTTCTAATCCTATCCAACCTGCTCACTCCGAGCGAGAACCTCAACATTTTCATTTTTGCCACCTCCAGTTCTACTTTCTGTTGTCTCTTCAGTGCCACCATCTTTTATCCGTACATCATCGCCGGCCTCATCACAGTTTTATAAACTTTGCCCTTCATCCTAGCAGAAACTCTTCTGTCACATAGAACACCAGACACCTTCCGCCAGCTGTTCCACCCTGCTTGGGCCCGTTTCTTCACTTCCTTACCACATTCAGCATTGCTTTGTATTGTAGACCCCAAGTATTTTGAAGTCGTCCACCCTCGCTATCTTTTCTCCCTGGAGCTTCACTCTTCCCCCTCCGCCCCTCTCATTCAGCACAAATATTCTGTTTTACTTCGGCTAATCTTGATTCCTCTCTTTTCCAGTGCGTGGCTCCATTTTTCTAATTGTTCTTCCGCCTGCTCCCTGTTTTCACTGCAGATCACAATATCATCTGCGAACATCATCGTCCAATGGGATTCCAGTCTAATCTCATTCGTCAGCCTAGCCATTACTATAGCAAACAGGAAGGGGCTCAGAGCGGATTCCTGATGCATCCCACCTCCACCTTAAATTCTTCTGTCACACCTACGGCACATCTCACGGATGTTGTGCTGCTCTCATACATGCCCTGTATTATTCTAACATATTTCTCTGTCACACCAGATTTGTGCATGCAGTAGCAGAGTTCCTCTCTTGCTACTGTCATAGGCTTTCTCTAGGTCTACAAAGATACAATGTAGCTCCTTCTGACCTTCTCACTTTTCACTTTTGGTACTCTTTCTAGGCATGAAACCATACTGTTGCTCACAGATACTTCTGTCCTGAGTCTATCCTCCACTACTCTTTCCCATAACTTCATTGTGTGGCTCATCAATTTTATTCCTCTATAGTTTCCAGAGCTCTGAACAATTGCCTTTTTTTTCTTCCTAAAAATGAGAACTACCACACTTTTCCTCCATTTTTCTAGCATCTTCTCACCTGCTAGTATTCTATTGAATAAGTTGGTCAAAAACACCACAGCTACCTCTCCAACTTGCTTCCATGCATTCAGTGGTATCTCATCAGGACCAAGTGTCTTTCCATTTTTTATGCTTTTCAGTGCCTTTCTAACTTCCCCCTTACTAATCATTGCTACTTCCTGGTCATTCCCAGTTGCCTCTTCTACTCTTCCTTCTCTCTCATTTTCTTCATTCATTAACTTCTCAAAGTATTCTTTCCATCTACTTAACACACTACCTTTTCCCTACATCACATCTCAATGTATTCCTTTCACCTCTCCTCAGTCCTCTCCGTGTCTCACTTCTTCGCTAATCTCTTTCCTTGGATGCCTTCCTGTATTTTGGGGTTCCACCACCAAGTCTCCTTCTCCCCTTTCCTACCAGAAGACACCCCAAGTACTCTCCTACCTGCCACTCTGATCACCTTGGCAGTAGTATTTCAGTCTTGTGGGAGCTCTTCCTGTCCATCTAGAGCCGGGGTGTTCAATGCGTTGATCGCGATCGACCAAGACTGGTCAATTACAGGAGGACAGCGTGCCAAAAAAAAAAAAAAAAAGTCTGATGCAGTCTCTTCGAAGATATTCTGTGTTGCGTGCAAAAAAAATAAAAAAATCCACTGCAATTTGAAAGTATATCCAGATATTCAGTGTGTGGCATTTTGCAATGTGATTCAATGAGTGAGGGATGACTGGTTGTTGCATTTCATGGCACAATTCACATACGTACTGTAAAAAATGAAAAGTAGCCACTGGTTTCTTCCTCTAACAATGACCGCTGTTCCGCCACACTCTCCATTTCCTACTTTTCTGTGGGGCATAGTCACTAATCACATTATACATAATACCCTCAATTTCAAATTTCAGCCTCATCACTTGATCTAATACTCTTTTCACCTCCAAGATATTCTTAGCCAGCTCTTCCTTTAAAATAACCCCTACTCCATTTCTCTTCCCATCTCCTCCACGGTAAAATAATTTAAACCCTGCTCCTAAACTTCTACAGTTACTCACTTTCCACTTGCTCTCTTGGATGCACAACATATCAACTTTCGAAGCTCGGCTAAAGGCTTCCCCAGAGGTTGAAGCTGGGCTCGCAGGGCCGGAGCTCGTGGCCTGCCTTCGGTGGCGGTGGAGGCCTTTAGCTTGGGCATCTGTGGCTAACGAAGCGGGCGGAGGCCGTTAGCCCTAGACCCTGAAGCTAGGCTAAAGGCCTCCGCTACCATCGAAGCTCGGCTGGCCTCCGCCACCACCAAAGCTCGGCTAAAGGCCTCCATCACCTGAAAGCTCGCCTCGCGGCCTGCCGGTGGAGCTTGCTTGTCAGACTCCGCGTCATTCCCGACCGAAGAACCATCCGCGGCTGCCGGCCCGGAGCTCCCGGGGGCATTTGTTAACGCATTTATATTGCGCGTAGGCCTCCGAGTAGTCAGACTCCGCGTCATTCCTCCCGAAGAACCATCCGAATATTCAACATTAATTACAGTATTCCTCCATCTTCCCGACCAACCAATACTGCTATTTCGTCATCAGATGAGGATAAATCCGAGAAATCAGTGTTGGGCATTATGGTGTTCCATGCAATCTAGTGTTTGGAACGACATGATACACGTCACATATGCCCATGTAGATCACGTGTCTCACGAAAATGGCAGCGCCCCTGAAGATTCGTCATTGTCGATAAAAGTCTTCTCAAAACACTATTAAATGAGAGAGGATTTAACATCAAAGGAGGTTGCGTTTTACATGCAAGTTAAAAAGCACTGGATTTCCCCTTTAAACATTTTTTGTAACTATCTGAGTTCACGTTGATGACCACTAAACACCATATGAATGAAAATGCACACCTGGGCTGTCTCACAATCGCCGATGTCCTTCCACACATCATCCATGGCTTCACAGCACTGTGTAACCGTACTCCTTTACAGCTGCAGAGATTTTATTGAAGATAATATTTCCACCTTATTTTTAAAAGATCGGACCAACAAGTCAGCTATGCCTCTTTTATGTGTGATGTAATGAAGCCGGAAACGATGGTGGCGGCTTTCGTCGTTGAACTATATTCTGTGAAATGTGACTGCGGTGCGGCCAGTTGGGATTTTAGTTTGTTCACTTTTCTCATTCTCAGCTTACTGTTCAGCTGTATGTCAGTGTCATATTTTCTATAAACATTTCGAAGATGCCATTCCACATTTCACTACACTGGCAGATGAGGCAAATGCACTTCAAAAATGACATCATGAAAAATAAGTCCGCCTCCCATTCCGTATGAAAGTAATACGTTTTTGTCTTCTTTATTGCAGAATCCAGACTCATGTTTGTTAAGATTTCTTAAGTGAGAGCTTAAAATGGGGGGGGGGGGGGACTCACTGACAGCGTGCTTTCCTGTACTGTCATTGTTTGCACAGCCGCGGTGAGCTAAAGTTAAACATAAAAATATGGCTGATGTCTTTTTTTTTTTCCGGAATGGCGTCGTGATCGACTGAAACTCCCTCGCAATCGACGCATTCAGAACCCCTGCCCTACACACAGTTGTAGGGTCTGTGCATTCCTCTTCTTCTTCTGCTGACTAAGCCGCTTTCCTCCTCTTTTTGTCTTCAACCCACGTTATCTGAATTTCTACCTTCGCTTTACAGATTAACAGTGCCGGGGGCGGGCGTAGTTGGCCCAAGCCACGACCTACCCGGTATGGAATTCGTTTGATGAATGCTCATATATGTTTGACACAGTTTTACGCCGGATGTCCTTCCTGACGCAACCCTCTGCATTTATCTGGGCTTAGGACTGACCCCTGCTTGCTCGCGGACCTGCTCTCTACGCCTGATGTCTTAGTTACCGCTGCTCTACTTGACTGTCTGCCTGATCCCCGACCTTGGAACGAATAAACACTTTTCCCAAACTGCCTCTGCGTCTCTGGAGTCCTGCATTTGGGTCCTCCTCCGTTCCAATGGGTCGTGACAGTGTATGAAAATATAAAGAATATGGAGATATAAAGGATATGGAGATGAAAGAGATTCAAACCACAATGGCTCCCACTCCATTAGTTGAATGTTGAGTCCACTTGTGCAGTTTCCCATAAGTCCTCATGGTCCTCGTTGTACAAGTTATGTAGTTACTCACGTCTGATGTTTCTTCAACAGCAACGATTTGATCACACATGCGTCTTATTGTTAGCAAGCTAACCTAAGGTAGGTTGGGCTGAGAAGCAAGTTTAAGTTGAAGGTTCCACTTGCCCAGCTTCTGATGAGTACTCACTGTCCTTGTTGTTACGATACGTAGGTTCTGAAAGTCGTGTTGGTACTAGCGTTAGGGTTTCCCCCTCAGCAAAGATTTGATTACAGATGCGTCTTGTTGTTAGCGAGCTAGGCCAGGCTAAGCGAGGCCGAGCAGCTTCAAAGCGAATGATACGGCTCCAATTTGGGAACTAAGATTACACAGTTGATTATTTTAGTCCACTGAAGTTGTTACCAGTGGCGTCCCACATCGAGGATTCACAACATTCAGTCCAAATTCAGCGGGATTTATTGAAGTAAGATCGGGTGGACCAAAGCCTCTGTGTTGAGCTGCCACCAGTTCGGGAACCATAAACAAAGTCAAGGTCATCCTCTCCTTATTACAGTGCAGTCATCCTGTCCCATGTGCATAAAAACAGCCCCAAAGCATGATGCTACCACCCCCATGCTTCACAGTAGAGATGGTGTTCTTGGGATGGAACTCATCATTCGTCTTCCTCCAAACACAGTTAGTGACCAAAAAGTTCCATTTGGTCTCATCTGACTACAAAACCTCCTCCCATGACTCCTCTGTATCATCCAAATGGTCATTGGCAAACTTAAGACGGGCCTTGACATGTGCTTGTTTAAGCAGGGGAATTTTCTGTGCCATGCATGATTTCAAACCATGACATCTTAGTGTATTACAAACAGTCACCTTGGAAACGGTGGTCCCAGCTCTTTTCAGGTCATTAACCAAGTTCTGTCGTGCAGTCCTGGGGTGATTCCTCAGCTTTCTAAGGATCATTGAGACCTATCAAGGTGATAGCTTGCATGGGGCTCCACGCCCATTGAGATTGACCGTCATGTTTAGCTTCTTCCATTTTCTTATGATTGCGCCAACAGTGGACCTTTTTTAACAAAGCTGCTTGGCAATTTCTCCGTACCATTTCCAGCCGTGTAGAGTTGTACAATTTTGTCTCTGGTGTCTTTGGACAGCTCTTTGGTCCTGGCCATGTTACAAGTTTGAGTCTTGCTGATTGTATGGGGTGGACAGGTGTCTTTATGCAGCTAACGACCTCACACAGGTGCATCTGATTCAGGATAATACATGGAGTGGAGGTGGACTTTTAAAGGCGGACTAACAGGTCTTTGAGGGTCAGAATTCTAGCTGATAGACATGTGTTCAAATATTTATTTGCAGCTGTATCACACAAATCATACATTGACTTCTGGATTTTTCTTTTTAGATTATTTCTCTCACAGTGTACATGCACCTATGATGAAAATTTCAGACCCCTCCATGATTTCGAAGTGGGAGAACTTGCAATATAGCAGGGTGTTCCAATACTTATTTTCTTCTCTGTCAAAACTGAACTGAATGTCTTGCAGAAAATCATTTGTGATCAGCTTCCGTTACCCATAAACTTCATGAGGACAAGAAGTTGAGACAATGGATAATTGGATAATTCAAACTTACTTACTATGATAAAGAAAAGCTCTCAAAGTAAACCTATTATACCAAAAATCTTGTTAAATGCTTAATTTCAAAGAATGCAGTGCAAGGACTTTAGGACTGGAGTCATACAGAATGCTCTGCTTTGTTCTAGTCAGAACCTGAGCTACAGCACTCTTAATGAGATACAGCTATTTAAGGCTCTTTTTGGGGAATCCAACCACAGCAAATAGAGCACGCGTATTGTTGATATAGGATCGAAGTCCCAGCTCTGGGCTGAATGGTCAGGTCTATGGTGGAAGTTGCTGCTCGAGGCTAGAGATCCCAGATCCAGACTGGTCATTTGAGGAAAAATGTCCCCTGTCAGGGGATTTACTTTACTTAGTCTTGTTTGCAATAGGTTTGAGGTTGCACTACACTTTGTGCAAAATTGTAGACACACTCGTTTTATGTGGAGGAGCACAGTTGTGGATTGGATTTTCCCTCCTAGCTTCTGGTTGAGGCACACTGAGTGGACATGTGAGCGAGAGGTGCCGAACAATAAACAAATAAAGAAATAAACAAACAAACAATAAATAAATAAATATTTCTACGATTGATTGGCAACCAGTTCAGGGTTTACCCTGCCCCCTGCATGAATATAGCTGAGATACACTCCAGCACTCCCACAACACTTGTGAGGATAAGCGTCTCAGAAAATGGATGCATGGATGGATAAAAACTATTATAAAGGTAGACTAATGTGTGAATGGAGAGATCATTCACACAATGACGATTAAAAATAAAAAATGGAATAGAAATAATATCCATCCATCCATTTTCCAAGCCACTTATCTTCACAAGGGTTGCGGGGTGCTGGAGCCTATCCCACCAAATATAATAATAGTAATCATCATAAACACAATAATAACAATACTAACAATATTATTAATAATAATGAATAAGAGGCGGCACGGGATCAGCTTGAAAGTGTTGGCCTCACAGTTCTGATGTCCCAGGTTCAATCCCGGACCCGCCTGTGTGGAGTTTGCATGTTCTCCCCCCTGCCTGCCTGGGCTTTCTCCGGGGACTCCGATTTCCTCTCACATCCCAAAAACATGCAACATTAATTGGACACTCTAAATTGCCCCTAGGTGTGATTGTGGGTGCAGGTGTTTCTCTCCTTGTGCCCTGCGATTGGCTGGCAACCAGTTCAGGGTGTCAGGAGGTGTCTGCCTCCTGGCTGTTGACAGTTGGGATAATCTCCAGCACTCCCCGACCCTCATGAGACTAAGCAGCTAAGAAAATGAATGGATGGATACAATAATGAACAATAATTATTATTATTATGTTTTTTTGGAACGTAATGAAGAAATCCTCTGAACCACTTGGGGTGCATGGTAACACCAGACAGAAAGGCGTTTGGAAAATAACCAGATCTCCTAACTGGTGACCAGTTCAGAGCATAGCTTTCCTCCTGCCCAAAGTCAGCTGGGGTGGATGATAACATACATTATAGCTGTGCATATACAATCAAGAGAGCTCCAAATTAAAAGGCGTGTTTAATAATATGGCTTTAAAAACATAATAAGGCTCACTTTAACAGACATCGTTAGAGAAATATTAATCGATCATTATTTTTGCCTTATTTTATATTTTATATTAATGCAAATGAAAAGTTTCAGTAGACATGCAATTAACAAAATATATACTGTCTTGATACAAAATTGCCATGGGGTGTCAGTAATGGACCAGAAAAATCAGTGGTGAAGGCTGCATGCCAGCAACATACAGTATTTGTTGAAGGTGATTTTAAAAGAAGATTGTATGAGAGAAAAATACATTATTTAATTGACAATGTACTGTATATGTATAAAATCATTCCAAATTTCTGCAAAGGACAAGAAAAGTAAAAACAGTTTGAAGGTGACAAGCCAGTTTGGCTTCTTTGTTCCATCCGTTGTGTTAATGGAATGTAGTAGTGTATCTTGTAACGTTAATTGGGAAAGCCAAAGCCCTCCAATAAAATGCAAACCATGCTCTTGATTACTATTTTTATGAGGCTAATTGCTGTAATTTCAATGGCACAACAACATTGTTGGAACACAAACAATTCATTTAGCAAAGTGAATATTCCATTACAATACTGGTGTTTAGTAAGTCATAGATGGTTACGCACAACATTAGCAAGCAAAAAGGAGCTGTTTTTCTTGCTATGCTATTTTTCATCATAATAAGTAACACTTGTCCACTTGAATGTGGAGATTCAATAATTAAGATTTCTTCTTCTGTTTAATGAATTTCCGGTTCAAAAGAGTCTTCTTCTTTTCCTTTCGGCTTGTCCCGTTAGGGGTCGCCACAGCGTGTCATCTTTTGCCATCTTAGCCTATCTCCTGCATCTTCCTCTCGAACCCCAACTGCCCTCATGTCTTCCCTCACCACATCCATAAACCTTCTCTTTGGTCTTCCTCTCGCTCTTTTGCCTGGGAGCTCCATCCTCAGCATCCTTCTACCAATATACTCACTCTCTCGCCTCTGAACATGTCCAAACCATCGAAGTCTGCTCTCTCGAATCTTGTCTCCAAAACATCCAGCTTTGGCTGTCCCTCTAATGAGCTCATTTCTAATCCTATCCAACCTGGTCACTCCGAGCGAGAACCTCAACATCTTCATTTCTGCCGCCTCTAGTTCAGCTTCCTGTTGTTTCTTCAGTGCCACCATCTCTAATCCGTACATCATGGCCGGCCTCACCACTGTTTTGTAAACTTTGCCCTTCATCCTAGCAGACACTCTTCTGTCACATAACACACCAGACACCTTTCGCCAGCTGTTCCAACCTGCTTGGACCCGTTTCTTCACTTCCTGACCACACTCTCCATTGCTCTGTATTGTTGACCCCAAGTATTTGAAGTCCTCCACCCTCGCTATCTCTTCTCCCTGTAGCCTCACTCTTCCCCCTCCACCTTTCTCATTCATGCACATATATTCTGTTTTACTTAGGCTAATCTTCATTCCTCTCCTTTCCAGTGCATGTCTCCATCTTTCTAATTGTTCCTCTGCATGCTCCCTGCTATCACTGCATATCACAATATCATCTGCAAACATCATGGTCCAAGGGGATTCCAGTCTAACCTCATCTGTCAGCCTATCCATTACCACTGCAAACAGGAAGGGGCTCAGAGCTGGTCCCTGATGCAGTCCCACCTCCACCTTAAATTCCTCTGTCACACCTAAGGCACACCTCACCATTGTTCTGCTGCCATCATACATGTCCTGTACTATTTTAACATACTTCTCTGCCACACCAGACTTACGCATGCAGTACCACAGTTCCTCTCTTGGTACTCTGTCATAGGCTTTCTCTAGATCCACAAAGACACAATGTAGCTCCTTCTGACCTTCTCTGTACTTTTCCACGAGCATCCTCAAGGCAAATAATGCATCTGTGGTACTCTTTCTAGGCATGAAACCATACTGTTGCTCGCAGATACTTACTTCTGTCCTGAGTCTAGCCTCCACTACTCTTTCCCATAACTTTATTGTGTGGCTCATCAACTTTATTCCTCTATAGTTCCCACAGCTCTGAACATCCCCTTTGTTCTTAAAAATGGGAACTAGAACACTTTTCCTCCATTCTTCAGGCATCTTTTCGCCCACTAGTATTCTGTTGAATAAGTTGGTCAAAAACTCCAAATTGCTTCCATACCTCTACCGGTATGTCATCAGGACCAACTGCCTTTCCATTTTTCATCCTTTGTAGTGCCTTTCTGACTTCCCCCTTAGTAATCATTTCCACTTCCTGGTCCTTCACTCTTGCCTCTTCAACTCTTCCTTCTCTCTCATTTTCTTCATTCATCAACTTCTCAAAGTATTCTTTCCATCTATTTAGCACACTACCGGCACCAGTCAACACATTTCCATCTCCATCCTTAATCACCCTAACCTTCTGCACATCCTTCCCATCTCTATCCCTTTGTCTGGCCAACCTGTAGAGATCCTTTTCTCCTTCTTTCGTGTCCAACCTGGTTTACATGTCTTCATATGCCTCTTGTTTAGCCTTTGCCACCTCTACCTTTGCCCTACGTCGCATCTCGATGTACTCCTTTCGCCTCTCCTCAGTCCTCTCAGTATCCCACTTCTTCTTCGCTAATCTCTTTCCTTGTATGACTCCCTGTATTTTGGGGTTCCACCACCAAGCCTCCTTCTCCCCTTTCCTACCAGATGACACACCAAGTACTCTCCTGCCTGTCTCTCTGATCACCTTGGCTGTCGTCGTCCAGTCTTCCGGGAGCTTCGGTTGTCCACCGAGAGCCTGTCTCACCTCTTTCCGGAAGGCCCACAACATTCTTCCTTTCTCAGCTTCCACCACATGGTTCTCTGCTCTACCTTTGTCTTCTTAATCTTCCTACCCACCACCAGAATCATCCTACATACTACCATCCTATGCTGTCGAGCTACACTCTCCCCTACCACTACTTTACAGTCAGTAACCTCCTTCAGATTACATCGTCTGCACAAAATATAATCTACCTGCGTGGTTCTACCTCCGCTCTTGTAGGTCACTATATGTTCCTCCCTCTTCTGGAAATAAGTGTTCACTACAGCCATCTCCATCCTTTTTGCAAAGTCCACCACCATCTGCCCTTCAAAGTTCCTTTCCTGGATGCCGTACTTACCCATCACTTCTTCATCGCCCCTGTTTCCTTTACCAATATGTCCATTACAATCTGCACCAATCACAACTCTCTCGCTGTCTGGGATGCTCAGAACTACTTCATCTAGTTCCTTCCAGAATTTCTCTTTCAACTCTAGGTCACATTCTACCTGTGGTGCATAGCCGCTAACCACATTATACATAACACCCTCAATTTCAAATTTTAGTCTCATCACTCGATCTGAGTAAACAGCAGTTCAGAGTACGCACCCTTTTGGGAGTCCTTAGAAAGAGGGCTGGAGAGTGCTCCCTCTGGGAACTCCATCATTCTGCTAGGGGGACTTCGATGCCAATGTGGGCAATGACAGTGACAGTGGAAGGTGACTGGGAAGAATACCACCCCCGATCAGAACCTAAGTGGCATTCTGTTGCTGGACTTCTGTACTCATTACAGATATTCCATGACGAACACCATGTTCAGGCATAAGGGTGTCCACATTTGCACTTGGCTCCAGAATACCCTCAGCCGAAGTTCGATGATCGACTTTGTGATCTTGTCATCAGACTTGTGACACATGTCTTGGACGCTCGGGTGAAGAGAGGGATGGAGCTGTTAACTGATCACCACCTGGTGGTGAGTTGGCCCAGATGGTGGGAGCAAATGCCGGTTCGACGTGGCAGGCCCAAACGTATTGTGAAGGTGTGCTGGGAATGACTGGCAGAGTCCCGTCAGAACAAATTTCAACTCCCACCTCCAAACGAATTTTGCTCATGTTCCGGGGAAATACAGGGGACATTAAGTCCGAGTGGACGATGTTCTGCACCTCCATTGCTGAGGCGGCCGAACAGAGCTGTGTCTGTAAGGTGGTCGGTGCCTGTCGTGGCCTCAATCCCCAAACTTGTAGGAGGACACCAACAGTGAGAGATGTCGTCAAGCTGCAGAACGAGTCCTATCGGGACTCCTGAGGCAGATGATGGGTACTGGCCAAGCGGATTGCAGCTTCGGTGCTCAGTGGGGCAAAAACCTGGGCATGGGAGGAGTTCAGTGAGGCCATGGAGAATGACTTCAAAACGGCATCGAGGAAATTCTGGTCCACTGTCCGGTATCTCAGGAGGGGGAAGCAGTATACCATCAACGCTGTGTCTAGTAGGGAAGGGGCACCGCTGACCTCAGCTCAGGATGCTTTGAGTCAGTGGGGAGAATACTTCTGTTATGTGTGTGTCGATTTTTATTCTTTATTCTCTTCATTTCCCTTTCATACCTTAAAGTTATTATGATGCAGATATTTTATGATGCAGATTTCTGGAATGATCCAAGGAGTGCCTATATATGGACGACAAAGACGGTCAACGAAGATTCTTACGACTGCACCACTGCTTGGGACAAGTACAAGGATGCCTTCTACCTTTCATCTTTGGACATTTTTGGAACATTCGTTCACTTGGAATATTCGCTGGAAAGATCATTTCCCTGTTTGGGAACATTTGTTCAACATTGGTGACTATTCGCTGTTTGGCTCGACTACTCAGTCTTTGAACTTATATTTTGTGTTAGTTGTTTTATCATGCCTGTGTTGTATTGTGTGTGTGTGTGATTAGATTGTCCGAAACTCAATACAACTGCTTTGTCACATTTTGTTGGTTTGAGCAGAGGGAACTTTAGTCTAAATTCACATGTAACAAAAGTGGGGGCTCGTCCGGGATCAAATTCATTTGACATTTGTTTAAAAGCGTTTTTTTTTTTTTTTTGCATATTTGGAACTTAAACTGTGAAGCCAGCAAAATGGAGTTTAAACTTGAGCACTTTATTAGGTCTCCTACCCCTTTGTCAGTCTGTGATTTGGACAAGTCTGATCGTTTGCAACTTACTAGTCATTTCTGACTTGATGCCAAACCTGCTATGAGAAAATAAAAATTTTGAAAATTGGTCTGAGTCATTACATGGACCCATCCATTTTCTTTGCCGTTTATTCTCAACCGGGTCATGGGGAGTGCTGGAGAACTATCCCAGGTGTCAACGGGCAGGAGGCGGTGTACACCCTGAACTGGTTGCCAGCCAATCACAGGGCACATAGAGACAAACAACCGCACTCACAATCACACCTAGGGACAACTTAGAGTGTCCAACTAATGTTGCATGTTTCTGGGATGTGGGAGGAAACCGAAGTGCCTGGAGAAAACCCACACAGGCATGGAGAGAATATGCAAACTCCAGACAGGCGGGTCCGGGATAGAACCCGGGACCTCAGAACTGTGAGGCCAACGCTTTCCAGCTGATCCACCGTGCGGCCCCAATTTGAAAGTGAGGGTGTTATTTATAATGTGATTAGTGGCTATGCTCCACAGGTAGGATGTAGCCTCGAGTTGAAAGAGAAATTCTGGAAGGAACAAGATGAAGTAGTTCTGAGCATCCCAGACAGAGAGAGTTGTGATTGGTGCAGATTGTAATGGACATGTTGATGAATGAAACAGGGGAGATGAAGAAGTGATGGATAAGTGCAGCATCCAGAAAAGGAGCTTTGAGGGACAGATGGTGGTGGACTTTGCAAACGGGATGAAAATGGCAGTAGTGAGCACCTCTTTCCAGAAGAGGCAGGAACATAGAGTGATTCACAAGAGCAGAGGAAGAAGCACACAGGTCGAGTATATTTTGTGCAGACGATGTCATCTGAAGGAGGTTACTGACTGTAAGGTAGTGGTAAGGAGAGTGTAGCTCCACAGCATAGGATGGTGGTGTGTAGGATGACTCTGGTGGTGGGTAGGAGGATTAAGAAAACAAAGGTAGAGCAGAAAACTATGTGGTGGATGCTGAGAAAGGAAAAATGTTGCGCAGCATTTCAGAAAGAGGTGAGACAGGCTCTTGATGGACAGGAGGAGAAGAAAGAAGAAAGAATACTTTGAAAAGTTGATGAATGAAGAACACGAGAGAGAAGGAAGAGGAGAAGAGGCAAATGTGAAGGACCAGGAAGTGCCACTGATTAGTAAGGGTAAAGTTAGAAAGGCACTACAAAGGATGAAACATGGAAAGGCAGTTGGTCCTGAAGACATACCTGTGGAGGTATGTGAGCAATTTGGAGAGGTGGCTGTGGAGTTTTTGATAAACTTATTCAACAGAATACTTGATGAGCCACACAAAGAAGTTATGGGAAAGAGTAATGGAGGATAGCCTCAGGACAGAAGTAAGTATCTGCGAGACACAATATGGTTTCATGCCTACAAAGAGTACCACAGATGGATTATTTGCCTTAAGGATGCTAGTGGAAAAGTACAGAGAAGGTAAGGAGCAGCTACATTGTGTCTTTGTGGATCTAGAGAAAGCCTATGACAGAGTACCAAGAGAGGAACTGTGGTACTGTATGCAGATGTCTGGTGTGGCGGAGAAATATGTTAGAATAGTACAGGACATGTATGACAGCAGCAGAACAATGGTGAGGTGTGCCGTCGATGTGACAATAATTTGAAGCCCAAGTGTCATCCCTATAAACATTCTAGAATAGGTATTATAATGAAAAATACATATAACATTATTCACTTCAATGTCTATATGAAAAAATAAATATGAGCAGAGAGCATTTAATCCATGTGCAAAGTTGCAGAAGTCTCATTCGGCATTCAAGTTGTTGCCATATTGGCTGCATCTTCTGTCCATGATGTCACACTCGCCATTGAAAACACACTGTGACACCTTCTATGGGAGACGAACACGCCCCTTCTGATGCAGAAGCTCTTTTCGAAGAAGAGAACATCTCACAACCTGGTGAAGTGAACAATATTACCCTATCACTTCGAGCCATATTTAAAAGATATGAGTATCACGGCCAAACCGCATGCGGTCAAACCACCTCCTCGCACAATCCACCTCCGCGTGGTGGTGATAAAAATAACGCCGCCCACAAACGACGATGACGCCACGGCCAATCCACCTCTCCATCCGATCCACTTCCGCGGTGGAGATGAGCCACCACGGCCCTGCGCCGTTGACGGGCCACCCCGGCCGAAGCCGTGTTGACAAGGCCGGTGGCGATTCACAAGGCCAGCTTGTTCTTGTTGACAAGGCCATTGGCGATCCACAAGGCCTGCACAAAGCTTCCGTGGCTGCTGCATGAAAGCCATCCAACGCACACGTCGACACATTTAGCACCCTTGACTTAAGTACGCAGAAATCTATTGTTTTATGGTTTTTATTTTAGTATCTGTATACACACCTACCTGTCATTTGGAATCCACGAAGCTCTCGTTCTGTGCACCTGTGCAATCAATTTTTCATGATGAACCGGGTCTTTTGGAAAAGTATGAAGAGCGAATCCATCCTCCCGAGTGTTCGAGCAATTTCCAGCAATACAAAAAAACAGCATTTGGGCTAACATGAAGGAACAAGGAGCTACCTTCCAGCAGGTAAAACTAGTATAAAGAGACGAGACCGCTTGAGTGCGCTACTGCCCTGTACGTCCCTTCCTGCTTCTTCTCGAAATTAAATCCCTCTCGAGGATTTTCATGGCGGGAGTTACAAAAAGCCATATACGTCAAAATCATGTTTTGTGGTGAAAAAAATGGCTGGTTCCATACCAGCTGCTGTTTTTTCATTAATAACATACAAAAAATCATGGATTTTGAGACAGTGAACCTTGAAGGTGTAGGTGTGACTGCATCAGGGATCAGCTCTGAGACCCTTCCAGTTTGCTGTGGTAATGGATAGGCTGAAAGATGAAGTTAGACTGGAATTCCCTTGGACCATGATGTTCACAGATGATATAGTGATCTGCAGTGAGAGCAGGAAGCAGGTGGGGGAAACAAAAAAGATGGAGGCATGCACTGGAAAGGAGAGGAATGAAGATTCGCCCAAGTAAAAATGGAATATATGTGCGTGAATGAGAGGGGGGGGGGGGGGGGGGAGTGACGCTCCAAGGAGAAGCGATAGCGAAGGTCGATGACTTCAAGTACTTGGGGTCAACAATCACGAGTAATGGTGAGTGTGGTAAGGAAGTGAAGAACTGGGTCCAAGCAGGTTGGAACAGCTGGCGGAGGGTGTCTGGTGTGTTATGCGACAGAAGAGTCTCTGCAAGGATGAAGGGCAAAGTTTATAAAACAGTGGTGAGGCCGGCCATGATGTACGGATTCGAGATGGTGGCACTGAAGAGACAACAGGAAGCAGAAGTGGAGGTGGAAGAAATGAAGGTGTTGAGGTTCTCGCTAGGAGTGAGCAGGTTGGATAGGATTAGAAATGATCTCATTAGAGGGATAGCCAAAGTTAGATGTTTTGGAGACAAGGTTCGAGAGAGCAGACTTGGATGGTTTGGACATGTACAGAGGCGAGAGAGTGAGTATATTGGTAGAAGGGTGGTGAGGATGGAGCTGCCAGGCAAAAGAGCGAGAGGAAGACCAAAGAGAAGGTTGATGGATGTTGTGAGAGAAGGCATGAGGGCAGTTGGTGTTAGAGAGGAAGATGAAGGAGATAGGCTAAGATGGAAAAAGATGACACGCTGTGGTGACCACTAACGGGACAAGCCGAAAGGAAAAGAAGAAGATTATTAGGTTTTTTTTTGGAGCAGTATGGTGGAACAGCTGTAAAGGGTTGGCCTGAGGTCCGAGGACCCGGGTTCAATCCCGGGCCCACCTATGTGGAGTTTGCATGTTGTCCCCATGCCTGCGTGGGTTTTCTCCAGGCACTCCGGTTTCCTCCCACATCCCAAAAACATTCATCGGACACTGTAAATTGTCCCTAGGTGTGAGTGCGACTGTTGTCTGTGCCCAGGGATTGGCTGGCAAACAGTTCAGGGTTTACCCTGCCTTCTGCCTTGTGACATCTGGGATGGATGGATGGATTATGTTTTTTGGAACGTAAGGAAGAAATCCATTGAACCACTTGGGGTGCATGATAAAACCACACAGAAAGTTGTTTGGAAAATAACCGGATCTCCTAACTGATGACCAGTTTCCGACCGGAGCACAGCTTTCCTCCTGCCCAAAGTCAGCCGGGGTGGATGATAACATAAAGGATACCGGTGGATAAACAATCAAGAGACCTTCAATTCAAAAGCTGTGTTAAATATCCATCCATCCATCCATTTTTTTTTTCGCCACTTATCTTACATGGGTCACGGGAGTGCTGGAGCCTATTCCAGCTGTCAACAGGCAGGAGGCGGGGTACACCCTGAAGTGGTTGCCAGCCAATTGCAGGTCTCATAGAGACAAACAGCAACACTCACAATCACACCTAGGGCCAATTTAGAATGACCAATTAATCTGCATGTTTTTGGGATGTGTGAGTAAACCGGAGTGCCTCGAGAATTCCCACAGAGGCACGGGGAGAACATGCAAACTCCACACAGTGAGGGCTGGGATCGAAATCCAGGACCTCAGAACTGTATAAAAATATACGTATATCTATAATGGTATTACAAATTTCTGCAAAGGACAAGAGAAGTGAAAGCAATTTCAAGGTGAGAAGCCAGTTTGGTTTATTTGTGCCAGCAGTTGTGTTAAAAAAGTGTAGTAGTGTATCATGCAATGGGAATTCGGAAAGCCAAAGCCCTCCAACAAAATGTAAAACTTGCTCACAGGTTACTATTTTTATTTAACTAATTGCAGTAATTTTAATGGCACACTGCACAAAATTGTTGCTAAGTATGGTACACCAGGAAATAGGAACGATTAGTAATTGGGAAGTTAGAAAGGCACTCAAGAGGATGAAAAATGTAAAGACAGTTCGTCTTGATGACATTCCTGTGGAGTTATGGAACCATTTCGGTGTGGTGGCTGTCGAATTTTGGAGAAGGTTGTTCTACAGATTTGTAGCAGGTGAGAAGAAGCCCAAGGATTGGGGGAAAATTGTGCTGGTGCCCAATTTTAGGAATAAGGGTGATTTGCAGAGCTGTAAGAACTATTAAGGAAAATATGTTGATGAGCCACACAATGACATTATGGAAAAGAGTAGTTGAGGCTACACTCAGGACAGACGTGAATATTTGCAAGCAGGAATGTGGTTTCATGCTTGGAAAGAGTACCACAGGTGCATTATTTGCCTTGACAGTATTAATGACGAAGTACAGAGAAGGTCAGAAGGGATTACACTGTGTCATTGGAGAGCTGGAGCAGGGGTGGCCAACCAGTCGGAGATGAAGAGCCACATTTTTTACTGTTACGGGCAAGAGCAAAATCATTCAAATCAAAGAGCCCAAGAGCAATATCATACACATGGATATCATTCGCTTCTCACACACATACCTTTGCTCAGCCAGATTTATTTTAAATGTCACACACCAACATGAAAAGAAAAATCGAAAATTGTGTGCTCTTTCTCACATAGACAAACTACTAGTTCAACCAAGTCTTGTCTGGTATGGCACAACTCTCATCTAAGTGAACACAATAATACTCACATGATTGGAGGTCAGTGTGCAACTATGAATCAGTAGCCATGCTAATGTCAGATATTCTCTTTTCAACAGTGAAGGTCTGATACCTTTTGTTTAAGATTTTTATTTTCAGGACACAAAATTTAAGCGACATCACGAAGGTGTTTTTTTTTTTTCAAATAAATTATTCTTTTTTGCCCTTTCAATTTTCCAAGCCTCTTGATATGATGCAAGCATTCGTCTCTGGATGCTTCACTTTTTTTTGTTTAAACTTCATCTACTTTTCTGTGTGATTTTACAAAGTGATTAACTTGTGATGGGGAAATTTAGTCGCTTTTGGAAATTTCAGGTTGATGTTTGCGTGGCGTGAGCTCAAGTGAAGATTTGAAGCTGTGAAATGTAATAGACGTCTGAAACAAAAGGCAGACTGGCTGGCCATTGTGCTTAGCATAAAACAAACAAACAAACATAATATATATATATATGGGTTTTTTTGCTATCCCGCTCTGGTAAAAACATCCTGTGTTAATCCACATATTTTCGTTTAACTTCATTTTTCCATGGCATTTTGAGGACGAAATGGATAAATTATTTCTCCAAAGATCACATCCATCTGGGAAACTACGAGCTATTTTCATTCAATGGGAAAAGCAGTTTTGCAAAAATACCATGCTAACCTTTTCTACTGCGGTCATGTGACAGTGGTCAGGAGACGCAGGGGAGACGTATTCTCCATGCCGAGGTCGTCCTGTTCAGGTTAACTCTTTCTTCTCTTGTTGTAGAGCTGAGCTGGGTGGCGGTAAGAGTAAAGCCACTCTTCCCCTGTCGCCATTGTTTTTTTTTTATCTTCTCACCCTTCTGCTGACCAGTCCTGTCTCACTCACACACATGGAACTTGTCACAATATCCGTAACAACCGTAATAAACTCAAGCAAAGCGCGCATGCAAATACCATAATAAAGTTAAGCAACCATGGCACGCAACTACCGTCATGTACTCAAGCGAAGCGCGTGCGTGAATGGGGACAATGAGCCTCATGCGGCTCGAGATCGAGCGGAAGCCATTAACAGAGTACCCAGAGAGGTGCTGTGGTACTGCATGCGGAGGTCTGGAGTGGCAGACAAGTAAAATAGAATAATGCAGGACATACCTGTCAACTCGTATGGTTTAGCCGTAGTTCATACAGATTTTGTGGTAGATCGTATATGGCCGTATATCACAAATCATACAGATTCTGAAAATTTCCATTTGCTTTCGTCCAGAATGTCACTAGTCTACTCTATTGTGGGGAAAACCCAAAGATGGGGAATTCCAAACGTAGCCTGGATCAAAGATTTTTGTTGCAGCATGCATGATGTTTAGCGCAGCGGGAAATGCTGATTTAGATTAGCAAAATACTTTAATTTCCGGTAACTTTCCAGTAAATCCTTGGCCCTGATCGAGCAACGCTGAGCCGGACAGCTCACCACGGGAAACATGGAGGCTGCGGCCAAGGAGCTGCTGGCCAGCTCTCGGCTACAATCGTGAACAATACATTATTGATGATGCTGACCTATTGCGATAGGAACTATATGGGGATATTACTTGACTGCAATAAAAAGCGAGTGTCACTATTTATCTTGACTTTGATCATTTGTAGCTCAAATTAATGTGACTTAGCTCATACCTAATGTAGCGTCCATGCTCACTAGTTAGCCACCTGGGCCTCATTACAAATACATGGTATTATTGTACCTGACTTTGAAGCTCTCTTGCTACTATTCTAGCTCATGATCGTGTTTTTATAACAGCTGACAATAATATAATTTAATAGTGTGTTTTCACCACAAGGGTGTCATATGTATGTCAAGATAGATGTTCCATTTACTAAGATTGAGAATGGCTTCATAGGAACAATAGCTAATGTCAGTGAGTCTATCTATAGCTTATTGTTAGCCTTATCATACAGATCAGCTCCATCCTTATTCACTTAAAATAAGGAATTGATCATCGGCATTCAGTAGATATGTAATCTTTCATAACATTTTTCTTTTCCCATCACTGATTCTCTTTGGTGAATCTCTCTTAGAAATATCTGCGGTTTTGTAGCCTGGCTGATAAATAGCCATCTTTTTTTTTCATCATTCTACTTAGCAGAATTAGACATTCCCTTCAGATATTATCATTAAGGAGATTGAAGACTATTTTACTTTTATTGCACTTTCGTTATTGGTTTAAATATGACCTTCTACATTTAATCAACAGATAAAGTGTTGTCCATTTGCTAATCAGACAAGGATGTGTTGTGGAGCGAGGCGGCTGTCCTTGATCTTTGTACGCTGGTGGCAGCCTCCTCTCCCAGGCGTTGCCGTGGAGACGAACGACACTAGATTAAGGAGTGGAGAGTTACCAACCCGGCCCATGACCAGACTTTTACCATGGACCCGTACATATAAAAACTTTGTGTTACCGGGCAGCTTTTGTCTTCTTCTTGGGCTGTCCTGCCAGAAGACACACATCTCGTTTGCGGCAGATACCTAGAAAAGACCCGGACTTCTGTATTCCACATTCCTTTGTAATAAATCCATTTGCTGTTAACTTTTTCTAATCATTAGTCATCTCTCCCTCAATCAGCGAACACGCGTAGGGTCCAAACTCACAAATCGCTACAAGAGCTACAAAAAAAAATCATTGAAAAACTTAGTGTTTTTTCCCTCTGTTATTTTGACATATAATTTGCTTCGGTATGTTATAAGGATTTTTGTTGGGTAGTCTATACAGTTTGGCGCTCCGAAAAGTTAACTGGTATGACAGGATATGGACGAAGGCAGCAGAACAGTGATTAGGTGTGCACTAGGTGTGGCAGAAGAATTTGAGGTGGACGTGGGACTGTGCCAGTGATCAGCTTGAAGTCCGCCCTGTTTGCAATGTTGTTTTGGCTAATATATGAGGTTACAGTCATCCCTGTGGACGATGATGTTTGCAGATGAGCTTGTGAGCTCCAGTGAAGAGGGAGAAGGTGGAGGAACAATTTGAAAGGTGGAGTAGTGCACTTTAAAGGAGAGGACGGAAGATTCGCCAAAGTAAGACAGAATATATAGTATGTGCATGAATGAGAGGGGCGAGGCAACAGGAAGAAGGAATAGTTAGGGTGGAGCACGTTAAATACTTCTCTTGAGGCCCCATAGCTCAGTGTTTAGAGCACTGGTTTGGTAAACCAGGGGTTGTGGGTTCATATCCCTGGGGCCGCCATTCCCTGAGAAGGGTTGCGTCAGGAAGGGCATCCGGCGTAAACATTGTGCCAAACATATATGTGCGTTCATCTGAGATGACACGCTGTGGCAACCCCGAAAGGGACAAGCCGAAAGAAACTTACCTTACTTTAAATACTAAGTGTTAACAGCCCAGAGGAATGGGGAGTGTGGCAAGGAAGTCGAGAAACTGGTCCAAGCAGGTTTGAACAGGAGAAGAAAGGTGTCAAGTGTGCTGTGTGACAGAAGAGTGCTGGGATGAAGGGCAAAGGTTATAAGACAATGCAGAGCTTGACATGGCAGAAATGATGATTTGAAGGCTTGGTCCTGAAGTGACCAGGTTGGACAAAATTAGAAGTGAGGTAATCAGAGGGACAGCCAAGTTTAGATGTTTTGTAAAAAAAGTTAGAGCAGACTTTAATGGTTTGGAGACATCCAGAGGAGAGATATTGAGTATATTGGGAGAAAGAAGAGGATGGAGCTGCCAGGGTTTGAGGAAGACCAAAGATAGATGTGGTTTGCGAAGCCATGGAGGTACATTTACAGAAAGGCCCAAATAAAATTGAACATTTTCCTTAGTAATTGAGTTAAATAAGAAACAGGGGTATCTTTTACTTTATTTCAACTTTTATGTTTGGGTCATTGAAAACAAGCATGTGAAAAAAAACGATACCAAAACTATTTCAATGAATTTGGGACATTGTGTAAAAATAAAAATATAATTTACGATTCCTTTTCAACCTACAGTATTTAAATATTTGTGTGTAATTATTTTGTTGTGCATTGAGTTTTATAGTGAACTCCATCTCGGGGTCTCAAACTCAATTTACCTAGGGGGCGCTGGAGGCAGTTTTCGCCTGAGGCTAGGCTGCAGTGTCGGCACACATGCACTCGTGGCCAATTTCAATTAGAAATATAAAAGAAGTATTCTTCTCAACATCTTCTCAAGCATCCTTTAGAAAAAAAAAAAAGTTAAACACGTTTACATAAACTAGGAGGCAGCACCGTGGTGTAACTGGTTTGACCGTTGGCCTCACAGTTCTGAGGTCTGGAATTCAAATCCCGGCCCTGCCTACGTCAAGTTTGCATGTTCCCCCGGTGCCTGCGTGGGTTTTCTCTGGGCATTCAAGGTTTCCTCCCAGATCCCCAAAAAATGCAATAATTAGGGAGCCTAATTTGGCCTTCGGTGTGATTGTGAGTACGACTGTTGTCTGTCTCCATGTGCCCTGCAATTGTCTGGCAACCAGTTCAGAGGGTACCCCACCTCGGGCCCGATGGCGGCAGCACCGCCACGACCCTGGTGAGGATAAGTGGCTTGGAAAATGAATGAATGAAAAAAGATAAACAAGGATGCTTGTGTCAACAAGTTGTGTACAAAACTACCAGTAAAACGCTACGTGGCAACGCTGCTGTAATTGTCACTCAGAAAAATATTTCTCTGCTTGCATGTGCCTGAGAGCCAAATACCCCACCATGATTGGATGGCTTTGCACACAACACTGTAAAAGTGCCATTCATGTAAAACTTGAGCGCCGGACAAACTTTAAACTTTCATATTAACATGGGGGCCACAAAATATTGTCTCGCGGGGGCTGCTAGTTTGAGACCATTGATCTATTTGATTAAACAGCTACAGGCAGGGCACAGGAATTTATTTAAAACGCTTGCTGCACGGTACACAGGGTCCGTACAAAGCAGGAATTTAGATACACATACCGTGTAGTGGCGCATTAATTGTTTATGTTTGATTTTTCCATTTTTATGATTGTGAGTAGCCTGGAGATAATAACTAGTTTGTAGTTTTATTTTATAATTTTCATTCAATTGATTATCGAAGAGAGTCGAAGAGGAATCGAATCATTAAGCATGTTGAAAACACGATTGGAACTGGACAAATTTTCTCAATTGCACTGGTCAGCCAGAGCCAGCCATTCCTCATCACTCATGCCAAATACAGTTTTGCAATCAAAACAAGTTATTTATACCTGAGGGTTACATATTTGAAAAGACTTGAACTGCATTCTTAAAAAATTGACTGAAAAAACATACCATAAAATCCTACACAAAGTGGAAAACCAGGATAGCCAATAATGTTCTTCTGAAATTCTTTTCGAGCACAAAAACCTGCCATTTCAACAAGAGAGTGGAGACTTTTTAAATCCACTGAAGATTTGTTCCTGTTTTTATAATCTGCCTGGTGTTCCTATAGCATTGGTCTGTTTACCAAGCGGAATCAATGTAGTATAAAAGCATTCCCGCAACTCCATGTCCTAATCTTTGATACTTGGTGTACCGAACCCTGCCTCGTTGATATACCTGCCTCTTCGCCTATTGATTCTGACACTGCTGCTTGTTTGGACTGCCAGCCTGTGTACCAACCTTGGACCGAATAAATATGCTTCATGAACTGTACCTGGTCTCGTGAGTCGTGCATTTTGAGTTCAGTCTCGTGTTCTGGTCATGACAGAACGCTCTGGCCACGACATGCACCCAGCCGACTCAGGTCTGGTGTGACATGCTCTCCAGGTTCAAGTACATCACCTCGCCGAACATGAACGTTTCCAGATGTTTGCTCACCAGCTGGAGCAGCAGGGCAACATGTTGCAACATGTAATGGCCCGGCATAGTTCCCTGTCCGATTCCTTCCCCAGCAGGGACGACGCCAGCCCGGAGCTGGTCGCTGCCACGGAATGCTCCAGTCTCAATGAAACAGTCCCCTCATGGGTCCCTGGCGCACATACAGCTGTCTGCTCAACCCTCTCCTGTCCGGAGCGTTTCTCAGGAGACTCTGCTAATATCAAGCCATTCATCCATCACATAGTGCGAGCTCCACTTCAAGCTCCAGGCAGCCTTTCCCTCTGACATACCAAGATCGTTTTCGTCATTTCAGGGCGCACAGTGACCTGCTGCCCAGTCAAACCAGCTGATGCCTTACCGCGAACCCTGACTGTTGTGAGTCTCAACCTCATCCAGGACAGCCTGGACCAAGCACTTCCTCTTGTCACTCTGTGTTCAGGAGGACAGCCACTCAGGGCGACTGCATTCATAGACTCTGGTTCGGAGGCCAATCTTTTAAATTCACAACTGGTCAAAAGCATGGGTCTCGGGACTTTTGAGGTAGAGCGCCCCTGTAATGCATATGTGGCGGATGGCAGTTTTTGAGGCAAAATAACCCACCGTACTCGGACTTTCACAATGACATTACCAGACTCTCATTCGGAATGCATCAGCTTCCAAGTTTTTGACACCAAGAACCATAATATAATATTGGGGGTGGGGGGGGGGGAATGGCTGAGATTATATAACCCCCATATTGACTGGTCAACCGGACAAATCAGGTCTTGGGGAGCCAAGTGCGTACTAACGTGCCTCTCATCCCAGAGGGTGCAGAGGGAAGAGGCCGCTGAATCCTTGCGAGATGAGCCAGACTTGTCTTCAGTCCCCAGCTGTTACCATGACCTGAAGGAAGCATTTTCCAAGTGCAAGGCCAAGTTGCTTCCTCCTCATAGATCATATGACTGCGCCATTGACCTGCTGTCCGGCTCCTCACCTCTGTGCAGGAGACTATATTCTCTTTCAGATCTGGAACATCAAGGCACGAAAGAATATGTGGCGCAGTCATTGGCTGCAGGGCTTATCCGGCCCTGGTCGTCATACAAGATAAGATAAGACCCTGTGGCCCTGCATCGACTATCGGGGACTGAACCACATTACTGTAAAGAACAGGTACCCTGTCCCCCTCATTACTACGGCCTTTGAACTCCTGAAGGGGGCCAAGGTTTTTACCAAGCTAAATTTGAGGAGTGCATACCACCTTGTCAGGACAAGAGAGGGGGATGAGTGGAAAACGCCTTTCAACACGCCCACAAAGTATTATGAAAATGTAGTGATGCCCATTGGACTCACAAATTTACCTACTGTATTTCCGGATTTTGTTAATGATGTTTTACGTTAAATGCTTAACATTTGTGGTTGTGTGTACTTAGATGACATCCTGATTTTTGCGCCGGATGAAAAATCCCATGTCAGACACGTTTGAGCTGTGCTACAGCAGTTGTTATGTCATGAACGGTATCTCAAGGTGGAAAACTGTGAGTTCCACCAACCCTCCGTATCATTCTTGTGTCTTGGAAGAGGGGGAGATTCGCATGGATCCCAGCAAGGCTGAGGCCATTCTTCATTGTCGACTACTCGGAAGGTTTATTGGGTACGACAACTTCTACTGTAAATTCTTTTGAAACTTCAGTACGGTTATGGCCCCATAAAATTCACTAAACTCACGCCACAGTTCCTTCGATTGGAACCTGGCATGCCAGACGGCCTTCCGTAAGATGAAGTCCAGCTTTACCTCAGCTCTGGTCCTCACCTGGCCCGATTCCGATCGGCAGTTTGTCGTCGAGGTTAATACGTCAGATTAAGGGATAGGGGTGATCCTCTCACAGAGGAGTCCCAAGGACAGAAGATTACACCCCTACGCACTTTTATTTAAAAAACTGACTCCGGTTTTTGGTCATAATTCCATGAACTGTGTTTGGAGGAAGACGAATGATGAGTTCCATCCCAAGAACACCATTCCGACTGTGAAACATGGGGGTGGTAACATCATGCTTTGGGGTTGTTTTTCTGCACATGAGACAGGACGATTGCACTGTATTAAGGAGAGGATGACCGCAGCCATGTAGTGGGAGATTTTGAGGAACAACCTCTTTGCCTCAGTCAGAGCATTGAAGATGGTTCGTGGCTCAGTCTTTCAACATGACAATGACCCGAAGCACACAGCCAGGAAAACCAAGGAGTAGCTCCGTAAGAAGCATGTCAAGACCTAGCCAGTCTCCAGACCTAAACCCAAGAGAAAATCTTTGAAGTGAGCTGAAACTCCGTGTTTCTCAGCAACAGCCCAGATACATGTTTGATCTCGAGAAGACCTGTGTGGAGGAGTGGCCCAAAATCCCTCCTGCATTGTGTGCAAATCTGGTGAACAACTACAGGAAACGTTTGACCTCTGTAATTACAAACAAAGGCTACTGTATCAAATATTACCATTGGTTTTCTCAGGTGATCAAGTACTTATTTGGAGCTGTATCATGTAAATCGTATCGATGAAAATTTCAGACCCCTCCATGATTTCTAAGTGGGAGAACATGCAATATAGCAGGGTTTTAAATACTAATTTTCGTTACAGTAGGTGGGCACTCTTCTTCATGCGTTTTCACTTCGTGATGTCCTATTGGCCGGGAACCAAGAACGGGAAACCTGATGCGCTGTCACGGGTGGATCATAGGGTGAATACGGAATCCTACCCCATGCCTATCATCCCCGAAGCTTGTTTTGTCTCACTTTTCACCTAGGAAATTGAAACACAGGTTAAAGATGAGCTCAAGGACTCTCACAGTCCTGAAGGGTGCCCCGATGACAAGCTCTATATTGTTCCTCCGCTAAGGGGTAGAGTAATTGACTGGGCTCACACCAATTGTGTGCCATCCGTGTATTGCCAAAACACAGTTGGTAATAGAACAACACTTTTGGTGGCTAAAAATAAAGAAAGACATCAGAAAGTATGTCAATGCATGTCCTGCCTGTGCAGCAAATAAACCCTCCCAGCAACGCCCTTCAGGGGAGTTTCGTCGTCTGTCCGTTGTGCGACGATTATGGTCGCATATCCCTCTGGACTTTGTGACCGGGTTAGCGGCTTCGCAGGGTCACACCACTGTCATCTCACTGGTGGACCGTTTCTCCAAAATTGTTCACTTCATTCCGCAACCTATAGTCCCCTCCACAAAACAGACAGCCGAGCTCATGGTGACTACCATATTCAGGTTGCACGGTCTTCCCATTGACGTGGTTTCCGACAGGTGGCCCCTGTTCATTTCCCGTTTCTGGATGTTTTGTCCCTTAATAGGGGCCACCGTGAGCCTTTTCTCGGGCCATTGCCCAGAAACCAATGGAGAAGACGAGTGGATAAATCAGGACTTGGAAATGGGGCTCAGGTGTCTCGCTTATTGCGATCCGCGCTCGTGGAGCCAACAGTTAATCTGGGTCAAATACTCGCATAACTCTCTTCCCTCAGTGTCTACTGGTATGTCCCCTTTTCATGTTGTGCAAGGTTATCCACCCTCTCTTTTTCCGTCTATAGACTGCAACTCATTGTGCCGTCTGTGTTGGCGGTTGTGAGGTGCTGCAACAGAACCTGGCAGCAAGCCCGACAGATACGTCTGTGCAAGGGGCACTCCGACAAGGCCGTGGTGGACCGTAAGTATCCACCGGGGTAAACCCCAAGGTACAGGCCCTGAGCTGGTGGGCAATGAGTATACCCACACCTGCTTGGTGTCTCTCACTGTGGGCAATTTCAGAGTGGAACAGAGTCTACCTCCTCTCAAGAGGAGTGGTACCAGAGCTATACGGTACGTAGAGGTGAGTCCGACAGTATCTAGTCGGCAGTTCTTAAACTCATGCACCAACTCGGGCTCCTTCCCTATGTAGGGATTTGCGAGTTTGGACCATACGCGTCTTCGCTGATCGAGGAAGAGATGACCAATGATTAGACAAAGTTAACAGCAAATTGATTTATTACAAAGGAATGTGCAATACAGATGTCTGAGTCTTAGCTAGGTATCTGCTGCACACGAGACGTGTGTCTTCTGACAGGATACCCCAAAAAGAAGACCAGAGCTACCCGGTAACGCGAGGTTTTTATATGTATGGGTCCAATATAAAAGTGGCTGCCCCCCCGCAGTCTCGTCCCAGGCCAGGATGGTAACTTTCTGCTCCTTATCTGGTGTCGTTTGTGTCCATGGCAATGCCTGGGAGAGGAGGATGCCACCAGCCGGGTTTCTGGGTACAAAGATCAAGGACATCCACTGTGCTCCACAACACATCCTTGTCTGATTAGCAAATGGACAACTCTTTATCTGTTGATTAAATGGATAAGGTCATATTTAAGCAAATAATGAAAGTGCAATAAAGGTAAAATAGTATTCATTCCCTTCATTGATCTATGAAATAGATCATAAAAACAAACACAAAAATCCCAAAAGTAACCCTTCAAGAAATATGGAAAACATAAAACCCTCTCTAATCATCCAAGCATACCTTTTAATAAGTGCATAGCCTCTTGATTCAGAGCACTCGTAAGCTTTAAACCTGCAGGACAGTACTACATAACTCAAAAACAGCAAAACATTTCTTAAAAAGTAATACAAAAAGTATCAGGAGAAAAGAAGGGAAAGGACAATGCAATCATGGGGCATGTGTACATCATGACAATCAGGAAGCGGTGGAAGTTTAGAATCATTTTCAAGGGGAGCTACAGCAACAACAAATCATCTTGAGGAGTGTTGGGGCGGGGGTTTATGAGGACATAATTACCACGGCCATCAGCTGCGGCACCATTTGTCTTCTCAATCAGATGGGTTCAAAGAGAACAAATACAAGGAATGCAACAGCGTCCACAGAGGGTGAGAATAGAAGTGAAGACAGGCAGAGAGATGAAAATTGATGAAATGACACCCTTCCATTTAGCAAACACATTCATCCAGTTATCCCACATAGACGTGTCAACACCAACGTGTTCCTTCATTTTCTTTGCAAGGGTTCTAAGTCCATCTACAGCCTTAGTGAGGCATCCGCCAGGTTGGGTGTTAATCGGCAAACACCTCCTTTCTCAGCCAACAGTGCATCTAATGGGATTCTATTTTGGAAAGCCATAAACGATAAAGCCTTAAGTTGCTCATGTACAGCTTCTTGTCCTTCAAGGGTGAAATTTCCCAAATGTTGCACAGTATAATGTATGTAATTGATGCGGTCGACATTTTCGTTAGGAGTAACGGGGAAAAGACCGGAAATTACAGGTATATTTTCCAAACCGGCAACTACCTGATCAGCCAGTTTGTACTCATCTGGGACACCACGGGGGATGCCAATAGCGTCAATGTAGGTGGAGTCGGCAGCACCAAGCCAGGTAGGCTTGGACTTACGTGAACGGTATAATAGGCCAAGGGCGTCCGTGATGATCTGATCATCTAGGGTGACAGGAACAACGGAAATAGGCAAAAGTAAAGTTATTAATGCATATCTGCATGAACTGTTCCATGGGAGACGGTCAAAGACACGGTCCCCCCTGCACCACCACCACACATCAGCACGGCTGACAGGTTGGAAGAAAGGTGCTTCCTGGGTCTCTGGACACTGATCATTAGAGATATTGCCAATTGGGTCACCATTACCTTTAAGGAAAGGACAGGTGAGGTTTTGGCACACCACAGCATGATTAAACACAGGTTTGTTCTTTTGAGCTGGTGTTACCAGGTGGGCAGTATCCCAAATTTTGCATTCATTTTAGTCAGTACATAATTTTTCATAAGATCTAGAACACAGGTGGAGTTGACAGAAGAGGAAACAACACGTAACAAAGGTTTAGGTCCCATGCATACAACACAGTCACTTGGGGTTTTATTAGCCACTTGTTCTGCCATTAGTAACCAATTATTGTTTACTGCACAAACACCTGTCAAAACCCTAAACCACTCATCAACAGATCTTCTTCTTCTTTTCTTTTCGGCTTGTCCCGTTAGGGGTCGCCACAGCGTGTCATCTTCTTCCATCTTAGCCTATCTTCTGCATTTTCCTCTCGAACCCCAACTGCCCTCATGTCTTCCTTCACCACATCCATAAACCTTCTCTTTGGTCTTCCTCTCGCTCTTTTGCCTGGCAGCTCCATCCTCAGCACCAATATACTCACTCTCTCGCCTCTGAACATGTCCAAACCATCCAAGTCTGCTCTCTCGAATATTGTCTCCAAAACATCCAACTTTGGCTGTCCCTCTAATGAGCTCATT
This sequence comes from Syngnathoides biaculeatus, assembly GCF_019802595.1. Lineage (NCBI taxonomy): Eukaryota > Metazoa > Chordata > Actinopteri > Syngnathiformes > Syngnathidae > Syngnathoides > Syngnathoides biaculeatus. The sequence continues at coordinate 27,892,075 of NC_084651.1, forward strand.
TCTAATCCTAGCCAACCTCCTCACTCCGAGTGAGAACCTCAACATCTTCATTTCTGCTACCTCCAGTTCTGCTTCCTGTTGTATCTTCAGTGCCACCGTCTCTAATCCGTACATCATGGCCGGCCTCACGACTGTTTTGTAAACTTTGCCCTTCATCCTAGCAGAGACTCTTCTGTCACATAACACACCAGACACCTTCCGCCAGCTGTTGCTCTGGATTGTTGACCCTAAATATTTGAAGTCCTCCACCCTCGCTATCTCGTCTCCATGTAGCCTCACTCTTCCCCCTCCACTTTTCTCATTCACAAATATATATTCTGTTTTACTTCGGCTAATCTTCATTCCTCTCCTTTCCAGTGCATGTCTCCATCTTTCTAACTCTTCCTCTGAATGCTCCCTGCTTTCACTGCATATCACAATATCATCATGGTCCAAGGGGATTCCAGTCTAACCTCATCTGTCAGCCTATCCATTACCACTGCAAACAGGAAGGGGCTCAGAGCTGATCCCTGATGCAGTCCCACCTCCACCTTAAATTCTTCTGCCACACCTAAGGCACACCTCACCATTGTTCTGCTGCCATCATACATGTCCTGTACTATTTTAACATACTTCTCTGCCACACCAGACCTACGGATGCAGTACCACAGTTTCTCTCTTGGTACTCTGTCATAGGCTTTCTCTAGATCCACAAAGACACAATGTAGCTCCTTCTGACCTTCTCTGTACTTTTCCACTAGCATCCTCAAGGCAAATACAGCATCTGTGGTACTCTTTCTAGGTATGAAACCATACTGTTGCTCGCAGATACTTCTGTCCTGAGTCTAGCCTCCTCTACTGTTTCCCATAACTTCAACTTCATCAACTTTATTCCTCTATAATTCCCACTGCTCTGAACATCGCCTTTGTTCTTAAAAATAGGAACTAGAACACTTTTCCTCCATTCTTCAGGCATCTTTTCGCCCGCTAGTATTCTGTTGAATAAGTTGGTCAAAAACTCCACAGCCATCTCTCCAAATTGCTTCCATACCTCCACTGGTATGTCATCAGGACCAACTGCCTTTCCATTTTTCATCCTTTTTAGTGCCTTTCTGACTTCCCTCTTACTAATCATTTCCACTTCCTGGTCCTTCACACTTGCCTCTTCAACTCTTCCTTCTCTCTCATTTTCTTCATTCATCAACTTCTCAAAGTATTCTTTCCATCTATTTAGCACACCTTGTCACCAGTCAACACATTTCCATCTATATCCTTAATCACCCTTACCTGCTGCAAATCCTTCCCATCTCTATCCCTCTGTCTGGCCAACCTGTAGAGATCCCTTTCTCCTTCTTTCATGTCCAACCTGGTGTACATGTCTTCATATGCCTCTTGTTTAGCCTTTGCCACCTCTACCTTTGCCCTACGTCGCATCTCGATGTACTCTTTTCGCCTTTCCTCAGTCCTCTTCGTGTCCCACTTCTTCTTTGCTAATCTCTTTTCTTGTATGACTCCCTGTATTTTGGGGTTCCACCGCCAAGTCTCCTTCTCCCCTTTCCGACCAAAAGACACACCAAGTACTCTCCTGCCTGTCTCTCTGATTAACTTGGCTGTCGTACTCCAGTCTTCCGGGAACTTCTGCTGTCCATCGAGAGCCTGTCTCACCTCTTTCCGAAAGGCCGCACAACAATCTTCCTTTCTAAGCTTCCACCACATGGTTCTTTCCTCTACCTTTGTCTTCTTAATCTTCCTACCCACCACCAGAGTCATCCTACACACCACCATCCTATGCTGTCGAGCTACACTCTCCCCTACCACTACTTTACAGTCAGTAATCTCCTTCAGATTACATCGTCTGCACAAAATATAATCCACCTGCGTGCTTCTACCTAGGCTCCGTGGTAGAATAATTTAAACCCTGCTCCTAAACTTCTAGCCTTGCTACCTTTCCACCTGCTCTCTTGGATGCACAGAATATCAACCTTTCTCCTAATAATCATGTCAACCAACTTCTGAGCTTTTCCTGTCATAGTCCCAACAATCAAAGTCCCTACACTCAGTTGTAGGCTCCGTGCATTCCTCTTTTTCTTCTGACGCTGGATCCGGTTTCCTCCTCCTCTTTGTCTTCGACCCACAGTAGCTGAATTTCCACCGACGCCCTGCAGGTTACCAGTACTGGGGGCGGGCGTTGTTAACCCGGGTCACGACCGATCCGGTATGGGATTCTTTAGATGAACGCTCATATTTGTTTGGCACAGTTTTTACGCCGGATGCCCTTCCTGACGCAACCCTCTGCATTTTTCCGGGCTTGGGACCGGCCTACAGATTGCACTGGTTTGTGCCCCCATAGGGCTGCATTAAACCACTCATCAACAGCCCTCTCTTGAACCAAAAAACAATCGGACCATCTGTAGGAATCATGATTAACAATAAAACAACAACAAACAATGAAATAAATTGCAATTAAGAGTCTGTAGCAGGGCGAAACATAGAATAATGAAACCACTTAGTTCCTTTTCCCTCCAACTGGACGGCTTTGGAGGTACGAGCAGTCACCTTGTGGGGGCCAGACCAACGGGTTCTGACCACTTACGAGAGAGTTGTTTAAGGTAGACTGATGGCCACTCAGGAAGATCAAGTGCAGGAGGTGGTGATGGAAGAGAGTCCTGGGTCTGTCAGGAAAAATTAGAAGCAAAAGAATGCAGTTGTGTACAAAACAGTTTATGAGAAAACCTGGCAGACACAGCGCATGGCTCTGGGGCCAATATGACCCATAGAGTGAGTTTCGGTCAAAATATCTTTTGTTCAGGAGAGGCATTGTGCCGTATTTTAACCAATTCACTATGAGACGGAGGTTCGGGCAGATCAGGAGAGGATTTGTCAGGTAATTGGACAAGCATCTGTGGGACATAGCCCGCAGCCTGCTTGGCTGCCAAGTCGGCAGCATTATTGCCGAGGGCTGTGGTTGAAGTGGATTTGGAGTGGCCAGGGACCTTGACGATAGCCACCGCCGAAGGTTTAACCAGGGCTTTGTCTAATCGTTGGATCTGTGTCAAATGTGCAATAGGGGTACCTTTGGCTGTTTTAAAGTCATTTCGTTTCCATGCAGACAGAACTAGACTCAGACTAAATTCAGACTAAATACTATTAACAATAACAAAATTGATAAAAGCCCCCATTGAGGTTTCGTCTTCTGCATTATTAGAGTCAGTAATGTTGTGTAGGAATAAGCAGTCAAGACTTTCATCACACAAGAACACAAAAAAATAAAAAGTTTTGGTGGTGATTTATGTGAGCACATTAAATGTTTGATGACAAGGTCACTTTGAAATGATGACAGATATAGATGATACATTTTCCCTAAATTTTTTCATTGCCAGCATTGTAATGGCTACAACCTCAATCCCTCGCCTCTGCCATGTTTGAATTTCTAAGCAACAGAGGTGTTCATGAGGAAAGTAGAAGATGAAGCAAGATCATGTAAATAACAGCGAATTTCTTCCTGCTTGTATAGTGTATACTGATTTTAAAATTATTTCCTCATATTTTACATTCATGTAAATATTTGAGGGCGGCACGGTGACGCAGCTGTAAAGCATTGGCCTCACAGTTCTGAGGTCCAGGGTTCAATCCGGGTCCTGCCTGTGTGGAGTTTGCATGTTCTCCCCCGTGCCTGCATGGTTTTTCTCCAGTTTTCCTCCCACATCCCAAAAACATTCAACATTAATTGGACACTCTAAATTGTCCCTAGGTGTGATTGTGAGTGCCCCTGTTGTCTGTCTCCATGTGCCCTGGGAAAGGCTGCAGCACTCCCGTGACCTTAATGAGGCTATGTGGCAAAGAAAATGGATGGATGAATATATGATTTTACTTTTACCTATAGATTTTTGACCAGGGGGGTCAAATGCTGAGTCCGTGGGCTAAAACTTGACCACTGGGGGATTACATTTGGGGTCGCATGTTGAATTTCAAAATGAAAAATACAGAAGACATTTTAGGGGTGGGGACAAAGTATAATTTTAAGAACTATTATGCCTATCTAAAAAAAGGAGTGGTCATTTCCAAAGTCTACATTAGCCGATTTATTTTTAAACTGAAATACTATTATGTATTTTTCACTGATGGTGTCATGGTACACTCGCCTGACTTTGGTGCAGGCAGTATAGGTTAATTTCCCATTCAGTGACAGTGTCAATATGTGCACTGCAACTGACTGGCGACCAGTCCAGGTTCTAGTCTGGCTTTTGCTCCAAGTCAGCTGGGATAGGCTCTAGTGCCTCAACCAGGATAAGGGTTTTGAAAATGAATTTTGAACTTAATTTTTCAGTTCAAAATACTTGTCACTTATATTTTTGTGCCTTAAAGGAGTGATTCCCAAACAGTGTGCCGGGGTACATTAGCGTGCCGTAAACGCTCTTCAGGTGTGCTGTGGGAAGTTATCCAATTTTATGTAATTGCTAAAAAAACATTTATTCCAATAAATAATTTATCTTTATTCATCTACAAACACTGTGACCAGTTATAATGCAAACATGTATATGACCAACTGAAGTAAAATTATGGATTTGAAATGTTCTATAGCATCAAATTAAGAATTTATTCTTCACATTTTTGCAGGATATAGAAATGCATAACTATCTATCCATTTTCTTGGCCGCTTATCCTCACAAGGGTCACGGCAGTGCTGGAGCCTACCCCAGCTGTCAATGGGCAGGAGGCCGCGTACACCCTGAACTATTTGCCAGCCAATTGCAGGGCACATCGAGACAAACATCCGCACTCTCAATCACACCTAGGGGTAATTTAGAGTGTCCAATTAATATTGCATGTTTTTGAGATGTGGGACGAAACAGGAGTGCCGGGAGAAAACCCACGCAGGCACGGGAAGAACACGCAAACTCCACACAGGTGGGTCCGGGATCCAAGCCAGGGCCTTGGAACTGTGGGGCCAACGCTTTCCAGCTGAGCCACCATGCCACCGTGCCGCCTTTCAGTATACCATGTTGAACTAACTCGAGGACACTGATTACTCAATCTGCATGGTGTTAATCAATAGTTGCAGCCCTGAAATTAACACATTTTAACTTTGAAAAAGATTTCTCTATCCATGTCCAACATTGGGTTGACTTAGGTGCTGATAGATGCTGTAGCAGGAAAAAAAATGTGAACTTTAAAAAAAAAGTGAACCTCTGCAAACTGTTGTCGATTTGACAATCTGGAGTAAACAACATATTTCTCATGAATATTAGATGTTATATAAGCCCAGTAACATTATTCCCAGCTTCAAAATCTATTTTTATTTTCTTAAAATGTCCATTATCATCTGCATCTGGGATTTGTAATTTGTTGTCCAAATCTTAAACACAGATGTAAATAATCTTGGAGATAATAATTTGTTTCATCTTGTCTTATGTTGTCTTTTTTTTTCTTTTTTTTTTTGGATCGACACCTCGATTATTGGAGAAATGGATGACGCTCCTTTAGCCTTTTCCATACCATCTTATGGTGACAGGATTGCTGCAAGGCGTTTCTCAATGGAAAAACAAAGAGGTTACTTCACCATTCAGTTAGGGATGATTTTTTTGGACTGTGAATGTGGGCCATGACAGATTTTCTTGGTGTAGGTATTGTATAAGTAGTTGAAGAAACAATAACTCATACAAGCACAGTTTGATTGTGAAATTTTTGTCTGCCCTATCAACAGTTAAGCATTCACTTTTGGGTGGGAATGTTTGTGTGTTAGAAACACCATTGTGTTCTTACTATTAAATATTAATGGAATTTGAATCTCTAACTAATAAGTCAGTCTTTGTGAGTCTGGTACAAGGTAGTTTGGGATTTCATTTGTTTTGCAAACACATTGTGTGTCAACTGTTTGGTTGTGTAGTTAAAGGGTCGTGCTCTGTGACACATGATGTTTCCAGCTGCATTGCATGCATGCGTGCAGTGAGAAAAGTTACAGGTATCTAATATGTTCAAACTCTAATAAAGAACTAGCCATATTAAAAGATTCATAAGTATGCTTCATTTGCTGAAAGTTTGATGATTTCTACATTTTAACATTAATTTAAAATGAAATGGCATTCAAATACCTGCAGTACAAATACAATAGTTGACCTGATCTATTTGGTAGAAAGATGCCATAATAAGTAAATACTAATATTCACAAAATGTTGTTACATCTAATTGTTTTGCTGCAGAATTCACTGGAGAACCCTGCCTCCTCAAAATTAGGAAGGTATCATTCCTTAGTGCTATAATAAAAACAGTATCAAAACAGAAAATGGTTTCATTGCTCAGTATCAGGAGATAGTATAAGAGCTACATTTGACATTAAGCATACACATTATTACGATCATTACATTACTTACCACCAGAAACAATGTATTAGAATGTTTTATTAATAAATAATAGACACTGCACCCAAGATTTTACATGTTTTTTCATGCAAACATTCGAAGTTACTTTTCTGGAACAGAAAGATACACGGGGGACAACGTGGAGATGTCCATTTGTAGCAAATTCACTACTGAGGTTGACCATTTTTGGAGGGTTTCATGAGCCTGTCATTTGATCCTGTAGAGCAGATTATGATCATGAAATCTGCATTCGTATGTAAGCATGCAAGAACATGTAAAGCTCGATGGCTTCCTTTGCAGAGGTAGGTGGATGAAGGCTGTTTTCTGCCATGGCAAGACAACCGATGTCAAGCACTGTATCATCACAGGGGTACGGTCCTCTCTGAAGGCATTTCCCTCTGCAGACCTCTATCTTTTCTTGAGATGCCTCTTTCAAGCACTCTCTGCCTCGAAAAAGTTCAGGTAAGGTGTACATCGTCATGACAAGATGCAGCGTTTCTGCATTTGCGAATTCTGTGAGTGTTCCAGAGGTGAGCAACTTCCTACAGTCGTCTCTAAATAAAAAAAGTGATTAAATCAGCTTACACATTTCATAAACCAACTGGAGTACATATTTTGCACTTAACTATCCAATATATAGTACAAATCAGCACCGGTTTACACATCTGCACAATTCTCAGCTTAACTATTAATTAAAACAAGACAAACTTTATTTAATTTTACAATTTTCATCTAAATAATTATATTAAGCTGGCAAAACTGTCATCTCAAGGTTTAGAATATAGCTTAGTGAGCTCTTGACCCTCACGTCCATCTAGTTGTACCACACTGAAACTAACGCAGAGGTTGGTACTCTACTTTTTGTGAAGTGGAAGACAATTGGGTGAATGTGGTTGCAGTTCTTACCATTGTTAATTCAAGACATGTGAACTGAATGATATTTTTGTCCAGGAACCACAACTGTGCAAAACGATTCGGACTAAAGTCCCATTCCTTGATTACACCTCATTAATAAAGTATCCAGCAATTATCTAAGGATCACTGTTGAGTAAGCATGTAGCCACATCACCATGCGTGAAAACCGATCTATTGCACCATTGATGCGGATCCCATGTAGTTTGACTTTGTCATAGGAGTCAACATGCCCCAAAATTTTGGGCCGGGATTCTGGTATATGTCGGTGAAGCTGATTCCGGCGCCTCTGTTGTATTTTCATGAGTCTCCTAATCGTCTCTTGAATCACCACGTAGCCAGCCTGAATGGATTTTAAATGCATCATCTTGTATCCATGGAGCATGCCTTATCTGTCCAACTGATTCTGGACAAACATTGCTGCATCGACTTCCTCCTGAACAAACGCAAAGTCAGCAGGTGCCTGCGTGAAGTCGACAAGCTAATAACGACACCATCTATGTGACTCAAAGACAAGAGTATCTCCCAGTGTCTTGATCCCACATCAAAATAAAATTTCATCAATGTAAATAAGATGGTCATTCTTCTTATTACAGAGTCTGCCAAAAGTCACTTGTTGTTCACAGGTTCTCGCGTGAGTTCAATGTGTCCTGACAACTCAAAAAAAAAAATAGCTCAAAAAACAGAAGGAAAAAAATTTGTTCTGAAAAACTGAAAAAATTAGCCCGAAAAAAAGGGAGAAAAAATTTGTCCTAAAAACAGAAATAAATAGTCAGAAAAACAGAAAAAAATAGCCCGAAAAACAGGATTTTTTTTTGTGTGTGACAGCAATACACTTCCGTAGTAGTCAGGTCAAAACCCTAAACTTAGTCTAATGGGTAAGATGATGTGATTTTTGTATTTACCTAAATTCCAAGATATTTAAAAAAAAAAAAATTCAGGGCTGACTTTCAGAAAGGGTGGTTCCCACAATGCATGTTCGAGTCAGGTGGTCCAACAATGGCAGAAAAACAAGGATTTATGTGTGTCTGCGTGTGTGTGTGTGTGTGTGTGTGTGTATATATATATATATATATATATATATATATATATATACATCCATTTTCTTAGCCACTTTATCCTCATGAGGGTCGCGGGGAGTGCTGGAGCCTATCTCAGCTGTCAATGGGCAGGAGCCAGGGTACATCCTGAACTGGTTTCCAGCCAATCGCAGGGCACATAGAGACAAACAGCCACAGTCACAATCAAACTTAGGGGCAATTTAGAGTGTCCAATTAATGTTGGATGTTTTTGGGACGTGTGAGGAAACCGGAGTGTCCGGAGAAAACCCACACAGGGGAGAACATGCAAACTCCACACAGGTGGGTCCGGGATCCAACCCGGGACCTTCGAACTGTGAGCCCAATGCTTTCCAGCTGACCCACCGTGCCGCCTATATAACTTTACACATTTGCATCTATGTATGTCAACTCATTATAAAAAACCCTTTCCTTCAATCCACTTGTAAAATATTGACTTCATTGACCTGATATAGTATCCCATTATTTCCATGTTTGTCTCATCGCCATGGGGTGGGCCAGACATGAGTGTGGCCATCCTGATTACCCCCCCGCACACATACACACACTTCCTCATGGGGAATCATCTGTGAAAGAATTCTTATAGACTTTTGATCAGCACACTCCGACCCCCACCGGCAATCGGTTTTCAAGGTCCATTAAGTTCCATCAGCATCACTTCATTTCATAATTTATGGGCAGACAGAGTGAACCAAGACCTGGAAGCAGCCATCCTTACGTATGCCATCAAGCTAATGCTTCCTGGTCAACGCCAACCCTCATGTGTTCGGCCACGGGTATCACCCTTCATGGTCACTCATGGGCTCCAGGCTCCCATCTTCCACTCCCAGGGGGCTCAGGTTTCCATCCCCCTCTGTTCATCTCTGCTGTGCCCACCGTGTCTGGTCACCCCTCCCCACTTGCCCTTTCTGGCAACTGACAACTCGACCATGGTCACCACACAATTGACTCAAACAAAAGGTGTGCCTATCATCCTGGGATCTCCCCCTAGGCGACGCAATCCAGAAAGCTGCCTCCCAGTTTCATCGGTCTCTTTAAAATTGAACACCTCTTCATCCCTCTCTGTGGTGGAACTTTACCGAAGATCCACCAAGTATTCCATGTTACTTCCTCAAGCCTCTCACTACCAGTCAAGTAGATCCTCCAACCTTTTCCTCATCTGATCAAGTGGCATCCCAGCTAATTTCAAATTCAATTTTTTCGACCCATCAGTCATACTTTTTACTAACGTGTCTGGGCGGGATTCTGATTTTGTCTAGGATTGATTTAGATGTGTTCAGTCACATTCCCATAGATGGTAGCCTCGCACCAGTGGCTCCTCAGCCAAGCACATACACTAAATATATAAACGTGCGGTTCCTCTCAAACTCAGCGGGATTACTATCGCGGTGACTCATCATCAGTCGGGTAAAACTAACCTGGAGTTTGTGGGGAGTTAAATTTGTGGTATTTTTCTATCTTTGGTGTTTATTGTTAAAACTCAAATGCTGAAAACATATTAAAAGCACCCCAAACACTGCACACACACCTTTAAATACAATCATAAATCATACTCTCCTGTAAGCATGTCCTCCAGCATTACAACAGCATTGTAGGAAGGAACACACATTGTAGGAAGGAAAACAATGGTCAAATACATCCTAAAAATTAAGTAACACTGTGAGATTATACTAACGGTATCTTTTCTGATATGGTGGGATCAGATGGTAGATTTCTGCGGCCACTCCATCTAAAATTGCAGGTACTGTAACCAGCACAAATTTTCCAAGTTAGCAGAATTTATACATCATTAGGATAAGTTATAGTGGACTACTAAATGTTTAATGGATAGCTCTTTCTGCTCTTTTGAGTGAAATGATTGAACGGGGGTCACACAGTGTTCTCAGAATGCTTTACATCTACCTCCTGTAAATAAAGACTCAAACTATGGTATACAATGGTATTTTAGAGATTGCCTGGCATTTAAAGGTAGTCGCTAGCTTGATTATATTTCTTGTATTAAAATGGTTGGCAGTCAAACATAAATTTTATTAAAGTGTTGCTGTAACTTTGATGTAGCCATTGTCTTGTTTGACAGTCTTCTTCTTTTCCTTTCTGCTATTTTAGAAAAAAAGTCTGTCAGTCTGCAGTCAGTTTAAGATTGGAGGTTTGCCTGTAAACATTTACTGTAAACTATTTTTAAAGGTGGCATGGTGGCTCAGCTGGAAAGCGTTGGCCTCACAATTCTGAAGACCCGAGTTCAATCATAGCCCTCCCTGTGTGGTGTTTGCAAGTTTTCCTCGTGACTGTTTGGGTTTTCTCCAGCCACTCCGGTTTCCTCCCACATCCGCAAAACATGCAACATTATTTGGACACTCTAAATTGCCCCTAGGTGTGATTGTGAGTGCGGCTGTTTTTCTCTATATGCCCTGCGATTGGCTGGCAACCAGTTCAGGGAATACCCTGCCTCCTCCCCAATGACAGCTGGGATAGGCTCCAGCACTTCCGTGATCCTTGTGAGGATAAGCGGATAAGAAAATGGATGGATGAATGGATGGATATATTTATTTATACTAGTTAGATGTGTTACCAACTTGAAAACTCAGGTGCTGTCAACAGGTGTAAAATGAGCAATTGTGAAGGACCACAGGAAACCTCATCATAAAGATCCTTTTCACGGGAAAGCCAAAAGTCAATTCACTCATGTTTTTCTTTATATTTGATGGTATTTTAAATATGGCTGGGAGCACCTTTATGTTATTTGCTCATTAATAAAACAATTTTAACTGCTGAACCACTGAAATGTGTTGAGTCTCTATAAACCTAAATGTGATGCAGCTGCATTTCATATATTTTCTCTTTGTATTTTTTAAAATGTACTTCCGTCCCCATTACGCAAATGAAGAGATTTAGTAAAATAAAACTGACAAACCACTGTAGGCCGGTCCCAAACCCCGATAAATGCAGAGTGTTGCATCAGGAAGGGCATCCGGCGTAAAAACTGTGGCAAACAAATATATACCTTCATTTAAAGAATCCCATACCGGATCGGTCGTGGCCCGGGTTAACAACGCCCGCCCCTGGCACTGCTAACCTGCAGGGCGTCGGTGGAAATTCAGCTTCTGTGGGTCGAAGACAAAGAAGAGGAGGAAACTGGATCCATCGTCAGAAGAAAAAGAAGAATGCAAAGAGCCTACAACTGAGTGTAGGGACTTTGATTGTTGGAACTATGACAGGAAAAGCTCAGGAGTTGGTTGACATGATGATTAGGAGAAAGGTTGATATTCTGTGCATCCAAGAGAGCAGGTGGAAAGGTAGTAAGGCTAGAAGTTTAGGAGCAGGGTTTAAATTATTCTACCACGGAGTAGATGGGAAAAGAAATTGAGTTATTTTAAAGGAAGAGCTGACTAAGAATGTCTTGGAGGTGAAAAGATTATCTGATCGAGTGATGAGACTAAAATTTGAAATTGAGGGTGTTATGTATAATGTGATTAGCGGCTATGCCCCACAGGTAGGATGTGACCTAGAGTTGAAAGAGAAATTCTGGAAGGAACTAGATGAAGTAGTTTTGAGCATCCCAGACAGCGAGAGAGTTTTGATTGGTGCAGATTGTAATGGACATATTGGTAAAGGAAACAGGGGCGATGAAGAAGTGATGGTAAGCACGGCATCCAGGAAAGGAACTTTGAGGGACAAATGGTGGTGGACTTTGCAAAAAGGATGGAGATGGCTGTAGTGAACAATTATTTCCAGAAGAGAGAGGAACATATAGTAACCTACAAGAGCCTAGGTAGAAGCACGCAGGTGGATTATATTTTGTGCAGACGATGTAATCTGAAAGAGGTTATTGACTGTAAAGTAGTGGTAGGGGAGAGTGTAGCTCAACAGCATAGGATGGTAGTGTGTAGGATGACTCTGGTGGTGGGTAGGAAGATTAAGAAGACAAAGGTAGAGCAGAGAACCATGTGGTGGAAGCTGAGAAAGGAAGAATGTTGTGCAGCCTTCCGGAAAGAGGTGAGACAGGCTCTCGATGGACAACCGAAGCTCCTGGAAGACTGGACGACGACAGCCAAGGTGATCAGAGAGACAGGCAGGAGAGTACTTGGTGTGTCATCTGGTAGGAAAGGGGAGAAGGAGACTTGGCGGTGGAACCCCAAAATACAGGGAGTCATACAAGGAAAGAGATTAGCGAAGAAGAAGTGGGACAGTGAGAGGACTGAGAAGAGGCGAAAGGAGTACATCGAGATGCGACGTAGGGCAAAGGTAGAGGTGGCAAAGGCTAAACAAGAGGCGTATGAAGACATGTACAACAGGTTGGACACGAAAGAAGGAGAAAGGGATCTCTACAGGTTGGCCAGACAGAGGGATAGAGATGGGAAGGATGTGCAGCAGGTAAGGGTGATGGAAATGTGTTGACTGGTGCCAGCTGTGTGCTAAATAGATGGAAAGAATACTTTGAGAAGTTGATGAAAGAAGAAAATGAGAGAGAAGGAAGAGTTGAAGAGGCAAGTGTGAAGGACCAGGAAGTGGCAATGATTACTAAGGGGGAAGTCAGAAAGGCACAACAAAGAATGAAAAATGGAAAGGCAGTTGGTCCTGATGACATACCAGTGGAGGTATGGAAGCAATTTGGAGAGATGGCTGTGGAGTCTTTGACCAACTTATTCAACTAGCGAGTGAAAAGATGCCTGAAGAATGGAGGAAAAGTGTTCGAGTTCCCATTTTTAAGAACAAAGGGGATGTTCAGAGCTGTGGGAACTATAGAGGAATAAAGTTGATGAGCCACACAATGAAGTTATGGGAAAGAGTAGTGGAGGCTCGTATGGTTTCATGCCTAGAAAGAGTACCACAGATGCATTATTTGCCTTGAGGATGCTAGTGGAAAAGTACAGAGAAGGCCAGAAGGAGCTACATTGTGTCTTTGTGGATCTAGAGAAAGCCTATGACAGAGTACCAAGAGAGGAACTGTGGTACAGCATGCGTAAGTCTGGTGTGGCAGAGAAGTATGTTAAAATAGTACAGGACATGTATGATGGCAGCAGAACAATGATGAGGTGTGCCTTAGGTGTGACAGAGAAATTTAAGGTGGAGGTGGGACTGCATCAGGGACCAGCTCTGAGCCCCTTCCTGTTTGCAGTGGTAATGGATAGGCTGACAGATGAGGTTAGACTGGAATCCCCTTGGACCATGATGTTTGCAGATGATATTGTGATATGCAGTGATAGCAGGGAGCATGCAGAGGAACAATTAGAAAGATGGAGACATGCACTGGAAAGGAGAGGAATGAAGATTAGCCTAAGTAAAACAGAATATATGTGCATGAATGAGAAAGGTGGAGGGGGAAGAGTGAGGCTACAGGGAGAAGAGATAGCGAGGGTGGACGACTTCAAATATTTAGGGTCAACAATCCAGAGCAATGGTGAATGTGGTAAAGAAGTGAAGAAATGGCTCCAAGCAGGTTGGAACAGCTGGCGAAAGGTGTCTGGTGTGTTATGTGACAGAAGGGTCTCTGCTAGGATGAAGGGCAAAGTTTACAAAACAGTGGTGAGGCCGGCCATGATGTACGGATTAGAGACGGTGGCACTGAAGAAACAACAAGAAGAAGAACTGGAGGTGGCAGAAATGAAGATGTTGAGGTTCTCGCTCGGAGTGACCAGGTTGGATAGGATTAGAAATGAGCTCATTAGAGGGACAGCCAAAGTTGGATGTTTTGCTGCCAAGGTTCGAGAGAGCAGACTTCGATGGTTTGGACATGTTCAGAGGCGAGCGATTGAGTATATTGGTGGAAGGGTGCTGAGGATGGAGCTGCCAGGCAAAAGGGTGAGAGGAAGACCAAAGAGCAGGTTTATGGATGTAGTGAGGGAAGACATGAGGGCAGTTGGGGTTAGAGAGGAAGATGCAGGAGATAGGCTAAGATGGCAAAAGATGACATGCTGTGGCGACCCCTAACGGGACAAGCTGAAAGGAAAAGAAGAAAAAGATTACGATTAACATTATAGAGAGGGCATAATTCAAGAAGACATGTTTCAAATATGCATGTGTCAAGCTCGATCATTGGGCCTCGCTATTATTTGGGAGAAACTTTCCTGCACTGAGAAAAAGTGATTCGAATTGACCTAATTCAAATATAGATATGAACGTAATATTAAATTAGGTTAGTCGATCATTTGCTCGGAAAGGAGAGGGGAATTAGTTCAGTTTAGTAGCTTTGAATTGTTTGTGATAAAATTAATCAGTATTTTTCACGGTACACTGGAAATAACATTTCCAGTTTGTTTCAGGTGTCCATTTGCCCAATTCGAACATCTTAGCTGCACGATTCAACTATACCATCTTCTAAAATTGTTTTTCAAATGAATTTTTGCACATTTTAATCATGTGCAACCGAAAACAATAATTATTTTATTATTGTTATTGCATATCCGATTTACATTATATTATATTATTCATTCATCCATTATCCAACCCGCTTATACTCACAAGGGTCTTAGGAGAGCTGGAGCCTATCCCAGCTAGCTTCATGTGAAAGGCAGACTACAACCTGAACTGGTCGTCAGTCAGTCGCAGGGCAGATATCGACACCATCATTGAGCGTGAATTGACCTCACACTGCCTGCACCATAGGCAGGTATGTGTACCACGACACCATCAGTGACTCTTATATTATATTATCCATCCATCAATTTTCTTTGCCGCTTATCCTTCTCAAGGGTCGCGGAGAGTGCTGGAGCTTATCCCAGCGGTCAACGGGCAGGAGGCAGGGTACACCCTGAACTGGTTCCCACCCAATCGCAGGGCACATAGAGACAAACAGCCACACTCACAATCACTCCTAGGGGCAATTTAGAGTATCCAATTAATGTTGCATGATTTTGTGATGTGGGAGGAAACCGGAGTGTCCAGAGAAAACCCACGCAGGCACAGGGAGAACATGCAAACTCCACACAAGCGGGGCCGGGATCAAACCCTGGTCCTCAGAACTGTGAAGCCAATGCTTTAACAGCTGATCTACTGTGCCGCCTATATTATATTATATTATATTATATTATATTATATTATATTATATTATATTATATTATATTGGGTGTACGTCAGCTCTTGCTGAAGTCAGATTGGATAAGGGCGAGCTCACAAGTGATCCTGATCAGTTATTAAGGGTAAAAATGTATGGGGTATTAAAGTATTAAAATGAATGGAATAGTTGATGAGCAATATTCTCGATATAGCGAAATGTATTACAGTTAATTTCCACTGACACATACTATTAAAAACGAGAAAATTGTCACCGTGTTCTGCTTTTTATTGGATTTGGTTCATGGCTTTTGTGTTGAGCACTTTTCTGGTGGTGTCAGATTGTGATAGATTGTATTGAAGTGTTTTGAGAGCAGCTGCATGAGCATATTTCAGGAGCTGAAACTTGATGTAGGCTGCCAGTCGACTGTATGTGCATGTGTGTATGTGTGTGAGAGGAGACAGGAAAAGCAACCAGTAAGGGTTTGCAGGGCGGAGCTTTGATTGATCACTATTCGTACGGAGTTTGTTTCAATGGTAAGGTAAATCTACGTTCTTAATATTTTCAATCTTCAACCTGAGAAGCTGGTGAAGAAAATCTGTCCTGTTGAAGTGGATATAATTTCATCAATAACGGTAAAGACATGGCATACTGAATTTCCTTTTGAAAATCAATTAAAGATCGCCCTCTATCAGCATCTGTTTTTTCTCTACTTTTTCATGCATTTCAGTAAAAATTACTGCGACCTGATTTAAGGTTAACTATGTGATCTGGTGCAGAGCATTAACGATGCACTCTCTGAAGTACATGTCGTATTGCACAGTACTTAACTGTATTGGTAATTTTTAATATAACTGTGCTTGATGAAATAGTAAAGCTTGGATTCATTTTCGCCAGAGATGGTCTTGACAGCCAATTCCATTACTTTAATGGAAGCAGACTGAGATCAAAACAGCCTCCATCTTTGGATTGTCTGTCTCTTGCTCTCCAGCTGGACGTGCTTGCCAGTCGCCCACTGGTGAGGACCATGCATGAAGGCATTTTTCATGCCTAGCAGGAGAGCGCCTTTGAGTGACCTTGGTGAATGAAGCCTGTCCCCTCAAGGCTTGGCGGAGGTATGTCCAGTACGACGATCGAGTGGCCGCTTAGGGTGTGTCCGTCAATGCAAAGCACACTTCATCGTGCATTGGATTGTTGGCACACTAATGGAAAAATGTACTGAAAATTGAGAGTGGACCTGCGTGAAAATCAAAAGAGGGGCGAGTCTGAGCTCATTTTTCCGTCCCATTCATGCCAATGGAATGGTCGGACGACAAACGCTACTGACAACTTTGATAATTCATCCACCGGTTCAAAATTAGAAATATAGTTAAGAGTTGTTGTCAAAATACAACATGTGAATGCTTACAGACTATATTTCAACAGAATTCCCATGATCAGACTCTTGTGGCACTTGGATGACTGCTTTCAATTAACAGTCTGCAGAATGAACATTTGACGTAGAACATGTAAGACGTGATTAATCACAATTAAGTTATTTATCAAATTAATGAATTAATTAGTTTCTTTTTTAATTTATGAAAAAATACCCCTAATTTAGAATGTGTCCCAATGATCCCCGCTATGTTGTCTGGGGTGTCCCAATGATCCCCGCTAAAATGTCCGGCATTTCAAGTCCTTGTAGGATCACCCATGGCAAACAGGTCCGAGATGGGGAACCGGGTGAAGCACAACTCCACATACCCTATGCTGAGTAAAAATAGATTTAAGTTTCACTTGCTCAGAAACGGGTCGCTGGGGCCCCCCTCTGGAACAAGGTGTGGAGGTGGGCTTGAAGGTGAGTGCCCGGTGGCAGGGCCAGCACTCATGGGGCTCTCGGCCAGGCAGAGCTCAAAAGGGTAATGTGGGTCCACCTTCCCATGGACTCCTTTGAGAGGGGCAACAGGGATTAGGTGCAGTATGAGCTGGGCAGTGTCTGAAACTAGGGACCTTGCCGATCTAATCCCTGTCTACAGAAACTGGCTCTTGGGATGTGGAATGTCACACCTCTGGCAGGGAAGCAGCCTGAGCTGGTGTGTGAGGTCAAGAAGTTGCAACTAGCTATACTCGGGCTAACTTCCACATAAAGCTTGGGTTTTGATACGAGTCCTCCTGAGAATGGCTGGCCTCTTTTACATTCTGGAATTGCCCACGGTAGAGCCGCCAGGTAGGTATGAGTATACTTCAGGCATGGAAAAACTGGTTGCCAGCCAATCACAGGACACATAGAGAGACAACAGTCACACTCAAAAGCACACCTAGGGACAATTTTGAGTCTCCAGTTAATGCAGGTTTGAAATACAGCTGCATGGTTGGTGGCATGGAGAAGACCCGCTAAGTAATTGAACAATGGTTTTGGTGGCCAAACCTGGGAATGGGTGTGAAGGAGTATGTTAATGAGTGCCCGATCTGTATGGCTAACAAGACCTCTCGCCTGCGACCAATGGGTGAGCTGCGGCCGCTACCAATTCCCTCTCGTCCTTGGTCACACATCTCTCTAGACTTCGTTACAGGTCTACCCTTCTCCCAGGAGAACACGGTGGAACTCTCGGTCATCGATCAGGTTTCCAAGATGGTTCACTTCGTCCCAGTTCCTAAGATTCCGTCCGCCAAGCAGACTGGTCAGCTCCTGTTAGATAAAGTCGTCTGCGATCATGGCCTGCCAGTGGATGTAGTGTCGGACAGAGGACCGCAATTCGTGTCTCGGTTCTGGAAGGAGTTTTGCACCCTCATCAGGACAAAAGTAAGCCTTACGTCAGGCTATCAACCTGAGTCCAATGGTCAAACGGAAAGAATAAATCAGGATCTGGAGACCGGTCTACGCTGTCTGGCATCCCGTGATCACTGTACTTGGAGCCAGCATAGGTGAAATATGCCCACAACTCACTGCCTTCCACTTCCACAGGTATGGCTCTATTCCACATTGTTCATGGGTACCCCTCCTCTCTGTTTCCATCTGTGGCTGCCGACTCTGCGGTGCCATCCGCATTTGCAGTGTTGAGATGCTGAAAGCGGACCTGGGAGCTATCCAGGAAGACGTTACTACGCATGGGCAGCTCCTACAACTCCGCGGCAGATCTCAAGAGAAGAAGGGCACCAGCATTCAAAGTGGGACAATGTGTATGGTTCTCCACAAAGGATCTTCCGCTGCAGATCGATTCACGCAAGCTAGCTCCCAGGTTCATGGGTCCTTTTCCTATCACCAACATCATTAACCCTGTCGCCGTTTCCTTGAAGCTTCCTAGATCGATGAGGGTTCATCCCACGTTCCATGTGAGCCGGCTCCGGCAAACTCGTCCTTCCACCCAAGCCCTCTTCGCACCCCCGCATGATCGATGGCAGTCCGGTGTACTCGGTACGTCGGCTTCTTTCATCTTGTCATAGAGGGAGGGCGCTTCAATACATAGTGGACTGGGAGGGATATGGCCCAGAAGAATGTTCCTGGGTTCCGTCCCGTTTTATTGTGAACCCCAGACTTATCAGAGACTTTCACGCATCCCATCCTGAGGCTCCTGGGCCGTCTGGAGCCGGCCGTTTGGTGGGGTGGGGGCGGGGGGTACTGTCATGGTCCTGACAGTCCCAGCCCTGGCTGTGCAGGTCCCCTACACACATGCGTTGATGAGGAGGCACACACCTGCTCCTCATTGGTGATAATGAACCCTAGTATATGTCGGACCCAGCGGACGGTCTGGCTTTGCCAAATCATTGCCATCCATGGCTCATTCCCACACTTCCTTGTTCCTGAACCTGAATCCCAGTGTATCGACCTCTGCCTGTTCTCCGACCCACCCAGTAAGCTTAACGTCCTTGATTCTGCTGCTCTCTCTGACTGACCTCCCGGATTCCAACGTTGGAAAGAAATAAAGACCTTCCTTTAACTGCCTACCGAGTAGTGTATTTGGGTCCACACTAGAGTTCTGATTATGACAGGAAGGTAGCTCTTTGTTCCTTCGTGTTAGCCAAAATGCCGGCTGGTTGTATTACTGGATATTGTTTGAACACTCTGGAGGATATATTAATTAATTAATTAATTAATTCTTCACACTTTTCAAAAAGACCCGGTCACTGGGAAAAATGGATTGCACCGGTTCAAAGGACACGAGCTTTGTGGGTTCCAAATGACAGGTAGGTGTGTATACAGCTACTAAAAAAATGTACAGTTTGGGGGAGGGGCGTAATCCTCTCAGAATATAACAAAAGATCTGCGCACCTTAAATCAGGGGTGCTAAATGTGTTGATGTACCCGTCGGTGGCGAGTACGGCTTCGGACGAGGGGCATGGCTTCAGCCGGGCTGACTCATACATACTGTCTGGGAGTCTGTTGTTAGTTAGAAGTGATCCGCATATCATCTAGATATGGCTCAAAACGTTAGGGTAATATTGCCCCGGTCACTTCACTCGATTGTAAGATGTTCTCTTCTTTGAAATGATCTTTTGTGTCCCATAGTAGGTGGCACAGTGTGTTTTCAATGGCGATGTTGCGGTGTGATGTAATGAACAGAGGATGCAGCCAATATGGCTACCACTTGGATGTCGAATGAGACTTCCTCAACTTTACGCATGGATGATGCGCTCTCCGCTCATATTAATTTTTTCATATGGACATTGAAGTGAATATTGTTATATGTATTTTTCATTACAATATCTATTTTAGAATATTTTCTGCATGACACTTGACCTTAAATGTACTTTACATGAGCAAAACCATTCCATTGCAAAGAAATAGAAACATTTGACAAAAACGGCTAACGGTGTAACAAATAAAATTGAAAAATGGAAGTACTCTAAAATGCACGAGAAAAAAAAAAATTCAACCTGGATTTGAAAACATTCACTCTTGGGGGTGACGTCATCTCTGTTGGCACCTTATCCCATATTTGTGCAGCATAATAGCTAAATGCTGCTTCACCATGTTTGCTTTGGACTCTGCAATTCACTATTTAAACCTAATTCAGTAGACCTCAGAGGCCTACTGGGTTTGGATTGCGTTAGCATTTCTTTCATGTATTTAGAAGCAGAATCTAAAAATCTATTTTAGAGCTTACTGGAGTCAGTGCTATTAAGTGTTACTTGCTAATTTTGAAAGCTCTGTTTATTTACTGAATGAAGATGCAAGAGCTGGTTGAGCCAGCGCAAATATGATTGGAAAAAGTGAAATTGAATTTTTTTCATCATAGTTACAGTGAAAATCTGAAAGCAAATAAGTGAGACCAGCCATGATGTACAGATTAGAGACTGTGGCACTGAAGGGACAACAAGAAGCAGAACTGGAGGTGGCATAAATGAAGTGAGGTTTCGCTAAGAGTGAGCAGGTTGGATACAATTAGAAATGAGCTCAATAGAGGGACAGCCAAAGTAAGATGTTTTGGAGACAAGGTTCGAGAGAGCAGTTTTCGATGGTTTGGACCAGTCCAGAGGCGAGAGAGTGAGTATATTGGTAGAAGGGTGCTGATGATGGAGTTGCCAGACAAAAGAGCGAGAGGAAGACCTAAGAGAAGGTTGATGGAAGTTGTTCGGGAAGACATGAGTGCAGTTGGTGTTAGAGAGGAAGATACAGGAGATGGACTTGGATGGAAAAAGATGACACTCTGTGGTGACCCCTAGCAGGACAACCCGTAATACAGTGATACCTTGGTTTTGGAACCGGTTTTTGAATGAAAATTTAGAGTTTTTTTTGCTTTGGTTTTCAACGACGAGCCAAAATTGTCTTCAACTAAATCACAACAAAACTGAGACAATTGTTTTTGGCAATAATGAAATGTTTATGGTTTAAGGTTTATGCCCTCCCTCTCCTTCTCTGTGGCCTTCCCCAACAACTTCTTCAGCTGCCTCATCTCCTTGATAAGGCGATCTATCTCTTTCTGTCTTCTAGACTTTTGGGGGATAGCTGGGGCAGCTCGTTTGCCTTCCACCACTCTAAATTGTTCAGCCCTACATGTATAAATGAGATCACACATCCTTTCCAGCTTCTTTGTACTGGTGCATCTGATCCCTTCCAAAATGCTCAGAAATCCATGTTGACCTTCTTTCACAAAGCCTTGTGGCAGGCCTTTGGCCATTTGACCAACGCCCCTGGATCTTCCTCTCTGCGGTTGGTTGTAGTGGTGGTTTGGTTCCAGGTTGCTCTCCTGTGCCCAGTTCCTCCTCCTCCTCCTCCTCCTCCTCCTCCTCCTGACTGCTTCTGCTGAACTTCTGCCGACTGACACGACGTCCTTCTCAAAAAGTAGCTGTCAATGCGACTTACCCGCTGTCACTTCTTTGGGACTGTTTCCTGCCCTGGTGAATCTTCAGGCCCTCAGTGGAGGTAACCTTTGCCCAACCACAAATGCAGATTTGGAGCTTAAGTACTACTTTGGCTGTCGGAGCTCTTTTCATGCTGATAAACGTTTTGTAGTCTTTTCCTGCCGATGAGCCATCTTCTGATCCCGCTCTCGTAGGCTTAGGGGATGTTTTTTTTCCTCAGAGTTTTCTGGAGCAATCACAACATGCATAAATGCTTTACATTGCGTCTTTATTATATGTACTTCATGCGCAATGTTCTTTTCTGCATTCTGGACACTTCCCAAGTCAAACCCCATTATTTGGTTTACCTGCAAATATAGGTTAATAAGGAACAATACCCAATTCAACTAGGGCTAAACTGCCTACCCACCAACACTGACAGCATCTATTTCACACAGACATTGTTGATTGTATTTTTCCAGTACCTGTGTGGATACTCATCCACCCATCTTTTACCGCTTTTCCGGGTCGGGTCACGGGGGCAGTAGCCTCAGTAGGGATATCTAGACTTCCCTTTCTCCAGCCACTTCACCAACTCTTCCAGAGGGATCCTGAGGCATTCTCAGGCCAGCCAAGCAACATAATCTCTCCAGTGTGTACTGGGTCGTCACAGTGGTCCTCACCAGGGAGGCGTCTGGGAGCCATCTGGATCAGATGCCCCAGCCACCTTATCTGGCTCCTCTCAGTCTGGAGGAGCAGTACCTTCACAATGAGCCCCTCCCAGGTGACCAAGTATCTCACCCTTTCTCGAAGGGACGGCCCGGGCAGCCTTTGGAGGAAACTCATTTCAGCCACTTGTATCCAGGATCTTGTTCTTTTGGTCACAACCATTGCTCGTAACCTTAGGTGAGGATAGGAACATAGCTCGTAAATTGAAAGGTTCACTTTTTGACTTAACACTCTCTTTACAAAAACAGACTGGTACGAAATCTGTATCACTGCAAATGCTGCACCTAGAAATTCTGTCCATAAAAGTTATGAACAAAATCGTTGGCATAGGGCAGCCTTGGTAGAGTCTAACTCTCAAAACGAGTCCGATTTATTGCCGGCAATGCGGACCAAACTCTGACACCGGTCGTACAGGGACCGAACAGCCTGTATCAGGGGGTTCGGTACCCCTTACTCCCGAAGAACCCTCCACAGGACTCCCCGAGGTATATGGTTGAACGCCTTCTCCAAAACTACAAAACAAATGTAGAATGGCTTTGGCGAATTCCCATGCACCCTTGAGGATCCTGCCGAAGGTGTAGAGTTGGTCCACTGTTCCACGGCCACGACGAAAACCACATTGCTCCGACAACATGCACAAAAGCTATTTTTCGGCAGGACAGATTATTGCCGGTTCTGGATCAGTTATTAAGCGTCATACGCAAGCGGCTTGGGGGCGGATCTAAATGCAGGACTCTGAGACAAGGGCATGATTGAGCATCGTTTTTTTTCAAAAAAAGATCGAATACGAATAAGTAGTCCAAAATAGGCTGAGGCACAAAATCACGACCTTATAGGTAAGATCCAAAAACAAGGGTCGATGACTATGAGGCAACACTTGACACATGAACCAGACAAAACAAGACTAAGGAGGCACAGATAATGCTGTGACAAGTGGATGCTCTACACAATAGTAGTGAACTTACGCACAGTCGCGGAGTATCCTAAAATGCAACTAATTTGCAAATGCCGATGGCACATTCACAACTGAAATGGGGGGTCTAATTAGTGTCCAAATAGAATTCAGCTGTGTGACGGCTGCCAGTGGTTGTACTGCCCAGGGAAGTGGCTTGGCCATGCCCTCACAGGAAGCACTGCCCCTCCAAGGCCCAGATCCCAGACGCGACAGAAAAAAAAATGACCAGGGGAGGGCAGAAGAGGGCCCGGGGATGGGCACAAACCCCCCAATCCAGTCTGTCCGGTGGCCGTCCAGGCCACCCAAAGCGAGAATTCTTGGCGTAGTCGTCAGACGGCCGAGAATCAGTCACTACCGAAACAAGAGCGCAGGGTGGCTTAGAATTGGTCGCTGTTGAGTTGTTGTCATCAGGCTGCCGTGGATTGGTCACTGTCGAGGCGTGGTCAACAGGCAGCCGTGGATGGGTCGCCACGGTGGCATGGTAATCAGGCAGCCAGGGATTGGTCGCTATCCAGGTGTGGCCATCAAGGTGTGGCCATCAGGCAGACAGGGATTAGTCGCCGCCAAGTCAGGCAGCTGTGGAAGGTCCGCCGCGAAGTCATGAGTGAGAATTGGCTGAAGCTCGGTCGCCACGAAGACGTGGACATGGATCAGTTGCGACTCGGTCGCCACCGAGGCATGGATGTGAATCGGCTGCAGTTTGGTCACCACCAAGGGGTGGACGTGGGTCGGCTGCAGCTCGGCCACCACCGAGGCATGGACATGGGTCGGCTGCGGCTCGGTCGCTACCAATGCATGGACGAGCATCGGTTGTGAATCTGTTACCGTAGAAAAAACAATGGGACTCGGACGGTTGGCACCCTACTTGGTCGTCTCCTCTAGCCGCCACGCGGAGGGCCCCCATCGATGGCCAAACGGGTGCCCCAGAAAGAAAGAGGACTGTGCTGTGTGACAGCGGTCAGAGGTGGTACCGCCCAGAGCAGTGGTTTGGCCATGCCCCTCACAGGAATCACCCTCCACGGGAGTGGCTTGGCCATTCCCCTAACAATTATGTATTACGAAATGACTGTATCAGTGGCATCCCTGGACAAAGATGCTGGGGCAGATTTTCTCACACAGAAGAAAGTCCTTAGATTGTCAGACTACTCAAAGGCCTTCAATTGTTATTTACAAAACCTTATTACGACTCATCTTTTATTGGGGAAAAAAGGTACCTCAGATTTAATTCCACTCAATTATTTTGTAGTTAGATTGAGGAATGCTTTTACTATCGGTCTCAGAGCTAATGATAACATACTAACGATTGCAAGTATGAAGTCCATAATGGATATTGAGTTGGACCATATTGACACTCTACTAATGTATATCAGGAAATAACTATTGATGCATTTACACAACATTGTATGGCAGACATATGATTATGGTGGACATATTTCTGGAAGAATATAAGTTAGTGGTATTACCACAGACGTTAAAGTGGAGAAACTATTTAGAATGTTGGCCTCACAGTTCTGAGGACCAGGGTTCAAATCCCAGCCCTGCCTGTGCAGAGTTTGTACGACATAACCGTGCCTGCATGGGTTTCTCCAGGCAAAACCTTGCATTAGTTGGAGGCTCTAAATTGCCCCTAGTTGTGATTATGAGTGCGACTGTTGTCTGTCTCTATGTGCCCTGCGATTGGCTGGGAATCAGTTCAGGGTGTACCCCCCTAATAATAATGGCCGGGATAGGCTGCAGCACTCTTGCGACCCTTGTGAGGATATGTGGCTCACAAAATATATGAATGGATGGTAGTAACCAATATTCCCTCTAATTTTTCACGTCTGGGCATACAGACAAGCTCTCTGGACACACTGAGGACCACTGTGAGCAACATCAGAAGTGCTTTCTGTGGCCATACACCAGTATCACAACTGGGATCATAGAAAGTTTCAAATTACAATTTCCATTAATTTACATTTACTATAACTCATTTGGACCACGTAAAACGAAAAAGACAAAACTCATTGATTAAAGATTGTTCGTGAGGTTTGTAGTATGTTATGTGAGAGTCCTGCTTAGGCGTTGGTAACTGACGTTCAGTTTTGGTCTAGGTGAGTGTCTTGCTTTGGAAGAAATGAGACATACACACCTTTCTGACAAAGCATTTTGTTCACATTCAAACATTCACATTTTCCACAATGAAATGTGCTGTAGTTTGTGATACAGTGTCTTATTAGCATCCCTACAACAATTAAATGATCTAATCAGAATATAATATTTAATGATTAATATCCACAAATATATCTTAATGTCACTAGGATATGCACAAATTTGACTTAAAATTTACCTCATTTTGACATGTCTTTACACTTTTGCTTTTAGCTTTGACTTTATGCGCACCAGTTGGTCCAAATGTGTCACTTCAAGATGATTTCTGGATGCTGTTTGGCTATGACTCATTAGACTAAATCCGCTTTCATAATCTGCACCGGAAGCTTTAAATGTCGTAATGTTAAAATAACTTTAACTTGCTCAGGGTCAGATTTTTTTTTGTGCGATAGATCATCCTTTTTCTCCCGGGCATTTGCACTCTCCCACAATAATGTAACAATAACTTTTCCCATCCTGAGTCTTCGTACAATTCCAACAGCATTCAAAATACTTTTTTCCCCAATGTGTCGTTTGAGGTAGTCCAGCTTCCATTTAGTCCATATTTTTCCATCGGAAAAATCGCTCACAACTTTAGCTCCGCAGCATGTTTTGCAGAGCAGATCTTCCTCACTCGAAAAAGAAAAGAGATCACCCAGTTTCACCGCTTGTTCTTCTATTTGCACATACACCGACAGCCATTCCATCTTAAAAGAACCACAGATCTTTTTTACTTTGGTTTGGGGAGTCGACGTATCACATTAACTGCCCGCTCATTTCGCCCTGATTAGGGACTAGCATTAGAGTTACTTAACTTCGCCACACGTTATGGAGCGTTTACGAGCAGAGCACTTGCGCAAGTACTGTCAATGCCATGATTGGCTGTAGAGTCTAACTGCATTGTATCGTATGATTGGCTGGACACCTGTCACTCACTGGATTACACAGCAAAATGATACAGAAAAAAAGTTAAGATATCAAATTCATGTGCAGTGCATTCACTGCGCTGGATAGATTTTTCTGTGCGCCGAGTGTGCGACCAGTGCGCAATCGTGTAGTTGCGCAGTTTAGAGGCAACATTGGTAGGAACACAATTGACCATCCATATATCCATTTCATTGATTATATTACATACATTTCAACTCAATTTAACTGAACTTCAATTTAGTTCTATAGAAATTGTACCTGTAAGTATAATGCCCACTCGGGACAGGGTATTAATAAAATACATTCCTTTAGGTAACAAATACATACTGTAAATCACTAATCAGTTGTGCTCCAATAATTATGAAGAAAGATAAAATGTCAGCCAAAATTTTTGTTTCATTCGAGCCCAAACTGACACATGTCCAGTTGACACTGGAAGTAATGCAGAAAAGCAGGACAGAGACTCCATATTAAATGTCAAGTGTCATCCCTATAAACATTGTAAAATAGATATTGTAATGAAAAATACATATAAGATTATTCACTTCAATGTCCATACGAAAAAATAAATATGAGCGGAGAGCGTGTCATCCATGCGCAAAGTTCGACGAAATCCAAGTGGTCGCCATATTGCTGCATCTCCTGTCTGTGATGTCAACCCAGACATTCGCCATTGAAAACACACGGTGGACCCTACTATGGGAGACGAACACGCCCCTTGTGACACGGAAAAGAGAACAAAAACAAAACAAAAAGAGAACATCACATAACCGAACGAAGTTACTGGGGAAATATTACCCTTTTCTTTCGAGCCATATTCAGATGATATGCAATCACGGCCACACCACCTCCCTGTCCGATCCACTTCCGCGGTGGAGATGAGCCATTGCGGGCCGGCACCGTGACGAGCAACCCCGGTCGAGAAGGTCGGTGGCTGGCTCGGCCTTCCTGCCCTTGACGACAAGGCTGAGCCTGCCGGTGTAGCTCATTTTTGTCTCTGAGGTGGCTTATCATGGCGCCGAGCCAGGTCACTTTATGGCGTTGTTCATAGCCGCCGCCGTCCACAATGAACACCTCCGACTTGGGGCGCTTTACGGAATTGTCGTCGCACGTGGCTGAGTGCGCCATTGTCGGCAGTGTTGTTCAGAGCCACCGCTGTCCGCGAGCCCGACACAGTAGCCTTCGCCGAAGCCGTGACCGGCGGACACGGCGCGGTTCATTTTCAGCGCCGAGGTGGGTTATCACGGAGCCGAGCTGGGCTGCTTTATGGCATTGTTGTCGCACACGGCTGAGTGCGCCATTGTTGGGAGCGTTGTTCATAGCCGCTACCGTCCACGAGCCGACATGGCAGCCTTCACCGGCAAGGCAAGGCAGCAGCCTTCGCCGGCACATCCGACTTGCACATCAACACATTGAGCACGCCTGTCATATGTACGCGGATCTTTTGTTACATTATGAGAGACCGATTACGTGGTCCGCCCCAAACTATTATTTTTTTTAGTAGCTGTATATACACCTACCTGTCATTTGTAACCCACGAAGCTCCCGTCCTTTGCAGCCGTGCAATCCATTTTCCACGATGAACCAGGTCTCTTGCAAATTTATGAAGGGTAAATCCATCCTCCCATGTGTTCAAGTAATGTCCAGCAATGCAACGAGCTGGCATTTTGAAGGAACAACAACACGAAGGAACAACAAGCTACCTTCCTGGCGGTAAAACTAATAGAAACAAACGAGTCCACTTCAGGGCGGTCCTGCCTTGTATGTCACGTCCTGCTTCTTCTCGAAAACAAATCCCTCAGAGGTTTTTCACGGCGGGAGTTACAAAAAGCTGTATACGTCAAAATTATGTTTTGTGGTGAAAAAAAAACACATGGGTCCATGTTGGCTACCGTTTTTTCATTAATATACTAAAAATAATGCATTCCATGACAGTGGCCCTTTAAATTAAAACTGCAACTGTGACTCAAATTTTTAAATGCATGATGATGAAAGCAGAAACCTGGTCAAAGACATTATATTAATTAGCAAGGCTTTGAGTGACCATGTTTATTTGACTATTTGTAAAATTGTGATACTTTTGCAAAAAGTCATCAAAACAGCGGGAATCACACTGCAAGCAAAACAAGTTGACCTGCTTGTGTTTTTAGTGTTTCAAATCTTTGGCACAGACAAATGATCTTCGAACAGCACACCGAATATCATTCCAGGTTTCACCTGTGAGTAAATAGAAATAAACACAAACTGTTAATTTTGGTATGACTACCTTCTTGATTAGCTTTGTTGTTAATTAATATTCATTTACATCAGACAAGAAGCTGCAATAATATTTTACAAAATCGGAAGACAATTTAAATCACCCAAATATAAAAACAACTATTCTTGATATTCAGAATTCAAATATAAGATTATAGATTGATGTACTACACTTTTCACATGAAGATAATTACAAAATGTGTACTCCTACCTTGAAAGTTTATCTCTACGCAGTCTTGATTTGTATCCACTCTCGGACGGCCATTTGCCCAGTCATCAAAATCAAAGGGTGAGCCATCCGTAAATAAGAATTCTCCATCCTTAAAGACAAAGTCACTTTTTTGTTATACATCCAAAAACAAAGAAAAATCTCGGATTTATCTTCATCTGATGAAGAAATAGCAGTATCGGTTGATCGGGAAGATGGAGGAATACTTCCATACAGATTTGAACCTGTGGCTGTAATTAATATTGAATATTAGGATGTTTCTTCGGGCGGAATGACACGCAGTCTGACTACTCGGAGGCCAAAGTGCAACATAAGTACGTAAACAAAGGCCCCCGGGAGCTCCGGGCTGGCAGCCAAAGATGGTTCTTCGGATGGGAATGACGCAGAGTCTGACAAGCGAGCTCCAGCGGCGGGCTGTGAGCCGAGCTTCAGTTGCGGAGGCTGTTAGCTGAGCTCCCGGGGCCTTTGTTGCTGAGCTTCGGCTCGCGGCTTCCGCCGGACCCCAAAGCTCAGCTTCCTCGTCAGACTCTATGTCATTCCGCCCGATGAACCATCCGAATATTCAACATTAATTACAGCCACAGGTTCAAATCTCTAAGAAGTATTCCTCCGTCTTCCCAATCAACTGATACTGCTATTTCATCAGATGAGGATAAATCTGAGAAATCAGGTCTGTGCATAATGGTGTCCCATGTAATCCAGCGTTTGGAATGGCACGGTACACATCACATACACCCACGTAGATCATGTGACTTGCAAAAATGGCAGTGCCCTGAAAATTCGTAATTGTCGATAAAAAAATCTTCTCAAAACACTATTAAATGATTTAACATCACATTGTCAAAATAGGGTACATATTACATGACCTATTGGATACACTGTTCATGCAAGTATTGGATTTCCCCTTTAATGGACATTTGGGGATGAAAGAACTCTACTGACTTCTCAAAATGGTCAGCAGGAGTGTACTAACAGACATTCACTGAGCTCAACAACGAGGACAGATATTGACTGTGGAAACAATAACAAATCTTTTTGCAGTTCTCCCTGGATTCTACTGGAAGCACAGCCCAAAGATAGGGGACATCTAAAAGGGAGGACACAAAACCACCACATCACTGAGAAATCCGACTGGCCTGTGTAGTGGGCTGCCTCAGGCCCGAGTGAGTGGATATTGACCGAGAAAAAAAGACTGAGTTAATGCAAAACATTGACATTGGACTTACAAATAGATTTGAGCCACTTTCACAAGACTCTGGCTAAGAATGCTCATCCCCCACCACCACTGAAAGGTATGAACTAAAATCCATCCATCCATTCATCCATCCATCCATCCTAGCTGTCATCGGGCAGGAGGCGGGATACACACAGAACTGGTTGCCAGTCAATCGCAGGGCACAGAAAACAGTCACACTCACAATCACACCTACGGGTAATTTAGAGTGTCCAATTAATGCAAATTTTTGGGCTGTGGGAGGAAACCGGACTAGCTGGAGAAAACCCATGCAGGCACGGGGAGATTATGCAAACTCCACACAGGCGGGGGCGGGATTGAACTGTGAGGCCAACACTTTACTATTGTGCTCACGTGCCGCCTGAAATTAGATATTCAAGAACATTTTGGACCCCAAATGTTCGTAGTTGGTTATGGAGCTGTCAAGGATGTGAGACACTTTTGCAGTGAGATGAACACCAGAGTGCTGTGTTTTACTCATGACATGGTGTCTTACATCTCTCAAAAAATCCCGGAGATCACTAATAAGCACCATACTGTAAAATCCATCATGATACACACACGGCGTCTGCATGTTCTCAGCAGCAATCAGAGGAACTGAAGCGAGATTTCATTTATCTCCTAACAAAAGTGCAAAGTTTAGATGCTGAGGTTTTTATAAGTGGACACCCCCCGCTTGTACGATTTGGAGATTAACGTTTTTTGAGGCTCAATCAATTGAATAAGTGGTTACGTCAAGTATCTACTGCACTATCAATGAGTTTCATTGATAATTTCCACATTTTGGGAGCGCAGACATCTTTACAAGGTCGACGGTTTCTGTCTAAATAGACAAGGGGTTAAATTATTGGCTTCCAACTTTGTTTTTTTACTGTGTACGTCATTCACTGGCCCGAAAAGACAATCATGGAAATCCTGGCAAATCTCAAGAATGAAAGGCTCCAGTTGTTCCCAAACAATTGGGGGAACAAGAGTTAAGGTGACACAAGGGGCAGACAGACTCATTTGAGCCATCCAAACAATCGGAGGAACAAATGAGAAATGGAATGAGCCAGCACTTTAAATGTACCACACGTCTTCATGCCCCATTGGAGCCAAGCCCAACGCAGAATTACCCCTCGACTAACCTGAATGCATTATTGGGTCTAAGGGGTAGGGTGAAGCCTATCGTCAATGATGGAGTCCAGCCCACACCACGCCGAGATCTTCCTCCCACCCCTCCTCGCCGAAAACAACCATCGACTAAGATGAGAAAGGCCCCTCCCACTCAGCTACTTTCCGATGGAAGGAGTTGAAAGAACTGGCGAACTTGATGTAGAGGGTCCGATGCTCGGGTGGCATGCAACTGCTCAAGTGTGGGGTGGGGTGGCGCTGACAATCTCTTTAGCAGATTGCTCGTTGCTGTCGGAATTTGCCCTTTTTCATGGAAGCCCCAAATCAGATTGTGATGGAGGCTGTGTAGAACTGTCTAAGCAGCTCTTGTGGCAGGCCATACTTCCTTAAAGCCCCAAGAAGTACATCCTTTGCTGTTTTTTTTTTCGAGGATGAAGTTGATGTTTGTTTTCCACTTCAGGTCCTGTGAGATAGTAATTCCCAAGAACTTGAAGGTCTCAGCGGTTGACACAAGACACCTGGACAGTGTGAGGGGCAGCTGTGGTGAAGGATGCCCCCTGAAGTCCACAATCATTTCTACACTCTTTAGTGTGTTCAACTCCAGGTTGTTTTGGCCACACTAAAGCTATAGCCTCTCCACTTCCTGTTGATATGCAGACTCGTCGCCGTCTTTGATGAGCCAGATGGCTGTGGTTTCATCTGTGAACATCAGGAGTTTGACAGCTTGGTGGCTTGAAATGCAGTCGTTCATGTAGAGAGAAAAGAGCAGCTGGCAGAGAACACAACCTTGGGGTGCACTGGTGCAGATCGTGCGCGTGGATGAGATGGTGTCCCCCAGCCTCATCTGCTGTGTCCTGCCCGTCAGGAAGTGTTAGATCCACTGGCAGATGGCAGGCGAGATGCTAACCTGGTGAAGCTTGGAAAAGAAGAGTTCGAGGATGATGGTGCTGAATGCATAGCTGAAGAATGCAAACAGCATCCTCACATAGGTTCTCTTGGTGTTTAGGGGTTCAAAGATGAAGTGCAGACCAATGTTTATTGTGTCATTCCCAGACATGTTAGCTCGGTAGGCAAACTTCAGTGGATCCTGCTGGGGACCTGCAACTCTTGATGTGGTCCAGCATGAGGTCTTCAAAGGACTTCATGACCACAGATATCACGGCAGCAGGCCTGTAGTCATTTAGACCCAAGACTGCTGGTTTCTTCGGGATCGGGGTAATGGTGGAACATTTGAAGCCGGTTGGTACGACACACAGTTCTTGAGACCTGTTGAAGAGCCTAGGTCTGCGTAGACTTTGAGGCAGGATGGGTCTGGATCCACCGCTTTGTTGATCTTTTGTGGTTTGAAGATCCACCTCATGTCCTGTTCAAGGATTCGGAGATGTTGAAGTTGCCAATAGTGCGACTTGGTGGGTGTGTGGAGTCAAGGTGTCCATGTCAAATCTACAGTAAAAGCTGTTCAGGTCATCGGTTAGGCTTCTATTTTTGTCTATTGGGTGCATGTGGGGGTGTCGTCACTTGTAATAAGTTCCTGATCCGTCCCAGACTGATTTCGAGTCGTTAGTGCCAAACTGTTTTTCCATCTGCTCTCATCCATTCTTTAGTCAGCTGGTTTCTAGTGCGATTGTACTGGGCACTATCCATGCTACGATATGTGACCTCTCTAATATGGCGGAGTTGCCAGAGTTTGTCTGTAAACCACGGCCTATTGTTATTGATTATGCAAAAAGTGTTGGTTGGTACACAGACCTCACAGAAACTGACATACGCAGTGACAGCATCTGTGTATTCATCTAGGGTGCTCACTGAATTTTCAAATTTGTTCTTGTTGGTCCACTTTTTCACTGATTTTACCCAAGACTTCACACACTTATGTACTTGCCTGTATGTAGTTATTAAGTTGATTAAATTTAAGCATAACTTAAGCATCTATATACTACTTTATTATTTAGGGAGGTTGTGGTTAAGTTTAGCTTTGTTAAAACCTCATAGGATACACCTGGACAATGATGTTCGCAGATGACAGTGAAAGAAGGGAGCAGATAGAGAAACAGAAGGGTGGAGGGATGCACTGGAATGGAGACGAATAATGATTAGCTGAAGCAAGACAGAATAGACAGGGTGTCCCAAGAAGATCTTTACACTTTAAATAATTGTAAACTTGATGTTTATTACAATTCAAATACATTTTAACATGTAAAATTATTTACAAATATCATTATTTAAAGTGTATATACATTTTTTTGGGCTCGTTATTGAGGCTACAGGGAGAAGAGATAGCGAGGATGGACAACTTCAAATACCTGTTGTCAATCTAGAGCAATGGTGAGTGTGGTAAAGCAGTGAAAAAAAGCGGGTTAGAGCAGCTGGCGGAAGGTGTCAGGTGTGTTGTGTGACAGAAGAGACTCTGCTAGGATGAAGGGCAAAGTTTTTAAAACAGCGGTGAGCCTAGCCATAATGTACAGATTAGAGATGGTGGCACTGAAGAGACAACGTTCTCTGTATGTTTTTTTCTCTGAGTACTCCGGTTTCCTCTCAAATCCTCAAATTATGCATTGATTGGAGACTCTAAATTCCCCTGATGTGTGATTGTGAGAATGACTGGTTGTTTGTCTCTATGTTGCCTGCCAATGGCTGGCAACCATTTCCGGTTGTACCCAGAAGATAGCTGTGATAGATAGGCTCCAGCATTCTGCAACCCTTGTGAGCAAAAGTGGCTCAAATAATGGATGTACGGATGTTTTCAGGTCTCAAAGTCTTTTTTTGTATTTTTTTTTTGTAACTCCAACTACCGGACACAAATTACTTGTGCATCCTGCCTGATGACAGCTGGGATAGGCTCCAAGACTCTCATGACCCTTGTGAGGATAAGTGTCGCAGAAAATGGATTAATGGAGGAAAGCGGAATGTATGGAGAAAACCCACAGAATCAGAGGTAGACACATACGCGTCTGAGAACATGGAATAGAAAATAAAGATGATTCTGTAGATGTCATTCATGTAAGTGAGGGAGCACAGCTTCGCCAAAGGCGAACAAAAATGAACAAAAGTGCAGAACGTGTTACTGAGATCATACATTTTGGCTTGTCGTATATTCTGATTTACATCTGATTCTTAATCTTTGTTTCACTTTGTTTAGTACAAAAAAAAATAGTTAAAAGCTCAGTTCTAAATTTTAAGTTTGTTTTTGTATTTAGTTTTATGATTCTATCTTCTATCATAAAAAACAGTACTGGATGTTTTTTTTTTACATTAGTATGGAAAATTTTTCATTATTTTTGCAAAACAAACTTTTACAAACAAACTTGCTGGAGTCGGTGGGAACGAGCTCATTTCAAACTCATTGCACACATTGCAAACTCCACAGACTCGGGGCTGGAATTTGAACCTCCAGCCTCAGAACTGTCAAACGTACACTCTGTTCAATTGTTCACCGTTGTTTTATTGAAAGGATCGGTGCTGGTCGGCGCTCAGGAGACCAAGACGACACTCAACAAATGATCAACATTCCCAAATGCTATTTAGCCTCAATAACTATGATGGCATATTTATTTCGACCAAATGCAAGTTCTCAAAACACAGTTGACATTGCGTGAAATCAATCATATGAGCCCCTTACCTATGCCGAGAAGGTGGAGAGCCATTCACCCAGGTAGAGGTCCGCTTGTCAACCAGCTGGGTGTCCATACGAAACCCGCAGCAGACTCTACCTGTTTGTACTCTGCATCTCTCTATTATACTTTTCAGTTGCGTGCGAGAGAAAGGACGGGTGGCCTACCCATCCCACCTGGCGCCGCAACAATTGTTTCCTGATTTACTATTGACACCTAAGTGTGTCCTTCAGACTCTGAGAAACATCTTACGCAGCCATAACTGTCAAGACATCCCACAACAATTCAAATAGCTTTGCTGGTGGTTTGACAATTTTGAGAAACAAGAAGCCATTGAGGCGGCACGGTGTGGCAGCTGGAAAGCGTTGGCCTCACAGTTCTGAGGACCCGGGTTCAATGCCAGCCCTCCCTGTGTGGAGTTTGCATGTTCTCCCCGTACCTGCGTGAGTTATCTCCAGGCACTCTGTTTTTTCCCACATCACAAAACCATGCAACAATAACTGGACACTTTTAATTGCCCCTACTTGTGATTGTGAGGGTGGCTGTTTGTCTCAATGTGCCCTGCGATTGGCTGACAACCAGTTCAGGGTGTACTCTGCCTCCTGGCTATTGGCAGCTGGAATAGGCTCCAACACACCCGTGACACTCGTGAGGATAAGCGGCTAAGAACATGAATGGATGGATAATATATTTGGCGGCATGGTGGAGCAACTGGTTAGAGTGTTGGCTCAGAAAAGAGAGGAATGAAGATTAGCCGAAGTGAAACAGAATATATGTGCGTGAATGAGTTGGGTGGAGGGGGAAGAGTGAGCCTACAGGTGCCATCATATGGTAGCTTGTGTATATACTAAAACAATTGCTGACATTTATGGAAACGGTGTTTCCAGTATGTGTAAGTGTATAGCAGCTCAGCGTCTTGTCTGCCATTTCTCAGTGGATCTACAACTTCCTGATGGGCAGGACACAGCAGGTGAGGCTGGGGGACACCACCTCATCCACACGCACTATCAGCACTGGGGCACCCCAAGGTTGTGTCCTTTCCCCTCTGCTCTACTCTCTCTACACAAACGACTGCACCCGTGGCACCCGATTCTCAAAATCCTGAAGTTGTCCTGGAGATGACTCCACAGTAATCTGCCTCATCAAAGATGGTGACAAGTCTACGTATCAACAGGAAGTTGTGAGACTGGCGCTTTGATGTGGCCAACACAACCTGGCGTTGAACACTCTAAAGACTGTAGAGATGATTGTGGACATCAGGAGGCATCCTTCACCACAGCTGGCCCCAACGCTGTCCAACTATTTCATGTCAACCGTCAAGACCTTCAAGTTCTTGGGAATTACAGTCTCACAGGACCTGAA